>NC_044321.2:11020187-11636700 GCF_007474595.2 Lynx canadensis
CTCAGTGACTCCATCAAACATACTACATTTGTTATTTTAGTATTAAGTATCACAACTAATGTTTAATCAAAACAGTGCTCTGGTTCACCAATATCCAAGTGTGACAGAAGTAAGGAGAATCTGACTACTAAATGGTCAGCAGACTCTCCCCCTTTCCTAACTTTAGAGTATGTATTGTTGCACCTTAATAAAGTTATGACTTAAGAAAATCAGACCCCTTATATTCTGTTCTTTTAATGTTATCACCAAGTTCCTTAACCTAGAAACCACTATCTTCCAACTCTGTTCCAATTGCCACTATGGTAGTTCAGGCTTTCATCTCTCACTGAGGCTGAGGTAAAATCTTCTTAAATTGGTCTTCCTTACTCTAGTCTCTCTTCCCCTCCAATGTATTAATTTATTTATGCTACTTCAGTTATTGTCCAAAAACACAAACTTGATCTGGTAACTGTCCCCTAACTCAAAAACCTTGCATGTACCTTCTCCCCCTTTCTCAATAGATCTATGATCCTTAAGTTACTACCTGGAAAGATAGAGGCTAAACATTGTGTATTGAACATATGAATGATGTTGAGATAAAGGTTGCAAACCATTGCTATAAAGTTTATTATGGCATTCAAAGCCCAGTTATAATCCTAATCCAAGAGGCTTTTAGCATGAGCTCTTGGCAAAAAGAAAACTTATTCTCATGGATTCGGATTCAAATAGATTTAAATGACTGTAACATGAAATGTCTCTATTTTTAAATACTACTGCAAAAGCACGCACACTTTAAATAAGTTATTTAAAATGGATCACCTTAAGAGTTAAAAATTAGAAGTTATTAATATATTTACTTATGAAGATAAATTTTTTTCTCAAACTTTCTATCATCTTCAAGACTTATTGAATTCACATACCTATGTACATCTATTTTAATTTATACCAATGCAACATCTGTTTAAAAGTTTTTAGTATATGTTCATAAAACAAACCTTTAAGTCTATGGAATAAATGGTAATTTTTTTTTTTACAAAGAAATAATCTGGAACCACGGGCGCCTGGGTGGCTCAGTCGGTTAAGTGTCCAACTTAATCTCGGCTCAGGTCATATCTCAGTTTGTGAGTTTGAGCCCTGTATCAGGCTCTGTGCTGACAGTGTGGGTCCTGCCTGGGATTCTGTCTCTCCTTCTCTCTGCCCCTACCTGACTTATGTTCTCTCTCTCTCAAAATAAATAAACTTTAAAAAAAAATTTTAAAAGAAATAATCTGGAAACAACTGAAAATAAGATTCAACTTAGAAGTTCTAAAACCAATATAAACAAGCTCTGATTAATCAAACCCTGATTATCAGGGCACCAGGCTTACTATTCCAGTCTCTAGGTCATCTGAATTTTTACTTACTTACCCTTACAATAATGGCTTACACTGTGGTGCCTTACACCCTTACAAGAGAAAAAAAAAACAGATTAAAACCAGTTAAGTTTTATCTCCTACTGTAGCTAATGGGAGCAGTAGGGGGGCAGATTATTTATAAAATACTACACAATTAATTTGAGCGTTTCCTGTTCTGTATTACCATATATCAAAGTTGACTATGTATATTTTGTACATAAAATGAAAACAGATGAGTATACTAGGGAAATAATACACACTAACAGAAATATAGTAGATTGGCAATAAATTATCACCCTCACCCACTCTTCCCTCCCAGCCTCCTATCAAATAAACAATGTTATTTTTAAATGCTAATAAATTCTTCTGGGTGTCATAAATTTCAGAACTCTTTAAATAAACTACCTGTCTGGTTGAGGAAGATCCTAAAAGAGCATATTATCTGCAGATAAAATCTAAAAATGTCTCTGAGAAACTGTATCAAGTATGACCAACAGAAAGTATCTTTGAAAAAAAAAAGGTAGAATTAAGACACCCCACTAAAAATTTCACCTAATATTAAACATAATTTTATAAGCATAATACCAATAGATGTACTTTTCCCAATGTATAGAACATTTACCCAAGTAAATCAGCTTGGCTACAGAATAGGTCTGCTGTTAGTACGTTTTCCTACCTCTCTAACTAGAAATCATTTGTTGGAGCCTACCCAGAACCAAGCTCCATTTTCCCTTTTCCAAAACACGTTAGTGCATCTGAAATGTAGGTGAAAGTGGGGGAATGGTGATCCACTAAGAGGATTAGGAAAGACTAAGTTAAAGGTTTTTTATGTCATTACTTCTAACTTTCTCTAAGCAATGATAATCCACTGAAAGGTTTCAAAAACAGAAATCACGGAACTACACTTCTGAATTATAAAGATCTTGGTGACAGTGCTGACGATGGTGGAAGGTAAGAATGGAGGCAAAGCCATCAGTTTAGTTAGGAGATAATTATTAGTTCTTAAAGGGAGAGATGACTTTGGAAGGCAATTTGTCAGTCACCTGAAATACATACATCCATCTATTTCATTTGTAGACATGAACCCAGAGAAATAATCCTACATAATAATGCACAAAGACATTGCTCTAGAATGTTCACTGTGCTGTTACTTGTATTAAGAAAAAAAGTAACAACTTCCATGACCATCAATAGGGTAATGAATACATACAGATGGAATATCATACTATAGTTAACAGGAATGAATCAGATCTACATATACCACCCTGGCTAGATTTCAAAAACTAAATGAAGAAAATTAAGCTACAGAAAAATGTATATATACTTGAGTACATTATTTATCTAAATCAAAACACATAAAACATTGGGGTTTTTTTTGTTTACTTACAATTGCTACATTCCTGGAGTGCTTCTCTGTGCCAGGTGCTACTCTAAGCAGTTTGGACTTATTCCTCGCTACATCCTTATACTACAGGCAATATAATCAATCCCCTTCTACAGATGGGGAAGCGGAGGCATGGAATTTAAGGACCTTCTCAAAGACCTCCAAATAGGAAGTAACAGAGCCAGGATTCAAACCCAGGCAGCCTGGTCCAAAATGTAAAAAGCAAAGATTCTGTAAAGATTCATGCCAAATTCCAACGACTGTTTATTCTGGAGGAGATAGGTATCAGGGTAGGGGAGTGGAGCCAGAGGGGGGCTGTAGCTAGAGCTGAAATGTTATTTTTAAACAATGTATTCAACTACTTTTTAAACAAGGTGTCCATTTTTCCCCAAACACATTTTTAACACACTAAAAAAAAAAAAAAAAAAAAAAAAGGCTGGATATCGTGGTTGACTATAGATGGTGGAAATATGGGGGCATTTCTTTGTAGTTTTCAGGATCTTTCAGTTTTTTAAAAAAGGCAGCGTTATCGAACACAAAACGATTTCTTTTCCATTTTTTTTGGCCGACAACCATAAAATTGTTCCAGGGCCCTATAAACCTAAATCTTTCTCAAGTTTGGCCCTTAAGGTCATTTTGCCCTGGGTAACTGTCGTAAGGGCTGCCCTATGCATTGCAGGCTATTTAGCAATACCCACTAGATGGCCAGTAGCTGGTCCCAGCCCCATTATGACAACCAAAACTGTCTCCAGACACTGCCAAATGTCTCCTAGGAGATAAAACTGCCCCCGGTTGAGAACTAGCTTAATAACCTGTAAGGTGCTTTACATCTTTTAACTTTCTATAACTGCTCTAGTTTCAAGGTTTCAAAAACATAATCCGTGATAAATTTCTCACACTCCAAGTGGGAAAGATGCGGCGGGGTGAAGAAAGTTTCAAGCGAAATAATCCAATACGGCAAGCACTTAAAATCTAGTCATCATTCCACAGAATGACGGCCATAGGCCCCGGCAAGCTCGTTTCCATCCCCTTATTCCGCAAAGAGGGCACAAGGGGGGCCAACCCAGCTCTGCCGCCCGGCCCCGCGAAGGCCAGGGGAAAGTGTGGGACGACGCGCCTGCCATACCTGAGCCCGCGCGTCCTGAGTCCGACAGGCGCCAAGTTCCCGACGCCCCAGGCGGGCGCAGCGTCCCTCGGCTCCAAACCTCCCGCCCGCGCGCTGCATCCTGGGAGGTCGGGGCCGGAGGCTGCGTCGAGAGCAAAGGAGGCGGGGCGCGCGGAGCCTGCGGAGCCTGCCCGGAGACGGTTGCCAAGGGAGGCTGAGGGGGCGGGGCCTCCAGGGAAGGTTGTGAAAGAGAGGGGCAGGCGGAGCTTGCTCGGGCGGAGCTCGGCGCTGTAAGCTCCCGTGATCCGGCGGTAGGCGGAGGCGGGTCCGCAGTGCAGGGGCTGTCTGAGGGAGCGGAGCCCGCACCAGAAGCTAATGGAAAGCCAGGCTAAGCGCCTGGTCCCGCCTCCAGACCCAAGCGGCCGCATCAGATTGGGCAGCGCGGCGACGCTTCCGCCCGCCTCCCGGTGTCACGCGACGGTCTCCACCTCCCGCCCTTCCCTCTCTACCTCCCGGCCCTCCCGGCCAGTGATGAGATATTCGGACAGGTGGGGAAGTGGCCACGGCAATCGAAATCACGTCCACGAGCACGACCATGGCCGAGGTGAGGAGCCGACCGCACTGCTGCCGTCCCCCCCCCCCCAGATCCGGAAGCTTCCTCTGAAGTCCGGGGGCCGTGCCCCCAAGTGCAGGTGGGCTGGGCTGAAGGGAAGCGGGATGGTGTGCGTGGTGTCTAAGCGTCCCTTCGTGTCTCCCTTTCAGTGTCACACCCAGAATAAAGCCAAGCTCGTCTCTGAGACCCGACGGAGATTCGAAGCTGATTATGTGACAGGTGGGTACCGCGTTCTCGGTGTTGAGGCAGGTAGGCAATGAGCGTCCCAACTTTCCGAAGGTGTTGTGGGCGTCTCTGTGGGAGGCTTTAGGGACCCTTTCGACCCTCACAGGGATGAGGCCGTGCACGTTTCCAAGGTTTTCTTCTAACATCCCATGCACGGTGGCTCCAATGGGGCAGGTGATACGCCCATTGCTTCCTGAAGGGTTAATGTAAGTTGGAAATTGGTGAGTTTCTAGCATCTCAAGTTTATGGAACTTGGAGGACACTTGCAAGGCCCACGGCACGGGTGACACCGTACAGTGCACAGTTTCTGTGCTGACCTTTCACCAGCAACAATAGAGAAAAAAACGTGGAAACTGCCGTAATGCTATTCACGTGTACTTAATTGAGGATACAAATTCCTTGGATACTTGGCCTAATTCCACTTCATACTACCCAGTATGCTACCCACGGAGCAGACCCTCCAGTACGGGAACAAGTTCTCTGTCATCCCGCACTGTACCTAGCAAAGTACCTGTGAGTCCAGAATTGATTCATTGGTTGAATATTATGTGTTCATGTGGTTGAACAGATGTCCCAGATACTTGAAACTGATGGCTTAATCCTTGTACAGTCATTTTTAAAAACTTACAGGATAATGTGTTATAAACGTGGAATAAATATTTGAATCCTGACTCTGCCACTTAATAGCTTAGTTGTCTTTTCTAAGCCCCGGTTTCCATATCTGTGAAACGTGAATAATTACGTTAGGAGGATTAACTGAAAAAGCATATATCAAACTGTCTACCATGGGGTTAACCTATTGCAAGCTCTTAACAACTGTTTTGTCT
Organism: Lynx canadensis; assembly: GCF_007474595.2. Taxonomy (NCBI): domain Eukaryota; kingdom Metazoa; phylum Chordata; class Mammalia; order Carnivora; family Felidae; genus Lynx; species Lynx canadensis. The sequence goes on from NC_044321.2 coordinate 11,025,715, forward strand.
GCATAATCACTTTGACTGCTGTGGAAGGGGTTAAGCTTCTGCATCTTGAGGGCTCAGCAGAGGTTCTCTGCAACTTTAGACTGCTCTAGATTAAATGTCAGTTGATGACCTAGAATAAATAAGGAAATGTGTTCCAAATAACCTGGTCAGTAAATCTTTTTTCATCCTCCCTGTCAATTTTCTTCACATCCCAAACTTTGCACTAGAGAGTTGCAAAAGCACTCGATTCACTTTTAGCCCAGAGATCTCATGTCTAATAATATAGCTGGTTCCAGTAAAGAGATAATTCTAAAATTGCTTTCTGTAGAGATGTAATTCTTACAGTCACATGGTTTATAGTATTTTAAGAAGTAATCCAGAACTTGACCTAATGTGCTCGTGGCTCCCCAATAGCCATGTACTCACCCAAAGGAGGAAGCAGGGTATGTATGTGTGTGTGTGTGTGTGTGTGTGTGTGTGTGTGTGTATGTAGTCAGAAAAATGTAGCAATAGACAAGATCTCAAAAGTCATCTTGGTCCAACCTTCTCATTTTTAAAATGAAGAAAGATCTAGAGGGATTAAGTGATTTGCTCCAAATCCTTGGTGTTAGTGGCTAGGCCTGGGCTTGTGCTCAAGTTTTCTCAATTTCACTACAGTGAAAATCTTTGGCAACACCAGCATGTCAAATTGGATCGTGTCACTCCCCAACTTGAAACCCTTCAGTACCTTCCCACTGTGTCTAGAATGAAAATCTCGGTTCTTTATGGTGGCCTACACAGCAAGGCCCTGCATGCTGTAGCTGCTGCCCACCCCCCATCCTAATCCGTAACTACTCTCTTCGCTTAGTACAGATTTCACCACTGCCCACAGTCAGAAACATATCACATCTTGCAATCTACTACGCATGAACACATAACCGAAGCAAAAGTTCATTCAAGAATACTTATTCTGAAAACCTACGACTCCCTGGTGCAGTGACCCACAAAATTGGCATCACAACCTATGCAACCCACAGTTTGAAAAACACGACCAGCCACACTGCGTCTCTTATGTTCTTCAAACAGACTGAATCTGTGTTTATCTCGGGAGCTCTCCACTTCTCTTTGTTTGGAAGGCTCGTGCCCAGATAGTGTGTATGGCTGGGACCATTTTTTTTTTCTTTCCCATCTTGGTTTAAATATCTCTGACAGACCTTTCCTGATTATTAAACAGCTCTTACCATAACCTGTAATTATCATGTTCGTTTGTTTACTCGCTTACTGTTCATTTCGTCCGATGGAATGTGTTTGGGTCTAGGGCAACCTGTGGACGTGGAGGGCAGGGTCTGACTCACCTCAGTATACCTAACACAGTTTTCAATATATACTCAATATAGCAATGCTTAAATGTATACATGGGGAGATTAATCCAAGTCTGCATTATGAGTAGTCCGAACTGGCTCCCCACCCCCGCCAAAATCTGACAAAGAACAGCCCTCACAATACATTTCATAAAGACAAGCATTATTTCAAAGTAAAACACTTTATAGGCAGGGTTTTGTCCTTAAATATACACACTTGGGTATGTGTGAATACACGTGACGTGTGAGTGGGGCATCTTGCACAGCTGTTGTAAATACTAATTCAATTAATTTAAAGACTTGCACGGGAAAGGAAAAATAAAAATCTTTAAAGATTTTCTAAAGTTTGAGTTTCCTGAGATACTGCATCAGGTAAAGGAAAAGTAGGAAAGTGGTAAAAAGGGGTTTTTGATCTGCTTGTGTTTGCCCTTTCAGGTTTACTTTTTAGAAATTAACTCAAGTGCTTAGAGAACAGGCACTTTTCTTCTATCTCTTTCATTTCACCCTATTATCATTAGCAATGTTTTCATAAGAGACTTAAGGCTGACTTAAGCAAACAAATGTGATATTTTTCCTAAAGGAAAATATTATCTGCAAATATGTCACTTTAAGCACTGGCTGTACTCCAGAAACTCTTTTGGAGGTAGGTTCTTGGGAATACCAAGCACATTTTTGTTTCCATGGAAATTAAGTTACCAATTATGGATAGATTTGTGGCTGGCAAAAAGAATAAAAGTCCATAATTGTTTCATGCATTACAAATGGTCCTTTTTTCTGTCATTGTTTCTGTGAGAAATTCCACGCTAAGTCTCAAATAAGAAACGTTTCCCGTTCTGTCTTCCTCCTTCTTGTGGCCAAGGCAAGAGACTACTCCCTTGTGACAGTAATTTATTTGGTTCCTCAAATACTCATTATGTGCTTATTTCTGGGAAGCAGTGTGTTAATATTAGAAAAAGAACTGAAGACAGATAGAGCCCCTTCCTGAACTTACAATCCAGTAGAGGTGTTAAAAGAGGCTAACTATTAGAGTTCAGGCAAATTGTGTCAAGAGGAATAAGAGTGTTAAAATTTCTGTAGAAGTCAAAGACAAGGAAAAGATCACATCTGGTCGGGGTGATTGGGTTAGCACAAAGTGAGAAAAAAACTTCATAGAAAACGTGGTGTTTCTCATGAACTTTGGAAGATGGTAGAACTTGGCCCGGTGGAGAAAGTGATCCAAATGGATCAAATAGTCTGAGCTGTAGTGAGAAGGCGCAGGGCATGTTGGGGAAGCCATGGGAAGTCCGCTTTGATGAGCTTTAGTCGGGGGGGGGGGCGGGGGGGGGGTGAGCACATCCGCTAAAAACAGTGGGAATGTACCATGGAGAGCCTTGAACAAAAGTAAAGTGTGTGTACCCAAGTGAGTTTGGAGAACATTTGAAAGGTTGGTGGGTTTTCTTATTTTAGCTTTGTTTCTTGACTTCCCAAATGTGTGAGTTTATTTAAATGAATTTGGATCATACCAAAAAGTCATACCATAAGCTTACCATCCAGAGATGGCTCTGCTAACAGTAGATGCAGTTTTTTTCTGGTCTTTTTTTTCCATGCATTAAAAAAGTAGTTAAAAGGCTATTGTGTGTGTACTTTTAGGGCTTGCATTGTTTTATTGACACGATCAAATTTATTTCCCCATATGGATGAAGTAAACATTTAATACTTAGTCCCCTAAGTAAAAGATAATTTTCTTTTATCTTCAATACTCCCTATTTGGATATGTAGATTCTTTCCAGTTGTTAATACAGCTTTTTGTACGGTAGTTCAGGTGGCTTCCTTAAGATTCATGTCTAGAAGTAGAATCATTGGTTTCAAGAGTGTGACTGTTTTTAAGACACTTCATCTGCGTGCTAACTTTTCCTCCCCAGAAGTCACACCAAGATTTATTCCCACCACCACGTGTGAAAGTGTTAGTCTTCCCACAGCCTTCCCCATGTGTAGTGTCATCATTTCTTAACTGATGGTTATTTTAGTTTGCATCTGGTTACTAGTGAGAGTAACCTACTTTTCATATATTTACATCGATTTGTAGTTTCAATTTTTTTTTCATCACTATGGCTTTTAAAATTGGTTTGGACTTGTTTGTTTCACTTTCACTTTTTTCATTTTTTGAATGTATTCAAAATTATCCATTCCTTTGTGGTTTCTTTCATTGCTGTTAAATAATTTTCTTTCCGATAATTTTCTAGTCCTTTAATTTTTTGTTTTGTTTAGCTTATTGTTTTAAGTTTATTTTGAGAGACAGAGCGCATGCGTGCACACAAGTGGGGGAGAGGTAGAACGAGAGGGAGGGAGGGAGAATCCCAAGCAGGCTCTGCACTGTCAGCCCAGAGTCTGACACGGGGCTCTAACTCACAAACCATGAGATCATGACTTGAGCCGAAATCCAGAGTTGGATGCTTAGGCAACTGAGACACCCAGGCGCCCCTGTCTTGGCTTATTATTTTTTATAATTTGAAATCTCTTTTAAGTACAGATTGTATAAATCATGAATAGAGTAAACACCTATACACTTACCACTCAGCCAAAGAAACAGAACTTCCTGTGTACCCCCAGCCCTGCCACTCAGGGGCAGCTGCTTGTCCTGCATTTACTGTTATTCATTCTCTTGCTTTTCATTAGCTTTACCACCTGTGACGTATTCCACATCAGTCCTTTATTAAGTTTACCTGTTTTTAAACTCTAGAAGATGAATGTATTTCTCCATGACTCGCTTCTCTAACTCACGAGTCATCCGTATTATCAAACGTAAGTGTGCTTGAGTCCTTTTTATACCCGTGTAATAATGCATGGAATGAAAATACCAGTTGATGGATTTGGGGTTGTATCTAAGTTTTGCTACTATGTGCAGTGCTGCTCCAAACATTCTTTTTTTAAAAAAATGTTTTAATGTTTATTTTTGAGAGAGAGAGAGAGAGAGACACACACACACAGAGTGCAAGCAGGGGAGGGGCAGAGAGAGAGGGAGACACAGAATCCGAAGCAGGCCCCAGGCTCCAAGCTGTCAGCACAGAGCCTGACGCGGGGCTCCAACTCACGAACCTCGAGATCATGGCCTGAAGTCGGACGCTTAACCAACTGAGCCACGCAGGCAGCCCAAAGAGTCTTAAAGATCTCTGATGCCTAGACTTTCTCTAAGGCATCAGTTCTCAGAGTTGGCCCAGGAACTGTAGTTCCTGGAGACCATTTCAAGGAGCTTGAGAATTCAAAACTACTTTTACAATAACACCAAAACATCATTTTCCTTTCTCACTGTCCTTCTCTCACAAGCATACAGTGGCATTTTCCAGAGGTCACATGGCATGTGATGATGTCATTGCTCTGACAGCTGATAGAACATGTGCTTTTGTGTTGTCATGTGTAAAACTTTCAGTTCTAATACTTAATGGAGTAATTACGTGTATAATCCACATAAACTAAAAAGCTCTTTAGAGCCCTCAGTTATTTTCAAGAGTATTAAAGGGGTCCTGAGACCGTGAAGTTTGAGAACTTTCTGCTCTAGGGTTTGTGCCCAACAGCAAAATGTGTGGGTCATAGATGAGGCACCTGTTCAACTTTATTCGGTAATGCTGAACAGTTTCCCAAAGTGATTGCGCCGGTTTTCATTTAAACCAGCAGTTTGTGAATGCCCTTGTTTTTCCCCACTCTACAATTTGGTGTGTGTTTGTTGTTAATTGCTGCCCATCTGATTAGGGTGTAGGGATAGCTCATTGTGGTTTTAATTGCCTTGCTTTGAGTACCAGTGAGATTGAGCATTTCTTCCTATCTTTATGGGCCATTTGGTTTCTGCTTCTGTGAAAATCACTTCTTCAGGCTCTTCTTGGCCCTTTGTTCCTCCATGTAAATTATAGAATCAGCCTATCATGTTTCTGCAAAAAAACACAAACAAACCCACAACTGACATTGGCATTTTGAATGAAATTGTGTTAAATCAGAAGACCAGTTCTGGGAGACTTGACCTCATCATGATTGGGTCTTCCTATCTAAGAACGTGGTATATCTCTGCTAAACACTTCCTTGTGGAAAGATTTATAATTTTCTCCATAGAAGTGAAGTCACTTTTGTTAAATTTATTCCCAGATACTTTACATGTTATGTGTTTGTGGTTGTTTAAATGGTATTTCTTAAGAATTTTCTAAATGATTGTTTCTGGTTAGCAGAAAGTACATTTGACTTTTTTACATTGATATTGAATTCAAAAACCATGGGGCGCCTGGGTGGCTCGGTCGGTTAAGCGTCCGACTTCGGCTCAGGTCATGATCTCACGGTCCGTGAGTTCGAGCCCCGCGTCAGGCTCTGTGCTGACAGCTCAGAGCCTGGAGCCTGTTTCAGATTCTGTGTTTCCCTCTCTCTCTGCCCCTCCCCTGTTCATGCTCTGTCTCTCTCTGTCTCAAAAATAAATAAACGTTAAAAAAAATTAAAAAAAAAAACCTTACCAGCTCTCACTAATTTCAATAAGTTATCTCTAGATTAGTTTGGAATTTCTTGGGGTGGGCAGGTGAGAAAGAGAGGGAGAGAGAATCTTTGTATCTGCAATACCCCAGCTCCATTTCGAGCTAGCATATGGTGGGAGACCACAGATTAATTAGTCCTCATAACTAATGAGTTATGTATTAACCTCCAAGAGTGGAGGCCTTTAAAAGGTAGGCAGATAGACACTTGAAGTTTCTTAAATTTTGTTCCACATTTATAACATTCTCAAGGTTAACATTTTAACGTTGTCATGATCAGAATAAGAGGAAAAGATTTTAAGAGTTTGTCAATTTTTGTCCTTGTTTTCCATATCTAAAAATACCAAGCCCCTGTCGTGGAGAATATAAGGTTGTAACTTTGCAGGGAGACTTGAGCGGTAAATGGGTGATGGGGTAGGGAATTGATAGACCTGCTGATTTGTGAATCTTTATTCTCAGTAATAACTTTGATCAGTGCTTGGCAAATATTTTTTTTAACTCATCTCTTTAAGTTGTTGATACCTTCTCTTCTTCATATATGTTCATCCCAAATGTTTAGTGAGGTTATGCACCTTTAGAGACTATGACTAGTACACTGTCATTCCTAACATGTCACTTGTATTTAGTCAACTATTTGAAAAGCTTGCATGCAAAGAGGGGTCTGTTTACCAAATCTGTGTCCTCTGGGTGGTGGAGTGCATGAATGATTTTTCATCGCTGAAAATTTTAATCTCTCATTCGAGTTTGGTTTGATTAGATCTCAAGGAGATGGAGTAGAGCTCACAGAAATTATAATTTTTCCCCCTTGCAGTTGTTCATCCAGGAAAGGGAGGACAAAAATTTGCTGCATTTCAATCCAAACTGTTTTCAGCAGAATTTGTGTTGACCTTAGAGATTTGGCATGTATGTATAGAACGTGTTTGACATTAGTTACTTTATGTATATATAATTAGTTTTATATATATATATTTATATAATATATATACTATGTATGTATAACATGTATATATAATTAGTTACTTTATATATATATATATAATATATATATTTATTATATATATAGTAGTAGGGCCATGACTTGCAGAAGATTTTCTTTTCCCATTATACTGCTATATATTCACTGACATAGGACATTCATAGACAGTTTTTAAGTTATTGTACAGGCAATTACTCTATACCCAGATCATTGGAGGAAAAAAAAATCAGAACTGTGTAAGAGAAAATAAAAGACATGAGAAACCCCATATACATTTAATAGGACTTCCAGAAGGAAAAAGAGACCGTGCTGTTGGAAGTTAAAATAGTTGACAGTTTGGGGCGCCTGGGTGGCGCAGTCGGTTAAGCGTCCGACTTCAGCCAGGTCATGATCTCGTGGTCCGTGAGTTCGAGCCCCGCGTCGGGCTCTGGGCTGATGGCTCGGAGCCTGGAGCCTGTTTCCAATTCTGTGTCTCCCTCTCTCTCTGCCCCTCCCCCGTTCATGCTCTGTCTCTCTCTGTCCCAAAAAAAATAAATAAACGTTGAAAAAAAATAAAAATAAAAAATAAAAATAAAATAGTTGACAGTTTGCCAGAGTTTAAAAAAGACATTAAATCCTCTGGTGTGGGGCACCTGGGTGGCTTAGTCGGTTAAGCATCCGACTCTTGATTTCGGCTCAGGTCACGATCTCACGATTTGTGGGTTCAAGCCCCACACTGGGCTCCACGCTGACAGTGTGGAGCCTGCTTGGGACTCTCTCTCTTTCTCTCCATCTCTCTCTCTCTCTCTGTCTCTCTCTCTCTCTCTCTGTCTCTCTCAAAAAACTTAAAACAACAATAAATCCTCAGGTTAAAAAAGCATAATAAGATCTGAGCATCATGAAGGAAAAAGAAATTATTCCCTAGGCATATCATAGTGAAACTGTCAAAACACCACAAAGAAAAAAAAATCAGACAACCAGAAAGAAGTGACAGATTGTCTGCAAAGGAACAGAAATCAGACTGCTATTTGATTTCTCCTCAGCAGCAGTTAATGCCAGGTAACAGTGAAATAATTTCCTGAAAATGCTAAGGGAGGTAACTGCCCATTTAGAATATTTAGTCAAAGGTGAGGGTAAATTCTTTTAGGATATGCAAAGAATGACAGTCCATCTCTAATAAAAAATACTAGACTACTTCATGAATAAGAATATAGAACCCAGAAAGAGGCAGAAAGATCCAGAAACAACAAAAAGCAAAGAAATGGGTAAATAAATCAGTAAAGAAAAAAAAACTAAATGTTAATAGTAAAAAAATTTTTAACAGTATTAGCAGGTGTAGGGAGGTTGGAAGGACTTGAATTATTTAGAAGGAAGGTAGAGATAATTAACTGTAGATTTTGTCAATAAAATGTGAATATTTCAAATAAGGGTAACCACTGAGCTCCAGAAATAAATATTTAATTTCCAAGCTATGGAGGGATGAAAAGGTGAATCTCTCCAGCGGGAAGTGTGAAAGGAGAAAAACAGCATAGGAACTAGAAAAGAGAGTAAGACAGCAAAATAACCCCAACTTTATCACCTTACCATAAATGTAAACCAATTTATACTTATTAACAGAGCAGATTTTTACAATCTTAATTGCATTCTACTTACAAAACACTAAATTTATTAAATTTATTAAAATTAATGCAGAAAACTTGAAAATAAGGAGATGGAAAAAAGTGTCCAAAACAAATACTAACCAAAAGTGATACTGTGTTGGCTGCACTTTTGTTAGATGAAATATTTAGAATGAAAAACATCAGTACGTTTCAAAAGGGATTCTACTGTTGATAAATGGAACCCTGAAAAGGTATTGCATTTAGGAATTAACAACATAAAATAGTGTCTCACCATATAGCCTTCAAATACATAAAGCGAACGCTCCCAGAATTATGAGAGAAATTCAAGAAATCCACAAACATGTTGAATGGTTTTAACAAACCTTTCACAAATACACAGAACAAGCAGGCAAGAAGGCCTTAAGATGTTAGATTTTATGAAAAATGTTTTTTTTTGTTGTGTTAAGCAAACTCTACCCCCAACCTGGGGCTGAAACTCATGACCCAGAGATCAAGAGTCACATGCTCTACTGACTGAGCTAGCTGGGCTCCCCAAGACTTTAGACTTTCATTTAACACAACGAGCAAAGTTGATCATAGATACATACATGTATATGTGTGTGTATAAATGTATAGTCTCTCCTGCCCAATAGAGAATATATACACTTTAGAAAATATAGGGGCACCTGGGTGGCTCAGTCGGTAAGCACCCAACTTCGGCTCAGGTCATGATCTCGCAATTTGGGGGTTTGAGCTCCACATCAGGCTCTGTGCTGACAGCTCAGAGTCTAGAGCCTGCTTCAGATTCTGTGTCCCCCTCTCTCTGTCCCTTCCTCCCTTGTGCCCTCTTTCTCAAAAATAAATACAGAAACTTAAAGAAAATATATTTGTTCTCTTGCAGCTTTTGCAAACATTCACCACATATTAGGTCATAAAGGAAGTCTCAGAAATTCCAAAGCAGCTAGGTCACACGCACCGTGTTTTTATGCCATTAGGCAACTATGTTAGAAGCCACAAATCCCAGGTTTCAGCCCCCCAAAAAACACAAGAGAAAAAGAAAAAAAGTCAAACAGGTACTCAAAAATCATATGTTAGGAAACGAAAATAACATACCTTTAAATAACCCACGGGTTAACAACTTCCCAGTAATGTGTGTAATTCTTACCTCTGCTAAATAACCATTGGTTAAAGAAGATATCACAATGGAAATTATTAAATAGTTAAAGCTGAGCAGAATATCTGTGGTCTTACATTCATTCATTAGAAAACAAGGCCCCCATAAAAATCAGCAATAGATTCAATTCAAGGAGCTACAAAATGAACATGAGTAAATTTACAGAGAAAGTAGAAGGAAAGCAATAGGAGCAGATATTCATGGTATAGGAAAGAAGATAGTAGAATAAACTTCAGCTGGGTTTTTTTAATGTCTGTTTGTTTATTTTGAGAGAGAGAGGGAGAGAGAGAAAATCCCAAGCAGGCTCCATGCTGACAGTGCAGAGCCCCATGCGCGGCTGAAACCCACGAACCTGGAGATCATGACCTGAGCCAAAACCAAGAGTCAGACCCACTGAGCCACCTAGGTGCCCTAAGCTGTTTTTTGAAAGGACTGGTGAAACAGACAAACCTAGGATGACTGATTAATAGAAAGGGATGAATGCAAAGACTTACACTGGGAGCAAACAGCAGACAGAATTATAGATGTGGTGGAGAGTTTTTTAAAAATCCTGAGAGAATACAATCACCAGCCTTATCATAGTAAGTTATAAAACTTAGAGTAAGTGCAAAGCTTTCTGGAGAAAAGAAAAATGACCTCAAATTGTCTCAATTAGAAGTAAAAAACATAAATAGATCAGTGAGTATTCAAGAAGTTGAGTTGGGAGCCATAGATTTCTACCACTGTCCCCATCACAGAGATACACACGTACACATGAGGCCCAAGCAGTTTTGCTGGTCCCAGGAATGCAAAGATGATTCACGATCAGAAAATGCAGCAGAGGAATTTACCACATTAAAAAAATGCTTTCCAATAAAATTTTTGACTAGGTACAGTTCACCAATAAAAATCACATAAAAAGGTAAACATTGTGGAGCACCTGGGTGGCTCAGTCGGTTAAGCATCTGAGTCTTGATTTTGGCTCAGGTCATGATCTCAAGTTTTGTGAGTTTGAACCCTGCTTTGGTCTCCATGCTGACAGTGAGGAGCCTATTTGGGATTCTCTCTCTCTCTCTCTCTCTCTCTCTCTCTCTCTCTCTCTCTGCCCCTCCCATGTGCTCTTTCTCAAAATAAAAAAAAAGGTAAACATCAGACATCTTTCACCTCATGTGCCTCATCAGTCCCTTCCCTTTTCCCTTGATCTAACTGAATTTGTTTTCTCTTTTTTCCATACTTATTTGAGCAAATACAAATATGTATGCATTAACAAAATGAGGGAAAATGTTTATTTCAATAAAGATAGAAACCACACTGGCTATAATTCAACTTTATATAAAGCAGGCAAAACTTTTAGCAAAGGAAAACTTTCTGTAAGTGTATCTTCTAAAAACCTACAGCAAATGTTATGTTTAATTGTGAAACTTGAAAATACTTCCCATAAAGTCAAGGGCAAGACAGTGATCTTCACTATTATTTCTAAAATTCTAGAGTATATAAAATAACCTAGTTATCAGTATGGCAAGGAAAATAAGAGGTATGAAGTTTGCCTTTCTTGTTATTATTGGCTCAAGATAGCAACACAGAAACCTCTAAATCTAATAGAAGACATTTGCAACATTTTTTCTTTTTTTGAGAAAATTATAAAATATTACTAAACATCAAAAGAAGACCTGAATAAATAAACGAAGGTATATCTCATCTAAGATAGAAAGCTCCTCCCCTCTCTACAACCGACCAAAGTTTTTTCTATAGGCCTCCAGCTGAGGATGGTTTTTGTATTTTTAAAGGGTTGCTGGGGAAAAAAAAAAAAAGGCAGCAACAGCAGCCATCTGTGGCCTTGAAAGTCTAAGGTATTTGGATATTTACCATCTAGTCCTTTACCAAAAGCTTGCCCGCACCTGTAATAGACTGGTGGTTCTCGAAATGTTGGTCTCTGGACCAGCAGTGTCCGCATCCTGTATGAACTTGGTACAAATATGGAGTCTTGGTTCCCACCCATGAATTAGGCACTCTGGGAGTGGGGTCCAATAATTCCTTTTTAAACAAGCCCCCCTGGTGATCCTGACTGGTGCTGAAGTTTGAGAATTACTGGTGTAGGCCAGTGGCTTAATCCCTTTTTTAAGAGATCACCTGCTTCTCAGTCTCTCACCACATAGCTTCATAGGAAAGCAGAGATTTAGGGTAGGTTGCGGCCTACTAACAGAGGATGGCCTTAAGGGAATATTTTGTTATTTCAGCTTGATGGCTCCCATTGTTGACATTAACGCAGTCCAGCCAGTAGAAATGGTCCAGCTAATACAGATGCCATTCCAGGGCCCTACCAGGACTTTCAAGTTGGTTAGTTCTCCAAGTCCTGGAGAAATAAGAGGTTCTAAATTACTATAATGTTTCACAGCTATGTATTTGCTGCTTTTGAACATCATTATGCTGTCCAGTTCATCACTGTTCTCTAGTTTTCATTATCAGAATACTTTTGTATTTTTTCCAACCTTTATCTAAACTGCAGGCACATTTATAATCACTACAGTATACTTCTAAGATTTTCTCAACTGACTAATAGGTCAGTGAGAATTTAGTCTTCTATTCATGGGTATAATTCTACCTTACATTAATCACAATTCATTTATATATTATTTAAACTTTGGGGGATGTTCTTGATCTTCATAGGACGATGGGTAGACAGACCTCATCTCTATTTCACCGAGAAGAAAATCAGGCCTAGAGCGGCTGGCTCGGTCCCTCTACGTAGTTTTAGTACCATGGGTCTTCAGACTCCATCACTCTGCCCTGTATACTGAATCTGGCGAGATGTTTTTTTCATGTTTTTTAACTTTTAAAACACAGTTCTAGAGGTGCCCGGGTGGCTCCGTCAGTTAAGCGCCTGACTCTTTGATTTTGGTTCAGGTCATGATCTCGTGGTTCATGAGATTGAGCCCCTGTGTCGGGCTCTGCCCTGATAGTGTGGCGCCTGCTTGGGATTCTCTCTCTCCCTCTCTCTCTCTGCTTCTCCCTTGCTCGAGTGTGTGTACTTTCTCTCTCTCTCTCTCTCTCTCTCGCTCTCTCAAATAAATAAATAAATAGAACCCACCACCCAAGATTAATGTTGGTTTGCGATGAAAGTTTTCAGTGGTTCACAGAAAGATGAAAGGTATTATGGGAATACATATGTATACATACATGTATGTATATAAAACTAATCTCTTCTTCCTCTTTATGCTTTAATTATCAAGAGGTAAAAGTCTCTCAAAACAGTGTCCTGAGTAGGTGGGGGGCAGACATGTGCGTACACAAATATGTGTTTTGGGAGCCGTAGTTTCCTTTTGAGTGTACATCTTTAGTTTATTCCTGTAACGTCTCTTTTTGCCAGAGGACTAGTTTTCTGAAAACTACCTCACACTTGCAGGTTCAGTTGCCCGGGTGCAGTATTTGAAAGCAGCAAATTATGTTGTCATCAACACACTTATTACACGTGGCCTTGCAGTCCCAGGCCAGGTTTTCCTTCCCTTGAATGCCCAGGTTACTCTCTTTTTCTCTCTCATTCTCTCTCTCCTCCCTTCTTGCCTCAGTCCTCCTCTCTGTCCTCTTCTGGCTGGACTTTTTTTCCACGTCTCTCCCTCCCACCACCACCACGGGACCCCCTCCCCAATCTTTTCCTTCTGCATCTTTTCCTTGCTCTCTCTTTTCTGCGTCTGTCTAGGGGTAAATACTGAGCAAGCATTTCACAAGCAAATACATGTTCTGATGATAATAGTCATTTTAACATAGAGATTTCTAACTTCAGAGACCTGCATCCCTAAAAGCTATTCAAAAGCAGTCCGTTTTAAATTTCTTAGTAACAGGCACTGTCTCTTTTATGGTATCCCTAGTGGTAATAGCAACAGTGGTAGTAATAATGATAATAACAATAATGTTTTATACTTATTATGGCTAATATTTTTATTTTTTTTAATGTTTTATCTATTTTTGAGAGAGAGACAGAGAGAGAGGCAGAGTATGAGCAAGGGAGGGGCAGAGAAAGAGGGAGAGACAGAATCCGAAGCAGGCTCCAGGCTCTGAGCTGTCAGCACACAGTTCGACCCGGGGCTCGAACTCGTGAACTGGGAGATCATGACCTGAGCCGAAGTCAGACGCTTAACAGACTGAGCCACACAGGCGCCCCGCGGCTAGTATTTATTGAGTTTTTACCGCTTGCCACATTGTTCTAGGTAAGTGGTTCTAAGTTTAGTCTTTGGACCCTTGGGGATGCCTACGACTCTGCAGGAACCTGTGAGGTCACAACTGTTTTCATAACAATACTGAGAAGCCATGTGTCTTTATCACTTTGTTGACATTTGAGCTGATTACACAGAAGCAGTGATGGGCAAAAGTGCTGGCTCCTCAGTGCCCATCAAGACGAGGGGTCATTGGAGTCTTCATTGTGGGTGCTCGCAATTTAAAAAAAAAAGCAGGAGCCAATTTTGTTTTAGAAAGTCCCTGATGAAGCAGTCAACTTTATTAAGGCTTGGCCCCTCAGTACATGTCCTTTTCACGTTCTGTGTGACAAAATTGGGCCGCACACACTAACCACTCCTGCGCGTTCAAGTTGCCACCTGAATTAGTCACATTTTTCATGGCGAGTAAACTGTAGTTATTCAGACTTGGGTATTTGGCAGAAATATTCTTGGAAATGAAGAAGTCAGCCTGTCATTTCAGGGAAAACACTGTATTGGTTGAGTGGAGAGGGCTGTCCAGTGGCCGGACTGGATGGTGCTTCTTCAGGGCACACCTGCTCGCAGGGGCCTCTTGAGGCTAAACCATGTAAATTCTCATATCCGGCTCATGTTTATAAATCAGAACTAAAGAAAATTTGTACTTTGAATACTGACAAATCTTTGAGTAGCAGAGCTAAAAAGCATTTTCCAAAGTTTACCTACTACAGAACCGGTCATTGTATAGATTAGAAAAATAGAGTCCAGATATTGAAAACCACCTCCAAGGTGACACTGTACAAGTGCATGGTTTATGGTCTAATCTTGCATTTTATAGTGCTTTAAGCTCCTAAGTACTTTCTCGTATACATTTTCATCTGATCTTCACACAACCTTGTGATCGTCTAAAGCAGTTTAAAGATAAGGAAATTGAGACTCAATGAAGAGTCTTTGAATGCACTTTGTATTTTCCTGCCCTTTTGGCTGTTATCTCTGATGACTTGAAATAAGGCAGAGCAAATAGCGAGGAGAGAGAATCTATAAAACTTAGAGTCTAACCAGATGCAAAAAAAAAAAAAATGGAGATGAAGGAGCCAGGGAATTTTCTGAAGTTCTCACTTGGGCCCCTGGGAGGGTACCATTAGCTGAGATAATAAAAATAGAGAAGGAACAGATTCGCCCAACAAATGTTTCCTGGAGGCCTTTTCATTGGCACCAGTGTAGTCTGCTTTGGAGGACTCCTAAAATGGATAGATGGTGCTGCTACACACAGTCCCTGTGTGGGAAGATACAGCATGTATGCCAGTAACTCTGATCGGAACGAAAACATGCTAAATGCCTTTAAAAAAAAAAAGCCCAGTTTAAGTCCTGTAGCTGTTCCCAGGAGGGAAGGAATTACTTCTGGGCTCAGGGAAATTTTTGTGGAAGAGGAAGCATTTGAAAGAAGTCTTGCAGAATGGCAGAACCTGGATGTGCATAGGTGGTTGTGAGGAGACACGGGTCAGTTACAGAAAAATGGACCAAAATGTGGAAGATACCATAGCACATGTGCAGGTGGATGATGGGAAATTATTGGAAACAGTTACTCCGGTCAATTATGGGAAACGTTGATTGCTGCACACGTGGTCGGTTTTCCATTTTGTATTTCATTTTTTCAACAAGCATTGCCAAACAAATGTCTTCTTAAGCACAGTTTTTTTCTTTACATAAAAAACTTCATCTTTTCATTGACTAGGGTAAGGATTTCAAGTTCAGGTAACATAATTAAACAGCAAAATATTTGACTGTGGTCTTATTTTTTAATTCTACTGTGGCACATTTAAAGTAAACTTGCCATCCTTGGATAACTTTATTCTCCTCTCAATTACAAATGCCATCAATCCTTTAAACTGCATTTTCATCTGAACTGCACCCTTCAAGTAGCTATCTTCTGGAGCTTAGCGTTGTCTTGTACATCTTTCTTCTCCTTTGGCATTAGCGTTTGGTATTCCTCAGTGCAGAATTTATCTGACTTGGCCATTTATTATTGTTTTTCCTTAGATAAGTCAGATAAATATGATCCACGTGATGTTGAAAGGCTACAACAAGATGATAACTGGGTTGAAAGTTACTTACTTTGGAGGCATAATAATGTCGATGAAACACTGAAGATGCTTGATGAGAGTTTTCAGTGGAGGAAAGAAATGTCTGTCAACGGTAAGCTGTTCAATTTAACCTCGACAATATACTGTGCCCTGCATAAGTGTTAGTTTTACATTTATCAAATAGTGTATTTGCAGATATTTTTGGCAATCATCAAAAACACCAAAATAGAGTGTTTTATGACAACCCACTGACACTTTGACGGGGAGCATCTTATGAATGTCTTAAAAGCAGTATCATTCATAGGGAAATGAGATCACTGGAGAGCAAAATTACATTCAGATTCTTTGACCCCGAACAGAGTTAATCTGCGCTTATTTAGTTGGGTACCATTGAACAATAGCAAGACAGCATCTTCACTACTAGGCCTAGAGGTAAGGACATACTGTTTTCCTAGTTTGGGTTTTTTTGTTTTTTGTTTTTCATTATTGCCTTATTGTCTTTCTCTGTCCCTGAGTTCCTTGTGCTAATAGGTGCTCCCTGTTGCATTACTAAATGATTGGGGGAATCCCTAAAACAGGCTTATCCCCAAGGATGCCTATAGCAGCCTTTGCTTAACTTCTTGATTTCAAGACCCAATTCTAGATGGACATTTTTTCCCCAAAAAATGGGTTTTAAATCCTGGAAGGGGTTTTTAAATAGTCTTCCAAGTAGATGAAGCACCCTTCACAGGAAAATTACCCATGATTTCTGTCCTAAAAATTTAACACAAAGAATATGGCATAACCACTGTGGTTTTTTAAAAAAATTTTTTAATGTTTGTTTATTTTTGAGACAGAGACAGAGCATGAACGGGGCAGGGTCAGAGAGAGAGGGAGACACAGAATCCGAAGCAGGCTTCAGGCTCTGAGCTGTCAGCACAGAGGCCGGCGCGGGGCTCGAACTCACGGACCGTGAGATCATGACCTGAGCTGAAGTCGGACGCTTAACCGACTGAGCCACCCAGGTGCCCCCATAACTACTGGTTTTGATGAGGTACTGAGAAGGATTTCCTGACCTTGAGAGTAACAAACTCTGGAGTGAGTGAGTCTGGAAAGTTAAGAAAAAAAGTCAACAAATAAATCCAGAGCAGATACGCTCCCCAGTCTTCATACTTGTAGAAAGAATCCAGGAGGCAGAGGGTGGTATTTAAGAGATAGTTTGATTGGAAATGTAAAAACTGTAGGTCATTTCAATGAACAGTGATGCATTTAAAATTCAGGCAAAGAAATAGAAATTATTTAAGTTCAGAATAAACTTTAAAACTCAACATTAGTTTTTTCTTATATAGAACTGCTAGTTTCCAGTGGCAAATAGCAGAGATACGGTAAATGGTACAGAAAAAAGGTAATGAATCTTGGAAAGTTCTCAGGGTGAATGAAACAAAAGCCTTGGCATTTGCTGCCTTGCTGTGTTGGTTCTTACCCTCATTACAGACTGGGCAGACCTTGTTTTGTTTGTCCTGCTAAAGGATCTAGCTTTTTTTTTTTTTTTGAAGTATTTTCCACTCACCCTAAGATTATAAAATGTGTTAGACTCTACTTGATATCAAACTTTACAGAAAAATAATTTACTAGAGAAGCCATAGTGATTTTTTAAATCAATTCTGAGACTATAATGTGGATATTTACTAGCATGTTATCTTGAAATTGTCCCAATAGTGATAGTATTTGTTGACAGTTATTATATGAAACAACCAAAACATGGAAATGTGTCCATATAATAATGGCTGATGTGTCAAGGGAAATGGATTTTTCCCCATTTCTCTCATCCATGTCTTTAGTTGGTTTGTTTAGTTAGTAAGGAACAAAATTTTTTATTGCCAGAGATTCTTTCCAGATGTCTGAATAAGCTTGTCTTTTTTTTTTTTGTATCAGACCTACTATATAACATTAACCTTTACGTTATAAGTTTTTTTTTAAGTTTATTTATTTTGAGAGAGAATGAGCAGGGGAGGGTCAGAGAGAGAGGGACAGAGGATCTGAAGTGGGCTCTGAGCTGACAGCACAGAGCCCCATGTGGAGCTCCAACCCACGAACCATGAGATCATGACCTGAGCTGAAGTCAGACGCTTAACCGACTGAGCCACCCAGGCGCCCCTACATTGTAAGTTTTCTTTTTAAAACGCTCCTAAGTTAAAGTTACTCATCAGGTTTATCCTTTTTTAGACCTCACTGAATCTTCCATTCCCAGATGGTTATTGGAAATAGGTGGTATTTATCTGCACGGTTATGACAAAGAAGGCAACAAGTTGTGTAAGTATATTGAATTGACGTACTGGCTTGTCAAGATTTTGAGATGCATTTATGTCAGCTGAATTAATAACAGGCAGAACCTTCTCCGTATGTACCACACATCAAGTTCCTTACAATTGGGGATCATTAGGGCCATGTTGACACAGCGTCAGACACTTCATTGTGTGGTCTGTTGGCATTATGATAAAGCGGTAAAGGCAAATTTCAAGTCGCTAAGGGTTGCTGAATGGACTTTTCAAGGCCCCGCCCCCACCTTCTCCCCTTAGCTTCTTGTGAAATCTGCTATAGCAGGAGGAGCGGTAAGGACCACCCCTACTGTCCCGGTGACCCCCCTGTTACCCTTCTCCCTCCCCCCCCCCCCCCCCCCCCCCCCCCCGCCCCGACCCTAAATCCAGCTTGGTTGGTGCCAAGGCTGGGACTTGGCAAGAACATCAGAGCCGCACCCTGAGCACTTGGCTTGCTTGCCCTCTATGCGGCATGCAGTCTGGTCCAGTTTTAACAGTATTCTAGCATTTCCCTCCTTTCGCTGGCAGTCCTTCCTTCCCTGTCTTCATTCCTCATTCCTGTCATTCCGCTGTCCTTTCCACATGCGTCCCGTACTTCATTCCTTGCTTGGCGTCTTTTACTTTACAGCAATACAGTCCCCTTGGGTGATCTCAAGTACCTTGCCTCTCCATGAGGAGTGGTGACCCCACACCGTCCCCGGGCCCCAGCTACCTTAGCATTTCGTTGGGAGCCCTTTTAGCCCAGCCCTTGTCTCCTTAGCGCTTCTTCCCAGCACTCGCCACAGCCTGTCCCAGCCACAGTGCTCTGAGTGGTTTGCGGCTCCCAGCCCTGACTGGACTCCGGCCTCTGTCTAAGCTGCTGCTCCGCATGGAAGGTCTTTTCTAGTGCTCCAGAGAACCACTGGCTTGCTCTTTGGTTAAGCAAGGTGAAGAGTACTTTTAGGTTATTACCAAATATTGTTTGTTGTATTTTCTCTTCCCCTTTACTTACTAGGGAAGTTTGTTTATTTCCTACGAGGGGAGAATAGTTTACATCTCTGCTTCTCCCTAAGGTTCCCAAGTGCACGCTATTTCCCGTTGAAAAGAAGGAAGCGATGTTTTTAACGTGAGAAAGAAAATTTATTGTAAATGAAGAAAAATGTCAAGGGATAGGAATGATATATGCATAAAATAATATAATGACAAATATTTTTCTTATTTTTATCCCGTGTTCTGTTAAAAGTCTGGATCAGGGTGAAGTATCACATAAAAGACCATAAAACCACACTGGACAAAAAGAAGCTTATCGCATTCTGGTTGGAACGTTATGCTAAAAGAGAAAATGGGAAACCTGTAACAGTGATGTTTGACCTGTCAGAAACTGGAATAAATAGCATAGTAAGCATTTCTTTAATTCCAAAGCCTTATTTATCATTATGTTCTCCCTGCCACTCCTCCCGACCAGACATCGCTGCAAGTTTGAGCTAACCAAGTTATGTTTGGGATTTATTTTTTGCCTTCCGTATCGTGAGTGAAGTCAGACATGAAATAGGATTTGTGGAGAAATAAATTTGCTTCAGTGTTTGGCACTGAAACTGTGTACTTCCTAGGAATGCTCCTCGTCTCATACACACAATGTCAAGGTAGGACGTCGAGGCTGGCAGGGTCATGAGCAGAAGTGGTAACAGTGAACTCTTCTGTCAGAATTAATATCCTGCGGCACGTAACCCTGTGCCTGGCACAGAGTAATACACTCAAATAGGGAGTGAAGTAAGGTATGCTCTCTTTAATACCATCAGATTCATACGATGCTTGGCAGTTGTGAGGTGCTCACCTGACTTTTGCACATACAGCAATTGGTCACCTCGTTGGGGTTTTTGTTTGATTTGGTTAGCTTTGGAGACCCGTTTTCTTCAGGGGATTTTGCCAAGCTTAAAAAATAAGTAAAACCCACCAGTCTTTAATTGGGGTCCTTGCGTGACCTCAGCGGTAACTACGAACCCTTCAGCGGTGATGGGGCTACTTTGGCACATTTATCATAGCTGTTGTTGTCTCTTACGTTCAAACCTTAGCTCCTTCTGGTAGCGGTGAAGGAGCATCCACACAGCTCCCTGGGGCGACATTGAAACCTTTTCGAAAATCCACTTGGCAAAGTATGTTAAGAACCTTAAAGTATACATATTTGTACTCATTGCCTGGTGGTTAACTTCTGGAAATCTTTTTTTTTTTTAATTTTTTTTCAAAGTTTATTTTTGAGAGAGAGAGAGAGACAGAGTGTGAGCTGGGGAGGGGCAGAGAGAGAGGGAGACAGAATCCAAAGCAGGCTCCATGCTGTCAGCGAAGATCCTGATGCAGGGCTTGAACTCATGAACCATGAGATCATGATCTGAGCTGTCAGCACAGAGCCCAACACAGGGCCCAGTCTCACAAATCGTGAGATTATGACCTGAGCTGAAGTCAAGAGACAGACGCTTAACCAACTGAGGCGCCCAGGTGTCCCTTAATTTAGGTATTTTTATATATGACTTCCTCATGATTCACAAAGGATTTAAGTTGGCTTATAAACATGTATGCAGAATTATAAGGCAAAAAAAGCTAAAAGTTATTTGTTAGAGTTGGGCCACTAATCGGGCTTCAGTCTTTCAGTGGCCTGCCTGAAAGAAATGGAATCATTTAAAATTATTCAGTGGCCACACTTTAAAACCAGTGTCTTAGGAGAAGTGTATTCATTCCTGATACTTGAACTAGAAAGAAAAGTATTTCTTGGATCCCCAAAGGGAGGACATTTTACAAGATAATAAACAGTCCTTGAAGACATCCTCACAGAATGCAGAGCACCAGGTTTCATGGAGCTTTTTAATGTAGCACCCACTAATATACTTCACCAGTGGCATCCCATCGAATCCACTTGAATTAGCAGTAACTTGGGATTTTATACGCAAGGCTATCCATTTAAAAGATGAAAGCGAGAATCTTAGATAAAGACTTTTGGCAGAGTCTCTGGGGGCCACAGATCATATACAGGTAACCAAATTTTTATATAACTCGTTATTTCGAGATATTTCTTTGACTCTTAAATACAAATTATTTACCTCGGTGCACAATGGATATAACGATTAGTTATAAAGTTACCATTATATACTAGGGTTTATTCCATAATGAATACTGAAGATAGTTAAAGGTGCTTACTTTTCAGTTTGCTGAAGTTAAAGATACTCTAACTCACATGCTAGGAATGACTTTATAGACTCATCTATGGGACAGCTCACCTTTCAGTAACTGATGGATTTAAATTTGCACAGTTATCTTTCATTCTACAGCCCTTCTAACTTGGCCAGTCAGGATTAGTAAATCAGCTTGCGGCCAGGGAATGACACGGAATGAAATGATCCATGTGAATAGTAACCCTCATAACCAAATTTCATGTTGGCTGTGTTTGGTGCAGGAGAAGCAACAGACAGTTATGTTCATAAAGTTTTCCAAGGATTGGAGTCCATGAACAACACTCGAATGTAAACTAAAAAATTCTGCCTCTGGGTCTCTAAATAAGAGGAAAGAAGTTAGCAGTGAAGTACATACAGCACACCAGTATGATCAGATTAGCTGTTGTGTAAGAGATTGATAAAACGTATTTTACTAAAGCTATTACAAGGTGTAGAAATTAGGTGTAAAAAGCAAATACACCAGAATCGATAGGTTATATGTGTTATCATTGCAAGTAGTAAAGTTGTAAACGGTATGCTCGTTTCAGTAATTCTTTAACTGTTCAACAGATTTTTAGAATTTCTCTGTAGGGATTGCTTTCGATCTGCTTTATAATGCCATGTTACCTTAGCCTGCATATCTCACTAGTTGGAAATAACATGAATGATGTTTAAGTGTCTGAATTCTTTCACTCGATATTAGGACTGATTATTGTAAGTAGCTTAATGACTTAAAACCTTAACCTCTGGGAATATATTTATATATGAGCTTATTTTTTACACAATTTAATAATTGTCTCATTTGTATTTAATAGTTTATCACCTTTGGAAGTGTGCAATTTAAAGCTCCCTAATGTGGATAGTCTTAAAGCTTTAAATGTATAATCTGTGTTTTAGGACATGGACTTTGTGCGCTTTATCATCAACTGCTTTAAGGTTTATTACCCTAAATACCTCTGTAAGTAACTTACTCCTTTATAAAAATATAATGTATAGAAACTATAGACAGTGACTGAGATTGCTTTATGTTACTATAGACTTTAATACCTGAAGTTTTATATTCTGATGAAGAACTTAAGTGTGTGCATAGAAGTTTAAGTGCGTATCCTAGTAGATATAAAGGAAATTTTTCATAATCATTGTCCTTTACAGTTTTAAGAATTTAAATTCGAAACTGTATATACGGCATCCTGTAACACACACATACATGGGGACATAAAACATACCTTTATTTCCAAGATTTCCCATTTTTATTCATCTTTCAACGAAAAACTCATTTAAAATGATATTTATTATATGGAACTTCTTACGTGCAAGAAACAGATAAACAATACTGATAAATAAAGTATATGTGTGATAAGCAGTACTCATGCATAAAGTACACTGTATTACTAATTGCTGTTTAAAAACTATCATTAAGAAAACAGTAGACTAGATTTTAATTTAGAATTTGTTTTTGTGATTCTTGCATTAATTACCTGAATGAAGAACACGTAAATCTTAGGTACCCATTTTGATTCATTGATTTCTTGGATTTATATGGTGGTTTGCCTCTGGAGAAATGAAGACACTATCCCACATAAATAGTCATATCTATGTATTTTTTAAATGTTTACTTATTTATTTTGAGAGAGAGGGCACGTGTGCGTGTGAGAGCAGGGAAGGGGGAGAGATAGAGAAGGAGAGTGAGAATCCCAAGCAGGCTCCTCGCTGTCAGCACAGAGCCAGACGTAGGGCTCAAACTCACCAACCATGAGGTCATGACCTGAGCTGAAACCAAGAGTCTGATGCTTCTAACTGAGCCACCCAGGCGCCCCAACAGTCATATATTTGAATTCCAGTGGGCTCAAAGTAAAAAACGCAGGAGAGAGACAACAAGGATATCAGAAAATGGAAACTCACAGGTCTGCCTGGGCACACCCCTGGCAGATACCATAATTAGGGCCTTTGGGGACTCATGACTTAGGTGATACAAAAGCATAAAACCCCTAAATCATCTTACTTTGATGTGCTTTCCTATTATTAATGTGAAGTAAGGAACAGACAAAAAGCATGATGGATTTCGAGGATCACTGCCACTCCTACCCCTATGCTCTCATGTCTTCAGAGAGGGTCCTCATGAACCTTTTTAGGTAAAGAGACTATTTGGTCTGGGAAACCTGGAGGATCTGCCATTCCTTCTGAATTCTTCCTGCATCCACCACGTACCCCGATTCATTTTACTGAGCAGTGCCAATCAGTGGTCAATGGAGCGTCACTACCCCATATGATTAGTTTGTTCCTCTTATGTAAAACATGAAAATAAAATATCCACTTGTTTATTGAAATATCTAAGTTTGTGAAGAGCCATTTATCAATAGTATAAATACCATTATTACCTTATAAAACACATCTAAGATTCTTTTGAGAAAACTATTAATGAATTCATGGGTCTATATAAAGATGAATTGAAACACTTCGTTCCAATTAAGTAGAGGTAATGCATGTATTTTACCTACATAATGGAATTTTGCAGACATTAAATTTTATAGAATCTTAAGTTGGTTATGCTTCAAAATCTGTCATGAAATACAACCATTATTTCTTAAAATCTTAAGTCCAGATCTTTTTAGGCATATCACAGATGAAGACTGAGGTTATTAAGCTCCAGGGTACCTCTTTGAAGATACCTTGTTTCTTACATGTACTTTACTTGTCCTACATTAATATAACCATTCTAGGAGCTTCTCTGCTCAGAGAGGAATGAAATTACATTTTGATTCATTTGGAATAGAATGAATTAGGTATCAAGAATTCCCTTTGTGATTTCTGGTTCTTGTAATTGTTAATAGGGCCGTTTAGGTCTTCTAAATACGCAAATAATACTTCTGTATACTTTGGGAATTATTGGCTTCCTGGGGCTCATAATATGAAGAAAAGTATAAGTAATTTGCCTTTCTTAAAACATAATGATGCATTAAAATTGGGGTGAGGGGAAAACATGTAAGTGGTTTTACAATGTAATCTCTAGAAAATTATCAGAACCAATAAATTACATTGAGGTCATTCCTAAAGTTCACTGTACATCGGCACTAATATGACATACCACATCCAAAGACTCCGCTTACCCACTTATTTATTTTGTACCTTTCTGCAAACATTAAAAGCCACAAATGAACAAAAGAACAGACTGTTTGCCAAAGGACAATGATAGCGCATTGTTGATTTCCCAAAAGCCACCCTGAGCGGGCCCCTCATCAGTGAGAAGTTAATTTGGTTTGAGCACCACTCACACGTCACCGAATCAGAACTGAGTCAACCAGCTCAGTGTTTAGTTACATTTAGATCACCAGCTTTTTCTAGGCCAGGTATAAGTGATAATACTATAGTGATACTAAATCACATTCATTGAATTTTTTTTTTGTCTTTAAGCAAAAATGGTGATCTTTGATATGCCTTGGATAATGAATGGTGAGTATATTATTTATACTTCGCTAAAACGAAATGTCTGATTTCCTTTTTCCCAATGTAGCCATATTTCTGTGGTTGTTTATTTTTGTTTGTTTGTTTGTTTTTTTGTTTTTTCTGTGGTTGTTTAAAAAAAATTTACGTTGTGCTTGTTGTATGCTCTTTAAGAGGCCGGAGCTGGAACATTCAAAGACGATTCCTAAGCAAACTCAGTTAACATTCTAGCCCCAGGCTCTGGGGATACACATTAGTCTTCTCTAAAAACAGCATCAAGATGTTCAACCATTCAGGTGAAACTAGAGCCAGGAGCCTCAGTTTGTCACACACGGATGGGGTATGTCACAGAACATAGGCCTTGGCTAGGTTTTCTCATGGGTTTCGGGCATTGAGGAAGAAGGTGGGATGAATCTGAAATGCACTCCAAATTGCTATAGTCACTTAATAAGACAGTCATGATACATTTTGTGGTGAAAAAAAAATTGTTAAAGCATTGAAAAACATTCTTTACCAACTCTAATGTGATTATATAATACTGTTATAAACATCAGGGTGCATATATCCCTTTGAGTTAGCGTTTTTGTATTCTTTGGGTAAATAGTGGTGTGATTTCTGGATCATAGGGTAGTTCCATTTTTTTCTTTTTTTTCACGTGTATTTATTTTTGAGAGAGAGCAGGAGCAGGGGAGGGGCAGAGAGAGAGGGAGACACAGAATCCAAAGAAAGCTCCAGGCTCTGAGCTGTCAGCACAGAGCCCGTCGCAGGGCTCAAGCCCATGAAACATGAGATCATGACCTGAGCCGAAGTCACACGCTTAACCGACTGAGCCACCAAGGCGCCCCGTGGTAGTTCCATTTATAACTTTATGAGGAGCCTCCATACTGTTTTTTTACAGTGGCTGCACCAGTTTGCATTCCCACCGTCGCATAAGGGTTCCTTTTTCTCCACATCCTCACCAACACTTGCTCTTTCTTGTGTTTTTTATTTTAGCCATTCTGACAGGTATAAGGTGGTATCTCATTATCGTTTTGATTTGCATCTCCCTGATGATGAGTGATGTTGAGCATCTTTTCATGTGCCTGTTGGCCATCTGGATGTCTTCCTTGGAGAAATGGCTATTCATGTCTTCTGCCCATTTTTAATTGGATTATTTGTTTTTTGGGTGTTGAGTTTTAGAAGTTCTTTATATATGTTGCATACGAACCCGTTATTAGATAGGTCATTTGCAAATATCTTCTCCCCATTCAGCAGATTATTTGCCTTTCAGTTTTGTTGATTGTTTCCTTTGCTGTACAGAGCTTTTTATTTTGGTGTGGTCCCAATTGTTTAGTTTTGCTTTTATTTCCCTTGCCTTAGAGGACCTGTCTAGAAAAAAGTTGCTACAGCTGATACCACAGAAGTTACTGCCTGTATTCTATTCTAGGATTTTTATGGTTTCAGGGCCTCACATTTAGGTCTTCAATCCATTTTAAATTTATTTTTGTGTATGGTATAAGAAGGTGGTCCTGTTTCATTCTTCTGCATGTAGCTGTCCAGTTTTCCCAACATTTCTTCAATAAACCATCTTTTTCCCATTGGATATTCTTTCCTGCTTTGTTGAAGATTAACTAACCATATAATTGTGGGTTTGTTTCTGGATTTTGTGTTCTGTTCTATTGATAATGTGTGTGTGTGTGTGTATTTGTGCCAGTACCATACTGTTTTGATCACTACATCTTTGTAATATAACTTGAAGTCCACAATTGTGATGCCTCCACCTTTGCTTTCTTTCTCAAGATTGCTTTGGCTTTTCAGGGTCTTTTGTTGTTCCATACAAATTTAATATTATTTGTTCTGTGAAAAATGCTGTTGGTACTTTGGTAGGGATTAGGTTAAATGTGTAGATTGCTTTGGGTAGTATAGATATTTTAACAATATTTATTCTTTTAATCCATGAGCATGGAATTTCTTTCCATTTCTTTGTGTCATCTTTAATTTCTTTCATCAGTGTTTTATAGTTTTCAGAATACAGGTCTTTGACCTCTTTGGTTAAGTTTATTCCTAAGTATCTTAATATCTTCGATGCAGTTGTAAATGGGATTGTTTTCTTAATTTCTCTTTCTGCTGCTTCTTTATTGGTGTATAGAAATGCAACAGAATTCTCTACATTGGTTTTGTATCCTGTGACTTTAATGAATTCGTTTATCAATTCTAGCAGTTTTCTCGTGGAGTCTTTTGGGTTTTCTATATATAGTATCATGTCATCTGCAAATACTGAGAGTTTTACTTCTCCCTTGCCAGTTTGGATGCCCTTTATTTCTTTTTGTGGTCTGATTGCTGTGGTTAGGACTTCCAGTACTATGTTGAATAAAAGTGGCTAGAGTGGACATCCTTATCTTACTCCTAACCTTAAGGGAAAGGCTCTGAGTTTTTCACCGTTGAGTATGATGTTAGCTGTGGGTTTTTATATATGGTCTTCGTTATGTTAAGGTATGTTTGTTCCCTCTAAACTAACTTTGTTGAGGATTTTTAGCAATGAATGGATGTTGTACCTTGTCAAATGCTTTTTCTATCCTCTTGAAATGATCATATGGCTCTTTTATTGATATGATGTATCACGTTGATTGATTTGTGAATATAGAGCCATCCTTGCAACCCAGGAATGAATCCCACTTGATCGTGGTGAATGATTTTTTTTAAATGTATTGTTGAATTTGGTTTGCTAGTTTTTTATTGAGGATTTTTGCATCTGTGTTCATCAGTGATATTGGCCTGTAGCTCTTTTTTAGTGGTATCTTTATCTGGTTTTGGTATCAGGGTAATACTGGCCTCATTGGGTTAATTTGGAAATTTTCCTTCTTATGTTTTTTTGGAGTAGTTTAAGAATAATTATTAACTCTTCTTTAAATGTTTGGTAGAATTCACCAGTGAAGCCATCTGGTCCTGAACTTTTGTTTACTGGGAAGTTTTTGATTACTGATTCAATTTCTTTGGTGATAATCTGTCTATTCAAATTTTCTATTCCTGTTTCAGTTTTGGTAGGTTATATGTTTCTAGGAATGTTCTTCTAGGTCATCCAATTTGCTGGCATATAGTTTTTCATAATGTTCTCTTATAATTGTTTGTATTTTTGTGGTGTTTATTGTTATTTATCCTCTTTTGTTTGTGATTTTTATGTATTTGGATCCTTTCTCTTTTTTTCTTGTTAAGTCTGGCTAGAGGTTTAGCAGTTTCACTGGATTCTTCAAAGAACCAGCTTCTGGTTTCATTGATCTGTTATATTATTTTTTGGTTTTGTTTTTTAGGTTCGTTTTCATTTCTATATCATTTGTTTCTGCTCTGATCTTTGTTCTTTCTTTCCTTCTATTGGTTTTAGGTTCTCTTTGTTATTTTTCCAGCTCCTTTAGGTGTAAGGTCAGGTTTTTTATTTGTAAATTTTCTTGCCTTGAGGTAAACTTGTATTGCTATAAACTTCCCTCTTAGAACCATTTTTGCTGTGTCCCAAAGGTTTTGAATCCTTGTGTTTTCATTTTCATTTGTTTCCATGTACTTTTGTATTTCTTTGATTTCCTGGTTGACCCATTCATTGTTGAGTAACATGTTATTTAACCTGAATGTATTTGTGGTCTTTCCAAATTTTTTCTTGTGGTTGACTTCTGATTTCATAGCACTGTGGTCAGAAAAGATGCATCTTCAATCTTCTTGAATTTGGACTTCTTGAATTTGGACTTCAATCTTCTTGAATTTGTTGAGTCTTGTTTTCTGGCCTAATATGTGATCTCTTCTGGAGAATTTTACATATGCACTCAAAAAGAATGTGTATTCTGCTGTTGTAGGATGGAATGTTCTGAATGTGTCTGTTAAATCCATTTGGTCCAGTGTATTACTCAAAGCCATTGTTTCTGTGTTCATTTTCTGTTTACATGATTTGCCCATTAATATAAGTGGGATGTTAAAATCCTCTACTATTATATTTTATGTTAGTTCCATTATGTTTCTTATTAACTGTTTTATGTACTTGGGAGCTTCATGCTGGGTGCATAAATATTTACAATTGTTATTTCTTCTTCTTGGGTTATCCCCTTTATGATTATATAATGCCCTTCTTCATCTCTTGTTACAGTCTTTGTTTTAAAGTCTAGTTTGTCCAATATAAGTATTGCTACTCCAGATTTCTTTTGACATCCACTTGCATGACAAATGTGTTTCTCCATCCCCTCACTTTGAATCTGCAGGGGTCTTTAGGTCTAAAACGAGTCTCTTGTAGGCAGCATATAGATGGGTCTTGTTTATTCATTGTCACCCTGTGTCTTTTGATTGGAGCATTTAGTCCATTTACATTCAATGAAATTATTCATAGTTATGTATTTATTGCCATTTTATTACTTGTTTTGTGGTTGTTCTTGCAGATTTTCTCTGATCCTTTCTTGTCTTTCTTTCATGATTTGCTGGTTTTCTTTAGTGGCATATATGGATTTCTTTCTCTTTATTGTTTCCATAATTATTAGTGGTTTTTGATTTGTAGTTCCCATTATGTTTATATATGACCTCTTCTGCATATAGCAGCCTTTATTCAGTTGATGGTCATTTAAGTTTGAACCCATTCTTTCCTCCTCTACTCCCCCTCTTTTGGGTATATGTTGCCATATTTTACATCCTTTTATTTTATGAGCTCATTGACTGATTTCCTACAGAAATACTCATTTTTACTGCTTTTGTGTTTCCTACCTTTATACTGTCACTTTCGATCTCTCCTTTCCACTTGGAGTCCCCTTAATATTTCTTGCAGGGCTCGCTCGGTTAGTGGTCATGAACTCCTTTAGTTTTTGTTTGTGTGGGAAACTCTTTATTTCTCCTTCTATTCTGAATGATAACCTTGCTGGATAGATTATTCTTGGCTGCAGGTTTTTCTCATTCAGCACTTTGAATGTATCATATCACCCGTTTCTGGCCTAGAAAGTTTCTGCCGAAAAAGCCACTGATACCTTTATGGGGTTTTCTTTGTATGTAACTATATTCTTTTGTCTTGCTGCTTTTAATATTCTTTCTTTATCAGCATATTTTCCCATTTTAATTACAATATGTCTTGGTGTGGGTCTGCTTTTGTTAATTTTTTTTTGGGGGGGGGGGGGTTCTCTGTGCCACCTGGATCTGGATATCTGTTTCCCTCCCCAGATTAGGGAAGTTTTCAGCTATTATTTCTTCACATAAATTCTCTGCCCCCTTTCCTCTTTCTTCTTCCGGGATTTCTATAATATAAGTATTATTATGTTTGATGGAGTCACTGAGTTCCCTAAGTCTATTCTCATTTTGCGTAATTTTTTTTTTCTCTTTTGTTCATCTTGATTATTTTCCATTACTCCGTCTTCTAGGTCACGAATTGGTTCCTCTGCTTCCTCCAGCCTCCTGCTGTTCATTTCCATCAAGTGTGTTTCTCACTTCATTTATTGAGCCCTTTATCTCTGCTTTGTTATTCCTTATCTCTGTGTTAATGGTCTCACTGATGCCTTCCACTCTTTTCTCAAGTCCAGTGAGTATCCTTGCGATCAGTGCTTTAAATTCTCCATCAGGCACGTTACTTATATCTGTTTCACTTAGATCTCTGGCCATAGCCATGGCCTTGTCCTGTTCTCTGTCTTCTTATTTTGGCCAAGTCTCGGTGCCTGTTTCTGTGTGTTAGGAAAGGCAGCTCCGTCTCCTGTCCTTGAGGGTGATGGCTTTATGAAGAAGAGGCCCCGTGGTGCCCTGCTGTCTAAGTGTCCCAGGCCCGGTGCTCCTGGGACTGTCTCCAGTGTGTGCTCTGTGTGCTCTGCTGTTGTGTCCTGGCTGCTTTATCCTCAGGCCAGTCATTTGCAGAGACTCTCTTTGCCTGCTGTGGGCAGTTTTTGGTGTCTGGCCTGAATGTGGCACATTTAAACTAGGTATGCTCTGGTCTGCTTGTGAAATGAGACCTGTTGCTGCCACTAGCAGATCCAAGGCCTCACAAAACTCCTGGGTCAGGAGATACCATGTTGGCAGGGCTTTGGGCCGGTCCTCTAGGGAAAGGGTCCTGCTGACCCGGGACTTAGGCAAGCGTGACTGGGAAGGATGGTTCTTCTAGAGCGCAGCGATATGGAGGAGGTTGGTGTAAGCAAATTAAGTAGCAAGTGTCAGCACTGCACTGCTTCCTACAGGTGGCCCTGGGCTTCCGCTGGGGCAGGGCAATGAAATGATACTTAGCAGTTTCTTTGTTCCAGAAGGGATCTCTTCATGAATGCTGCCCCTCGGAAACATGCTCCGAGATGAGCGAATAACCTTTGCACTCTGTGCCCCAGGCGCTCTTCAGATCACTTTTTCCTCGCTGTATGTCCACGGCCTGTTTGCCCTGCCTTCTCTCCACGAAGAGCCCCAGTGTCCTCTGAGCTCTCCCAGAGCCAAGCATGCTGACCTTTAAAACTCCAGGCTTTAAGCCCCACTGGTTGTGAGAACTCACAAAATTCAGGCCCTCTCACTTTCCAAGCCAGTTGCTGTACATGTTTGTTTTCCCCATGTGCTCCCCTGTGTGCTGGTCTGTCTGCCTCTCTGTCGCGCACACGCACTCTCTCTCTCTAACCTGCCCTTCTCCATGACTGAGGTTCTCTTCCCACTGAAGCAGCCGTGATCCATTTCTCTCCCAAGCCAGGTCTCCTTACATTCTACCTTCTTCGATGTGGCTTCTTCTCTACCTTTAGTTGCAGTTCTGCCAACCTTCAGATCGATTGATGGGGCATTTAGGATGATTTGGTATTTATCTAGTTGTGTTTGTGGGACGAGGCGAGCCTACGGTGCTCCTACTCTGCCACTGTCTCCCAAGATCTCTCAAGAAAGAATAGTCTTTGTAATAAATGATACTGGGACAACTGACTATCCATATTCAAAAGAATGAAGTTGGACCTCTACCTCCCTTCACATACAAAAATTAGTTCAAGATGGATGATCAGAGACCTAAATATAAGAATTAGAACTGTAAACCTTGGAACCATAGGAATAAATCTTTGTGGCCTTGCATTAGGCAGTGGTTGCTTAGATATGACACCAAAAAAAGCACAAGCAACAAAAGAAAAGAATAGATACATTGGACTTCATTAAAATTTCAAATTTTGTGCTTCAAACGACACCAGCCAGAACATGAAAAGACAGCTCTCAGAATGGAAGAAAATATTTACAAATCGTGCATCTGATAAGGGACTTATGTCTAGAATATATAAATAGCTTTTACAACACCACAATAAAAAGACAAATGGCCCAAATAAAAAGGGCAAAAGATTTAAATAGACATTTCTCCAAAGATAGGCAAATGGGCAATAAACACATAAAAAGATGCTCAACATCATTAGTCATGAGAGAACTACAAGTCAAAACCAAATGAGATACTAATTCACACCAGCTCGGATGGCTGTGATCGAAAAGACGTGTTGAGGATGTGGAGACATTGGAACCCTCATACATTACTGGTGAGAATGTAAAATGATGGGGCCACTCTGGAAAGCAGTTTGGCGGCTCCTCAAAAAGTTAAACATAGAAGTACCATATAATTCAGCAGTTCCATCCCTAGGTACGTTCCCAAAAGAATTGAAAGCACGTGTCTACACAAAAGCTTGCACACAGATCTTCATAGCACTATTCTTCATGATAGTCAAGCGGAAAGTACTCAAATGTTTATCTGTTGATGAATGGATAAACAAATGTTGTAGATCCATAAAACGGAAAATTATTCAGCCATAAAAAGGAATTACGTACTGATACATGCTACATCACAGAGGAACCTTGAACACATGCTGCGTGAACAAAGCCAGTTAGAAAAACCACATGTTGTAGGATTCCATTTATGTGCAATATCCACAACAGGCCAATCCAGAAAGTAGATCAGTGGTTGCCCAGGAATGGGAGAGGGAGGGTAAAGAGAGATTGTTTATAGATAGGGGTTTCTTTTTGGTGTTACAAACACATTCTAAAATTAGATAGTGGGGGGTGTATGCGTGGCTGGCTCAGTCGTTTGAGCATCTTACTCTCTTTCGGGTCAGGTCATGATCCCAGGATCACGGGATCCAGCCCCACGGCGGGCTCTGCGCTGAGTGCAGAGCCTGCTTAAGACTCTCTCTCTGTCTCCCCCTCTGTTCCTCTCTCCCATTCGTGTGCGTGCTCTGTCTCTCTCTCTCTCTGTCTCCCCCTCTGTTCCTCTCTCCCATTCGTGTGCGTGCTCTGTCTCTCTCTCTCTCTGTCTGTCTAAAATAAATAAAATTAGGTAGTGGGGATGGTTATAAAACTATCTAAATACACCAAAAACCATCGATGTGCATACTTGAAAGGGGTGAATTTTATGGTATGCGAATTATTATCTCAATAAAACTATTATAAAAAAATAAGATTTAGCATTTTAGTTAATTCAAGTAACCTAGCTTCAAACACGTCATCTCACAGACTTTTTAAATCGAAATTAAGGAAAATGTAAATATTACATAAAATTTAAGCATAATTAGCCAAACTAAAAATGCAGTTCCCTGAACCAGGATTTAATTTTTATCATACTGTGATTTCCTGATGTTTTTTCATTGATGCTTTTGCAAACTTAATGCAGGATTCCTCTTTTAATTTGTTTAAAATGTGTTTAGAATGTCAGAATGGAAACAAGGTTTAAAAAAACTAAATCTAAATTAGAATGGCATGAAAGAACAAGATTGTAATTACTAAACAGTTGTGTTTGATAACGGTTTATTCTTGCAGATTCCGTGAGTTCCTCACAATTAAATAAGCTGCAGGGCTTGGGAGAAAGGCAGAGATGTTTAGGGTTGGGATGGAAGTCTGAGTGTAGCTCAAACTCATAAATAAGGAGAGCCACTTCTTTCTCTTCTTGACTTCCCATTTGAGGAGGTCTTTCAGGTTGGGCGTTTATCAGAAGTGTAAGGAAAAATGACTCTTTCCATACTCTTGCATAGTTATCCCTCAAATCACAGTACTATTTGATTCCGTGTCTGGGAGTCTTAGCGGTTGGGATCATTGACAGATTTGTAGAGAGGCCAAAACTTTGTTAAGTGTCTTGGTGCACATCAAGGTGATTCAGTCTTCCTGACTCTTCCTGGAACATTTGGAACCCACAAAGATACCTGTTGACAGAGTTTAGCCCAAACTGATATCAGAAGACTTGCATTAGCACATATAGTAAATTAATTAAGAAAGACAATGGATTTAATGAAGTGACTGTTTTTTCCTCAGCTGCTTTCAAAATTGTGAAATCCTGGCTTGGACCAGAAGCAGTGAGTTTGTTGAAGTTTGCAAGTAAAAATGAAGTCCAAGACTATGTCAGTGTAGAATACCTGCCTCCCCACATGGGTGGAACTGTAAGTATAGTACTTGAAGCATGTTTCTAAAATAAGACTGGATCGGGGCACATGAAGCCGTGTTCTTGCCTTAAGGGACAAGAAGCAGCAGTATCTTAACGTGCAAAGAAAGGTCATAGATACTCCAGAATAGCACCATGATAGACATGTTTATGTAAGTTTTTGAGTTGTTAAATTTTAATTCTGAGTAGGTTATATATTTACATGGTTCTAGACTGAAAAGTATTCAGTATTCAATACGAATATTCAGACACAGGTATTCAGTAAAAAGTCTTTCTACTGCTATCCCAATCGCTCTCTTCTCCCCAGTTCCATCTCTTATATTTATTTCCAGGAACCCGTATTGCCTACATAAGCAATACAGTATATATGTAACACACACAAGCAAATAGAGATGTAATTCTTCCTCCCTCTCATCGCTTTTAAACAAGTAGTGTATTTTTACGCCCTTATGCCTCCTACTTTTTTCTTTACAACATGTCTTAGAGATCATTCCACATCAATATGAAAAGCTGTTTTACTCTTATTTATGGCTACATAGTATTCCTGTGTCTAGCGATGAACCGTGAGTTACTGAATTTTTTTTTCACGTGTCTCAGTTTGCTTCCAGTTGTTTACTGTTTAACAGTCTTTTTAATTTCAAAGATAATATATATTATCACCTTTCTTTGAAATGGTATTAGTACTTAAAAATAAGAGACCGGGGATAACTAGGTATGTGCTAAATTTTTCCCACTACACGATAATGAAACATACTGTGTATTGTGTATTTATAAACTATGGAACCTATGGATTTGGTATGCTTTGGGTTAACCTGATAAAATTTCATTTGTTTGATTTTTACAATCTACTTCAGATACTGCCTACTTGGCAAAACTGGATTCAACCAGAATCAAGTGATTGGGAAGATGAAAAGTTTTGCTGTGTCCTTTAGATTTCTTTGGTTAGAAAAACTTGAACCAGTATTTTTAATTTGAAATTTGCTGCTTTCCTATTTTGAATCTTTATATTTTACATTTTAACCTAGAAAAACACAGTATGGTTCATTTCACGTACTACCTTTAGTTAAACTAGATATTTGATTTGTTTTTAATAATCTGTCCCTAGAATTGTTATATCTTAAAATTAATAGCATCTAGGGGCGACTGGGTGGCTTAGTCAGTTAGGCGTCTGACTCTTGATTTCGGCTCAGGTCATGATCTCATGGGTTCGTGAGTTCGAGCCCCGCGTCGGGCTCTGGGCTGACAGTGAGGAGCCTGCTTGGGATTCATATTCCCTCCCTCCCCCCCTCCCTCTCTGTCTCTCTGTCTCTCTCTCTCTCAAAATAAATAAACTTTAAAATTTATAGCCTCTAGTAAAAATTATTTTTTTTTACATTTATTTATTTTTGATAGAGACAAAGCACAAGTGAGTGAGGGACAGAGAGAGAGGGAGACACAGAATCCAAAGCAGGCTCCAGGCTCTGAGCTGTCAGCACAGAGACTGACGCGGGGCTCGAACCCACAAACCGCGAGATCATGACCTGAACCGAAGTCCGACGCTCAACCGACTGAGCCACCCAGGCGCCCCTACTAAAAATTATTTTTACTTTTAGGAGTAGAAAAGGTTATCTCCCTTCTCTGTCGTTAATGGTATATTTTTTTAGGACTGCTCAGAATTATAGTAGGACTAATATTCTTTCACATAATTTTTTCCCCAAAAGTAATACTTATACATGATTTTTTTAAAAGCAAACAATACTGAAGATTGAAAACTACAGCAGTATAGTGCCAAGCATGTGTCCCTCCCCAGGTGACTGCCCACTGCCACTCTCCAGAGGCCACCATCGTGTCCACGTTTTCTCTCCTGGAAATATTCTGTCCATTTTATTTTTTTACGTAACAGTCACATACCGTATGTTGTTTCACTGGTTTTCCCACTTCATCTCTTGTTAGTTTATGCCATATTGATTCATAGAGGTCTACCTGATTTTTTCAACCATTGCAGAATATTCCATTGTGTGGATTTAACATAATGTAATTAATCAGTTCTCTTTGGAAGGACTGTTAGTTGTTTTCTAATCTTGCCATTATTAGGAGTGCTACAGTGAATATCCTTGTAAATATCTTGGTACATGGATTCAACAGTGTAAGTAGAAGGTGAGCTCCAGTTTCCCTCTAAAGAGATTGTGCTCATCTCCCAGTAAC
The DNA here is from genome assembly GCF_007474595.2 of Lynx canadensis. Taxonomy (NCBI): domain Eukaryota; kingdom Metazoa; phylum Chordata; class Mammalia; order Carnivora; family Felidae; genus Lynx; species Lynx canadensis. The sequence goes on from NC_044321.2 coordinate 11,061,942, forward strand.
ATGTGGCAATGCTTGAACCACACCCTTGCCAGTAGCACATACTCTCATGTTTGTAACCTTTGACAATCTCAGGTGAAAAATATTCTAGTGTGGTTTGAATTTGCATTTCTATTATTGTAAGTGATGTCAAGCATTTTTTTATGATTTTAAAAGGTAGTCTGTTCTTTATGAATTCTGTGTCATTCCTTTTTTTAAAATTCTGTTATCACTCTTCTTGATTTGTATATATGAACAAAAGCTGTCTTGTTTCTGATACATGTGATACATATTTTTCTAGTTGTAGCTTTAAAAAAAACTTTTTTACGGGTTTTTTTTCGGGAGGGGGAGTTGATTGTTGGGTTTTGTTTTCTGTCATTCAGAAATGTTTCATGTTAGTGTGCTCATTTTTTATCAGCATTTTTATGCCTGCTGGGTTCTGTGTTTGTGCTATGATTAGAAAGGTCTTCACTACTTAGGTTTTGTGTTTTGTTTCCTGTTTTTTTTTTTTTTAATGTATTTGTTTTAAGTAGGCTCCATACCCAATATGGGGCTTGAACTCACAACCCTGAGATCAAGAGTTACAGGCTCTACTGACTGAATGAACCAGGTGACCCTGTTTATTTTTTTTTTTTAATCCTTCTTTGTGTTTTTCTGGAGCTTATGTTGTTGTTGTTGTTGTTGTTATTGTTGTTTTAAGCTTATATGTTTTTTTAAAATTACACTTTCAGAGCACCTGGCTGACCCCATTGGAAGAGTAGGTGACTCTTGATCTCAACGTCATGGTTTCGAACCCCATGTTGGGTGTAGAGCTTACTAAAAAAATAATAAACATTAAAAAAATACATACTTTCAAGTTTTTATTCCTCCGAAATTCTTTTTGGCACAAAGAATGAGCTCAAGATCCAACTTGGTTTTTTTACAGATGGCTAATCAGTTGCCCACACCACTTGTTGCCCTTTCCCCTTGTGTTTTGAAATGCTTCCTTTAAAAAAAAAAAATTCACTATCTAATTAAGTCTGTTTTTTTTGTGTTGGTTTGCTTGTTGGCCCGGAGAGTGGATTTTTAACTCGAGAGAATTATTTGTCTGCCCACCTCTCAGCAGGCTGTTATACGATTCCTTTCTCTTAGGATCCTTTCAAGTATAGCTACCCACCGCTAGTAGATGATGATTTCCAGACACCATTGTGTGAAAATGGACCTATTGCCAGTGAAGATGAAGCTTCAAGTAAAGAAGATCTAGAGAGTGATGGCAAAGAAACCTTGGAAACAATTTCCAGTGAAGAACAAACAGCTCTTCTAAAAAAGGTAATCTTAACAATAGAATGAATTTGAGTCAAAAGCTGTGGCCTGTCCGCCGTTCTGCAACTAGCTAGCTATGTGATTTTGGGTAATTCATTTAACTTCCTGTCCTTCAACATTTTGTCTGTGGAAAGAAAGAGGAAGGAGGTCACTGGCTAACCAGAAGTGTCATTATGGTGTATGACAAAGCCGATTTCATGCATTGGTATAAAAATTGGCAAAATGCACTTAGGAATTGTGTTATCAAAACTATTTTTTATCGGATAAAAGTAGTCAGTTTAAAACCTTTTATCTACTTCCTCTATTTCAGTTTTGGAAGGAGCACTTAGTTATCTTTTTATGAGTCATCAGGGGCTTGATAGAGGGATAAATGTTATAATTTAGAACAGATTTAAAGACCCTAAGGGAAAGCCCATGTTACATTTTCTGTAGTGACTTATCTGTCGTAGGCATCCAAGTATATGTTAATGGTCATGTTAATATATGTCAAATACATAATTTAGGTGTAATAAGCTTATGTTAAAGATTGTAATTTGGACTGAATCACTGTGTTTACTTTTTCACCTAATGAACTGCCCAGCTGTCAGTATGAAACTAAATTTCTTTATCTTTCTTTCTTCATATTTTTTTGGTCTTTAGATTAACATTACCGAACATACTTCCAAAGCAGAGGAAAATGAAAAGGTTGATTCCAAAATGAAAGCTTTCAAAAAACCATTGAGTGTGTTTAAAGGGCCCTTACTACACATCAGGTAATCATAGTTGAGGATTTTATTAGCTATGCTTTTTTTAATAATCTGTCTTGATCATCTTGAGGGAAAATGTATTTATTTCCACATTTTGAAAAACAGTACACAAGTTTTCTAATTAAAGGTTATCCAAAGACTCACCTTGGTTTCCAGACAGAGTAGACATTGTTAGCTACCTTTTTGTTATTCCATTAAGTGTGTTTAAAGGGCCCTCATTTCACATCAGGTAATAAAAGTGAATATTCATATATTAACAGTTAATCTGAATGACATATTTTTCTCATTTTACTGATAGTGTTTGACTTGGACAACTTTGAGGATGCCAGAGATGACAGTGAACTAAGCACTTATCAGTTTGACCTTCTAAAAGCTAAAGCTGGACTAGAAAAATAGGGGGGGGGGTTTGTTTTGTTTTTGTCTTTTACCAAAGCCCGATTTCAGCACATCTCTATTTTTGTTTCTAGGTTACTCAGCCTGAGATTCAGGATTGTTTGTAATTATCATTACATAAAGATCTCTTTCTCACTAATGATGCTTTTAGTTGATAAATTTATATGGCCTTATGTTAATACTGCTATGCCAACTTTGGTGATGACCTGATGTATCATTTTCTGTCCCATAGTTGAAATTTTTCTGTGTAACTGTTTTAGGTATGACTCTTATGACCGGTACAGTCAGACTTTAAAAAAAAAAACTGATACTCTAATTGAGAAGACTGGTTTGTTTATATACATTGGGATTACTATTATATTTGGATTATCTCAACCATCTGTGTATTTCTGGGTGGGGGGGGTGGGGGGGTCCCACATGTATATTCTGCTGGTCATGGGTTTTCTTTGCCATTTCCCCCCTGTGGAGTTTGTTTCTCCTCTTTCCCTATAATGGTTTAGAAGTTTCACACTTTTCACTGGAGGCTTGTGGACATCCTAGATCTTGGCTCATGAATGTCGAGGGTCAGCTTCAAGAGCTGGCAAGGAGAGGGCCAGGGTAGGGTAGGGCAGGGCAGCTTCCAGGGCTGTGGTCTGAGCTCAGCATCCCCTGCCTCTGCCCCCAGGAAAGTCACAGCACCTCTCTCTCCTCCAGGCACAGGTGCCCCAATAGCGGCTGTCTCCCATCAGTCTCGTGGTTATTGAGAGTACTTCTGAGATTCATAACCTTCTGGTCTTTTCTGTGTTATATTTCAGATGGGCTCTAAAAGTAAGCCAGCAGCTGTGCTAATCTGTCTTGTCCAAAGATGAGCAGAGCCCTCTTAGGAGAGCATGTCCTTAAAAACATGTGTTCTCCAAATGAATCTCTGATATGCCTACATTCCTGATATAAAATGAATCTACTTATGTGTATGGTCAAGGACAGTCTGAACAATTCACCTTTTTATCTAAAACAAAAACACTCCTCTACCCAGTGTTTGGAGGCACCTGATACAGTTTGACTCATGTAACTAAACTGCACAACTGGAGGGTCTGCTGGGTGGCTCCGTTGGTTGACCGTCCGACTTCGGCTCAGGTCATGATCTCACGGTTCGTGAGTTCGAGCCCTGCATCGGGCTCTGTGCTGAAAGATTGGAGCCTGCTTCAGATTCTGTGACTCCCTCTCTGTCTGCCCCTCCCCCGCTCGCACTCTCTCTCAAAAATAAAACATTAAAAAAAATTTTAACTACACAATGGGGCACCTGGGTGGCTCAGTCGGTTAAGCGTCTGACTTCTCAGGTCAGGATCTCACAGCTCGTGAATTCGAGCCCCACTTGGGGCTCTGTGCTAACAGCTCAGAGCCTGGACCCTGCTTCTAATTCTGTGTCTCCCTCTCTCTCTGCCCCTCCCCCATTCGCACTCTCTCTCTCAAAAATAAACATTAAAAAAATAAAAACTACATAAAACGTTGCTTTAGTCTTTTAGTTCACATGCTCTACAGTGACAATAGTAAAATTTGTATTTTGAGGCTCACTGCTTTTACTGTTTGACAAATATTTCCCACCCCAAATTTTGTTTTTTGTATTCCATATTACTTAGAAAAAGCCTTTACATAGTAAGACCTTAGTCTGTTACTTCAAGACATCCCTGATGATCGTTCATTTTACGTTAGACTTTTCTCTGTTGGTGTATAAAATTATGCCCCATTCTATTCTGTTTGTAATTAAAGTTGAAGTGCCAGCTTCTTCTCTGTTTTTATTATGTGTAACCTTCCAAAGAGTTTAAATGCACCTTTAGATGGTGCTGATTATAGGCTAATTCAGAATCATCCTGTTCTTTCTTCTGTCCTTTTCTACTTACCTTTTGATCTTGGGGAAGCCAACCATAGGACTTTTAAGTAGCATGCAATCAATTAGTAACTAGAAAACACAAACTATATTAGGTAATTGTTTTGTAGGGTTTTTTTTTTTGATGAAATCTCTTTATACAAATGAGCATATAATATTAAATGCTTTTCTTCCAGCTAATGATTAGATTGTCATTTATTCTGAATAACACAAATGCCTTATGTTTTTGTTACCACCTAGCCCAGCAGAAGAACTGTATTTTGGAAGTACAGAATCTGGAGAGAAGAAAACTTTAATAGTGTTGACAAATGTAACTAAAAACATTGTGGCGTTTAAGGTAAGTATCTGAAAGATCTAATAGATTATATGTGGAAATTGGATATGGGAAGTGATTTCAGACATTTTAATCGAAAGACTGAGGATTTGTAACTTGTGCAGTGTTTTTATTTATGATATTTTTAGGCATGTTACGCTGCCTTCTAGTTTTAACCACATGGCATAGCTTATCTAAAATTTTCCCTGGGATCTGTATCTCAATCTTTAATGAGCCGTAATAGGCTAATGTCCAAATTAATCTCAGGCTTTAATGTTTGTTGTAAATAAAAACTCAAGGAAAATCACTCTTCATCATATAAATAATTCATAATAGCAAAAAAAAAAAAAAAAACTATAAAATCAAGAGTGCATTTTCCCCCAAGTGTGATATAGTTTGGAATGTAGTTTATGCTGGATACTAACCTAATGACCGAGTCTGTCACTGCCCCATATTGTAGAAATTATTTCCTTAAATCATCTATTTAATTTAGATTGGACCACTAGGATATTTTCTTTGATTTTCTAGTGTTTTTAATTGGACAACGCTATTATAACAAGTCCTAATACGGTTTTTTAGAATTTGTGTTATTAAATTTAGGCAATTGCCAGATAGGATACTGCACAGATTGTTTTGTTGAAAAGGAAGGCTGAGTGACAGTTGGACTTCCAAGATTAGCAGAGATTTTAAAAAATAAAGATACTGTTTTCCTGTTGATGGGGAAAGATACATTCTATGCCTGACCACCATGGGTGTTTTGTAGACTTTATTATTAACTGCTAGTTTTCTAAAAATCACTTTCAAGCCGTTTACCACCCCCAAGATCAGTTTTATCATTATGCTGTTAGTGATTACGTGATTACTCTATTCATAAATAGGTGAGAACAACTGCTCCAGAAAAATACAGAGTCAAGCCAAGCAACAGCAGTTGTGACCCTGGAGCTTCAGTTGACATAGTTGTGTCTCCCCACGGGGGTGAGTTGTCACGTGATGGCCTCAGAGGGTGTGCTGGGGTACCTGGGGCTGGTTGGTGAGTCCGTAGAGCTGGACTAGAAGCCGGAAATCCGAGTGTCAACACGTCACGTCGCTGCATTCTTAGGCACCCATTTTCTCGTGTGTAAAATGAAATGGGTAAATGGGTCTCACTAGAATGGTTTTTTAATGCATAAAATTGTTTAAACTGACGCCTGTTGAAATTGAATTTTTAGAAAAACGTTTTCCTTTTTAGGGTGGTTCCATATTGTCCTTTTTCCATTGTTTTCTAGAATAATGCCTTAAACCAACATGTCCAACCTTTTGTAAAGGCTTGTTTATATAACAAGTTACTCTTTTGGAATGCAGGTTTAACAGTCTCTGCCCAAGACCGTTTTCTGATAATGGCTGCAGAAATGGAACAGTCATCTGGCACGGGCCCAGCAGAATTGACTCAGTTCTGGAAAGAGGTTCCCAGAAACAAAGTGATGGAACACAGGTATGCTTCTTACAGATTCTCAAATGTGATGGGAAGAATCAGAGAGCTATGCCTGCATGGACTAGGCAGGTGTCTCTTCCTTCTAGCATTTGGCAGACACTCAGGCTTCTAGTGTGGGCCCTGAGCTGTGTGGGGCTCTGGGGTGCCCAGGAATGAGATCTGGAGTTTCTCAAGGAGGTTGCAAGCAGGGACTTGCTTACAGGACTGTGCAAGAATCTGGATGTGTCCAAAATTACAAACCTAGATCTCTCTGTCCCGGCCGTTCCCTTTATAGGAGCACTCACTTTGTGTCCTAGAATGTGTGTGTTGCAGCGTTATTTGTACTAGGAAAAAATGGGAAAGAACAAACCTAAATGGTCACCAGTGAAGCAACGGTCAGACGCACTTGAATGTATGCAGGAGTACTCTGCAGCTATTCAAAAGAGTGTGGGAAGTCTCTTGTTCTGATACACAAAGGTACCTATGATGTATTAGGGGGAAAACCTGGGACTGCATGGGCATATACAAGTATGTATGTGCATGCAAAGATACACAGAGAAGGAGAAAAGAGAGGAGTGTTGTGGTTTTCTTTTGGAGTGTGCCAGTTCTGCCTCCCAGGGACACTCGTCAGTGTCTGGAAACATCGTTCATTGTCACAAGTGGGCATTGGGGTACTGTGGCATCTAGCAGGTAGAGACTAGGGATGCTGCTGTACATCCCACAATGCAAAGGACAGCCCCCCAAAACAAAGACTGGTGGGTAAACAATGGCCACTCTGATGGCACTTTTGTAGGCCCTGAAGGAAAAGAGTGCGTAAGCCATATAGATAGAACTAGAAAAAGTGCTTTCCAGGAAGAGGGAACCACAAGTGAAAAAGGAGTGTGCTGGGCCTGTGTAAGGAACAGCGAGGAGGTTAAGGGCAGCTTGGTGGGAGATGAGGTCAAAGAGATAGTAGGAATGCAAATGATTGCCATAGCGAAGACTTCTGATGTTAAGAGGAGAAACTACAGTTGGTGCTCAGCAGATCCAGGAAGTGATCTGGCTTATTTTTTTTTTTAAAGGATTATTCTGGGGGCTGTGTGGAAAACAGTGTAGACCAGACCCAAGTGAAAGACTGATACTGAGTTAACACTTAAAACAGGACTGGCTGGCAGCGGGCTCTTATTTAAGTGCTTTACTCTTATTTATTCACTTAGTCATTAAAATGACCCTAGGAGGTAAGTAGTTCTTTATCCCATTTGATAAATGAGAAGCTGGAAAACCTAGTAACGGTCATGGTTGAGTTAACTGTTCAAAAGCAATTGAAAGAACACACATGTGGCTGGACCACATAGAGAAGAGTGACAGGACTCAGGGTGGGAAGAAGGCTGGACAGAGGCAGATAGGAGAGCATCCACCTGACCTGATTTACCTTTGTGAACAAGCCTGCAAAAAGTGATCTTGTCAGAGGGGAGGAGGACAGGAGAGGGCCTAGGAAGACAAGCTTTATGGCAGTGAAGTCATCACTGCCCACCTGGGGGGGGGGGCAGTTTCAGTTGGCAGGAGCCAGGTGCCAAAGAAATGGAGGTAGTACGACTGTTCTAGAGAGTAGTCTTGCTGGAGGAAGGAATAATGCAGTGTTGATGAAGCAGTTGTCTGGCATGGGTTTTTCAATGAGAGAGGCCACCTGGACAGGGTAAATCACCAGTAGTGAAATTTCTGACAAGGCTGAAGGGACAAGACTTACATCCAAGGTAAGGGTCAGCTTTCTTTGGGAAGGAGGAAGGAACCCAGATACAGGTTAAGGCTCGGGATGGGGTTGACTTGTTTTGGGATGGAGTAAATTCCCAAGTTGTGACACCCTCCACTTTGTGTTTTTAGCCAAGTTTATTTTTGTCAAAGGCATGGCTCTGAAAACAAATGGAAAGGTTATGTAACACTGGTATAAAAGATGGAGATTAATTTGAAGTTCTTTGCAAACAGTCCCTCAAAAGCAGGGTTTTTTCTTTTAATTAATTGCTCATAGTTTGGTTTTCTATAAGTCAAGAGAGGATCACTTACCTCCCAGAAAGAGGGAGACTTGTTGGTTTGGTACTGAAGGCCCGAGTAAAGCACTGACTCCCACCTAGAAAGGGTGGTTTCCTTCAAATAAGTAGGAAGATCGGGTAGGTTGAACTGATTACCCTATAAAATAAACTTCCCGTAGGTTATTGAGCAGTATCTGTAATTGCTTGTGTTATTACACATGCACTAAGAAGTAGGAAGTGGGGCGCCTGGGTGGCTCTGTTGGTAAAACGCCCAACGCTTGATTTCAACTCAGGTCATGATCTCACCGGGGTTCGAGGGCTCTGCGCGGAACCTGCTGGGGATTCTCTTTCTCTCCCGCTCTCTACCCCTCCCCCATTTGCTCTCATGCTCTCTCAACATAAACATGGAAAAATAAAGTAGGAAGAGGTAGGGAAGGAAAAATAATTTTCCCTCTCCCCACCTTCAATACCATCTCCAGTGAAAGAAGAAAGAGTGGGGGGAGTGGGTGTGGGAGCAGAGGAGCCAGTAATGAGAGGTTATCAGGAAAAGCACAGTAAACAAGGGTAAGGTTATTATGCAGATTTAGATGAATTCCTCTCTTCTTGAAGCCCCTGAGCCTGCCAAGGTAAGGGACCTTCCTTACCTGGTAAGGCCATCCAGAAACGTGTAAGCAAGGTTACAGGTCTATTTTTTGCAAGGGGCTTTAATGGGTCCCTAAAGTCAGTCTTAGGCCCTTAAAACTGTCTGTTCATACCTGATTTTTATGCATACCATTTTCAAATAAGACATTCAAGTCAGAGCCTTAGTAATATAACCATGCTTCCAATTGTGTCCTCTTCCAAGGAGAAGAGATTCTTACTGAATTGGTGTAAAAAAAAAAAACACAAAACCCGTATTTCCATGAAAGAATACTTTGAGTTTCTGAATGCTGGAGGGACCACAGAGGGAGAAAACTTGTTTCAATTCTGCTTACAAAGGTATAGTTCTGTCAATCATAGCTTATGAGAAAAGAGTAGAATATTTCCTTAAACCTTGGAAAACAAAACATTAAAGAACCAGCAGTGTTTCAAAAAAAGTCCTAAACAGTAGAATTATCAGTTCATTCACTCCCATGTTATTAATTCTTGGTCTGCTTGAAACCAGCTTTTTTATTCTGGAAATTCTTACCAGTTCAGTTTTACGATCTTAAAGTCATCAGAAACCTGTTTTCTGGAGTACCTTGCCATGAATCTCTGAAGATGAAGCACATTTGCGAAAGGATCCGAGTAAAACAATAGCTTCTATAAATGACAGACTTAAAAATGGCCATGGTTGCAGACCTGATGAGAGTTCATTATAAGGCTTTTGACAAGGAAATTTGGTTATTTCTGTGGCATACAACATTGTAAGATAATAAGTAGAATTACAAACAATAACGTTATACTAGAACATAGCCGATTTCTAGGAATTTTATACAATTTCTGGAACACTTATGTTAATAACGTATCCATACAAATACAACCTAAAGAAGGTTTAGGATTACTTATTTGACAGTGCTTCCCATGTAACTTAACATAGTAAATAAGCCTAATTTGTTCTCTCTTATAAAAAGAGCTATAAAACTAATCTTTCCATACATTCCAGAGGCCCTCTGAAAAATTCCAGAGATAGTTCAAGGTCAAAAAGACTTCAGTTAGAATTTGAGTTGGGGTTTGTCAAAAATGTCAGAAGGTTTTAGACACTTGACTGAGTAGAATCCTAGATCATCATGAAATAATAATTATCCATTTAACCATAGTAACAATAAAATGTCAAAGGCAAATGCAGAAAGTTACATCGTTGTGAGTAAAACTTAGCTCTTTTGATCTTTAGAAGACTATTTTCCCAAGCAATCAAATACCTGATGATAAAGATAACATGAAGCACAGGAAATTATTTTGATAAAACACACAATTTTTGCTTTCTAGGCACATTACTTAAAAGCTAAAGAAAAACCTTTCACCGTCTCTTATCAGTAGCTGACTGATAGTCCAAGAAAATGTTGTCCTTTTAGCAGATGTTAACTTTTAGTTTTACATGAGTACACTATTGATATGAAAGCTTATTTTTATAACCCTCGTAACAAATTCCATCTTGGCCAGCTTGACTACACAAAGAGAAGTTTTCTTTGCTTTCTTCCCTATTCAGAAATAACCAGCTTTAATTCAGCATAAAATTACTTTTATTCCCCTTAAGAAAAATACGTGTCCATACCTTTCCTCAGCTAAAAACACATCCTACTTTCCTTGCACGTGGAGTTAGTAGTCTCCATTATTTCTAGTAAATTACATATATGAATCAGAATTCTTAGAAACAATAATTTTTAGTGAAAATTAAGTAGTAAACAATTGTGGTCATTTAACACCAGCATTCTGTAGATTGGCAAATTCAGGGATACATAATTTCTAGAAGCATATGCTTCCTCATGGTACAGTTTTTCAGTGTGGCACGAGATATGTTTACTAACAGACTAAATATTTTTAGTTCGTCTGTAATAAGAAGCCAAAAGTAGATAAACCTGTGCTCAGTAATGTTTCAATATTTTATCTTATTTGGAAATAATTTCCTATTTTACTTAGCAAAACTCAAGTTACCAAACAGAGTTGAAAAGCTGTTTTTAAGTAGACAAATTCACCTAAAAACTCTTACCCAACTTACCTAAAAACGTGAACCTATTTGAATAGTAAACTCAAGTAGAAAAAAGTTGCATATCTGCATTATATCTAATATTGATAACTTTGAAGACGTGCCTATTTTAATTAAACCAACACACTTGACCAGCTTTTATTTTACCTAAGATTACTCCACATCCCAGGAACTTGAAAGACACTTGGGTTAGTTTCTATATTTCTAAGAGTTTTAGGAATACTTAATTTGATAAGTGCTTATTTTTCTTTAAGCCAGTCAGATAGAGCTTTTACAAATTAATTTTGGCAATACCGTCCAGAAGTAGAAAAATATTACGCATCCATAACATATATAGACACACGGAAACATATAGACTCAGAGACTTTTGAGGTATCTAGCTCTAAAATTTTAGCCATGAATCAGGTACAATAACACAAAACTCACTAGTTTGTAAAAGAACATTTAGGTCCAAACTGCGTTTCTGGCAGTTGGAATAAGTTTACCCTAAAGTTGTATTTCGAAGAGCCAGCTATCACGTCCTAGAGGATAGAAAATTTTTACCTGAAAGGCACAAAGTATCAAGGTTTGTTATTTCTTTTTTTAAGCAGTTTTGGGTACATTTGCCTATTATCAGAGGTCTTCAGTAATTACTGTTTCTATTTTCCTTCTTTGTCTTGAGCCCAGGACATTTCTGTTTCCAATGTCCTGATCTTTCACAATACTGACATGTATTTGCAGATGAGCTGGGGGGGGGGGGGGGGGGGGGGGAGGGTGCGGGCAGGGTAGGTTTTAGGATGGGGAAGCTTAGACAAACTTTGAACTGCTTCCAGTGTTGCACTAGTGGTTTTGTAAAGATTTGCAAATCAAAGATGGTTGCTTTTAATTCCTCAAATAATTGTGTTGCAGCCTGAATGGGATCAGGGGACTGACCCACCCATCCAGCTACATTTTCTTCAGTCTGCTCTATATCAGGAAGATGATTTCCAACTAAGATGGAAAGAAAGTGATTTCTATGTTCTGGAGCTTTAGGGTTTAATGCGGCATGCCTTTAAAAAGTTTATAGAGGGGCGCCTGGGTGGTGCAGTCGGTTAAGCGTCCGACTTCAGCCAGGTCACGATCTCGCGGTCCGTGAGTTGGAGCCCTGCGTCGGGCTCTGGGCTGGTAGCTCAGAGCCTGGAGCCTGTTTCCGATTCTGTGTCTCCCTCTCTCTCTGCCCCTCCCCCGTTCATGCTCTGTCTCTCTCTGTCCCAAAAATAAATAAACGTTGAAAAAAAAAATAAAAAGTTTATAGAAAGTATTCAACAAAGGCCTTTGAATGCTGTCCTTTTTCTAAGTGTTTACTTCATCCTTGAACCAATTTAATTCGGGGAAAAACAACCTGTTCTATTGCTTCTATCAGCCCCCAGACATCAGCCTGCAGCTGATCCATTTCCTGAACGTTTGTAGGAGGGCCTGGGAGAAATTCTGGTCATGTTCCTGGTGAGGAGAGTTTTCCCCAGGAGACCATGTGGCTTATCTGATAACTACAGTATAATCATGGATAAGAAGAACAACCCTTAGCAGCCAGTCACAGTCCCTATGAATGGGGACTGATCTTTTCACCTCTTCTCTAAATTTGGTAGGTGGTTATCTTCTGAAAGTAGAGATTGAACACTTCATAATCTCTTCTTTCTAAGGAAGTTCCTCAGGCCAGCTGCCATACTGGGTCATGTTCTTCTTTCAATTTGGTCTTTCCAGAGCTACCAAGACCACCATTGTTTAGGATGAGAGCTCTCTAACAGTGTTTTCAGCATAGAAGCTTTAAAAATGTAAAAGATCCACCATCTGGCATTGACAAGTTGGATCTTATATTAATCTCAATAGCAACTCAAACCAACAGGCCTTTTGATGGCTTAACCATGGACCCAAGAGGCTTCCCAAAAGAGGGTGCCAACACTGAAGCCCTCAGAGAGGGAGCGTAAGAAAGCAAAGACTTTCTTCGCCACAAGTGGGGAGAACAGTGTCGTGAAAATGGCAGCTCCGGTTCCCCACAACAATGTGCGAGGCCTCCAGTCACAGACCCTGTGCTCTGTGACACCAGGGAAGTGCTCCTGGATTGGACTTTGACAGCACAAAGTCCCCTCACGGACTGGGGACCCAAATGACCACTGCCCTGTGAGCTGGCACGGCCGGACAGAGAGAATGCTGCCTGTCACCTTGTGTGTTGTGCATCCACCAGCTGGCAGAGACCAAAAAGAATATTCTTGCTGGTTACAAACCCAAGCTCTCAATACATAGAACGAGAGGAAAGGAAAACCCCATTTGACCGATTTTTCTTCTGCTAACCTAAATTTGGAAAGGTAGGGACAAGGTGAAATTTTTACCTCTCTCGACCTGGCACTAGTGTGAGATCTAGAAGAGCTGACTTTGGTAGGTAAGAATTTTTACCCTTCACTGGCTTCTGCCAGTTTTCCAGGATCCCATCTGTAGGTGCCTAAGTGAGTACGGTGTCCCAGCAGGGCCCATCGTAGGTTGCCAAAACATAGGAGAGGAAAAGTAATTTTCCCTCTACCTTGCTAGGTTCTTGGCTGAGACCTCCACCCCCTGGAATAAAAGACAGATTAATAGGAGAAAACAGAAGTTGAATAACACGTATACCTCCTGTATACACGGGACATACCCAGGGAAACAGTAAAACTCCCCCAGATGGCCCAAGACAAGATGTTGGGGCATCAGCGAGTCAGTTAGGGAAGACGGTCAGGAAAATCACAGTAAACGAGGGTAAGGTCCTTAAGCAGATTTAGATGGGTCCCTTCTAGAGATTTTGTCACCCCCCTCTGGTACACAGAGGAAAACACCCTTACAAGTGTAGATTACCTTTATAAATGTCAGTGTCCCTGACAAAAGATTTTCAAAGCTTTTCTTATGTCTGCTGTTTCTCAAAAAATAGCGAGCCCAAGATAATCCTTCTGCCAGAGAGGTGTATCTTGGGGTGGCAAATTCTGCTCCCCTTCCAAGATGAATACACGCTGTGCTGCTACCTTATGTGTAACTGGGAGAAGAATGAGTGCTTTCATGTCTGTTATGTAGATTTCTGTTTAACTCTTTTCATTTTATAGTTTACTTTTACAATCCTGTTTCCTTTGCATTTCCACAGGTTAAGATGCCATATTGTTGAGAGCAGTAAACCAACCACCCTTACATTAAAAGACAATGCTTTTAACATGTCAGATAAAACCAGTGAAGATCTTTATCTACAAGTAAGTGTTCTTTCTCCCTAAAACAAAGTTGTAAATGCTAACCAACGTTAGAAATCCACTTTTTCCCCACTGACGTAGAGAGAACCTTTGGCATAGACGCGACAGAAATGCTCTTTTCTTTGTGAAGGGCAGCCAAATCGGAAATGGTGAGCGGTGAGTTACTTTTGGAGATGTGTTAACTTTTTAAAAGCTCTGGCCATTCTAATTTGGACGAGGTGTGGCGCTTTGGAGAGTATCCAAGAATTTGATCTCATGGAAGAGGTACCATCTAAATTCGAAAAAGATTGGAGGAACTCTCTGACTCGCTGGCTTTGGTACCTGCAGAAAGTGACTGCATTGCTCCTTTTCAACTGGAAAATTAGATCTTTCCAAAACTAGAGTGAGCAGGCGCACATCTGTTCACCAAACAGATGTGATCCCTCATTGCATTTCCTGCTCCCAGCTGTTCAGAGTAGACGGACCCCATCCTGTAAATGTTTGGATTTCTAATATTCCTAGTTGTCGTTCACATGGTTAATGTACTGTTTTACTGATATGCATCTTTCATCCTTTTTTTTCCCTCTTTAGCTCAATCGTTTACTAGAAAGCAATAGGAAGCTTGAAGACCAAGTTCAGCGGTGTATCTGGTTCCAGCAGCTGCTGCTTTCCTTAACAATGCTCTTGCTTGCTTTTGTCATGTCTTTCTTCTATTTGTTGTACACTTAAAGAAGTGGCGTTCAGTGAGAAACATGGCTCTTTCGCTCATTAGTTGGAAAAAGACCCAGAACTTCATGTTACTAAAAGTTTTGCACATCTGTGCTTCCTGAAAGGAAACGTGCAACACTTAGAGGGGAACAAATACGTGTCTCGAAAATAAACTCTGTTAGAATGAGGAAACACTGGAGAAATTGAGTATAAGAGATCATAGTTATAGTTAATAAGGTGAAGGCATAGCCATTGTGTAAATTAATACTTTAGATATAATTTATTTTTTCCTTTTGATTTGAATACTTCTAAAGTTTGTTTTATTATATGTATACATTAGCTAGACTGAAAAGTAGACGTAACAAGCTTTGTCACAGCCAAAAAATGTAATCTTTTTTTTATGACAAAATCATTATAGCTGAGCCAACTTATTAGCTTTTCTATACTATGTATATAGAACATGTATATTGAAAAAAAAAACCCGTACTTAATACAGATTAATTTCTGTGAACATGACTTTGTAATTTTGAGAATTCCTTCCAGATGCTAGTCAATATTCTTTGGGTATGTGAAACAATTTAATGCCAAACCACCTTTTAGCCTTTGTTTCTTATCTGTCTTCCTTAACAGTCTGCCTTTTATTAATCTCGGACTTTTTTATGAACACTCACATTTAGACAGAATTTGGGAAACTAAGTTTGCTTGGGTTTTCTTGGTCCTCTCTTCCAGTCTTTTTTATGCAGTTTCCCATCGCTCACTGGGGCGGGACACTGACCCCCATGCTGCATTTCTTATAAGGGTCTAATCCTCCTTTTTCTAAATGACAGGAGTTAAAATTTCTTTGAAACCTTGGTTTTGAGATGCAGAGCAGAATTCATTCACATTTCAGTTTCGCGTGAAAATCGGCCACAAGAAGGAAACTTGACACAACACTGGAGTACCTATAAGCGTGGGGTGGGGGGGGGGGGGCGGAATCAAAACTCAAGTGTCGGTTCTCCATTTAGGAATGAAAACTAGAATTCCTAGACCAGGGCTGTTGCACTTGCTGGATACTCTGCCTTCGTCACAGTAATCCTGAGGGTGGTCCCTAAATTCCTAAAATGATACAACTTGCAGGGGCAGAGGCGGATGAAATCAGTTTGTTTTCTCACTCATACAGCCATTTTCAGTTCTCGTCGGTTCACGTGTAACTATCTGAAAGAAAACATAGTCTGCCTGTTAAATAAATGTTGAGTTTTGATTGAGCCACGTTTGGAGAACTTTTTATTCTGAAGTGTAGGGTTGGCGGCTTTCATCTTGAGAAGCTGAGGATTCCAAAGTCGAGTTGTAGAGAGTGGTGATTTCATAGAGTCCCTTCAAAATTGGCCTAGCAATAAAACCTTAAAAGGACACTGGTCTGATGGTCTTAATTTGGGTTTTTCTGTTGCAGTTTGCCAACTCCAGCCGTGAAAGTGACTTCAGTACACCCTAAGTACTCCCCGTAGTATCTCCCTGTGTGTGTGCACAGCGGTTCCCTTTCCATGTTAGATCCCCGGCTATATATAACCTAATCTCAAAGCATTTGTGTATGTTCTTTGTTCCTCAGCAAATGAATGGGGAAATCATTGGTCAGAATTGGAAGTGTATTGTCCTAACAGTGTCCCTTTAATGTTTCCTACGAAAATGACGTGGACTCACTACAATGTTCTTCCCTGATGTCTGGCCAGTTGAATTTAATAACGTATCTTGTTAACGTTTGTGTGTCTACTAAATGTGACTATGCAAGATTACTGAAAATTATAAGATCAAAGGCATCTAAACGTCTGTTCTTAACTAATCACTTATTTACATCAGATTTTATTCTGTCTTCATTTGATTTTATCACATTTTGTGTGACTATTACTTTGAGTACTCTGATAATAATTTTATTTTTTATCTTGTCATTACCTATTCATGACCAAATTACCAAGGATCAACATTAAGATCGAGATTTTCGCTTGAGAATGGAAATCAATAGATTTTCCATGAAAACATTAATAAAATATTATTAGCTTGGTCTCAAAGTAGCCTAAAAATGCAACTGCGGTTAAACCTAGCCTCAAATTTCATAATACCATAACTGTTTTTATATCTTTCCACTAATTTTGACTGGATTTAATAGCACTTTATTGTACAACTGCAAAAAAAAATATATTCCTAGAATTGTTGCCAGTGTAATTTCTCTAATATTCTGGTGCTTTTCATATATTTTCAGTATTTTTATTACTATATTGGTATTTTCTTTGTATAATTGATCAAAAGAACATGTTTTCTATTTTAATATGTTTTAGAAAAATAATTACATTTATGAAATAAATATCATCAGGAAAAACCTCTGGTCTCTAATTGATAAAGCATCTTAAAAATCAATGTTCAGGCTCGCTCTGACCTTTTAAAGATGACATTAATTTCTTTTGTACCTGCTTTGCATTTTTATAAGGACAGTGCTGTAAGCTTCCAAAGATACAATTGTGTTATCGGGTAAACCTGTCCTTCGTATGTCCTGTTTCTCCTCAACCCGGGCCAGAGCCTGGCTACTCTTCAGTGCAGCTCTCCATTTCCCCCAGACTCAACACTGGACTCATTGACATGACTTGGGGCTCTATCATAGAGCCTTCACTAGAGCTGCCCCACGTGAGTCAGAATTGCCCTACATCCCCTCAATCCTAGTACACCTTTCTGCCTGACAGGAACCAGCAGGAAGCAGGCTGTAGAGAGACCATCCTACCTGGCTCATTCGTATATGGAAGGCAGTCCCTGTGACGAGGCACCCACGGGGTGAGGGTGTGCTGGGGGAGGGGCCCTGGGATTGTTGGTGTGGTCCCCTCACCACTGGATGATAACTCCCAAATGGCAGCTCCCATGCCATAAGGATGGAATGAATAGGACAGATCCATCTTCTAGATTGAAAAAGAAGTGGAAATGCAAAACGCTAAGGAGAAATTAAGAATAGAACTACAAAAACAAAATGGTGACCTACCAAGAAGCACCACATCTCCCGAGGACTGTGAGGCCATGCCCTCCTTACCTAAAAGATAGAATTCTCTAGGAAACAAGAGCTCCTGTGGGGAAAGTTCCAGCTAGGAAAAGACTGGTTACTTTACACCCATCTTCAGCCTCCTCCCCTAAGTTTTCACCAACCACTCAAGGTTTCCTAACGTCAGAACAACATCAGCCCCCAGAAGCATAGGGCTCCCCTTCTCCCCCTGCCCCAGGGAGACCATGCACATTGTCTCATTTATTCCATTTGAGGCAAAGGTGGGTAGGAGTGAGGGCTCTGTAGTAAGACTGTCTGGGTTCAGTTTCCCTCTCTGCCACGTGAGGATGTTACTTGGGGATGTTACTTGACCTCTTTCAGCCTGTTTTCCTGATCTCTGAGTCTGATCATCCAGGTACTCTGCCACGGGATGAGTATGAGTGGGAGGAAATAATATGGGTACAGCAGCCCTGGAGAGTCAGGCCTTGGCTTTGCTGATGTTGCCCCCACCACCTTCCATCCCAGCTTCCTAGAACTTTCCACATTTGGGACCATCTTACTGAATATCCCACCTCATTCGAAGCCAATCATCAGTTCCCTGAACTTTCCCCTGCTTTGAATTCCCACCCTTGCCTCCTTGGTACCCTACTCTTAATTCTAGTGCCCAGGTCAAGGGATATACTTTAGAAGGCCAGTGATGTTTGGCTGTCTTGAATCCTATGGAGGAATATCCCTTCCAGTCTGATGAAGACTTGGTCAGATGCTTCTTTCCACCATTGTTTCCACACCCCTTCAAAGCACCACACACACATGCACACAAAGAATTGATCTTGCAGTATTACACCCATAAGTTTCCCTCAAATTTGTAATAATTCAACAAAAATACCACATAGGATCTTTCACAAATTTATAATTTTGTCATTAATTACAACTGCAAAATCCCTTCTGCTGTATAAACTAACCTAATTTATGCGAGTGCTATCCCATCTTATTCACTAGCTCTGGCCCCCTCTTGAGAGGGTTACACAGGATGTGTTTGGTAGAATCTGCAAGCTCATCCAATCTGGTCCCCCCATTTTGCAGATCAGAAGACAGGGTCAGGAAGCTAAACCAACCTTACCCAGTCTAATTGACTGGTTTGAATTCACAGATGTCCCACATGTGAAAGAAAATAGGTGACAAACACAATGACAATTGTGTTAGGCACCGAATGGCAGGCATTGGGACAGTATGTCTCTATCCCAGTTGGCTTTCTTTTTCAGTGCACATGTGTATTCAAACGCTTGTAAACCAACTTAAGGGAAAGTATATAACCAGTATCTTCAACATTTGTTCAACCAGAAACACTCAAGATATATTCTTATGACACATTAATGCACAAGGGCAATGGTCCAGTAATTGTGTACTTTTGGAAACAAAGCTGTAGTGAAAAACAATTGACTTTTTAAACTCTCTTTTCTTTCAGAATAATCCATTCATTTCAGTTAGTTTAATTAAATAAGCTTTCTTGGACATAAATATACTCTCTCAAGGTAGCTACATCGAAAAGGTTAAAACTGTAAGAAAGGGGGAAAATCCTTTTCTTACAGAAACTTACATCACAATTCCCAGCATTTGTATTGTCCAATTTGCTTTGGATCAAACTCCAGTACATTGAATTCTATCATTCCAGAAAGTCCTCTGCACATTTTCAGGTCATTCTACAGTGTGTGTGTGTGTGTGTGTGTGTGTGTGTGTGTAGAAAAATCTAATTTTTGGAAGTCATCTAAAACTGTCTTGCAAAGACTTGCTATTGACTCAGAAATTCAGACTTGAGTTCACTCTATGTATGTCTTCTTTGCAAGAAACCTCCAAAGTCCTAATAGCATACCTGTCCCCTTTTGCTGGATCTGGGACAATCAAAGAAGTGAATCATTTATTGTTTCCACTCTAATACATCCTCTATCTTTTCTATACCAAGCCCTCACTCTAATACTAGCCTACAGATTCATTCAGTACAATTACTATTTGCCATTAAATTCGCCCAGAATTGCCTACTAATAAGGCAAATGTGCTTGAGCAACTTTGAGCCAAACACCAAATCACTGTTCTCTGTCGTAAACTAAATGTCAAAAATGTGTTTTGGGTACTTTGCCAATATCCTAACTCTATGACTCAAGCTATTTCCTTCTAAGGGACTGGAGAGGAATGCGGTTATTATTAGGAGCAATAACAATAGTATTAAAAATAGTCTAACAAAATTTAACTGTTTTTTAATGTGGCTGAAGTAAAAGTTGCTAAAAAGGGAAGGTAAAAGGAAACTGATATAAAAAGCAAAACTTCCTTTCAAATTCAGTATTCACTACTCTGGGATCACTTGAACCCCTTAAGATCTTTGTCATTAAAGGTGGAGGTTTGGGGCGCCTGGGTGGCTCAGTCGGTTAAGCGTCCGACTTCAGCTCGGGTCACGATCTCACAATTTGTGAGTTCGAGCCCCGCGTCGGGCTCTGTGCTGACAGCTCAGAGCCTGGAGCCTGTTTCGGATTCTGTGTCTCCCTCTCACTTTGCCCCTCCCCTGCTCATACTCTCTCTCTCTGTCTCAAAAATAAATAAAAACATTACAAAAAATATTTAAAGGTGGAGGTTCATCTTATAGAGGAGTTCTATCCAAAGTCAGTGCTTAGAGTAAAATTGACTATACTCAGAATTTCCCCTGAAAATTGATTAGAAAGTTGCCACGATAGAGATGGACATAGTAACTCCTACCTTGGTGAGTCCAGACCTTCATTTTAATACCAGATAATGTATTTAGGACAGTAAATATATGTATCGTGTCTTCAAAACTAGAATCACCATCAACAAGATTCTCTTAAGAGGCACAAGAGAAATGAGAAAGAATGAGAAAAAAAAGCATTCTCATCTCCCATTCTACATACATTAAGTCAAATAGACCCTCTCGATTCTAAAACTTGAGGACGCAATATACATGAGGTGGTTCACATAGTTGAGGCCAAAATCCAAACTCAAATCTGTTCAGGAAGGCTCCTCACCACATCTCTGCTTCCATCTCGTTCCTGTTATCTCACTCCATTTTAATGTCTATTCCCATCACTCCAGAAAAACAGTACTTGGCTCAAACTCCAACGATGACCTCCTGTCTCTTCATCCAATGGACCTGCTTCAGTTTGACTCTGAAGTGAATTCTTACAGCAGCATTTGGCTACACCAACTGGCAGGTTTTTCTTCTCACTGACACTCTTTAATGTTCTTTACTGACTTACCTTCCTCCACAAAGTCTATAAGATGTTAATATTAGAACGGGGCTCCCTTGGGGCACCTGGGTGGCTCAGTCGGTTAAGCCTCTGACTCTTGCTTTCGGCTCAGGTCATGAGCTCATGGTTTGTGAGTTCGAGCCCCACACTGGGCTTTACACTGACAGTGCAGAGCCTGCTTGGAATTCTCTCTCTCTCTCTCTCTCTCCCTCTGCCCCTCCCCTGCTTGATCTCTCTCTCTCTCTCTCTCTCTCTCTCTCTCTCTATCTCTCAAGAAATAAAAAAAAATTTTTTTAAATAAAGAACTGGGCTCCCTTTTCTTTCTCCCCATAAGTGGTCTCCTCAATACCCAGAGCTGTAATTAGTATTGGTAAGCCGTTAACCCTTGGACATTCTAGCTAGGCCTCCTGTTCGAAGTCTAGAACAGGATATGTATCTACCATTAACTTGGCAGTTCCAAATGTCCATCACAAAATGTCAAAAACAACTCATGATCTTCCCCCAAGACCTGCTCCTCAGTCTGGATCTCAATGAATGGCACTACCCTCCATTCAGTTATACCAGCTAAAAACCTGACCTTCACCCTTGAACCCACAGGGGCCATCCACTCTCCACTTCTCTCCCTCTCCACTGCAACATCCATCCTATCATACAACTCTCCAGATGAAAATCCTTAAGTGGTTTCTATGGCTCTTAGCCCATAATTACATTTCCTAACTTGGCTTACCAAATCCTGGAAGATCTGGCTCTTGGCCTGCCTTCTCAGCCTCACTTTCCCCACTCTTTTTCCCTCTTTATGGTCTGATCCTGTATGAACCAGACTAATGCCATTTTGGACAAATCCACCATGACGACCACCCTGACCTGAAGGCTTCTAGAGCACAACCCCAGTTCCACATTCTTTCCTTTACTTAACCACATCCTTAAGTACACCCTCGGGATAATGTCCTCACTCTGTCTTGGAGCTATGACTCTGACACATACATATTCTCAAACATTCTCCTCCTGTGTGGTCTCCTAGCACCTACTTCCCAGACTCTAGGGCTACAAAAGGAGGTCTTATGGGAGGTGATGTTATGGGATCTACTAGTCTTGCTGCCACCCAAGACATGCTTCTATCTGTAAATCCTCTTAGTAAACCATTTCTGTCAAGTTGGACTTATCAGCCTTTTTCTTCAGTGTTATGGCTCTTTCAGCCTTTGGAGGTGTTTGGTATATACCTCCCTTTCATGGAACGGGTCCCATCTCTGCCTGGAATTCTCTATCCCAACCTCCCCCTCCTTCCCCTGCTTACCTCCTCACTGTGACTCTCACTCAGTTCATCGTTTGCTGAGAAAAAGTATCTCTTTGCCCAGCCTTGTCACTTTTATTCAATATAGCATTGGAAGTCCTAGCCAGAAAAAGAAAGAAATAAAAGCAAAAAAAAAAAAAAAAAAAAAAAAAAAAGTAAAAGGTATCCAAATTGGAAACGAAGAAGTACAACCGTTGCTATTTGTAGACATGACATTATGTCTATATATCATATGACATGATATTATATATAGAAAACCCGAGAGACTTCACCAAAAAACTGTTAGAACTAATCAACAAATTCAGTAAAGTTGCAGGATGCAAAATCAACATACAAAATCTGTTGCATTTTTATACACTAATAGTGAACTATCAGAAAGAGAAATGAGAACAATTACATTTACAAGTGCATCAAAAAAATACCTAGGAATAAACATAACCAAGGAAGAGAAAAACCTGCACACTGATAAGACATTAATGAAAAAAATTGAAGACACAAATAAGTGGAAAGTATGCTGTGCTCATCATTTGTAAGAATTAATTTTGCTGAGATGCTGCTACTACCCAAAGCAATCTACAGAATCAGTGCAATCCCTGTCAAAATTCCAATGGAATTTTTCATAGAACAAACAATCCTAAAATTTGTATGGAACAACCTAACAACCCTACTAGCCAAACCAGTCTTGAGAAAGAAGAACAGAGATGGAGGCACCATGCTTCCTGATTTCAAACTATATTAACAAAGCTAATCAAGTCAGTACGGTATTGGTATAAAAACAGACACATAGATCAATTAAACGGAACAGATAGCCCAGAAATAAATACACACATATATCAATTAATTTACAACAAAACAGCCAAGATTTAAAAAATGGGAAAGAACAGTCTCTTCAATTAATGGTGCTGGGAATGCTAGACAGCCACATGCAGAAGAACGAAACTAAATAACTCTCTTAGGCCATATACACAAATTAACTAAAAATGGATTAATGACTTGAATATAAGACTTGAAACCATAAAACTCCTACAAGAAAACATAGGCAGTAAGCTCTTTGACATTGGTCTTGGCAATGATTTTTCTTTCGGATTTGACACCAAAGGTAAAAAGAAACACATGGGACTACCTCAAACTAAAAAGCTTCTGCACAGCAAAGGAGCCCATCAACAAAAGAAAAGGCAACCTACAGAAAGGAAGAAACATTTGCAAATCACTTCTCTGATAAGGGGCTAGTATCTGAAATATGTGAAGAACTCATACAACTCAAGAGCAAAGAAAAAAACCCATGAGATTAAAAAATGGACAGAAGATCTGCATAGACATTTTTTCAAAGAAGATATACAGATATCCAACAGGTACGTAAAAAGATGTTCAACAGCACTGATCATCAGGTAAATGCAAATCAAAACCACAAGGATATATCACCTCACACCTGTCAGAATGGCGATTATCAAAAAGACAAGAAGACCTAAGAAGTGTTGGTGAGGACGTGGAAATAAGGCAACCCTTGTCCACTGCTGGTAGAAATGTAAATTAGTGCAGTCACTATGGAAGACAGTATGGAGGTTCCTCAAAAAAATTAAAAATAGAATTACCATCTGGTCCAGCAATTCCACCTCTGTGTATTTATCTGAAGAAAACAAAAACACTAATTTGGGAAGATACATGCACCCCTTTGTTCACTGCAGCATTATTTGCAATAGGCAAGACATGGAAACAACCTAAATGTCCATCAACAGATGAATGGATCAAGAAGATATGGTGTGTATAGAATGGAGTATTATTCAGCTGTAACAAAAAGAAAGAAATCTTGCCATTTATGACAACATGGAGGGACCTTAAGACCATTAGGCTAAACGAAATAAATCAGAGAAAGACAAATACCGTATGATCTCACTTATGTGTGGAATCTAAAAACAGAAGAATCAAAAACAACAAAAGAAAAAGTGATCTCATAGATACAGAGCACAAATTGGTGGTTGCCAGGGTTGGAGGGTAAGGGGGTAGGCAGAATGAATAAAGGGGTTTAGAAGGTACAAATTTCCAGTTATAAAATAAATGTCATGGGGAAATAATATACAGCATAGCCACTACAGTTAATAACACTGTACTGCATATTGGAAAGTTGCTAAGAGAGGAAATTTAAAAGTTCTTATCATAAGAAAAAATCGTAACTGTGTGATAATAAACATTTACTAGACTTACTGTAGTGATCGTTTTGCCATATACACAAATATCAAATCACTATGTTGTACACCTAAAACTTACATAACGTTTTATGTCAGTTGCACCTCCATAAAAAGGAAAAGGGATCTCTCATTCCAAGGATGTGATCAGGTTCCATTAGAAATTCCCAGGACACCACCACATTTTCTTCATGGCACTTATTACAGCTTATATTTAGATACTCGTGTGATGCTTATTAATCCATTTCTCCCCATTACACTATAAACTTCACAAGGGAAGCTATGGTAGTCACCATTGATTCTCCAGCACATGGGTGCAGCCTACCTGGTGAAGGAATGAATTACTTCCTGGGATTTAAAAAATAGACTATTCTGAAGTTCTAGGGTAGCCTTTCCCTCCCTCGTTTCTAGATACCCGCCCCGGCCCCCCGCCATGTACATCAATGAATTAACACTGACCAAACACAGCTTTAGGGTAAAGCATATAACCCGATACTATAGGGAAAATGTAAAGTAAAATAGTGACCATTTTCAAAGAACCTAGAATAGCTGGTCTACAGCTCTGGAGGAAATTCTAAGTCAGTAGGCCATTTTCTCTTCAAGCCTCGCAAAGACATTCCTTCTGTCATCAGTCATGGACAGAAGAGCCGGATAGTGTTTGGGCTCACCCAAATGTTGAATAAGCACAGAGCTTGCCTCAGCTTTTCTTACCCTATTCACACCACAGCTCCATCAATACTGCGCCACAACAGTTCTAAAGTACTGTCTCCTATGTCTGCAAGCCTGCATTTCCCCAAGGAGATACCCTAGAACACTAATTCCATCATTTACTCTGGGCCAAACGGTTTCCATTGTCATATAATTTTGAGAAACACAGTGTTAAGCAAAATTAAAGTGTTCCCCCATAGAATCTCTCAGAATCATTAGTGTACTAATGCGCATGACCAATCTCTGAGAATATTATGTTTTTCCCAAATGTTTAAAACCATGGAATCCTCTTTTCAAGCGATATAATTTGGGACTAAGTGTCCTGAAAACACACTTGGAAACCCGGTGTTGAGAGTTTGAACATACACTGAAGGGATCCTGTATGCCTGTAAGCCCAGCCTGCAGTAGAAATTTAAGCTGGAACCAAAGGTGAGGTTTCAAAGTTAAAATGTCAGGGCACCTGGGGAGCTCAGTCAGTTAAGCGTCTGACTCTTGATTTCAGCCCAGGTCATGATCTCACGGTTCATGAGATTGAGCCTTGTGGTGGGCTCCATCTCAAGGGTCATGATCAAGCCCACTTGGGTTTCTCTCTCTCCCTTTCTCTCTGCCCCTCCCCTGCTCATGCACACACACACACACACACACACACACACACACACACACTCTCTCTCTCTCTCTCTCTCTCTCTCTCTCTCTCTCAAAATAATTTTTAAAAAGTTAAAAAGCCATGACACTTGCAAATAAAGGAGGGGATATTTACTGATTCAGCTCAGGATAGCTCTTCATACCCTCACTTTCTAACTTCCATTTGTAAAATTAATTTAATTCAATATGGCAGAGTGTATAAGTAAAAGCTACCTTCAATCTCAGAGACCTTTCTTTGGGGTTGCATTTCCACACTCTTTTTTAGTTCTTTCAGCTAAGTTTTTATTTTACTCATGGCCAGATTGCATAGGTCAGACTCTCCCTTCCCTCTTATCCCTGTCTGGACCAATATTTGTCTGTTATCTTTCTGTAGACCAGTTACATATGTGAAACGTGTTTGCAACTCAGAGGGCAGCTCATGAGAGCCTGCCAACTCTCTGTTCAGCTGGATTTTAGCCAACCCACACACAGCTTTGGGCCCAGCTCATGACCCATAGGCAGTCATCACCTCCAGGAAACACATCGGCCTTTGTGGGCTTTCCTTCACTAAGAGTAAATCCAAGAAGATCTCAAGGGCATTAGGAGAATCCTAATTTAGGGGGCTCCATTATAGACATTGCATGTAAGTATGTTTAAAATTAATAGCATTTTCTAAGTCTTGGCAGACTTGGACATAACTGCATATAATCCTTTTCGTCTCCGCCTGCTTCTCTCTCTGTGTTAATGGCATTGCCTTTTTGAGTGTTCTTTTCCATCTTAATGTTTCTTGGAAGACAGAAATTCCGCTGAGGATCTCACTTCGTGCCAGTAGTATTTTCTTCTTCACTTACATCTTTGAATTTCAATGGTGCTGGTAATGGTCTTTGGCTACTTGTACCTATTAACCCTTCCATTTCATGGCTTAAAATCAATATATATTTTTGTTAAAGATTCCCAAGGGAGAGAGAGAGAGAGAGAGGTGACTCTGTGAGCTACCTCCATATAAATGCATTTTGTTTACCCCCAGCACATCTTGCTATACCTACTGAATCTAATATTTGGACTCGATTATAGGTGAAATTTCCACATTCCTGTTCTTGCCCACAGGCTTCATTATTCAGCAGTGTGTTTTCCTGCCCTCCAGTAAACAGCATGCATCATAGTATTGGACTATTTACTAGGCAGTCTCTAAACAAACATGGCTTGAATCAAATGGACTGAAAGCTCAAAGTTTTATGGTTTCAGAAAGGTATGAGGGACAGAAATCTGCTTTGTTGCCCCATAGCACTAAGCTTAGAAAAGCCAAATGATTATGATGGAGATACAGAGGCGCCAAAAAAAAAAAAAATCACTTCTGAAGTAGAGCCTGGTAACCTTAGAGAGAAATCAATAAGGAGTCCTTGGACCTGTTCAAAGAGTATGTTCAAAGGAATCAGGAATCTGATGAAAAAGGAGCCAAAATCTGGTTAGGAAAGGCTGGGGCAGGGCCAAAGATTCTGCATTTCAAACAACCTAGGCCATGCTGCTGCTGCAATGCCCAGACCACACTTTGGCCAACAAGGCTTTCTAGAAGTGTTAGAAAAGACCATCTCAAGTCCCACCCCAGATCTGCCTCATCAGAAGTTGCATGTGGACAAGATCCCAGGTCTCCAGGTGGTTCACATGCACATTCAAGTTTGAAAAGCACTCCTATCTTTTATTCCGAAGTCCTTTTTCCTAAGGGCCCTCCCATTTTGTTTGACTACTCATCAACCCCTTGGCTCCAACAGTTGTGACCAGAAGCTATATGCTCTGTTTATTTTGTTAGCTAAATATTTTGTGGGCATTTATGTTATGTATGGATATCCTTTAAAGTGAATTAAACATTTATTGAGTGTTCTCTAGATGCTCAGGGAATCACAGCTTTCAGGTGGGGTAGCCCCGGCCCAGATTCAACATGAGGCATCACTTACAGAAATGGAGATATTTTTGTCATGAAACTTCATTTTCTACTTTGATAACTTAAAAGATGACATGGGGGTGCCTGGGTGGCTCAGTCGGTTGAGCGTCCGACTTTGGCTCAGGTCATCATCTCACGATTCCTGAGTTCGAGCCCCATGTCAGGCTCTGTGCTGACAGCTCAGAGCCTGGAGCCTGCTTCGGATTCTGTGTCTCCCTCTCTCTCTCTCTCTCTCTCACTCTCTCTCAAAAATAAATAAAACATAAAAAAAAATTTTTTAAAAAGATAACACGGACATTTCCCAGCTGGTCGTGTCCCGGAAATCCATAAACTCCAGTGTGCATTTACCATGAGTAATCCTACATGAAACTGGTATATCCTGACAAAAACATTCCACAGGTAAGGACTCCCCATTAGCAAGTACCATCAAGGATTCCAACTAGCCAATCTCTAAGATTTGTTCAGGTCATTTCTCCTTCATGTGTCCCCAGGGTGGGCAAAGCTGGATTGCAGATCAGCTGCTGAGTCTTTTCTTCCCACTTGCATAGACGTGTCATGCTGGGAGCTGGCTGATGAAGTGTTCTATTAGCATGTGGGCTTCTCAGAGTTGAAATGACAGAGGAGACAAATTTCTAAACGGCCTATGTGGAAAATAACTGACCCTATTCTAACAAAACTCATCCTGGAAATGTGGCATCTGAAGCAGGGGAGGCACTCAATAAATATTTGTTACATAAATGAAAAAGCAAATATGCCTCAGGGCAAACAGCTTCAAGCACTAACCATAATACATCCCTGCATGGGGCTTGAGGACAGTAGTGGTTAACCCACTTCCATACTGGCGGGAGCATACCCCTGTGGAGGGTTCATCTTGCACAGTCAAAAATGCAGGGTGTGCCCTAACCTGTATTTGGCAGAGTTCAGTTGTTAGAACTGTTGGTGTGATCGCTAGTAATAAATGGCTCTGTTTATTCTCATTTCAAAAATCACTTTGATATTTAGCTTTGCAAAACTAATTCAGATGTTTAATGCTCCACTGAGAATTAATGGATTCACTTAATGTTGAAAACCCATTAGCACAAGAGAGCTTATTCTGGGGACCAATTATTCAACATCCTGAGGCTCTCCAGAGCACATATAAAAGACACTTCAACAGGTGCTGTTTGCAACTTTCTATCACAGTAGGATGGTCCTTGGAAGCAGAAACTACTACCCAGACTCTCTCCTGGTAATCATTCCTATTAAGCGAGTATGTTTCATTTAGGTGGTAAGTAAATGGATTTTGCTTTGCTAGATCTGTGACATCACTCTGTTTCTTGTTTATCTCCTTTAAATAAACCATAACTCTAATAACTGGTTTTCTTCTATTTTCTTTTTTTTATGTTTATTTTTGAGAGAGAGACAGAGACAGAGACAGAGCGTGAGCGAGGGAGGGGCAGAGAGAGAGAGAGAGGGAGACACAGAATCTGAAACAGGCTCCAGGCTCTGAGCTGTCAGCACAGAGCCCGACGTGGGGCTCGAACTCACGAATTGCAAGATCATGACCTGAGTTGAAGTCGGATGCTTAACCGACTGAGCCACCCAGGCACCCCTGTTTTCTTCTATTTTCTAATAAAAAAAGGATTCCTGAAACTAGGGCTAACTACCAAGTATTCCCAGCATGGGAAAAAAGGGCAGGGCTTATAGATTATGATAGGCCCAAAGAAATGTCATCAGAAAGCAGATGGGAAAGTAGAGTTGTTGTGTGTAGTGTAACAACTTTGCCTGCCACTCATAAAGTGAGAATAGAAGGGCAAGTTTACATCTACAAACAGGCTCTACAAATAGCCACTGGACAAAAGCAGCAACTCTCAGTCTTTGCTGCCAACACAAAGATTAGATTTCCTCTTCTCAAATGACAAAAGTGCTGGGTTGGACGGGAAAGGGCTTTTGGCTCAAAAAGCCCTTTGAGTAGACAGTGGGATGTGGAGAATACTATGTCAGAGATTCAGCTCTTCAGCTTAGGAAATATGGGACCTGTGAAATTCACACTTGGCTGCAAATCCAGGCACCTCCCACAAATACTCAGAATGGTTTTCAACTGTTAAAAAGAAGACAACAGAACCAAAATGGAGTTGCTTATGCTAAGTCCCACATCACCAAACTAAGACTGAATTACAATTCTGGCTCTTGCAGAAATGGAATCTTAAACCAGGCATTCAGGAATCACCTGATCAGCACTAGTTAGGTAATCTTCCTGATAGACACCTCTGTCATCCCCCATCCCCTGAAGGAAAGTAAACTTGCAAGAACCAACTCACTTTTTTGTCTAGTCTAACTTTCTCGTTCCTACTCCTGTCACCTGACCTTTACCGCCCACCTGCTTATACTCACTGATCTTTGTCCTACATTTTTCCTTAAGCTTCTCTTTATAGGTTATCTCTTAACTCAGGCAAATGGAAATCAAAACCACCCATCAAACCAATAGTGACTGCCCTGACAAGATCTCCAGCCGGCCCAGACAACCCAGACCAGTTTGAGCATGACCCCCAACTCGTAACCACACAGATGGACCATGGAGCGACCTCTAGAGTAACTGACAATTACCTCTACCCCATTATAATATTAAAATCTCCATCCAAGGAGGAGTACAATCCTCATTTACATAACAGCCTCATGCCCCCCTCTACATCTGATGAAAAGAATCTTCTGTTTAAATATTCGTCCTAACCCTAAATAAAAGGAACCCAGCCGTCATTGCTCAGGGAGTTATGGCTTTGGAAGTTATCCCCCACGATCTCCTTATTTGTTACAAATAAAGCTAGCTTTTTGCCACAACTCTACCTGGTCCATCTGTGACTCACCAAGGAGCCTGCTCACGTTGGTCTGGTTAGAAATTTGGCGACCCAGATAGGACTACTGTCCTTCTGAAGTTTTGCTCCCTGGTTCCCTGGTTTTCAGAGGATAGAGCAGTGGGCAGCAACAACTCACCTAGGCTAACCTGTTCAAGCTACTGGGGGCAGGGACAGATTCCTTGTAGGGACTCTCCCTTCTTGATGCTTGTGACTGCCAGCCTGGTGTTCTGTCCTCACCTGAAATCCAGTGGCCACTCTGATTCCTTTCATTAAGAAGGATTTCTGTTGGGATAAGTCATGCCAGGTCTGTGACATGGCTTTTAGAGATAAAACTACGGTGGTCTCATAAAGTCTAGGCAAGCCAGAATAACAGAATACTCTGGGGGATTGAACAATTGATTAGAGACAAAGCAGTCATCCCCAGGTGACAGACGATCATAGAATCCAGCTCTTCAGAGGCTTGGATGCTCCAACCTAGCGAAATGGGAGTGGTCTAACAGAGATTAGTCTAGGGTCTGGGTGATTGAAGGAAATCTCAGTCCCACCTTGTTGTTCAGTCTGTTTATTGTTGTTCCCTGTTTAAATCTCCACCCTGGCTGCTTGGCCCTTGTGTACCTCCTCCTTCCCTCACAACCCTGGACAATGGACGCAGCAGCAATTTGGGTCACTGGAAGCATGCAGTGGGAACGGGCAAGAGTTCTATGTAATTGGTTAAAAGACAAGTGGTTGTAAAAAATTGGGTATTCTAAAACTGAGAAAGATAAAAACTAACCCAAATGTTTTTCAAGTTCACAGGATCTGGGATAATCTTTGGTAAATTAAAACAGACATGTCTTTGGAAGTCATCAACATCAAACGTAATAGTAAACTTTCATTCTACCTCAATTTATTAGTTACATTCACAGTGTATCTACTGCAATTTGCCAGCAAGAATGACTAATAAAGATGGTTGATTTTGTCTGATGAAGTTTTCATGGATAATTGTTAAGACCAAGGAGGCCAAATAGGTAAAAACATTTATAGGTTAAACTTTTAAATAGCTTTCAGAATCTTTGGTAATCTAAAACATTGAAGGTTTGCTAAGTTAAATGACAAATTGGGTTGAATTCATTGGATATTTAAATCTTTTCCAAATAAGATTACTGAATGTAGGTTTGTCTGCTTTTGGCTTCTTATTACAGAGAAACTGAGGATACTTGGGTCTGTTAGTGAACATATTTTATGCTTTATTGCAAGTTGTACCATGAAAAAAGCATGTTTCTAGAAATTGTGAAATATATTCATAATTTTGGCAATCTAAAGAATTCTGGTGCAATAGGCATTTCACAACTGGTTACTACTTAGTTTTCACTGTAATTGACACTGCTAGAAATAAGGGAAGTGACTCTGTATGTGAACAAAAAAAAAAAAAAGATGTGTTTTTGATAAGATATAAGGAATGGGAATACTCTTTTGTTGAGAAAAAAGAAAGTAACTTTGTCCTAAAATGAAACTGATTACTTAGAGGAGGCTTAGGACAAAATCTAAATGCAAAAAGAAAGTTGTAGAAGGTTTGTGAATAAAAGGCTTTAGAAAAGAATTTTATGTGTCGTCATGACTAAGATTGAAATGAATGGATTTTAAAAGTATACTGGTGTAAGATTGAAATTCTGTTTTTCTATTAAAAAGACAAAGTTTTCTTGGATTATTAGTCTGCTCTTGATAAGAAATTGTAAAGAAAGGGTTTTTTTCCCCCCTATTCTTTATCTGCCCAGAAAGTCTAAGTTTCTGTTTTGTCTTTAACAGGTCTTTGATTACGTAAGAGCACTGAAACTTCTTAATATTAAAGCAGTTAAGCTTTGCTAACTATATTACCTTCTGTAATATCTCTTATTGTCATCTTGGGTAAATACAAGTTTATAATAATCTGTAATCCTATTTAAGCATGCACTTTAAAACCTTCTGAGGTTTTTAACAAACTTTGCAAGATTTGAACTCCAAATGAAGTCTTTTGACAGTTATAAGAGGGAAGTTTATAGCAATACAGGTCTATCTCAAAAAGCAAGAAAAATCTCAAATCAACAACCTAACCTTACACCTAAAGAGCTAGAAAAAGAACAACAAACAAAACCCCCAAAGAGCAGAAGGAAGAAAATAATAAAGATTAGAGCAGAAATAAATGATATAGAAACTAAAAACAAAACCAAAAACAAACAAAAAAACAACAGAACATATCAATGAAGCCAGGAGCTGATTCTTTGAAAATATCAATAAAATTGATAAATCTCTAGCCAGACTTATCAAGAGAGAGGGGAGAGAGAGAGAGGGAGAGAGAGAGAAAAAAACCCACATAAATAAAACCACAAATAAAAGAGGAAAAATACCAACATCACAAAAATACAAACAATTGTAAGAGACTATTATGAAAAATTATATGCCAACAAATTGGACAACCTAGAAGAAATGGACAAATTCCTAGAAACATATTACCTACCAAAACTGAAAACAGGAATAAATAGAAAATTTGAACAGACCAATTACCAACAAGGACATTGCTGGTACAGGAAATCAAAAAAAACTTCCAACAAACAAAACTCCAGGACCAGATGGCTTCACAGGTGAATTCTACAAAACATTTAAAGGGTTAATACCTATTCTTTTCAAACTTTTCCAAAAAATAGAGAAAGGAAAAGTTCCAAATTCATTCTGACAGTTACCCTGATACCAAAACAGATTTAATAAAACACCACAAAAAAAAGAAAGAGAACTAAAGGCCATCTCTGATGAACACAGATGCAAAAGTCCTCAACAAAATACTAGCAAACCAAATCATCAATACATTAAGTAAATCATTCACCACAATCAAGTGGGATTTATTCCTAGGATGCAAGGGTAGTTCAATATCCGCAAATCAATCAACATGACACATCACATCAATAAAAGAAAGGGTAAAAAACCATAGGATCATGAGAATAGATGCAGAAAAAGCATTTGAAAAAGTACAAAATTCATTCATGATTAAAAAAAACCCTCAACAAAGTAGGTCTAGGGGGAACATACCTCAACAGAATAAAGGCCTTGTATGAAAAACCGACAGAAAACATCATACTCAATGGGGAAAAACTGAGAGCTCTTCCCCTAAGGGCAGGAACAAGACAAGGATGTCCACTGTCACCACTTTTATTCAACATAGTACTTGAAGTCCTAGCCACAGCAATCAAACAACAAAAAGAAATAAAAGGGATCCAAACTGGTAAGGAAGAAATAAAACTTTCACTATTTGCAGATGACATGATACTATATATAGAAATCCCTAGAGACTCCACCAAAAAAGTAGTAGAACTGATAAATTAACTAAGTCAAGTCGCAGGATACCAAATCAATGTACACAAATCTGTGGCATTCCTACACACGGATAATGAGGCAGCACAAAGGGAAATTAAGAAAATAATCCCATTTACAATTGCACCCAAAATAGTAAACTATCTAGGTATAAACTTAACCAAAGAGGTGAAATACCTGTACTCTGAAAACTATAAAACATTGATGAAACAAATTCAAGACAACACAAAGAAATGGAAAGACATCCCATGCTTATGGATTGGAAGAACAAATATTGTTAAAATGTATACACTACCCAAAGCAATGCACAGATTTAATGCAATCCCTATCAAAATACCAACAACATTTTTTTTATACAACTAGAACAAGCATTCCTAGAATTTGTATGGAACCACAAAAGACCCTGAATAGCTAAAGCAATCTTGAAAAAGAAATACAAAATTGGAGGTAGCACAATTCCAGACTTCAAATTCTATTACAAAGCTGTAGCAATCAAAACAGTATGGTACTGGCATAAAAATAGACACATACAATAGAGCATGTGACTCTTGATTTGGGGGTCATGAGTTTGAGCCCCACGTTGGGTGTAGAGATTACTTTAGAAAAAATTAATTTAAAAATAGACACATATCAATGGAACAGAAAGGAAAACCCAGAAATAAAGCAACAATTATATGGTCAATTAATTTCCAACAAAGAGGAAAGAATATAGAATATACAATGGGAAAAAGTCTCTTCAACAAATGGTGCCAGGAAAACTGGACAACTGCATGCAAAAGTATGAAGCTGGACCACTTTCTTACACCATACACAAAAATAAACTCAAAATGAATCAAAGACCTAAATATGAGACCAGAAACCATAAAAATCCTGGAAGAGAGCACAGGCAGTGATTTTTTTGACATCAGCTGTAGCAACATTTTTCTAGATAGGTCTCTTGAAGCAAGGGAAATAGAAGCAAGATAACCTATTGGGACTACACCAAAACAAAAAGTTTCTATGCAGCAAAGGAAACAATCAACAAAACTAAAAGGCAAGCAATCTACCGAATGGGAGAAGATGTCTGCAAATGACATACCTGATAAAGGGTTAGTGTACAAAATATATAAAAAACTGATACAGCTCAACACCCCAAAAACAAATAATCCAATTAAAAAATGGGCAGAAGAAATGAATAGCCATTTCTCCAAAGAGACATCCAGATGGCCAACAGACACATGAAAAGATGCTCAACATCACTCATCACCAGGGAGATGCAAATAAAAACTACAACGAGATGTCATCTCACACCTGTTAGAATGGCTAAAATAAAAAACACAAGAAAGAGCAAGTGTTGATGGCAATGTGGAGAAAAAGGAAACCTTGTGCACTGTTGGTAGGAATGCAAACTGGTGCAGCCATGGTGGAAGATGGTATGGAGTTTCCTCGAAAGGTT
The DNA here is from genome assembly GCF_007474595.2 of Lynx canadensis. Classification (NCBI taxonomy): domain Eukaryota; kingdom Metazoa; phylum Chordata; class Mammalia; order Carnivora; family Felidae; genus Lynx; species Lynx canadensis. The sequence goes on from NC_044321.2 coordinate 11,097,143, forward strand.
AAAAATAGAACTACTCTACAATCCAATAATCACACTAATGGGTATTTGCCAAAAAATACAAAAACACTCATTCAAAGGGATACATATACCTCTATGTTTATAGCAGCATTATTTACAATAGCCAAACCTTGGAAGCAGCCCAAGTGTCTATCAATAAATGAATGAATAAAGAAGATGTGGTATATATACAAAATGGAATATTATTCAACCAATAGAATGAAATCTTGCCCTTTGCAACAATATGGATGGAGCTAGAGGATATAATGGTAAGTGAAATAAGTCAGAGAAAGACAAATACTGTACGATTTCACTCCTATGTGGAATTTAAGAAACAAAACAAACAAGCAAAGTAAAAAAGAAGAGAGAGAGAAACCAAGAAATAAACTCTTAACTACAGAGAACTGATGGTTACCAGAGGGGAGATGGGGGTGGGGGATGGGTGAACAGGTGATGGGGATTAAGGAGTGAGCTTGTCATGATGAGCAAAGATTGATATATGGAATTGTTGAATCACTATATTGTATACCTGAAACTAATATAACACTGTATGTTAACTAAATTGGAATTAAAAATTTAAAGTTAATTAGGGGTGCCTGGGTGCTTTGTGGGTTGAGTGTCCAACGTCAGCTCAGGTCATGATCTTACAGCTCATGAGTTCAAGCTCCACATCAGACTCTTTAATGACAGCTCAGAGCCTGGAGCCTGCTTCAGATTCTGTGTCTCCCTCTCTGCCCCTCCCCTGCGCATGCTCTGTTTCTCTCTCTCAAAAATAATAAACATTAAAAAAAATTTTAAGTTAATTAAAAATGGAAAAAAATAAATGAAGTCCTTTAACTAATTAGGCTTGTTTATTTGGTATGTTATGTTACATGGGAAACATGGTCAAACAAATGATGATACACCTTAGGTTCTATTACATGGGTAAATGCTATAACTGTTCTAGAAATTATATGAAAACCTTAAAGTTTTAGTATGTTCTTATATAAAGTCATCACTTGACATTCTAATTAATGAAGTATTGTGTGTCACAGAAATAACTAGATTTCCTTGTCAATTGCATTATAACAAACTCTTCAGATTTTTAACCATGCCCATTTTTGAGTTTTTCTTTGTCATTTATAATTATTGTTCTGATGCATTTGCCAAATGTATCTTGTCTTCCAGGAGATTCATGAAAAGAACTCTGTGACAAACACATGTTTTTGATACCTTTTTTTTTTTTTAATTTTTTTTTCAACGTTTATTTATCTTTGGGACAGAGAGAGACAGAGCATGAACGGGGGAGGGGCAGAGAGAGAGGGAGACACAGAATCGGAAACAGGCTCCAGGCTCCGAGCCATCAGCCCAGAGCCTGACGCGGGGCTCGAACTCACAGAGCGCGAGATCGTGACCTGGCTGAAGTCGGACGCTCAACCGACTGCGCCACCCAGGCGCCCCAGATACCTTTTAAGATCATAAAACCGAGTAAGAATTTCCAGAACTAATGGAAAAGCTGCATTCAAATAGAACAAGAATTAGCAACACGGGACTGCATGAATTGAGGAGGATGATTATAGTTTTGATGACTCTTGTTTGAAACATTGCTGGTTCTCTAATGATTGCTCATCCAGATTTAAGGAGGCTTTTTCTTAAGATATCTATGATTTATAGAAATATGATACAATATTCCTTTGTGAACAAATGGCAACATTTAACTTTTCTCCCTACCTGAACCCTCCAGAATTCTGAAACTCTCAATGACTATTCTTTCTTTGACAGCTTAAGCTCAATGAAAATCTGGCTCTCTTTGTAACAGGACACCATCGGAAATATTGATTGTATTACCAAGGCTTTGAATGGACTATCATATTTGAGAGAGACATGGAAATACTCAGATATGACCAGACAGCTTTAAGGTACTAAGACTGACTTTATGGAGCTGATAAAGCCCCTTGGAAATGTTGGCCTGATACCTTGCTTACAGAGTTCCCAGCAGCCTTACTGGGTGAGTAAAGAATAGCACTTTGTGGCAAGTGCAGGAACCTCATGATATTTTGGGGACCCCGAGAAGAGGAATTCACCCAAATCTAGAGGTATTGTAGGCAAACCTGATGGCAGGTATTTGGTTTGGCTTCTGGCCTTGAGACTATTAAAGATTCAATTCGAAATTCCTCATAAAAGTTCTAGCAAAGCAGGTTCGGAAAACTTACATGATCAGTCGCTATTCTTGCTGAATGCAAATAATTAGGCCAAGTTTGCTAAAATCGGAATTGTTTTACAAACCGATTAGTCTCGATCTGGCTGTCTTTGATGGAAATGAAAGTGATTTTAGAGAAAAATTATGTTTCAATAACACGTCTTTGTGGATACTGGATTCTAGTTCTGATGGTCTTTAGTGTTTGTTGTTTGCCTATATAACTGGGCTAGATCCCAAATTAGGCTTGGACATGGTGGCCAGGTGTTGGCTCCCTTATCTAAGAGCTGTAGCAATCATGTGCCTCTGGACAAAAACTATGTGTCAACCTATGATTGTTTGGACCCCACACCAGGTTTCTAGTTTTCTGGAAACCCAGGCACATCTGTGGCTGTCCCAAAAGAAAATGTTACAACATCAGGCCATGCTGATAGATACCTCCCAGATATAGCTGCCACCCTACTCCGCAATCATGAAGTACTTGATCAGATTTACTCTTGCTCCAAAGATCTCCGGAGTGAACCTCTGTCCATTGCAGAAGATACCTGGTTTACAGATGGCAGCAGTTTTATGGAAAATGGACTAAAAATGGGGGCACCTTGGTGTTCAATCAGCTGGACATCCAACTTTGGCTCAAGTCATGATCTCACAGTTCATGGGTTCGAGCCCCATGTCAGGCTCTGTGCTGACAGCTCAGAACCTGGAGCCTGCTTTGGATTCTGTGTCTCCCTCTCTCTACCCCTCCCCTGCTCATTCTCTCTCTCTCTCTCTCTCTCTCTCTCTCAAAAATAAACAAAAGAAGAAAATGGACTAAAAAGGGCAAGATATGCAGTAGTGTCCCTAAATGCTCTGTAAGGCTAAAAGACTGGCCCCAGGCAGCCCAGCCAAAAAGGCAGAAATAACCACACTAACGAGAGCATTAGAATTGGGTAAAGACAAGGTGGTAACCATTTACATGGATTCTAAATATGCCTTCTCTGTAATTCATGCCATGGAGCCACATGGAGGGAAAGAGGACTACAGCAAGAATAGAGAAATTCAATATGGCAAGAAGAGAGAAATTCAATATGCTAGAAGCTATACAGAAGCCTAAAGAAATGCCAGTGGTTCACTGTAGAGGCCATTAAAAAAGCAAATTCAGAAGTAACAAAGGGAAATAATCTGGCTGATGCAGCCACAAAAAAGGGCTGTCAACTCTAAGGAGATTTTGCAATTGCCACTAACTCCCTCTCTACCACTATAGAAGTTTACTCCATCCTGCTCCCAGGAGGAGACAGAAGAGGTTGTAAAATTGGGCTATCGGTGGGCTCTGCTAATCAGAGAAAGGATGATAAACAACAATGGGAGAATCTGGGTACCTAAGCAGAATGTTGGGGGTCTCCCTAAGAGTGCACATGACTCAACCCATTGTAGCAAGGAAGCTTTATACCTACGGTTAATAATGATCATGAGCACCCCAGGGATAAAACAAACTATTGAGAAAATAACAAACCAATGTGCCTATTGCCAGACAAATGTTGTACAAACCAGACCTCCATTACCCCCTCTAGTTAGAGGAGCTCAAATCCAGGGGACAATGCCAGGGAAAGATTGGAAAACAGCACTTACTGTAATGCCAGTGGTCCCTGGAGGGTTTCGATACTTTTTAGTGTTTGTAGGTAGATTTACTGGATGGGTTGAGGCCTTACCTGTAGGACGGAAAGAGCTAATAATGTAACAAAGACCTTCAAAAAGGATGGAGCTCCTCAATTTGGATTGCCAAGATCAATCCAAAATGATAATGGGCCAACCTTCATATCAAAAATTATTTCTGAGGTGGCCAAGGCCTTAAATATCAAGGTGAGATTTTACCCTGTCTGGAAGCCTCAATATTCTGGGAAAGCAAAATGCGCTAACATAACCCTGAAAAAAGCCCCCGGCAACGTTGTGCCAGGAAACACAGGAAAATTGGTTCCAGTTACTACCAACAGCTCTCACTAGAATGAGAGCTACCCAGAAGGGAAACACCTAAAAGCTCAGCCCATTTGAAATGACTTATGTGAGGCCCTTTCCAAAAACCTCTGACGCCTCACCTCCAGAGATCTGTCAAGCATATAATTAATTTCCAATAGGTTGTGGATACACGCAACAAATATAAAAGTTTTCACCTCCTGAAATTAAGCTTCACCCATATGGACGTGGGGACTGGGTGTACATAAAAGCATAGGAACATGGGTCACCCCAGGATCAACTATACCCTATCTGGACAGGGCCCTGCCTAGTACTAGGAACCACACACTCTTCCTTAAAAATTAGAGAGTCATACCTTGGATCCACCAGAGGAGAGTAAAAAGGCATCTGCACTAGAGGCCCAGGAAGAAATTCTAAACAGTAGCAGATGACAACAGATATTCCTGTGAGCCACTCACTGACCTGAAACTCCTGTTCCAGAGACACTTACAAGGTAAGGAGAGCCTCATTCAGTAAGGGCTCTCAAATTCCAACTATAGTAATCTCCATCTGTATAATACTAGTTCCACTGTTCTGGTTTCTTCGGCCTTATTGTTTGCTACCAGGCCCATCGAATAGATTAAATCATTCTCTCTGTGACTGGTTGGTGATAAATGCCACAGCTTATTGTTAGTACATGGCAAAATAGATTATGTTCTTATCTCCTCTACCTTGGTCTGATTTTGAAATGAACACCGTCCTGGGGCACCTGGGTGGCTCTGTCGGTTAAGTGTCTGACTTCAGCTCAGGTCGTGATCTCGCAGTTCACGAGTTCGAGCCCCACATCGGGCTCGGTGCTGACAGCTCAGAGCCTGGAGCCTGCTTCAGATTCTGTGTCTCCCTCTCCCTCTTCCCCTCCTCGGCTCGCACTCTGCGTCTCTCTCTCTCTCAAAAATAAACAAACATTAAAAAAATAATAAAAATAAAATGAACGCATTCATGTTAGTCCCAGTTGCTATTATCATAGCGATACGAGGAGCTACAAACACACTAAAGCACCCCTGGGAGCTAACTCCCTCATAGATGTCAGAAGGATCACAGCCAAGAGAAATGAACCGAGTAACTGTTGGATACGTCACCAGCACCCACAAATCAGAACTGGATGGCCTGTATTCTATCTGATGCAAAATGACCATAACATTAACTTCATCATGAGCTCCCCTAAGTCCGTTGAAAGCTCCCCTTCCATAACTATACAACTAAGCCATTCCCACAGAGAAATACGTCCATCTTACTCTAGTTATTAATGATACAGAGAAGGAAAGAACAGGATACGGAAAGCGCACCTCAACGCAAAAGCTGTGCTATCCATGCACTCCTATAGTTCCTCTTACTTTTTTTAAAAAAATTTTTTTTTTCAACGTTTATTTATTTTTGGGACAGAGAGAGACAGAGCATGAACGGGGGAGGAGCAGAGAGAGAGGGAGACACAGAATCGGAAACAGGCTCCAGGCTCTGAGCCATCAGCCCAGAGCCTGACGCGGGGCTCGAACTCCCGGACTGCGAGATCGTGACCTGGCTGAAGTCGGACGCTTAACCGACTGCGCCACCCAGGCGCCCCTAGTTCCTCTTACTTTTAATGTTAATGACAATTGCTCTCCAAATGCAACTCATCGGTATCCAGAAAAGAAATAGCACAGTACTTCCGGGACAGTGGAGAAAATCAGTGCGGAGCGTGAACAAGCCTGATCAAAAACCCAGGGGTTACTGGGGAGCTGCTTTACTTACCACTCAAGGCATTTAGAATGATGGCCTAGGATAAAGTAAATTGTGCAGTCACATCGATTGGACCCTTGCCTCCTGCATGCAAAGGCTCTCCAAGCTGGGGTCCTACACTGTTTCACTAGTTTAACTCAAAAGAGGCCCTTGTCACCTGTGCATCTACAGGGTGTGTCTATTCGTGGATCACCCCATCATAAACCCCCAAGGGGCGCCTCCCCAGCTAGAACTTTTATTTTCCCACTCCTTGCTATAGCTCACGTATTCCTTGATAACGTCCAGTTTGTTGGACGGTGAACGTTGGGTCTAATTAGCCCCAGAGGAATTACCATCCGTAATCATACTCAGTCGTCCCATTGGGGAACAAGAGCACTAGGGCTGATTCTGGCTGGTGTTGGATTGGCTGTTGGGCTAGCTGCCCCTTGGGGAGGTTTTATCTATCATGAAGTCACTCTAAGGAACCTAACTGATGCCATCGAAGCTCCAGCTAAAAATACAGGAAATGTGCTCAAACACTTAGCACTTTCCCTAAACTCTAGCCAATGTAGCACTCGACAACCGATTAGCTCTCGACGCCTTATTAGCAGAAGAAGGAGGGGTATGTGCAGTAATGAATACCCCATGCTGTACCTGGATTAACACTTGAAGTGAAGTGGAAATAGCTATTAAAAAAATCTTCCATCAGGGGCGCCTGGGGGACTCAGTCGGTTAAGCGTCTGACTTTGGCTCAGGTCATGATCTCACGGTTCATAAGTTTGAGCCCTGCATTGGGCGCAGAGCCCACTTCAGATCCTCTGTCTCCCTCTCTCTCTCTCTCTGCCCCTCCCTCATTTGTGCTCTCTCTCTCAAAAATAAAATCGACATTTAAAAAGAAAAATATCTGATCAGACAGCCTGGCTACATACTTTCAACCAAAAAGGAAGATCCCCTGATGAGGTCGGCAGTCTATGAAAACAGCCTTACCCAGGATTGTATGATTTCTCCCCTTCCTGGGGCCACGAATAATCCTACTCCTTTTACTGCTGTTTGGACCTTGCATATTTCACTGTCTGGTCTGATTTGTATGTATCATGTATCCAAATGCAGGGAGTCTATCAAACTACAGATGGCAGTAACACAAGGATATGAGCAGCTTGGGGTTAACTCTGCACCTCCATCAATTCCTTTGACCATGCCCACGTCCAGCACGAAGTAGCTGCAGAATGTAGACCTTCACCCCGTGCCCTAAAGAATGAGCACAATAAAACTAGAAGGACGGATTTGTCACCAGCTAGACCCCAAGACCTGACCTTTACTGCCCACCTGTTTATACTCAGCAACCTTTGTCCCGCATTTGTCCTCAAGTTCCTCTTTACAGCTTATCCCTTAACTCGGGCAAATGAAAATCAAAACCACCCATCAAGCCACAGTGACAGCCCTGACAAGACCTCCAACGGGCCCAGACCACCCAGACCAGTTTGAGCGTAACCCCTGACACAGAACCAAACAGATGGACCATGGACTGACCTCTAGAATGATTGACAATTACCTCTACCCCGTTATAATATTAAAATCTCCACCCAAGGAGGAGCACAAGCCTCATTTACATAACATACGGAGTGTGTATGGGCATGTTTCCTTAAGGTTCGCGTTCAGTCTTATGCCTGCCTCTGCATTTGATGACATGGCTTCCCTATCTAAATATTCATCCTTGGGGCGTCTGACTTCGGTCTAGGTCATGATCTTGCGATTCATGAGTTCGAGCCCTGCGTCGGGCTTGGTGTTGACAGTTCGGAGCCCGGAGCCTGCTTCGGATTCTGTGTCTCCCTCTCTCTCTGCCCCTCCGCCGGCTCATGCCCTGTCTCTGTCTCTCAAAAATAAATAAATGTTAAAAAAAATTTAAAGATTCATCCTAACCCTAAATAAAAGGAACCCATCCACTCTTGTTCAGTGAGTCATGGCTTTGGAAGTTATTCCCCGTGATCACCCCACCACACACATACTTTTTTTTTTTTTTTTTTTTAAGAGAGAGAGCACAAGCAGGGGAGAAAGGCAGAGCAAGAGAGAGAGAGAACCTTAAGCAGGCTCCGCTCTCACTGCAGAGCCCGATGTGGGCCTCAATCTCACGATCCTGGGATCATGACCTAAGCTGAAATCAAGAGTCAGATGCTCAACTGAGTCACCCAGGTGCCCCTCCCCATGATCCTTTTACTTGCTACAGATAACGTTTACTTTGGGCCACAGCTCCACTTGGCGTGTCAGTGACTCCCCGAGGAGTGAACTCACACTGGCTCAGTTATACTCCCTCCTACTGGTCAAAGTCCTTCTTTTTGTACAGATCTTCAAGAGTTTCTTTCTATCTGCTAGACTGGATGCTGCCATTCATGAATCACTGAAAACAGCCAGTAAGATCTTCAAAATGTAGTCAGTTGAATTTTTTTTTTTAACAAACCCAAAATGATACAAAGCAGATAATGACAAAAAAATTGTGATATGAGTGAAAAAGCAGTATATGGAACTGTATGAAAAACACAATTTAAAAGTTAATATTTAATCTTTTGGAGGAAAGGGGGAGGATAAAAAGAGAAGACACTGAATTAACAGCAATTGTATCTAATGGTAAAGTATGGCTTTTTTTCCATTGTTTTCTCTTTTCCAATTTTTATTTTTTATTTTTATTATTTTCTTAACGTTTATTTACTTTTTACAGAGAGTGTGTGCAAGCAGGGGAGGGGCAGAGGGAAAGGGAGACAGAGAATCTGAACAAGCTCTACGCTGTCAGCGCAAAGCCTGACGTGGGGCTGGAACCCATGAACTGTGAGATCATGACCTGAGCCGAAGTTGGACACTCGACTGAGTAAGCCACCCTCTTTTCCAACTCTTAAAAACGAGTTTATGACGTTACTAAATTTTTTTAATTACAAACTTTAATACAGATACAAAACAAGAACAAACCATAACTTACGTTAGATAATTTATTTGATACCTAAAAAATGTGTTTAACCATCAAACACCAAAAACCAAAATTAAAAAGAATTGTCACTGGCTATTAACAAGTAGCATAAATACACTTCTAGCACCATGTTTGACATGTTGCAGATACTCCACATCTCCATGTTCATTCTCTTCCCTTTTCAAATGGACACTGGTCCCCTTTCACTTTGTTCATCAAAGCCAAGAGCTCAAAACTTAAATTAGTCTTTCTGGTTCTTTAGTTCATGGACTATACATAATGATAAACTATAAGTCTCATGAGAACCTTCCCATATAAACTTGCATTTACTAAAAGTAAACAGTTGGGACTACATCAAACTAAAAATCTTGTGCATAGTGAAGAAAACCATCCATCAACAAAACAAAAAAGCAACCTACTGAATGGGAGAAGATATCTGCTAAGGATAAGGGGTTAATATCCAAAATATGTAAAGAACTCATATAACTCAACACCAAAAAAATATGAATCCCATTAAAAAATGGACAGAAGATCTAAATACACATTTTTCCAAAGAAGACATATGGATGGCCAATAGACACATAAAAAGATACTAAACAACATTGATAACCAAATGCAAATCAAAACCAGAAGGAGGTATCACCTCACACTTGTCAGAATGGCTAATATCAAAAAGACAAGACATAACAAGTGTTGGTGAGGACGTGGGAACAAGGGAACCATTGTGCACTACTCGTGCTAATGTCAACCAGGGCAGCCACTATGGAAAACAGGAAGTTCCTCAAAAAATTAAAAATACAACTACCATGTGATACAGCAATTTTTTTAAGTTCATTGGTTCACCTTGAGAGCAGAGACAACACGAATGGAGAGGGGAAGAGAGAGAATCCCAAGCAGGCTCCAAGCTGCCAGCACAGAGCCTGACACGGGGCTCAAACCCACAAAGCCGTGAGATGGTGACCTGAGCGGAAACCAAGAGCTGGACGCTCAACTGACTGAGCCACCAAGGCGCCCCATGATCCAGCAATTCTATCTCTAGGTATTTATCTGAAGAAAACAAAAATACCAATTCAAAAAGATACGTGTATTCCTATGTTCATTGTAGCATTATTTACAATAGTCAAGACATGGAAGAAGCTAAATGTCCACTGACAGATGAATGGATAAAGACGACGTAGGATACGTACACAATGGAATGTCATTCAGCCATGAAAAGTGAAGTCTTGCCATTTACAACAACATGGATGGACCCTGAGAGCATTATGCTAAGTGAAATTATTCAAAGACAAATACCATATGACTCACATGGAATCCAAAAAAAAAAAAAACCACATAAATAAACCAAACAGAAGACAGACTCACAGAGATAGTCACAGAGAAGTCAGCATAGGGAATATAGTCAATAATAGTGTAATAATGTCGTATGGTGACAGATGGTAACTACACTTACTGTGGTGTCTATAAATGTTGACTCACTATGTTGTACGACTGAAACTGATAGGATTTTGTACGTTCAACTGTACTTTGGTAAAAAATAAATGTGTATCTGCGAGGCAGTGATCTGGGCCTGGTTTAGGATTTCAAGACTTTTTGCCTACTCAAGACAGAGTTCTACTCTGCCTCCAGTCCCCTACACTGAACCATCACCTGCCCTTTCTACCTCCTTGATGTCTTCTGGAAGTGTTCATTTTCTCCATCCCTAACTGTTGCTCCTCTAGAGCAGAAGTCTGCATGTTTTTGCTGTCGAGGCCCAGAAAGTAAATACTTGGGAGTTTGTAAGTCCCAGACGGTCTCTGTCAAAACTGCTCAACTCTGCTGTCATAGAATGCAGCTGAAGGAGAGCAGAATTTGTCACCCCCAAATGTGCCTCTTTGGTGGAAGGATTATTTTGAGCTGATTATTTTTGAGCAAGAGTAGACACAGGAGAATCTCTGGAAATACAGAAGTTAACCTTTTTCTAAAGGACATTCACACTTATAAAGGAAATTGCCATTGGTAAGGTCTCCCTCTCTGTACTAGGAAAAGATGAGGTACTCTAAATCTCTAGAAACTCTTTTATAAATGGAGAAGGCACCAATCTAAGTCTGCCTAACCAATCTAACTGTTGTTTACTGTGCTTTTCCTGGTAATCTCCCATAACTGGCTTCTTCCCAGACTCTAACATCATTCTTTCATCTTTAGCTGAAGATGGTATTTAAAGTAGTGACTTGGGCCATTTCAAGGAGTTTTACTCAGTTTTCCTGGGTCTCTCCCATTATACAGAAAGTATACATGTTATCGAACTTCTGTTTGTTTTCTCCTGTTGATCTGTACTTGATTATAGGTTTTGTAGCTAAGAACTCAGAAGGGTAGAGAGAAGGGGATTTTCTTCCTCTACACAGACATAAATAATATCTAAGTTTATGGCCTTCCTATGTTGTCATATAACTTCAATTACAAAAATAATCAGTGGGCCAGAATTGGCCAGCTTACGGTCTGTAGTTTGTTACCTCTAGAGTATTCTACTGCCTCATCAGTGGCCTACCTCCAGTCTTCCTTCCCTACAACCTGTTCTCCACACTACTATCAGAATGACCTTCCTGAAATGCAAACTTGCTTGTGGTAGAATCTTCTAGATATATATGGGGCACCTGGGTGGCTCAGTCGGTTAAGCAACTGAGTTCAGCTCAGGTCATGATCTCACGGTTCGTGGGTTCGAGCCCCACGTCAGGCTCTGTGCTGATGGCTCAGAGCCTGGAGCCTGCTTCGGATTCAGCGTCTCCCTCTCTGTTTCTCCCCTGCTCGTTCTCTCTCTGTCTCTCAAAAATAAATAAATGTTAAAAATATTTTTTTAAAAAAGAATCTTCAAGAAATACATGGATATCAAGCATCTATTCTCTCCCACTTACTTTGTCATAGAGTTCTGGTTTTTAGTTTAGTACTGGTAAACCAGAAAACAACACAACAGCACAGCCTCCTTTGCAGTAATGTGCAAATATGCAACAAGTCCTGGCCAATGCGGCATGTTGAAGTGTGGTGTGGGACTTCAAGGAAGGCTTCTTACCAATGAGGAAGTGGCCTATTGATCTGGAGGGCAGATGTGCTGAGTGGAATTTCACAACTATCATGAGGATGGAAGTCCCACAGTAAGAAACGCAGACTGCAAACAGAGTTCCTGGTGTTTTGTGGTAAGTGCCATTGTCGCCTAGGTTGTGGATCGCTGAGTTTTTCTGTAGGGGAGAAGGCAGCAAATATAGCTCTTGTGTAAGCAAATATCGTTTTGAATTTTGTATATGTACTAACAGAACACTAATGTATATGTTAATGATTTGTCATTCTGGGCTAGTCACCGGATTGCGTTCGGTTGCAAGTAACAAAAAACCCAACAGATAGTTTCTGGAGGAACTATCTCCTGGCTTAGGTTCTGCCGTCCGACAAGTCAGGGCTAGCACTAGCCTTTCTCCTATGATCAAGAAGGCTGGGGGCACCCGGGTGGCTCTGTCAGGTGAAAGTCCGACTTCAGCTCAGGTCGTGATCTCGCCTTTCGTGAGTTCGAGCCCCACGTTGGGCTCACTGCTGTCGGCACAGAGCTGGCTTCAGAACCTCTGTTCCCCTCTCTGTCTGCTCCTCCCCCATGCATGCTCATTCTCAAAAATAAATAAAACATTAAAAAAAATAAACAGAAGTCTGCCACAGCTCAAGGAACCACATCCCCATTAAAGGCAGAGAGAAATGGCAAAAGGGTCTGCTGGACATACCCGTTATTTTAATCAGGAAAGCAGTAGCTTTCTAAAAAATCACCCTAGTAAATTGCCAGCAAGCTGCTCTGCCCTTTCTCCAGCTGCAAGGGAGTCTAGAAAAGACTACATTGAGCTACATGCTCATCTGCCTGTTACCTATAGCAAAGGCAGGCAAGAATGCCAGGGGATATTGGTTTAGCCAACACTCAGTGCCCAAAAACCTTAGACTAGTTAGCCATATCTTTCAGGATAAAGGTGCCAGTAAAAAAAATTAGCCTGCATATATCTCAAAGCAGTGCTTCTCAGGCTCTACTGAGCTTAAGGAGGTCCTGGGGCTCTTGTGAAAATGCAGATTCTGATTCGGCAGATCTGGGGTAGGGCCCAGGAGTCTGCATTTCCGAAAACTCGAAGGTGATGCTATTGTTACCGGTCCTCGGTACCATGCCTGGCCTAGCAGGAGTGGACGGGGCTTCACGATTTGACCCCTGTGTTGTTTTTACAACACCACCTTGGCCTCTTTCTCTCCACTCAGCTCCAGCCAGATTTTACTTTCAGTTCCCTGGAAGGGTCATGACTAACTGCTGACTGTCCCCCACAAACTACCCTCTGCTCAGCCTCCCCTGCTTCACGCTGGGGATGGTTATCCATGCAGTCATGCCTTGGGTCCCACTGGGTATCACTTCCTCCAGGAAGATTTTCTGAGAGCCACTACCTTCCCTCCTCGGTGGAATCTCTCGCTCGCTCCTCTTTGGATCCCCAGGACCCAGTCCAATGCCTGGTACACTATGGTTTGTTGAACAAATACGTGTTAAATCAATCAACGAAGGAATCCAAGAAATGATGTGCTATTTACAAGCCAAATGCTGCACCTTCGCTGGAGTCTTCAAGCCAGCTTTTCCATGGATAACAGCTATGAACTACCATGCTTTTCAAAAGGCACTGACTCCTTTTAAAAATTAAACAGAAGTCTCCAAATTATAGCATTGAAAGCTAACATAAATCTAACCTAAATCATATAATTTAGAGCTAACAAGAGTTGAACGTAAGAAGTATAAAGACCTAAGGGCTAGTTCTTATTCTGCTGCAAGGATTACTTGATTTAATACATTTTCTCTTTCTCTGGTCTAATGTCCTCCAAATTAATGTTACTGAGGACTGGGCCCATCTACTGCTCTTTACTGGTCCACATGAGGGAAGTCCAGAAATGGGAGTAGGCATTTGGAGATTTTTTTGCTAACTTTCAAGAATAATTTTATTTCATTTGATTCTACCCATAAAAATGGTGGCATTTTTTAAAAAATATTTATTTTTGAGAGAGAAACAGAACACGAGCCAGGGAGGAGCAGAGAGAGAGGGAGACACAGAATCCGAAGCAGGCTCCAGGTTCTGAGCTGTTAGCACGGAGCCCGACACGGGGCTCGAACTCATGAACCGAGAGATCATGACCTGAGCCAAATTCAGTTGCCCAACGGACTGAGCCACCCAGGTACCCCTGGTTGTTTGTATTTTATGCCCTTTTATTAATTTACTTTTTAAAAATAATTTATCGTTAGGGTGCCTGGGTGGCTCAGTCGGTTAAGTGTCAGACTTCTGCTCAGGTCATGATCTCATAGTTCGCGAGTTCTAGCCCGGTGCTGGGCTCCGAGCTGTCAGCACGGAGCCCGGGGCCTGCTTCGGGTTCTGTGTCTCCCTCTCTCTCTGCCCCTGCCCCACTCGTGCTCTGTCTCTCTCAAAAAATAAACATTAAAATAAAAATAAAAATAAAAATAATTCATTGTTATTGTGCTTTAAAATGTATTGATTGACAACAGATTAGAAATTCTTTCAAAACTGTTTTGTCCTACAGATAATTTGAGAAGCACTGCTCTATATCTTTTGACCTGGGTCAGACCATCTAAAGCAGTGGTTCTCAACTGGGAGGGATTTTGCTTCCCAGGGGACATTTGTCAACGTCTGAGACAGTTTCGATCCTCACAACTGCAGAGAGTTGGGGCAGGTGCTACTGACATTCAGCGGGTCAAGACTAGAGAAGCTACTTAACATCCCACAATGCAGAGGACAGCCCCCACGACACAGAATGATCTGGCCCCAAATGGCAATAGTGCCGAGGTTGAGAAATGCTGATCTCAAGATCTAAACTCAGCATCTCAAGCCAGTTTATGGCCAAAGACCTTGTTCTTTTGCCTCTTTTCAGCTGTTGAGTTACTGCTTCTCATCAGAACCACAAACAGAAAAGTCACATGCTCACATGCTTACTTAGTTAGATTTGATAAGAACCTTCGCTCTTCTTGGGGTCAAAGATTCTTCCCTCTTCCTCCTGACACCCTTGATCCCTTAATGTCAGGACAAAAGGAGAAGCACAGTATGATTATTCTGCCCCAAGAGGATCTCAGGCCTCTTTTCCCCTATCATCAGTTTTTTCTGAAAGCTCTTTGGTGTCTCAATCACACATTCAGAATGTGTGTTAGTACTAATTTGAAAGCAGTGCTGAGATGTTCACATGACAAAAAACTCCCCTACTGACCCTTCTGGCCACCATCTCTAATAGAATTAAAGTAAAACTCTTCTTCTTGGAGTTGAAGTTGCTGTTCAAACTTTTTGGAAAATAACTTTTCCGACAGGCTCTCAGAAGTTTTGCAGAAGAAATATATGAAGTGATGCATGTACTGTTTTTTGTGCTTATTTGCTTTGCTACTAGAAATCATTTAATTTCAGTCTTCATTCAATGACTTGATCTGTTTTCTTCACTTTGGCAAGGTCAACTGGCTATTTATAGATAAATATGGTCATTGGCAACCAGGCTCCTATCTGTATGTGAACAATTAACTTGACCCCAACATACTTCCTGAAGTTCTGTATGTAAAGGAGGTCTTTGTAATCTTTACTGAAGCCATTCTTAAAAATAACCTTTCTTCGGGGCGCCTGGGTGGCGCAGTCGGTTAAGCGTCCGACTTCAGCCAGGTCACGATCTCGCGGTCCGGGAGTTCGAGCCCCGCGTCAAGCTCTGGGCTGATGGCTCAGAGCCTGGAGCCTGTTTCCGATTCTGTGTCTCCCTCTCTCTCTCTGCCCCTCCCCCGTTCATGCGCTGTCTCTCTCTGTCCCAAAAATAAATAAACGTTAAAAAAAAAAATTAAAAAAAAAAAAAACCTTTCTTCTCCTGCTGCTGCCTGGCATTATCTTTTTTTATAAAGACGATGACTGTTTTTATTTTGGTGGCTGACTAAAATGGTTATAAAGCTTATATTCCACAATAAAAGTTCTAATTGGTATGATCTAACAGACCTAATACTTCGAGTGCTTTCTATGTGCCAGCTACTGTTCCAAGCACTTTGACTATATTAGTAATATAAGAATGATACATTAATAAACCACCTAATCATGGTAACAAACCTACACAATAGGCATTGTCATTGTTGCTTCTTTACACGTGAGGAAACGGAGGCACATAGAGACGACAGAACGTGGTCAAGGTTACAAAAGCAGTGAGCAGCAGAGCGAAGATTGAACCCCAAGCGCACTGGATCCAGAAGCTGTGATCCCACCCATCCTTCCTCTCTTGCAAATTAAAAGTCATGTACATGAGAAACTCAAGCAGAGTAGGAAATCAAAAGCTATCATATGTGGCCTCTCAGGGTTCTCACGAGAAGCACCACGGGGAAACTAAGGCCATGAAGCTCCAGATATTCAGGAACCTCAGCTTCCCTATCCTTGGTTCTCCCAAAGGGCCTCTCGCAGTGTGAGTGGTCAGCTGGTATTTGTAGATTTGCCCTACAGCGGAAGCGGATCACCCACATATTTGTTCTTTTCCACTCACCCCGTATTCACCCCTTTGTGATTTCCAAGTTTGGTCTGAAACCAATAACTGCAAATCCGTGCATTCTCTCCCTGGGAAGCCCCTGAGGACCTCCCATGAGTCAGTCACACACCTGTGCTGTGGCCTCTCTCATTATTGCTAGTTGTCTGTTTGCCCTTAGTGGGGAGAATGGCTACTGAAGTTCAAGGTAGACTTCAAGATAAAATCTGGAGCAGCTTAGCTGTTCAGCCCTGGATGGGAAGTCTTAGGCTCCCCCATCCCCCTTCCCTCTGCTTCCTCCTCCTTCCCTCCCTCCTCTCCCTTTCCTCCCCCTCCTCCACCCCCTCTTCCTCCTCCCCCTCCCCTTCTCCCCTTCCTCCTCCTTCCCCCCCTTCTTCTTTCTCCTCCTCTTTCTCTTCTTTTTGCTCCTCCTCGTTAGTGTCTGAAACTCTTAAGTGCCTTAAAATCGGGGAACCAGTGAATTGAATATTTCTTCTTAAAGGTACATTGAATTTGTCTTTGGTACTTAGGCAAAATTTGGCTGGTTTAGGATCTTGTTCTTTATCACAGGTAGAAGTGAATTGATATATGGTTCTTCCAAAGACTCCAATTCAGCCAAGCAGACCCACTTGGAGAATTTAGACCTCTCCCCAATGTGCAGTGCAGTAAAGTAAAACTGTCAAATTTCCATCTAGTAGCAGTAGTGTCATGTTTTGTGTAAATGAATAGTTCAGCATCAATACAGTAATTTTTTATTCACAGATCTTTGACTCCAAACGACACTCACCATGAACGTCAATTCATACATCTTGTAAGTCACCGATCACATGAGTTTACAACATTGAGTCCAGTTTACTTAAGGGTACGAGCAGCACTGATGACCGTGTTTCGTAACTACTTTGGTCTTTGGAGTTCCCTTTACGAGGTCATTAAGCCTCTTTATTAATCTTTAAAGACTTTTTGTAGAGCTTCTTGGCAATGTTCCAAGCATGCATCTGTCTCAACTCGCAGCTTCTACCTGCAATGTCGCCTGCCTGCAACCATTCTTTTTTTTTTCCACTCACTATGCAGGGATGACTGTAATCCTGAATAGATGCCTTTAGCAGAACTTTGCCAGAAAGCAAGAAGACCGATAAAGGTGTCATTTTTCTGCCTTGGGACATTAGTGAAGGGAACAGATTTTGCCACCCCAAAATAGGTTTCTTAGGCATAAAGATTGTTTGGAGCTAAAGGCGATCAAAACCCAAGAGATTCAGGAAGAGCTCTTTGCACCTCCCTTTCAACTGCTTCAATTTGTATCAGGAAGGGAGCTATTCTAAGAGACCGCCTTTTACCTAAGAAACACATCTGCATAACAGGGCAGGCTTACTTTCCAAACATCACCCCTCTACTCCTGTGAATGGCCCTTCTTCCTCTCTTCGTCCCCAGTCCCCTACCCCTTTCTTTAGCTCAGGAGGTTACAGAAGCTTCAATTACCCAACTGCCTTCGGGGCTCTAATTTTTAATGGGGCTCTCCTACACATAAAGTTTGTTTCTCCCCTGTTAATCTGCCTTGGGTCAATTGTTAGATCAGCCCAAGAACCTAAAAGGGAAAAAACAAATTTTTTCCTCCCCTACATTAGCGAAGTCTTGACAAATGAGGAGGCAATTGATCTGGCCTCACAGGTTGAATAGGAATTCATCAAGCAGAAAATAGAAGTCTATTTCGATGATAAATCTACTATCAAAGATTAGAGGAGAATCCGTCCCATTTCCGTGTCTCAAGGAGTCCATGGTACCATGGCCTGAAATTAAGAGTGCCATTTTCTCGATGATTAAAGAGATGTCCTGTCCCTACTGTCACATGCACTTTCAGAAACATACTTTCCCCCTCAAAGAGGAAAACACATTGGAGTAGACTATCTCATACTATTCAAGTATTAAAAAAACAGGACAATGAGCCCCAAATGGAGTCACTTACGCTAAGCCCTACATCACCAAACAGAGATTTAATTAGTTTTGGCTCTCCCAGAAACACAATCTTCAAATCTGTCAGTAAGCCCTCTTGCTCAACTATAGAACCCAACAATTAAAACCAGAAAAAGACCACTTAACTCATTCTGTACCTAAACCACTTGTTCTTATCTGTCATTGCACTTTCTTGAGGCATTGACAAAGATGTTTTACGATGACCGGAACATTCCCAATGCTAGGCCAGAAAAGCCCTACTAGCAACAGAAAGCCCAGAAGACCACATTCCATCCCCTTCCCTGCCTGAGATCACATGCTGAGCACGCACAGACCCCCACCTGTGATCACACGCTCCCTGCCTGCTCTCTTGCATGTGCCCCCCTGAACCTCCTTCTAGAAAACTCTACGTGCCCACCTTGCCAACAGAGAGGTCAGTTGTTAAGGCTTGAGCCTGCCATCTCCCCTGGCTGCCGGCACCTGAAATAAAACTCTCCCTTTCTCTTTTCCAAACCCTTGTCTCTTGAGTTACGAGCTTCTCTAATCGCAAATTCACCTCAGAATTACCCGGGACAGAGCAGTTGGCCGAGGCAGGGCCAGGGCTCACCCCTTTGTTTCCTGAGCTAACAGCTACAATAGATGATTCTGTAACAAATCAGTCGGGAATCATCTGGTCAGCACGTTAGGTAATATGCCTGACTGCCCCCTGCCATCCCCTAAGGGAAAGTAACCTTGCAGTAACTAACCTGCTTTTTGGCCAGTGTAATTTTCTTGTTCCCGCTCCTTTCTGCCGCTAAAAGTCTTTCTTTTGTACAGCTCCTAGGAGCTCCTTTCTAACTGCCAAATTGTATACTGCCTGGTTCAAAGTGATTTTTGCTCAAATAAACTCTTAACATTTTTAATATGCCTCAGTTTCTCTTTTAACCCCTTGAATGCAGTTAGTCATACAAAACTTCAAATTAGGCCAAAGATAAACAAACAAACCAAAAAGCCAATAGATGATTTAGAAATTTATTTCATTCTGACACAGTGATTCAACCGGGAATGATTTTTACCCCCAGGGGCCATTTGGGTTTGTCGCACCTGTGGAATATGTGGCTCCTGGAGACCAGAGAGGACACCAAACATCTTACAGTGTGCAGGACTGCGCTCCACAATAAAATCCAATCCAAAATGTCAACAGTGCTGAGGATGAGAACTTCCATTCCAGTCTATGCCATATGGCTAAGGACACACGAATTGAAACTGGGCTGCTTCCATTTGTGGAATGGAAATCAGTCCTGCTCAGCTCTTTGTTCCTTAGACACTTGAAATGAGAACACGTAAAACTGACCTTGTCCGACCCTCACTGCTGCAGGGCTCCATCCAGAAACAAAACCCTCATGAATTTAGAACACCCTCCAAACTCCTGCGAATTTAATAACTTTAGTTGTGGGAAAATAAGATTAAGAGTCAAAGTACAGCAGGACATCATGGCTCCAAGGCTCTGGGCCCATCTATGTCAGTCCAATGTAAATATTTATGACAGCACATTCCACTATGTGTGAATCTGTCTAGAAGAGACTGGTTTCATCCCTCCAGAAGCAGAAGCAAAGTTCTCTCAATCAGCCTGTGTTGTTTGAAATGAGCAGTCCTACATTTGTGCCAGGTAGAAATTGTACGGGAATATTCAGTCAGCACCATGGAAAGAACAGGGGTGGGGAAAAAGACCGTTTTTGTGTAAAACTGTATTTTTTAAAACATCCTTTAAGTTTATTTATTTATTTTGAGAGAGAGAGAGAGAGATAATGAGCAGGGGAGGAGCAGAGAGAGAGGGGGAGAGAGGGAGAGAGAGAGAGAGAGAGAAAGAGAAAGAGAGAAAGAGAGAGAATCCCAAGCAGGCTCAGCACAGTCAGTGCAGAGCCCAATACGGGGGCTGAGTTCATGAACCATGAGATCATGACCTGAGCCAAAACCAAGAGTCAGACACTTAATTAACTGAGCCACCCAGGGGCCCCTAAAACTGTATTTTTGAATTGGGTAGCCATTTCTCACATGTGGCTCTTGAGTACCTGAAATGCGGGGAATCCGACTGAGATGTGCTATAAATGTAAAGTACACAAAAGATTTCAAGGATGTATTCCAGAAAAGAAAATGTCTCATTATTTGTTTACAAGAATAATTTGTTTTGATTTACACGTTGAGATGACTGTTTTTGCCTATATTGGGTTAAATATATTCTTAAAGCTAAAAATAGGTGAAATGAATGTGGCTATGAAAGAATTTAACATTATATACTATGTTCTAAAAGCACGCACTTCTGTCATTCTTTTTTAATCTTACTGTGACGCTCAACACCTTAGAGTTCAGATTTCTAACACATTGAGATCATCTTGGAGTGCTGCTAAAAACCACTGATGCTTGGGGCACCTGGGTGGCTCAGTCGGTTGTGCGTCCAACTTCAACTCAGGTCATGATCTCGAGGTTCATGAGTTCAAGGCCGGCATTGGGCTCACTGCCGTCAGTATGGACCTCACTTTGGATCCTCTGTCCTCTCTCTCTGCCCCTCCCCTTCTCACGCTCGCTCTCTCTCAAAAATAAACATTAAAAAATACTGATATTTGGACATCCGTAGGCCAAAACAAAACAAACAAACCAAAACACAACAGGAACCTAGATCTACATCCCACATATTACATGCAAATTAACTAAGCATGGAGTATAGATTTGTTGAAATAAATTTCTAGGCTCAAGATGGAGTCGCTCCTGCCCGGGTTGCCACATCGGCAAGCGGAAACTTAGAGAACTTTCAGGTCCTTGTAAATACTCCGCTTCACTAGAAATGCGATATATCCAGTCAGCCAATCCCCAAGTGCCAAGCCAACTCTGGGCCTTCTCACCCCAAACAACACCGACCATGTGGCCCCAGCCAAACACAATTTGTCTTTCCCTTGTTATTTATCCTAGAAAAGCTTTCTGCCTTTTGCCGTTCTCCAAAACTCTGTTCCGACATAATGAGGCAGCCCGCTTTATGAAGTATTAAAGTTTGGATCATCTAAGTTATTTTCTTTAGTTATGTTTTAACACATTTAAACGTAAAACTGTAAGACTTCTGGAAGAAGATATAAGGCAAGGTCTTCAGGGTCTAGAGCTCAACAGCACATTTTTAGACTTTATCCTGAAAATACAACCCATGAAAGCAAAACCTGACAGATCGGACTTCCTCGAAATTATAAGCTTTTGCTCTGTGGCTGCTCCTGTGAAGACGGCCGGATAAGCTACGGTGGAGAAAATACTGGCAAATGCCTTAACTAACGAAGTATCTAGACAACCCGAGGATGCTAAAACTCAAAAGCAAAAATACAAACCATCTAGTCAGGGTATGGGTAAAAATATGAACAGATAATTTCACCAAGAAGAGTATATAAATGGCAAATTAGCACATACGAAGATATTCAGGATCATTAGCCATCACGGAAACGTAAGTTAAAACCGCAATTTACCAAAGTATTAACACCGTCTCCTCCCATTCCCACACTCCTCTAGTCTGGAGTGTGGCCTGGGCATTCAGAATTTAGAATCTCTCCTCTTCCCTCCCCACCATGGTTTTAATGCGCGGCCAAGGTTAAGAACAATTCTTTCAGGACAAAGGATATAGCTTAATGGGAATTTATAAAATAGAGCCTGAAGGCAGGTGAGGGAAGGTGCTGACTTTGGGCTGATGGAGGGTTATCGTCACACTCAATCCCCAACTAACAGAATGCAGCTTGTTCTCAGGATGTTTTATATTCCGGCATAATGTCTAGCCAGAGATTCAGCTATTTCTACTCACGGGAAACAACAGGATTTGAGCAAATTGAGCAGGTAGATGAAATTGCGAGGCCTTCATATATCCTCCCTCCTTCCCCCATTAAGCTCCTTTTCAATCTTCTAGGAGGTGTTGAAAGGAAAACCACAGGTCTAAAATGGCCTCACTTAGGCCAAGTCCCTAACCCAGGGCTTAATACCTAATTTAAACGTGGCTCCAACCTCCCCCAGAAATTCAGTCTTAACTGGGGAGTCAGGAATTTTATTATCAGTACCAATGAACCTGCCACCGGGGCCCTCTCCACACCCGAAAGGAAGATGAGGTTATCTACATGGTAAGATCCCCCGTGTTTCCCCCTAAGGGAAAGTGACCTTGCCTGAAACAAGCTTTTTCTTGTATTAATAAAACTTTCTTTTCCCACCATCCTTCCTATAAAAACCTTCCATTTTGGGGGCGCCTGGGTGGCTCGGTCAGTTCAGCATCCGACTCTTGATTTCAGCCCAGGTCATGATCTCACGGTTCATGGGTTCAAACCCTGTATCGGGCTGTGCGCTGACAGCAAAGAGCCTGCTTGGGATTCTCTCTGCTCCACCCCTGCATGCACTCTTGCACTCGCGTGCCCTCTCTCTTGCTCTCTTTCCTAAATAAACTTAAAAATTTTTAAACCCCTATTTTGTGCAACTCCTCAGAGACTCCTTCTACTTGCTAGATGGGATGCCACCTGATTAATGAATCATTTGATAAAAGCAGTTTGATCTTCAGATTTGCTCATTTGGATGGTGTTTTATAACAGCTAGTTTTCAAATGTGTCTGCATAGTGGTCCTGCCTGGGGAGCTTATAAAATGTTGGTACCGGAGTCCCACCCCCAGACATCCTTATTTTCTCAGGGTGCAGTGTGGCCTGGGCATCAGGATTTTGAGAACGCTTCCCACGGGATTTTAATATACAGCGAAGGGGAACAGAATATGCCACCCCCAAATGTGCCTCTTTGGCATAAAGATTGTTTTGAACTGATTATTTTGAGAAATAGCAGACACAGTAGAAACTCTGAAAATGAAGTAGAAATTACCCTTTTGTAAAAGAAATCTCCGTTTGTAAGGGAGATCTCCTCCTCTGTGCCAAGAAGAGAAGGAGGGCTCTCAATTACCAGAAACTCTTATCAATGGAGAAGGCACAAACTTAAGTCTGCATCACAAGTCGGGGAGGGGCAGAAGTTGGGGGGGGGGAGAGAAAGAAAGAAAGAGAGAGAGAGAGAGAGAGAGAGAGAGAGAGAGAGAGAATGAATGAATGAATATGAGTGAATGAATCCCAAGCAGGCTTCAGGCTTCAAGCTTCAAGCTGAGCCTGACATGGGGCTCAATCTCACAACCAAGAATCAGGACCTGAGCCAAAATCAAGAATCAGAAGCTTAACCAACTGAGCCACCCAGGTGCCCCTACCTTGTTTTTCTTGGTAATCTCCCATGACCCATTACTGGCCTCCCTGCCTCCTGCCTCACCACTCCCTCTCCCCACTGCCTTTTCTTTATCTTTAGCTGAAGAAGGCATTTAAGGTGTTGGCTGAAGCCATCTTGAGGAGTTACTCAATTTCCTTGAGTATCTGCCATACATACATGAGGTATACATGTTAATAAACTTCTGTGTGTTTCTCTTTTTAATCTTTTATTACAGGGATTTCTGCTACGAACTCAGAAGGATAGGGGGGTTATTTTTCCTCCCGTATGGCAACAACAATTCAGGATCACTGTTTTAGGCCACTGGCTCTCAACCGTACCTTCCAGTTGGAATTATCTGGGAGAGGTTTTAAATATCCTGATGCCTAACATCCAAAGATCCTGACTTGATTGTCCTCGACTGTTCTGGGGTGTGCCCAGCTCACAGGGATTTTGCAAGTTTTCCAAGTACTTCTAACATGTAGTCAAGACTGAAAACCACTAGTTTAGGTATTCGTCTTACTTGATCTTTCACAGAGATATCAGCTATGTTTTGGCACACAAATATTTAGGATTCAAGACTGAATTCTTTAATAGGAGAAAACTTTACAAGTAGGAGAATGGGGAGAGTCTCATCTAGTTTCTCCACAAATCGCTGGTTACTTCATCTGCTTTTAAGGCTGGGAAACTTTTCCACTTAGCACAATTACCGGTACACAGCACAAGTTCCCCTTTATCTTACAAAATGGATTTGTCTACCCTGAGCCCACACAACCTTTCCCAACCACCCATCCAATTGCCATGTAAATGGCCTAAGTCAGGGGTTCTCAAAATTTGCTGCATATTAGAATCTCTTGGAGACTTTTAAAAAATACCAATGCCTACCAATGCCTAGACCTCTCACCCCAAACAGTCTGATGTGATTGGTCTGAGGTGCAACCTGGGCTTTGTGATTTTTTTCAAGTTTGTTTATTTATTTATTTATTTATTTATTTATTTATTTATTTAGAGTGTGTGCACACAAGGAGGGGAGGGGCAGAGGGAGAGAGAGAAGGAGGGATAGAGAGGGAGGGAGGGAGGAGAAAGAGAGGGAGGGAGGGAGGGAGGGGGAATAGAGAGGAGGAGAGGGGGAATAGAGAGATGAGGGAGGGGAAAGGGTGGAGGGCGGGAGGAGCGAGGGTGGCGGGGAGAAATGATATCCTCGGGAGCGCTAGTGGGACCGCCCTTGGATCGACGCTTAGTGTGCGGAGTTGGCGAGATCGTGGGAGCAGCGCTCGTGGGCGAGATCGTCCTCGATTGTGGAGCGTCGATCTTTGGGGCGCGGGGGGCGCTCCCATAGTGGCGGAGGGAGAGAGCCCCGCAGGCTCTGTGTTATCAGCGTGGAGCCCAATGTGGATCTCGAACTCACAAATTGTGAGATCATGACCTGAGCTGAAATCAAGAGTCAGACCCTTAAGGGAATGAGCCACCCAGGCGCCCCTGAGCATTGTGATTCTTAAGAGGCTTTGCTGATTCTAACGTTCAGCTAAATTTGAAAACCATTGGCTCAAGTGGAATTTTATTTAACGATGGGAAACTAACTTTGTGCCAAACGATCCTAACAAAAATAGTCCACCAGGCAAGCAGTCTTCTGTTCGGGCTAAGGACTCCTACAACATGGTGAAGTCTTTCCAGGTACAATGGAGGTTTGCAGAGAAATCATTACCGGGAAAGCTGTATTCCAAACCCAAGACACCCCTTCTCACGGTGAAGGCCCCTACAGCGTATCCCAGTCTCCCAGGTGAGCTCTGCAGAATGGAAAGTAGCTCTTATGCAAAACAGTGACTCTCAACTCGTCAACTCTCTACCTCCTAGTGGGCAAACGTTACACCATCATCAAATGCAAATTAAAGGTAAACGAATCAAAGCACTAACTGCCTCTACCTTAACTCCTGAGGGGGTCGGTGTTTGTGAAAAGAAGTTGAAGTAAATGTCATAAAAGAGAACCGTAAGCTTTGTGCTGTGATTAAAATTCCATTCTCTTGCTGCAAGGGATGAGCGCCAGAAGATGAGTCACTCTGCTGAGGGAAGGGGATGTCAACAGCGAAGAACAATACGTACCCGTACCCGGGGCCCTGTGAACCCTGGCTGATGGTAGACAAACAAGTGGGATGGATGTTGCCCCAGATTTTCTTGGGCCCAGTGATCAGGGAGCAAACATTTCAAATACCTCGGAGACACTGTGGTGGTTTTGCCCAGCTGAGCCCCCACTGGAAGCTCTTTCCGTGTGCAGACACTGATGTGGAGTTAATAAACACTGGTGCAGAATGGAAACAGACATCGCTCAACTTCCTATTGGCTCTATGTGGTTCTTTTCTCACACAAAGGACAGTCGATCCTGGGGTAAAGGGATGACGAAACCACGGAGTCAAGTGACTCTGTTAGGTTCAACCTAAAGGCTCAGGAGATCGTGCCTGCAAAGCTGGGTATCCAGATCAGGTCCAGAAACAGAGAGACAAGAAGCAACTGCCCGTCGTCACGCACACTGGCTTTGCTGGACGGTGTTTCAAATTCCAGCAGAGTTAAAAAATCTGTGCAGGTGGTTCTCACACTTCAGTGTGTATCAGAATCCCCCCCGAGGGCCTGGTAAAACACAGCCCCAGTGTTTCTGGTTCTGCAGGTGTGAGGTGGGGCCTGAGAATCAGCATCCCTAACAAGTTCCCAGAAGATGCTGATGTGCCAGAGACCCCACTCAGAGCCACTGCTCGGAGAACACTTCTGGGTATTTTTTTAACCTTAAAAGAGGACTTACACATGACTCTGAGGGCTCACACCGATGTACCTCTTTCTTTGTAGATATTCACATCCCCAGTAGGTCGCATTAGCACAGGATTTGGAGTCACATGGAAGACGCTGACTCTGGAGGCCCATGAGGTGACTTACGTGACAGCAACTTCTGGTTTCACATACACAACAGCAGCTGACTGCAAAACAAGAAAAATAATATAGACAAACTGCTGGAAACATAAAGGGTGTGTGTGTGTGTGTGTGCGTGCACGTGCAATGGGGAGACAGGGAAGATGAAGGAATATTCTTTTGTGGATGAGATGGTCATCTTTTATACGGAGGACACAACATCCGTGAGAAACTGAGCAGGAGACTTTTGGTTATTTATTTACTAATTCATAATTATTAATGACAACAGGGCGCATAGGATTGTACTACATTAGACATCTGACAGAATTTCCTAGTTGAGAGGTTTGTGATGTCGGGATGTGGTGCCAGTGGAGGCGGAGTTCATCTTCCCTGAAGATTTAAATTGGAGACCTGACCATTGTTTACTGGTCAGCAAGGGCTGGTTTCATGGTAGATTCTCCTAGATGCAGGAAAATGGATTTAATGACATCTCAAGTTCCATTTCTTCTTTATGTAAACATGTAAAGAAATTAGTGCTTCAGTGGGAAGCTATGCATGGTCTATAGCTTACCCTTCCCCATTATCGCATTCCGGGTCTATGAAGACTATTCTACAAGGCTGCAGGTTGCAGATCACTGAGAGCAGAATAGTTCTTGCCTAGGGACAGGCAAATTCTGTCTCCTGGAGGGTCCACCCACTTCCCTCCCCCATGGAAGAAGAAACTGGTTTTGTCTCTACATTTCTGCAAAATCTCCCTGTTGCCAACCACCTGAAATTAGTACAGACACCACAGGTCCACACAATATTGTCCTCACTTCAGATGCCAGCTACAAGTTTGGTGTCCCCAAGCCACCTGCACAGCTGACCAATTGACTACAAATTGAATTCCCACTACCCCTCATGTTCAAGAATTCACTAGAATGATTCACAGAACTCAGGAAACTTATTATGTTTATTTGAAAGAGACGGAGCGCGCATGCATGTGCGCTCACACACAGAGCAAGCAGGGGAGGGGCAGAGGGAAAGGAGAGACAGGATCCCAAGCAGGCTCTGTGGCATCGGCACAGAGCCCCACTCGGGGCTTGATCTCACAAACTCTGAGGTCATGACCTGAGCTGAGATCAAGAGTCAGACGCTTAACCAACAGAGTCACCCAGGTGCCCCAAACTCAGGAAACTTCTATACTTCTAATTACAGTTTTCTTATCAAGGGTACAGTGAGGACCGGTAAAGGAACAGACACCAAGGGTGAGGTCTGGGAGGATTTCAAACACAGAATGACTGTGTTCTCTCCCCGTGGAAACCTATCTGAATACGGCAGCCTTTGTTTTCCAAACATCTCTCCCTTCCTGTGGATGGCCTTTCTTCCCTTGGATCTCCCTGCCCCTACCCTTTTCCTTGCCTCAGGAGGTTATTTAAGTCTCAATTACCTGACTGCCCTTGGGGGTCTCACGTTTTCATGGGCATCCCATACATACAAAATTTGTTTCTCTCCTGTTCATCTGTCATATGTCAATTTAATTATCGGACAAGCCAAAGAACCTAGTAGGGAAAAGGGAAAATTGTTCTGCCCCTATATCACCAACCGGGAAGCGCATCTGAGTCTGCTGTCCAGACTGGGGCCTCATTACATAGGCTGCAGGACCGAGCTCAGTATCCAGCCCCTCTCCCCTCCTGGGAGGTCAGTCTGATATCATCTGCTTCAAAGCCCCAGCCCCCTAATCACTTGGTCACTGTAATCACAGAATTGTCCCCCATCTTGAGTCATCTCCTAGCATAAACCCAGGTGTGGTCCAAGGGTCCACCATAGGGAACAGAGACCTTTCCATCAGGAAATTCTAAGGGGTTTGGAAGTTACCTCCCAGGAACTACAAGAACAAAGTCCAGCCAGATTCTTTATTGTACAACAGTCCCCATTTGCACATTCATTTTAATATTCTTCAACTGTAAATGTACCTGTTCTTTGGATGGTCCTTTTGGTTACAGCATCTTCTGGTTTCCTTTGAGTCTTAAAACTTAGGTATCTGGAGGAGTCTGAGGTGTCCCCATTGGATGGGGCCCAGCCTAGCAGGCAGTGAAAGAATTCACCTGAGGCAGAACAAAGGTGATAGAAGTTTGTTGAAAACCCTGCAAGGGAGCCAGGGACAGGACAGCAAAGGAGGGACCATCTGCCACAAGGCCGTGGTCAAGGGGCTATAGTTACAGGGCAGAGTGAGAGAGAATGCGGACCTATAGAATTTTCCATTTTTTGGTAACTGTGCCGGTTGTAAGTAGCCCATTGGTCAGTTAGGGCTTATAGCTGTCTTGAGGAGGGTCACTTAATGAGCCTGTTTGCATTCAGCTCAGTGGTCACTGTGGGCCCTTTGCCTTGCTCAAGTTTCTGTTGATCAAGCCTGTTGCCCAAAAGCGGCCTCTATAAGGATGGTCAGAAATAATGTTGGGCCGCGCCCTCACTTTATAATGAGGAACTCAGTGTCCAGAGATGAGAAGTAAAGGGCCCTGGGGCCTCACAGCCAGGTCGTGGGGCTGATCCGGGATTGCAATTTCTGCTTCCCGATTTATACTGTATGTTGTGTTTGTAGGGTAGGAACAATTTTCCATCTACAAAACCAACAGAAGTTTAATAACATGTATGATGAGGGACCATAAGGCAAGCTGAGGGCCAAGCGCAAGCTAGCACAACCCCCCAGGTGGGATATGGGTGACATTCCTCAGGCACTCCTGGCTGCCCAAGAACAAAGGAAAGGACAGAAAATAAAGGATTAACTGATAGAGATCACAGTCATGCAGGACATGAGTCTCCATCAGTTTACAAATGTCTTGTAAATTATATATATGTCTATAAAAAAAAGGCAATCTTATTAATAGACTCATCTCCAGAACGCTATAGACTCTGTTTTCTGGAGCCCCAACATCACCTTCCCCTCCATAGTGATGTGCGGAACAAAGGCAAGAAGGAGATGGCAGGTACAATTACATTTCCTTATCACCTGCAGCCCAGTGACAAATACTTGAGGCAAATAAAAACAATATAACATTTCTCCGGAAACTCCTACCCAACTGTCCTAACGTTAATGCCTTACTAGAGGAAAACAATCTTAGCTTGATAATAGCAAGGCCTCAGGTATCTTGGGAGTCCTCTTTAGTATATCAAAGTCGCTCTGGAGTCTCCTTTTTGTCTTTACCTCCTCCAACTCCATAGTATATAATCAGTCTCTCTTCAGGGTCCTGGGACAGCTCTTCCTGCCCACAGGTCCTGTCCCCGTGCTTTAATAAATTCAGCTTTTTTGCACCAAAGACATCTTCAAGAATTCTTTCTTGGCCATAGGTTCTGGAACCCCCAGAACCCCATTACCCCCAAACCTCATCAATGTGTACCTTCCTATACATGGGAGAACCCCAGAAAAACTGAGTAACTCCCCCACCCCAGATGGCCCAAGACACCACGTTAAGTATCGTTTCGAGCTAAAGACAAAAAATGTGGGGAGGCGAGCCAGTTATAGGAGGTTATCAGGCAAAGCACAGTAAACAAGGGTATGGTTGCTTTGTGGATTTAAGTCGGTGCCTTTCTCCACTGGTAAGGCTTCTTTTTTTGAGGTCTGAAGGGCTGTGTGTGGGGGGGGGGGAAGAGAGAGGAAAGAAATCCAGGCTCTCACAGGTGCTATGACCCTAACAGGCAGCCTCTTCTGTCCCTGCCGTCCCCTCCATCAGAAGTCACCCGAGGCACACTTCTTAGTCTCCCCTCCTCTGGGTCTCCCGACACCCGGGTCTCTCTTTATGCCTCAGCCGCCCCCACCAGTGATGAGTTTCTAAAAATTCAGCCAGCCTGGTCCAGAGAGGGCTATACCCTTACAGATGGGCATTTCCTTTCTACGTGTAAAGGTCCTTCACGAAAGTATAACTTCTCCTTGGCTTTTAGCACTTCTCCTGGGTGTACGGTTTCCTTAAACAATCAGATCAAAGTAATCCTTCTGCCCAAGAGGCACATTTTGGGTGGCATGTTCTGCTCCCTTTAAGGTTCTCCTGTATACTACCTGTATAGCCAGACCCTGTATTCCTCTCCCCAGCCTTCTCCACACATGCTTGGCTCCCCGAAGGGAAGGCCATTCAAACTCTTATTTTTCTCAGTTAGGTACTCTCTGCTTTTCCTAACTGCCTCTTTAGAACATGAATGTGTTGTGGATGAGCATAGGGCCTCGACCTACTTTGCACGTGGGTCACCTAAGATAATCCCACTGGCATGGGAAATGTGCTCAATAGAAACTTGGTTATGAAAACATAATACATAATACCTGAGTACCTACATGGCCAAGAGCAAGTAATGATTAACATTCATAGGACATTGGCTATATGCCTGAAAATTATCAATGAAATTATCAATTATCAGTGAAAATTGCATTATCACATATAAAACTCAGAGTAATCCCATAGAATAGATGAGAAAACAGAGGTTGAAAAACTTACCCAAAGTCACCCAGACAGAAGGTAGCAGAACCTGGCTGGTTTTCTGAGTTAAGCCCTTAACCTCTAGGCCAGCATTTCTTTTAATTTTTTTTTCAATGTTTATTTACTTTTGAGAGGGGATGGGAGGGGCAGAGAGAGAGAGAGAGAGGGAGACACATTTGACACAGACTCAAAGTCAAGGACCGAGAGATCATAACCTGAGCTGAAGTCAGACGCTTAACCAACTGAAACACCCAGATGCCACCCCCCCCCCAGGCCAGCGTTTCTTAAACTTGAGTGTTCATCAGAATCACCTGGAGGGCTAGCCAAGCCCCGCCCCGCCTCAAATAGGAAAGGAGTTTGAGTTTCTAGCAAGTTCTCAGGGGATAACGATGATGCTGGCTCAGAGTCCACATGTGAACCACTGTTCCAGGTTCTCCTGGCTTGCAGTGAAGAAAATGAACACGGGACAAGACAACGTAAGAACAAATGCAGGCCAAGTTCCAAATACCGAGGGCAACCTTCCTTGACATTTTCCATTTTTACCAAGCGGACGCGATCGACCCAGGTTTATTCTTTCATTGGTTATTAAGCATACGATAGGATTGGGGCGGAGCTTGAAATTGAGGGAAGGGATGTCCTTTAGCAGATGGAAACAAAATGCCAATAATCTATTTCTGTGCAGACTTCAAAACAGAAATGTGGGGTTGTTTCCAATCAGAGCTTGCTACCAACTGCATATTCTGTGAAAATGATACAAAGGAACAGGAAAAAACTCACGTGAAACTCTTTTCTATCCGAGCCTGTGCCAACCAAGGAGAAGGTGGGGGTGGGGTCAGGGTTGCCTGTGGTGGCCTTTAGCCCCCAGCTGTGACCTTACGGTCGGCTGCCGCTCTGCTGACCCACACAATACCCGTAATCCTTCTGAGTTTAAGGTGAATGGATCTGGACTGTTGGGTTAGATATCAAACAGATGCTGGACATGTCCTTTAGACCAGTGCCCACACTGACCAAGGAGGAATGTTTGGTTGAAAAGAGCTGGCCATTTGAAAGGGGTGGTTCTCAGACTCGACTGCAAAATGGCATCACCTGGGGAGATTTTGAAACTCCTTGTGCCTGGGCAGATCCAAGTGTTGGCATTTTTGAAGCTTCCCAGGTGATACCCATGTGTAGCCAAATTTAAGAGTCAGTGTCCTAAATCAGCACTTCTGAAGTGCTAAGTTGCACAGGATTTGCCTGGGAATCATGCTAACCTGCAGATTCAGACTCCGTAGATCTGGCGTGGGGCCTGAGATTGCGCATTTCTAATCAGCTCCTAGACGTGCTGATGCTTCCAGGTATCTAAAGTATAAGAAGAGTGGGGCACAAAATATGCCTCCTTGGGGGCGCCTGGGGGGCTCAGTCGGTTGAGCGTCCAACTTCGGCTCAGGTCACGATCTCGGGGTTCGTGGGTTCGAGCCCCACGTCGGGTTGTGTGCTGACCGCTCAGAGCCTGGAGCCTGCTTCGGATTCTGTGTCTCCCTCTCTCTCTGCCCCTCCTCCACTCACGCTCTCTCTCTCTCTCTCTCTCTCTCTCAAAAATAAACATTAAAAAAGTAAGTGTAAGAAGAGTAACAAAATGGGAAGTTGCGTTGTGCTGAGACCCTCCTGCTTGCCTGGACTCATAGCAAGTACCAGAAAATTCGGCCCTATTGAGAGTGTTAATATCCTGTCCCTGGTGAGGAGGCAAGGAAGCTCCAGAAACCACTGAAATCCTAATTTCTCTTACCTAGCCTCACTACATGAAAGGCTCCAGGATTTCCTAGAATAGCATATTGTTGTGCCCTTCTGGGTGGACTGTTGGATTCAAGGAACCCTTAGCAATCCTGGTTAGCATTACTCAGCGAATCAGTTTTCAGCTGATAGGCTATCCTTCCATATTATGTGCAGGGGGGCTAAGCCTTGCAAATCATTCTCCAAGTAATCAGGCATTCCGCTCCCCTCCAACCACCAAAATTCTGTAAAATGTGGGATCCATGTTGGGCAGAGGTGATTCAATGGCACACATTCCAATTCTTCTTGCTTCCCATGCTCAGTGTTCACCAAATCCCATTATCTTCTTCCTAGTCTACCTATCCCAGCTTCCTTTGCTGCTAGGTGTGGTCATCAGAAGGAGGGGGAGCTTCCTGCTGATTGGGAACACCTCTCTTTGACTTTACAAAGAAATACACTTCTTTCGTGTTTGAGCCATCCACCTTTTGTGATTTGCTACAGCGGGTAGCCACATTTTAATTAATATACTGTGCAACCATCCCAACTCCACCCTTCATGGAGATGCAGAAGGTAAGGGATATGCAGAGCGAAATCATTAGTCATTAAGGACACACAGTATGGCCCCGATCCCATCCCGGAGAGCAAGGTGTTTGTGGAGGAGTGGAGATTCTCTTCCTCCTCATGGATCCCTCCCTCTATGCCTTTCTGACTCTACGACTGTTGCATTTGGCCTTGGGCGAGTCCTTCTATGAAGAGAAGAGATACAGGGAGCCAAAGAAGAAGCAAGAAGTCAAGTGGGTTGCTTAGGTCTACTTCTTATCTGGGTTTTAAGAATGAGAATGATGAAAAACCAGATTCACACATTGTCCAAGTAATGTCACCACAGAGACAAGGCAGGGGTAAGAACGGTGATGATGATGCTGAAAACCAACATTATGAAGTGTTTAACACATGCCACCCCTGTTATACAATTGTGCACACATCCTCTCATTCATTCTTCAGAACAAGCATATTTTTAAGTACTACTGATATTCTCATTTTGCAATGGCAAAAACAGAGGCCCAGAGAGATGAACTTGACTACTCTGCAGGTGGCAGAGCCAAGATGCAAACCCAGGCAGCCTGCCTCCAGATCTCACGCTCTTGACCATTGTACTATGTGCTCTCAGGGTGCGGGAGAGAAGATCCAACCACCAGTGGAAGGCATGCTTGAGGCCGCAGTTTCTCCTCTCCCTCAGGAATGAAACTGCAGCCACTTAAAGCAGGGGTCTGGCAGAATCAGGGAACCCCAACAACTGTGAACCTTCGGCACGTGTGGCATAGTCACAAGAACCCCTCAGGTAGCTCACACCTGGGAAAATACATGGTCTCCTTTTCACTCTGGCTTCTGGCTGAGACCCAGTAGGCTCAGTTTCTTCTATGTCAATTGCCTCATAACTTATCTGCATCCTAATTTTTTAATTATATTATTTGAAAAAAGCTTAATTTTACAGGCAAAAAGTACACGTAATGTAGCAGTATACTTGAGGGTAATAAGATACTCATCTGTGTACCCATCACAGAGCTGCAGATAGACAACATTCCAAGATCTTGGAAGTGCCCCGTGTGCCCCTCCCTAGTCTCATATTTTTCTACTCCCCCACCTCCAAAAGGTATTCAGAATTTTACAGTAATTGTTTCTTTGCTTTTGTTGGGGAGCAAGAACTTTTGTCCCCTCAAAGGTCCTTCTGGCTGGACTGAGTAGGAGACAGAGTAACATGAGACAGAGTAACAGGAGAAAATCAGATTTAATAGTGTATGTATGGGGAATCCACACAGACTTGGAAATTCCAAAGACGGTCAGGCACAACGAGGTGTACATATCATTCTGAACTAAGGAGAAGGGAGTAGGCATCTGGGATTTCAGAGGGAAGGAATGCAATTCAAGGGAAGATGAAAACGAGTAAATGTTTGGCAAACAAATGTTTGTCCTGCCATAGAGATGGGTCACTCAGACAAAATGTATCTCTGGTAATAACCCTTATTCTGGAAAGACCCTCCCATTTAGATTCTTCTATGAAGTTAGGAGAGGGGCAAGTGTTTCTCTTGAGACTGCAGGGTCTCGACTGCCTTCGGCTCAAAATAATCCGCGTGCCCAAATGGCGCATCTTGGGGCAGCCCGCCCTTGGTCCCTATCCTTTCTTTACTGCCTTACCCCTGGGTTTCCCAATAGCAGCACTATTGACATTTTGGATGACATAATCCTCTGTTGTGGGGGACCATCCGATGCTGTTGAGTTGAATTATACCTCCCAAAAGACATATTGACGTCCTGACTCCCAGTACCTCCAATGTGACCTGATTTGGAGATAAGGTTTTTGTAGACTAGGGTGGTTCTCTAATCCAATATGACTGGTATCACAGAACTTTATGTTAATGGAATCATACGTGGATTCTTCTGTGCCTCACTGCTTTTTGAGCAGTGTAACGTGTTTGACACGTACCCGGCTAGTGCATGTAGCTGTGGTGTGTTCATTTGATCTGCTGTGTGGTATTCTATGGTATCAAAATGCCGAATTCCCCTAGTCCTTCCATCTGAGGAAAAGGTGGAGGCAGGAAAACTTCTGAGCTGTCTTCTATGCATTATGAGTGGCTTTTTTTGTTCGCCCTAACTCGAAGGGTGCAGCTCTTCAGGGTCCTAGCTTTAAGGAGGGTTCTCCTATTATGGTGTCTGCCTTAGCATTCTCTAGGCTTTATTTATTTATTTATTTATTTATTTATTTATTTATTTCCCCAGGCCCCATGCAGCCTCTAAAACAGAACATGAGGGTGACCAGATTGAAAGCCGGACTGAGCCTTCCTTACTTCTTGGGATTCCCACTTTCCCTTCTCCCTGGCCTTTGTAGATTTCTTGCAGTGCACTTAGAAGACTCATTTTTCCAGGACTATTATCAGGACTGTTAGAACTGAAGAGCTGTGCTTTTCCTCTTCTAGGAAAGAAGAGAAGCAATTCTTGGAAATGAGCTGGTCAGGCCGGTAAGCCTTAAGTCTTGTAGCTAAACACGGAAACATCTCAAGAAACAGTACGTTAAAAGCCAACTGTCATCTTTCACAATGCACAAAGAGCTTCCTCATTATCTGCATTCTTAGGCTGAACTTACAGTGGTCACAAGCCCCCTCTGCATTCTGTTATTTCTAGGGCTATTCTGTCATTCCAGGTCCAGTAATTTTCCAGAAGAAATTTCACGACAAAGAGAACCCCTTGCAAAAGCCACACAATGATGCCAGAAGCCAGCTCTGAGGCATCCTTTCCCGTCAATAGATTTAAATCTAAAGTGAGAGGCAAACTTTTATGCAAAATGAATAAGACAAAAACAGGTTGGGGAGGGGGATGATTACAAATGTTCTGATGTATTCCAAATGCCAAAAGCCCACAAGTCTAATTTCTACTCCACTGGTTTATATGTCTTTCTGGGACAGGTCAGCTTAAGAAACGTCTGCTACCTGGCCTGGGAGTCTCAGGGATCTCTTTTGGGGTTGATTAGACCTCACTGGAATTCAGGTACAATCTCAAGTTGAATTCAATGTCGTGTTTAACTCTTTTCCTGGACGTCCCTTGCATGTCAGCCAGCAAGCAGGTGATGGGTATCTTTCTACTCCCCCAGCTTTATTGAGGTATAATTGACAAATACAATTGTAGGGTATTGAAGGTGTACATCATGATGATTTGATACATGTATCCATTGTGAAGGGATTCCCCCCAACTCGTTAATTAGTACGTCTAAGTTGATGGACATCTTGACACTGGCGGGTGTGCTTCTGTTGCCTCGATCAGATGCAGAACCACTAGGACGGTTCCCTGTGGCTCATGTCACCCTTCAGACTGCCTGCTTTCAGTGGATGTTGGAAAACAGGCAGAAATCACATTGCATTCACATACCATAATTCCTCTCCCCAAGGCTGCACTCAAGAATAACCTTGCTTTGTGCACCAACAATAGCCAAAGCAGGAGTCTAATGCCATGTTCAATCTGTTAGGACAGACCTTTGGGCCCTTGGAACAAAGTTGATCCTTTATTAAAGTTGGCATTGGCAAACGTGTTGCTGGCAAAAGCTGGGCAAAGTTTATACTGAAGTGTGGGTAAAGTGATGTCATTGACCTGCTGATAAC
Organism: Lynx canadensis; assembly: GCF_007474595.2. NCBI lineage: Eukaryota > Metazoa > Chordata > Mammalia > Carnivora > Felidae > Lynx > Lynx canadensis. The sequence continues at coordinate 11,133,871 of NC_044321.2, forward strand.
GCTCCAGTGACCCTCAGCAGCATGTGTAATAAAGCCCTTATTGCACCTTACATGGTACATCACAGGCAGGAGCACCACGCTGGTCTGACACTGCTGCCTTCACTCACGTTTCTTAGACTTATGTTTATGGTCCTTCTCCTGGGAATGCTCTCTTCCCACATCCTTCCATGGCTGCCTCCTTCCTTCTTATAATTCAGATCTCTGACCAAGACTGACTTACAGAAACACCTTCCTCGACCACTGCTTGTCAAATTTTCCTACCCCCAGCATCTCAGTGTCCCTCTACACCCTTACCCTGCTCTATTGTTTCCAGAGCATGTAACCCTCGGTAAAATTTGTTTTTAACATTATAAAAATTATAGTACTTTAAATAATAGTTTAATATGTAAAAGTTAGTTATTTTAGTCTGACTACAGTCCATCTTCTTCACAAGAATCTATGCTAGGGGCTTGTTGACTTTGGCTACCTCTGTAGCCCGAGCTTCTCTTAGAGTTAGGCACTTAGTAAATGCTCAATAAATATTTGCTGAATAGTGAATGGATGTAAGATATGAATAGAGGATTGGCATTACAAACATATATACACACACTAGAAAGCATGAGCTATTATTTAACTATTTCAATCCATTTCCTGCCTTCATACATAGGGAGCAGGTGACATTAATCTAGCTGTTGGGGGGGTCAATGCTCCCCATGTGAGTAAGAGAACACAGTTGTCTTTTGAGCACAGGACCTTTCTTTTAGCTTTTATTCATGATCAAGCCTTTCTCGTCTGGAAAACAAGAAAGAGAACTTCCTTTGAGCCTATTTCTACCTTGCCTCCCATCTCCAGAGACTGACCCTTTCCCCTCTTCCTTTAAATATTTGTAATGTTTATTTGTGAGAGAGAGACAGACAGAGTGAAAGTGGGGCAGGGGGGAGAGAGAGAGGGAGACACAGAATCCGAAGTAGGCTCCAGCCTCCAAGCTGTCAGCACAGAGCCCGACGTGGGGCTCGAACTCGGGAACGGTGAGATCATGAACTGAGTCGGTCAGACCCTCAACCGACTGAGCCACTCACGCACCCCTCCCCTCTTCCTCTAAATTAATCTTGTGTCTGAACTTTCAGCATTCGTTGTCCAACACTTACTCCCAACATTTACTAATTTCTGATCCCATTATTCTTGAGCTCTTGGCATCATTACATTTGGGGGAACTCTCCCTTCCAAAAACATCTTCTTCGTGTTGCTGGCACAACACCAGTTTTTTTGGTTGTACTTCTAAGGCTCTGGATGCTCCTTCCTAATCCCCTTGTCTTCTCTATTTGATCTTGAAGCCTAGTCCCTCCTCTTTGTTTCTTCCCATTCTTCTTCCTCTCTGTTTCTACCTGTGTCATTCATTCTCTGGCTTGATTTATCCATGTACATCCCTCGTCACAGAAGCCTCTCAATCTTAACATGTTGCCAAGTGGGCGTGTGCTCTTTCCCCTATCCTAGTGAGTCTTCACTTCTGGGATGCACCATCGCCTACCCCCCCAGGGTGGAAAAGTCAGAGACCCAGGGATCACTCCTGATACCTCCTTCTTTACATTTGTATCCTGAGTCCCAACAGCCATACATCTGACACTCTATACTTTTTCCCCATTGCCCCCCTCCTAGTGCTGGGCTCGAAAACAGTCCAGTCTTCCTTAAAGATAATTTGTCCCTTTCAATGACTTCACTAAAGATATCCTCTTAAAACCCAAACATGGTCATGTTTAAACATTTTAAAGGCTTCTGATTCTTTTTAGGAATAACATTCAAAATTCTTACCATGGTATTTCATGTTCTTACTCCTCCCCCGTCCTCCACCCTCAACACAGAAAACTTTCTGCTCATTATGTAGCTCTCACTTTAAGTGTATTTTCCACAGAACTCCCTTTCCTAATTCCCAGATAGGTTAGATCTTTATTACATGCTTTCCTAGCACTTAACACAAAAGGAGTGACGTAATCCTAAATAATAATTATACAAATTATTGTGTTTTCTTTTTGTATGGTTATGTACTAGGAGGCAAACAATATGAGGTCAGGAGTTTGCCTATGTTTTTTAATTGCTTCCTTACCTTTTGCTGGATCATGACACAATAGAAAAAAATGATATTTAGGAGCGCCTGGGTGGCTCAGTGGGTGGGGCATCCGACTTCGGCTCAGGTCATGATCTCACGGCTTGTGAGTTCAAGCTCCGCATCGGGCTCTGTGCCGACAGCTCAGAGCCTGGAGCCTGCTTCAGATTCTGTCTCTCTCTCTCTCCCTCCCTCCCCCACTGATGCTTTGTCTCTCTCTCTCTCTCTCTCTCTCTCAAAAAATAAACATTAAAAAATTTTTTTAAAAAAAAGAAAAAATGATATTTATGAGGGAAACTGGGATAACCAGAGAAAGAGGCTACCTCTGGCCAGAGGCTACCAACCTGTGGTCTCTGGCTGCCCGAGACTCTGTTCTTCACCCTGGAAACTGGCACATGTGGGTACTGGGCTAGATGGGAAATGCTGTCTTATGTTAACTCTATACCCCTAAGACTTGCATGATTTTTCTATTCTAACACACTGTTTCCCAACCAGCTACAGCTTTTTCCTCCCCCTGGAGTTATTTAAGATAGAGCCTGGAGGAAATTCATTAAAAGTAAAAAAAAATTACCCAATAATTATGCAGTAGGGCCTAGAGACTTCACCAGGTTGAGATGAATATGGAGATTGTAGGTAAAGCCCAGCTGTGAGACGAAAAGAGAGCCCCCCACCCCCACCAGAAAGGGTGGTGAATACAGGCATTACTCGAAGCTCCGCCAAAGGAACTCTACCATACAGAGGCCTCGACTTATGTCACCCAGTTTCCATTTATTTCACACTGCTCTAAGGGGGGAATAATGGGAAATTTGCATACCCCTTATTGTTATATGCTTGGTTCTATAACTGACTGTTCTTAATCGCAGTGAATGAGAACATTTATTTCAAGTAATCTTCTTGAAATTTTGCATTTCTTTTAGTTAATTTTTTGAAATTAGATTTGATTGGCTTTCATTCCTACCATGACCAATACAGATCTCATTTTCCCCCTGGTGCATGCATTATTAGAATTATCTTATTAATATTATTGTTTACTGGTATCTTTTAAAGTCACTTGTCCATTGGGAGGGGAGTTTAAGCTAGTTACCACTAGATAATACAATCTGTAGACACAATGAATTAGCAGTTGTCAAGTCCATTATTTTCCAACACACTGACAGCAAGAAAATGAATGTAGACGGGCCACTATCCACTCCTCCCCCCAATAGGATGCCAGTATTTCCTCTAGATATCACAGGGACAGGATAGAAGGAATGGGGTGCCAGTGTGAGCCCATATGTGACATACTAGAAGATCTAACTTTTCCCTTTTTTACCGAGAGAAAAATAACCATAAATAAGAGTTATAATTCTCTCCCCTGCACTGCAGTAGAACATCTTGTCCAACCCTGAGAGGTATACTCTATTTTGTAGATCACTAGACCAGGGGTCAGCAAACGTTGTAAAGAGCCAAAGAGTAAATATTTTCTGCTTTGTGAACCATACAGTGTTTGTTGCAACTATGCAATTCTGCCCTTCCAGTGCAGAAAGCAGCCATAAGCATACATAAATGAATGAGCATAGTCATGTTCCAAAAAAAAAAAAATTATTTACAAAAAGAGGTGGCAGCCAGTTTGGCCCATGGCTATAGTGTGCCCATCCCTTGATGAGGGCGGCAAAAGTCCCATGTCTCACAGCGGGTATTTGACACGAAGAGCCTTGCCCACAATCACGGAAGAAATAGCACAAGGTGACAAATGCTTTTAGGCTCGAAGAATTATAAATGTAGCTAAGGGTCAGGAAAAAAGGTGTTGACTTCCAGCTCATTGAGCAAACACTTGTACGGTAAACCACCAGGTACCAAGATCAGAGAGGTTTTTCTGGTGTGTATTAGGTTGAACTACATGAAAATGCTGATATTTGGCCATTATTGGCAAGCAAAAATGGCAGCTTCATATCAATGAACTTATACATGAAAAATAAAAACAATAATAGTTAGGTTTTATTGAGGGCTTACTACATTCTTCACGTTGGTCCAATATTTTGCGTGTGTTCTTTTACTTATTTCTGACATCGGACCTGTAAGGTCACTATTTTTATTTGCATTTTTCCAATAGAGAAATCGAATTGTAAACTGTTCACATACCTTGCCCAAGGTCTCATGGCTAGAAAATGCCAGAATAGAAATGCTGGAACTAGACTCAGGCTGATTGAATCCAAAGTTCCTGCTCTTAGCCATCAAAGGGATTCGTGTAGAAAATAACCACTTTGCAAAAATGTTTGAGACTATGAACAAAGAAGGAAAGGGCACAGTTGTTGGGGTTGGTTTTTTTTTTTTTTTGACTCACTGTTATATAAGTGAGCCAAATATGGCCCCTGTACATTGACCCCTATATTGTTGACTTCTTCACAGCAGGCTGCGATCCACTAGCTCAAAAGCCCACTTTGTGCCAAACTCAAATTCTTACATATCCAGTTGTTTTAGTATAGCCCTCCAAAAGCATGTTATTATAGAATATAGACTCTCGAACAGAATATACATCCAAATCATTTATATGGGAGGGACAGGGATGTCCTGGGGAAGAACATAGAGGTTTCAACTTTTATCTCTGCAGTTTCATTTCAATAAAAAAAATATGCAAAGGCTTTAACATATGTGTTTATTTTGAGAAATAAGTATATGATACTTTAATATTATTACATATATATTTCTACTGTATTTCAAAAATGTTTTTGAAAGAATAACAGAAGACAATAATTTGCCTGAAGACCTATCTTATCAAGCAGAGAAAATGAGATTCAAACCAAATGATTTGACTCTTAGAGCCTGTGATTTTAACTTTATACTTGGACCTCATGGAAAGTTTTCTTTTCTTTTCTTTTTCTTTTTCTTTTCTTTTCTTTTCTTTCCTTTCCTTTCCTTTCCTTTCCTTTCCTTTCCTTTCCTTTCCTTTCCTTTCCTTTTTTTTTAAAGATGTGGACCCTTGTGGGCAAGTTTTATAGGCAGCCTTTCTCTGCTTATTAGTAAGAGATCTTGATATATGCTGTTACGTTAGATGTAGGTGAGTTAATTTACCATGAAATATTTAACTTTAGTTTTCTTTTGTTTAAAAAATCACCCTTACTTAAATTAATGACCTTAATATTACATTTCCACGTTCATTTGGTAATTCATGAATAACATTGGGAGAATGCCTTTGGGTCATTACATTTTTCCCGTGATGAAAAAAATCATATCTAAACCTAGAGTAGTAATGTGAATTCAGCAAAGATGTTTCCTCACAATTGAATCATTTGTTAATAGATTGTGTCCAACTAGAGTTTGGCCCAATACAATCATAGTACATACTCTTCAGCTCCAAGTGGAAATACAGACATTTTCTGTCTATACATTTTCTGTCACGCTGAATTTGTATGAGGATATAATATTTAAATCCATTATAAAATTTGTTCTCTGAAAAGAAAGAGAAATCAAAAGCCTAGTGCCCTAGGGCTAAAGTAGTAAGTCAGAAAAAGTTCCTAAAGCCCTTTAGGTGTTAGCCTTATAGTTCTTCACACTGAGGATGGTGAACCTTTGATTTTCAAAGACCATTTGTGATGAAAGGTTCCTGTACTGCTCCAAGACTGGTGGTGTCTATCAAAGCCGTGAGCATTTAGATTTTATAAAATACATACGAGGGCAACTTAAGATGTGACTGCTACAGAAGGAGGTTCTGGAAACCAGAAGTTTCCTCCAGGACAGTTTCAAGTGATGCCATTGAGACGTCAATTACTGGAGCCCTTAGTGTCCCAAGTCCTTGGTGTCCCAACATACTTTCTGTCCCAAGTATCTTCTTTTTTTAAAAAAAAATATTTGTTTATTTTTGAGAGAGTGCAAGCAGGGGAGGAGCAGAGAGAGGGGGACAGAGGATCTGAAGCACGTTCTTCGCTGACAGGCTGACAGTAGCGAGCCTGATATGGGGCTCGAACTCACAAACCGTGAGATCATGACCTGAGTTGCCGGGAGACACTCAGCTGGCTGAGCCACCCAGGCACCCCTGTCCAAAGTATGTTCTAAAGCAAACAGAAATTCTTCTGATCCTTTCTTCTTTATTAGAATTCTTTATCTTCAGGAATAGTTGCCAAGAATTACCTTCTACAGCTAATACTAAAATTTTGTATTTAGTCTTGCAAGCTTTTAGCCTGATGAGTTGCAATATGAACAGAAACTTACAATTTCTTGAAATTTGAGTTATGCTTTCATTTATAAGGATATATTTCTGCAATTTGTAGTCACCACAGGAGGTAGGGTTTCATATCAAACCAAGCCCTCTAGAGGACTGGTAATGATCTCAGATAAAGGCTTCCTCTTTTGATATAGCTCAGAGGAGGAAAAATACAAAGAAGGTTTGCAAAGATAAAGAATAGTTGAAGGTGTATTAAAATGGAATTTTATAAGTCAGACATAAAAGGCAATTTAAGGATTTTTCTCTTCCAGATTTTGAATGCGAGTACACATGCAATATTTTTTTAAAAATTTAAATGTTTATTTTTTGAGAGTGAGACAGACAGAGTGTGAGCAGGGGAGGTGCAGAGAGAGAAGGAGACACAGAATCTGAAGCAGGCTCCAGGCTCTGAGCTGTCAGCACAGAGCCCGACATGGGCTTTGAAATCACGAACTGTGAGTTCATGACCTGAGCCGAAGTCGGACGCTTAACCCTACTGAGCCACCCAGGCGCCCCACACATGCAATATTTTAGATGAAATAAAGTCTTCTGATTAATCAAAGTGCTGGTTCCTACAAATTTAACAAGATACAGATTATTACTTTTTAAGGAATCAGGATTCAGAAAAGTAATATTAATGCTCTTCTTAAATAGAGTCTAATAACTAGTGTTATTGAGTTCTTGCTATGTGCTAATCACTTCAGAAGGCTCCTCTTTTATTATTATACATATTGTTAAACATTGTTCTGCTGAAAAATATACTTTAATTTGTCTTTAGGAAAGAGAGGACGGACTGATTGATAGAGATTTCCAGGGGATAAAATGATTGCTAAGTAAACTTATTACAAATAATGAAAAAGAGAAGGAAAATATTGACAATAGAACTGCATAAAACTTAAAATAGCAGGGAGGCACCTGGCTGGGTCAGTCAGTAGAGTATGTGACTCTTATTCTCAGGGTTGTGGGTTTGAGCCCCAAGTTGGGTGTGGAGATGACTTAAAAGGAAAATCTTAAAAAAATTTACAATAGCATGTATGTTAAAAGTTAAATAAATTTTAGGAGCATATGGCTGGCTCAGTCAGTAGAGCATGTGAATCTTGATCTTGAATGTATTTTAGTTTCATTATCTTAATCTTTTTCAATTTTACAGGCAGCACACTATAAACCACTAAGGAAATTGATACCATAAAGTACATACAGATAAAATATACACATTATTACCTTCAGTGTCTGGCGAGAGTGAACTACATGATTAAGATCAACCTTCCTATTGATATACAAAAACCTTTTACAAATGAATAAGAAAAACACAGACGATGCAAGGGGGAAACAGGAAAATCACCCAAACAGGAAATTCAAATGGTCAATACCATACGGAAAGATGCTCAACCTCATTGGCGATTAGGTAAATGCGAGTTGAAACCACCCCGAGATGCCACTACACGTGCATCAGAGTGACAGAAATAAAACATCTGATTATACACATGTATCAGGATGGCAAAAATGTTCACAATATATGGCTTTGCCACATATTAACAAGGATACAGGGCGATGAGAACTCTCATGCACTCTTGATGGGAGTATACATCGTAAACTCACTTCTGAACGATGTCTGACAGTAAAGCAGAAAACGTGCACAGTCTATGACCTAGCAATTCTATTTCTGGCTGTCTATATCCCGCAGGCACATCCCCATGCATGTAATGCATGCTTGCATGCACCAAGATGCCCTAGAATGTTTCCGACAGCACTGTTAGTAGAAAGCCCTGAATAAGGACGGCTCAATAGCAGAACTGGTAAACAAATGCAGTTCATCCATACCATACTATAGAGCAAGAAAATGAATGAATGACCCCTCCATAAAAGAGCATAGATCAGTCTTAAACACAAGACTGAGCTCAAGAAGCCAGACTATGTAGAGTATGGTCCCATTGACACTTATTTTGAAAACAGGCCAAAATTAATCCATTACTACACGGTACAATAAGAGTAATATAGTTATCTATATATAATAATGATGCCGTACAACTCCCAAGGAAGCAAAACATCAACACAATAGAAGTCAGGATAGCGGCCATCAGGAGGGGTAGGTTAGGACTGCCATCAGGAAGAGACAGGTGGAGGTCTTCTAGGAGGCGGATGTCATTCTACGTTTTGACCTGCGGGGAAGACACACTGGTGTTTTTCGATACAGACGGTCCCTGACTTACAATGGAGCAACTTATGGTTTTCTGACTTTGTGATAGTGTGAAAGCTGCAAGTATTTGGTAGAAACCACACTTGGACTTTTGAATTTGGATTTTTTCCCCCCAGACCAGTGACATGTAGTACAATATTCTCTTGTGATGCTGGACAGCAGGAGCAAGCCACAGCTCCCAGTTAGCCACGCCATCACGAGGGTTAACAACCGATACGCTGACAACCATTCTGTTTCTCACTTTCAGTAACGTATTCAATAAATTACATGAGATGCTCAACACTATAATATAAAATAGGCTTTGCATTAGATGATTTTGCCCAACTATAGGTTCATATGTGTGTTCTGAGCATTTTAGGGTAGGCTAGGCTAAGCCGTGATGTTCACTAGGGTAGGTGTATTAAACGCATTTTCAACCTAACAATATTTTCGACTTACGATGGGCTTATTGGGATGTAACCCCATGAGAAATTGAGGGAGATCTGTGATTTGTTAAACTAAATATTTGTGTCTTGCACATTTTGTGTATTGTATCACAGGATAAAATATTAAAGAAACTTATTGCACTGGTATTTCAGAAAGATGAATTTAGTTAGGCCATAAATATATAATGAATTCTTTCAGCGTCCCTGGGCCTGTGTGAGAAAGTGCTCATAATTTAAGCCAGGTGAGTCAAAGCAGAAGAAGGACTAAGAAAGTTTCATTTTTTTTTTTAAGTTAGAGTTATCAACAGGAATATGGTTGTAAAACACTCCAGTTAAAGATAAAAGGAACAAAAAAAGTAGGCGACTGAATAGAGCCAAAAGACAGTAAATGGGGCCAGAAACCTCTAATATCTGAGAAGAACTTTATTTGCTAATGAGTTTCCTTGTCAGGTTTGAATTCTACCCTGAAGCTTCTTTGAAAATCACTTGACTTCTCTCGCCTATTCTTGGTGTAGAAATGTTTTCATTAATTTCTTTAAACTACTGACCAAGCACTTGTACTATTATTACTTGGAGGAAAATAAATCAAATTCAATCCATTTGAAAGCCCCCGACTAAGTGTTAGAGCCTACGGGGTGGGCACAAAAATCAAACTTGAGAACCTTTGACCTTCCTCTCACTGATGTATATTAAAAGAAATTTTGTGAATTTGTATTTCTGGCCTGGAAAAAAAAAGAAAGAAAGAAAACAAAACACTTGGCCACAACTTTACCATGCCATTTGGGCAGCTTCTTCTCCCACTGTAATTCATAACCTTGAGTGTGACAAGAGATTTCTCAACAAAGGCTGTGACTCTTGAGTTAAGAAGTTTAAAAGCTAAATCCCGAACAAGAGAGTAAGCCTTTAGTCAGAATGTCCTTGTGCATCAACCAGGATAGTGGCAAGAAGAACACAATGTTATAATGAGTCACAATTTACTAAAATGTTACTGTGAGTGGCAGAGAAGGCCACATTTGCATGCAAATCCCTGAATTAATGCAAGCAAACATATGTTCTACCACGGTAGCTAGGCAAGAGTGGGCAGTCAAGAAACTTGGAATAGGTTTGTCACGAAGATTATGAACAGAATATGACAACGGAGACAAGAGTACTCTTATCTCAGTTAAAGTACCTTGCGATATGCTGCTTAAATATATTTAAAAAAACATTCTCTGGAAAGCTTAGATAGTAACTTCAAATCTTTTCAGAAAAGCACATCCGCTCTCCACACTAATTGTGAATCAGCTGTGGTTGCTGGGAGACCACAGCTTTTAAATTAGTTCAACCTTCAAAGGGCAAGGTTGGAGGAAAAACTCATTTTCTACTAATTGGGAAAAAGAGGTATGCACTTTAATGTTTTACAGTATAGAATGTCACTATTTGTCTCAGGTTTTTTTTTATTTATTGCTGGAAGTCATTGAGGACCATGTGTTCACTAAGTCCCGGCAAAACATGTTGCACCAAGGAAATGTTAAATTAAGAAAAACTAATGCCTGTGCTTTGATTAAATGTATGCAGATGGTTAAGCTTGTTTTTTTTTTCTAGACAGATGTGGAAACTTCCAATACGTTAATCCCGTAGCCGACTTAACCTTCTCAATCTAGCGACCCTTACTTCCGCATCCACTTAAGCCTTCTACGCTCTTAGTCACCTGTCAAAATATAACATTGCCTGAAACTTTTCCACCTCTAAAATCTTGGACTCTGAACTACCATCTCCGTTTGCAACCTCTTACGCTATGGTTATCTCATTCCCTTACTCCTATAACAGGGCCTGATGAAGGGTGCGGTAATCATCAAATTTTGATTTTTAGGTTTCTGCCTTTAGCATTTGGGAAGCTTGTGGAGGCCATCTACTTAGATAGGAAACAAGGAAGGAGAAGCAGATTTTGGAAAAGAAAATGGTAAGTTCCAGTTTAGATATAATTAGCTTCATATGCCTGAGAGACAATAAATGTATCTAGAATTCAGGAGAGAGGACCATTTTGAAGCCATTGACACATAGATGATAATGAGGCCATGGGGAGTGGTGAGATCATCCAGGAAGACAGTAGAGATTAAGAGACGAGGGCTCAGGGTCAGTGTCTCAAGCACTTCAACATATAAGAGTTAAGGGGCGCCTGGGTGGCTCAGTCAGTTGAATGTCCAGCTCTTGATTTCAGCTCAGGTCATGATCCCAGGGTTGTGGGATTGGGCCCTGCATCAGGCTCTGCACTGACTAATGGGCCTGCTTAAGATTCTCCCTCCCTCTCTCCCTCTCTCTCTCTCTCTCTCTCTCTTTCCCTGGGCCCCTCTCCTGAGAGTATGTGTGCGTGCTCTCTCTTTCTTTCTTGAAAGAAAAGAAAAGAAAGAAAGAAAGAAAGAAAGAAAGAGGGCAATGGGAGACTAAAAGATGTACTTGCTTTGTGACAGCGTCCTGCAAGTCTTTTGGAAACAAGGTACCACTTTATGTAGAAGATATTCAAATTATCTACTTAAAATGTGAAGCCTGGAGTTGTATCTAGAATTGATCAGAACTGTCAAATCCAAGGAAAACAGAAATCACGTGGAAGCTATAGAATGGGCATGTGAGGTGTGGGAGGAAAGTGAAGAAATGAGAATGGCAAATATTGAGTAGTCTTTTGAGAAGTTTGGGTGGGAAGAGGGAGAATAAAAATAAAGCAAGTGTGATGCCAAAATCAGACAGAGTGAGGAATTTTTAGTTTAATACTTAAGTGAGTTTGAATGCTAATGGAGAGAGATCCAGAGCATGAGGGAGACCTGAGGCTTAGAGAGGAAAAGACAATTCATCAGTGTAAATTTGGTTTGCAAATTTAGTGATGGGCTGTCTAATAATTTCCGTTTTCTCTTTGAAATACAAAGAAAAATGATCTGCTGAGTACGGTAGAGACAGAGAGCTCACATGACTAAATGTCATGCTTGACGTGAGCTTTGAGCGGGGCTGCGGTGTCGTTTCTTCCTCGTTCCCTCAGCCCTTCCCTTTTTCAGGAGTCAGCATTCTTCCCAGACAGGCTTTCCCCTATGGTGGCGAAACGGTAACAGAAGTTCCACGCTTCACATTTGCATGCCATAGAGTCCATAAGGAAAGACGGTTTGTGTTTTGGAGATCCCCCAAAGGCCAAAGATTCACTCAGACCAGGCAGGCATAGTGGATGCACCCATCCGTTAACAGATGGCCGGAAAGATGGCATGTTCTGACTGGCTGGTCCTAATTCATACGTTTGACTCATGAGACTGGGAGAAAAGTCGGTGCACCTAAAACCCATGGGCATTCAATAGAAATAGAGGATTCTTTGAAAGGTGGAGCATTAGAAACAGACGGTGAGAAAGAAAACAACGTGTTTATTTAAGATTAAAACTGTCATTGCTGTAATAGACATATGGTTATTAAAGTGACTTATTTTTATTGTTTTTAGAATTTTCTAGTTACCTTTTAAAACTTTTATTTTATTTCATTTCTTTCTTAGAGAGAGAAAAAGAGAGCATGCACACAAGTGGGGGAGAGGGGCAGATGGAGAGAGAGAATCTTAAACAGGTTCCATGCTCAGCACAGAGCCTGACGCAGGGCTTGATCCCATGACTCTGGGATCATGGCCCGAGCTGAAATCAAGAGTTGGACGCTCAACCAACTGAGCCACCCAGGTGCTCCGGGCTACTTCTTTTTATCTGAGTGGCATTTCTGTTTTTTAGGGGATGGGTTAATGCTATTTACATGACAGAATTTATTGTCATAAAACTGTTTGTAATATTCTCTTATTATCCTCTTAACCTCTGTAGATTCTCTTTTTTTTCCCGATTAGTTTGGCTACAGGTTTATCGAAACCTCAAGGAACCAGCTTTTGCTTTTTTTTCTGTTTTCTATTTCATTGACTTCCGCTCATCCTTATTATACCATTTTTTTCTGTTTCCTTTGGATTGTATTTGCTCTTCGTTTTCTAGTTTCTTAAGAGGAATGCCGAGACGTGTATTTCTTTTTAATAATAAAGGTGTTCAGTGCTAAAAATGTCCTTTGGAGTACTGCTTTAGTAGAATCCCACAAGCTTTGGTACTCTGTGTTTTCATATCAATTCCGTTCCAAATTCTTTCTGACTTCTTCTTTGACCTATGGGTTACTTAGAAGTGTATTATTTAGTGTTATGGGTTGAATCGTATTCTCCCCAAAGATGCTGAAGTCCTAACTCCCAGTGTCTGTGAATGTGGCCTTATTTGGAAATAGGGTCTTTGCAGATGAGCATGTTAAGATAAGCTCATAACGTTGGCCCTAATTCAATATATATAATGGTGTTCTTATAAAAAGGGAAAATTCAGACAGAGAGACACAAACACAGGAAAAGTCATGTAAAGATTGGGGTTATGCCAAAGACTGCTGGCAAACCACCAGAAGCTAGGAGAGAGGTATGACAGATTCTCTCTCACAGCCCTCAGAAGGAAATAACCCTGCTACATCTTTATTTTGGACTTCTAGACTCCAGAACCGTAAGACAATCAATGTCTTTTGCTTAAGCCTCCCAGTTTCTGTTTTTTGTTTTCTTTTGTTTTGTTGTTGTTGTTACAGCAGCCTTAGCAAAGGAAGGCATTTAGTTTCCAGATATTTTTGAAGGATTTTTCCAAATATCTTTACTTGCCATTTAATTCCATTGTGACCAGATGATACACTTTGTACAATTTAAATCCTTTTAAGTTTATTGGCACTTGTTTTATGGCCCAAAATATGATCTATCTTGGTAAATGTTTCATGTGCACTTGTTCAATAATGTATTTTATAACTATCAATTAGGTCCAGTTGGTTGATCTAATTGGGTCAAGTTGGTTGTCTTCCATATCTTTGCTGTGGATTTTCTGTCTTATAGGTCTATCGATTATTGAGAGAGGTATGTTGAAATTTGACTATAATTGTGGGTATTTCGCTGTGATGTTCTATCAATTTTTGCTACACACACACACACACACACATATATATATATATATATATTTTAATGTTTATTTACTGAGAGAGAGAGAGAGCACACATGCATGAGCAGGGGAGGGGCAGAGAGAAGGAGAGAGAGAATCTCACTGACAGTGTAGAGCCTGACACTAGGCCTGATCTCACAACCATGAGATCATGACCTGATCTGAAATCAAGAGTCAGATGCTTAACTGACTGAGCTACCCAAGAGCCCCTGCTTCATATATTTTGAAGCTCTGTTTCAGATCTAAGGTCATTTATTTTTTTAATGTTTATTTATTTTGAGAGAGAGTGAAAGAGAGAATCCCAAGCAGGCTCCACACCACCATTGTGCAGCCCGACATAGGGCTCAATCCCACGTACCCAGAGATCATGACCCAAGCCGAAATCAAGAGTTGGTTACTCAAACGACCAAACCACCCAGGCGCCCCTAGATCTAAGGTCATTTAAAACTGTGATATCTACTTGATGAATTTATCCCTTTATTGTTACAAAACTGGCCTTCTTATTGCTGGTAATACGCCTTATTCTAAAATCTGCTTTTCTTGATATTAGCATAGCCACTCCATATTTCTTTTGATTGGTATATCATGATATACCTTTTTCTATCATTCTACTGTTAACCTATTTGTGTTTTTTTTTTAATTTTTTTTTCAACGTTTATTTATTTTTGGGACAGAGAGAAACAGAGCATGAACGGGGGAGGGGCAGAGAGAGAGGGAGACACAGAACCAGAAACAGGCTCCAGGCTCTGAGCCATCAGCCCAGAGCCTGACGCGGGGCTCGAACTCACGGACCGCGAGATCGTGACCTGGCTGAAGTCAGACGCTTAACCGACTGCGCCACCCAGGCGCCCCTAACCTATTTGTGTTTTTATATTTAAAGTGAGTTTCTTGTAGGCAGTATATAGTTGGTCTTGATTGTTTATTTAACCTGACAATTTCTATCTTTTAATTGGAGTGTATTTACATTTACATTTAATGTGATTATTTTTATGCTTGGAGTTAAAAATATCATCTATTTTTTTAGGTTTGTTTTACTTGTTTTCTGTTGCTATTTCCCCCATTTTCAGGAGCATAATAGTGTTATCTTACATAAGATTTGAAAAGTTAACTACAGGGTCTCTTATTCCTGATGGAACAAGAATAGAGAGGTAAATACATTATTTAAAGTTACAAAGGTAGATATGAGAAAAACGTAGAACAATAACATAACTAGCAAACACTGGATGCAGGATATGGAAAACAGGTGTAGGATATTCTATAATGAGATAATTCTCATGTTTCATAGAAAATGTCAATAAAAATTGTATTTTTTTAAAAAAATGTTTTTACTTTATTTTTGAAAGAGAGAGCGAGACAGCGTGCACGCGTGAGTGGGGGGAGGGGCAGAGAGAGGGGGAGGTGCAGGATCCGAAGCAGGTTCCAGGCTCTGAGCAGTCAGTACAGAGCCCAACATGGGGCTTGAACCCACGTACTGTGAGATCATGACCAGAGCCGAAGTCGGACGCTCAACCATCTGAGCCACCCCGGTGCTCCCAAAATTGTCTTAATTTGATAAATCAAGAATGTTACTTAGGATTACAGAGGTCATCACTAGAAGAAGTAGAAATAGAAACAAAGAGTCCCATCAGGGAGTATCAATGGATGGTAGTATGAAGTGAGGCAAGAGATCCTTCTTTTTCTTCACAAGCTCCCGTATGCTCTTTACTTTTTTACTATGCAGGTGCTTTATTCAATTACTTCTTAAAAACTAGACATTGTAGAGAGTAGAAGAATTAACTGAGAAATACTAGTGAGACTTTCAGATAATAGTAAGGGCCTTTCTAAAATTTTTTTTTTAATTTTCTTAATGTTTATTATTTTTGAGAGAGAGAGAGACAGACAGAGAGACAGAGAGTGAGCAGGGCAGGGGGAGAGAGCGAGGGAGACAGAATCTGAAGCGGGCTCCAGGCTCTGAGCTGTCAGCACAGAGCCTGACATGGATCTCAAACCCACAAACCGTGAGGTCATGACCTGAGCCGAAGTCGGACACTTCACCGACTGAGCCATCCAGGCACCCCAGGTGCCTTCCTAAAACTCTTATCTTCTGTAAAAAAAAAATGGGAGGGAATGTCACCTTTAGAAGCAGAAGTATAAGGTATGTCCTTGTGACCTGAGTGTTCTCTCAAATCAGCTTTCCTATACTGGGTTCACAGAAGGGGTACCACTTAGCAGAAGGACTCTCAGAGCCATCCATGGAACCTGGAATCATCTCCATCAATATTTAAGATAGAGCAGACAACTGCCACCAGGGGATGTTAAACCATAGCAAGGACAAGAATGGGCTCATTTCCAACAGCGAGGCTCTTGGAACCCTTCGTCCGCTAGCTGCACGGGCTTGTGTGATTTATTAACCATGCAATAACACAACTGACCTTTTGGGACTCACTTATGACTTTATACTAGGTACAAATTCCTGTATTTGTTTTTTTTTAATCCATAACTGTGATTTATATTGCTTCTTCAGATTTATACGCTATGCTTCATTGATTTCCCCCTTACTCCCCTATCTATATGGCCCCAAATGATTCCCAGTATCCCACCATAGTTAGTACACTTTTTTTTTCTGTGAGAAGTTTTGATATTTTATTTTTTAGTTTTTATTTATTTTTTAAAGCAGGCTTCATGCCTATTGTGAAGCCCGGTGCGGGGCTTGAACTCACAACCCTGAGATCAAGACCTGATCTGAGCTCAAGAGTCAGATGCCGAACCAACTGAGCCACCCAGGTGCCCCATTATTTTACATTATAAGACATTATTATCTACCTGGTCAGAGTATAGTCCTGATCCATGCAAAACACAGATACAGAAATAAAATCAGCGTCCATGCAAATGTACATGTTCAAAGCAAAAGGAAATCCCATTATAGTACCAGTCACAGCTTCGTATATTCAGTAACGCTTAACTTTAGTCTTCAGTCATCTCCTTCACTTTATGAGTATCTGAGTAGTACATAACGTAACCATGGTTACTGGAATAAAACTCCTCCCACGTGTAAAGGCAGAGTGTAAATATGTTTGAAGGGTCACTCACACGTCTGCATCTTCAAATTGTTTAACAAATTGGACTTATCTCCACTGCTCTGCGTCAAATGGCTTTCGTCATTTATTTGAAAGGCATGTATTTTTCCATCTGACGTAACTGCTGGTTCAATATTTGTAACACTTCCTTGATATGATATTTAGAAGAAATTCTCCTTCTGCCCTATTGCCCTATTCCCTCGCATGGAATTCATTTCCAAGCAAATAGCCTAAGAAGTGGTTTTATGAGCATTAAACAAGTAATTCTTTGGTACATTAATTTTGAAAGGTTTCGATGATGGCAAGTATGGAGAAAGAACAAATCTCAAGGTCGATATTCTCTACTCCAGGGAAAAGAAGGCTTTTTATCGATAGATTCTCTAAAAGAAGACAGTTGGGCAAACATTTAATAAAAACATAAACAAAATGGAGGAGGAATTAGCCCTCAAAGATGACGTTCTGGATGTGATGATTGTCCTTGTCGGTCACCACAATCTTGTGAGAGGTGTTGCAGGCCACCCCGGCTGGTCAGTAGAGCTTCCTGGACTGGGAGCCCGGAGTGCCAACTTTGTGGTAGGAGGCACTGCTTTGAACACCTGAGACTTTTGCGCACTTCCCCAGCTGGGAATACATGTTCCAGGGACTTAGGCAAGTGCCCTAATCCCTCCTTTTAATTTTCCCCTTCGTATAATAAGATTTGTAGTCATAACCTGTGACCTATTCCTTTGTTGTAAAGATCAAAAGAGCCAATGCATGGAAAGTGTTTAGAACAATGCCTGGTACAATGGAAGAGCTCAAGAAATGTACCTTATCTGTGTTAGAGACTGTAAATTCCTTAAAGGTAGGACCCTAATCTCATTCCACTTTGTAACTCCCATAGGACCTAGCACGTTGCTTTGTCTTTAGTTGGGTCCTGAAGACTATTTGTTGAGTAGATGTATGAATGAACAACAGTTATATGAGTCTTTACTGACCATACCCCTCACCCTTCTGGGCACCCACTGACTATAAACCATATCCACATCGTTCACGTGGTCGGTATTGGTACTATTCGTTGTCATCACAGGCAGACCCTGTGCAGTACGACGTGGCACCAGATTTCTTCCACTCTTGAAGCATTGTGGGGATAGATACTTGATATCCTGCTTGTAGGTTCCTATGCTGTTCACGTTTTCCTGTGGCAAGTTGCAGAATAACTACCTACCTTATACTTTCCAACCCTATTAATTTTCCTGGCACAAGCCCAAAGAAAATTACATTAACCCTCTCACTCTAATCCCACAGATTGTACTATCCCAAATGAACGTCACAAACTCTGAGCGGGCTGCAGGAGACCACCTATGCAACCCATTGGCAAGTTAGAGAAAAACACATGAAGGCAAAAACAGTATATAAACCCAAATGTAATGATTATCGAGTGCCAGATAGTGTATTATGCAAGGGACATAAATTTTCTCATTCCCAATACTCACAGCAACCTTGCAAAGAAGACTTTATCATGGCCATTAAACATCACAACTACTAAGTCCCAGAGGCTGGAGTGCAAGACCAAACCCCCACCCTAACCGAATGCGTCGCGTACTGCCCCTCTTTTAAAAAACTAGTTACTGACTTGCCAATGTCATGAGTTTATTAAGAGGCAAGTCAGGTGTCGCAGAGTCCCAGTTTCCTGATGTGTAAAATGAGAGTAATAATAACACTTGGTCTGACGGACGGCCAGAATTGATATGAGAGTTACGTGACCACTCTTTAAAAGCTGAAAATGGCATAAAAATGCAAGGGGCTATTGTTACTTCTGTTATCTTGGCTGGATCTCATGGTCTGCTTATCTATTGCTGAAGGAAACCTAAGGGATGTAATCTTTGTCATTTACAAGAAGGAAAAGAAGCCTATATTGTGACATAGCTTCTGTGTAGAAACAGACGATGTCACTCAGACGTATGACACCATTGCCAAGGACACTTCACCCTGGTCCTTCAACAGCGAGTCTCCCTCTCGTCCCTCTTTCCTCTTTCCTCTTCCTCTTCCTCTTCCTTGTTTTGCTTCGTTTAATCAACAGATATTTGCTAAGCACCTGCCAGGTGTCAGGTCTTGAGGCAATAGAAATCAAACAAGCAAGGTAACAAGGGTTACTGCCTTCGAGAAGCTGACACTGCAGCGAGGGGTTATGGTACACTTTGGTAAGTGTTATGAGAGGGAAAATAGGGGGTGCTCTGGAGAACTTGGGAGGATTCCTTACTCAGATTGGGGGAGTCAGGGGAAGGAACGTCTCAATTGAGACCAGAGGGTAAGTGAGGAGTAGCCATACAAAGAGTGGGAAGGAGTGTGCCATTCAAAAGGAACAGCTGTGCAAAGGCACAGAGGAGAGCCTAATGTGACTAGTGATTGGAGGGGATGGTGGGTAGGCAGGAGATGGAGTTGGGGGGGGCTTCTTGGGGAAGGACTGTTGGGGTCTTGAAAGCCACAGGAAGAGCAGTGGGGAGCCATGTAGAATTTATGCAGGATCAATTTGCCAGTTCCCTATCTCTACGGAGGCTTCCTGCTCACAGCTCCCCAAGTTCCCTGTGAAGTCCTACTCGTGGTCCCCAAGATTAAGGAGGTTGCAGACCTCTGTCTAAGCAAGGTTTTCTTGGAGAGAACTTAGCTTTCGGTGACCAAACTGACCTTGTTTAGAGTGTTTTTCTGCCAAGAAAAGAGCTGGTTACTAAAAAAAAAAAAAAAAATACCAACGACTAATTTTTGTGCTAGGTACTTTTAAGGCACTGTGGTCTTTTTAAAAAATTTATCCTTGAGAGATTCGATCATTATCTCACTGTGTTATGGTAGACTTTTGCCTCACAACGACTTTTTCATTCCCTGCTTCTGAAATGTGGGTGAGATCATAACAAATGGTCACTATTAGCATGGATCTTGTTTCATATTACCGTAATACACTGTCAAATGTGTCTTGTTGTTATTTGCACGGCAGTGGAATGTCTAGGGAGAATCAATTAATATGTAGTCCTTATACAAGTGATGATTATTGGCAGGTTGGCAAGATTTTTCCCTCCTACAATCCTTTCGCTTTAAGGACTCAAGGTAACATGAAATGATGGTATTTCAGTTTAGCCCACAACTAGCTGAGTGCACCTGGGTCCAACCCCAATGTCTTCACTTACAAAAGACAGGTAATAAAATACCAACCTCACTGGGTTTTGTGACACTGCAAGCAGAAAACCTGAGCAAGAGCGCTTTGGAAACGCAAATTCCCTTTACAAATGTTATGTTATTACAATTGGTACTAAATCTGGAAACACTTCTCCTCGGTTTTAGTATTTCGAACCAGCGAACGAATGATTCATGAATCCAACGGGTGACGTTCTGAATTAAAGAGTTTTCAACCCCCTTCCCAGGAAACCTCAAGAAACCCTGAGATATTGACATAGTTTTAAAGAAGATATGGTCACAGTTCGTGCCATCCATACTCCTTCAGATTCAATCTGAATACTACGTTCGGAAAGAGAGTTTCAAGATTTAGAGAACTCATGAAAGCATCCCCAAACTCTATAAATCTTGGCAGTCTTTCTTCTCTTTTAAAACGAAGTATTTTGAAGAGTTCCAATCAACACTACAGAGCACATATACTAAAGTAACACTCCAAAGGGTGCCAAAAGACGTTAAAGTCAGTGTAAACAAAGCTAAACCCCAAAGATTAAAAAAGGTCAAGAACTGTCAAGAAAATATCTGCCAGGCCTAAGAAATCATCTCTGAGACAATCATCCGAATCCTGTCCGGAAACTAAACCAGTGACAAAGTTTTTCTCTCTATTCAGCTTTCAACTTGGGACCACGGATCTATGTAATTGAGACTTCGTCACTCTTTTTGAGTTGTTAAGGTAGAGTGAGTGTCAAAGAATTCCTTTCTCATCTATCTGTCTATCTATCTAGTCAATCATGTATCAGTGTAGATGAATGGCCACTTATTTTATATTTTGGGTTATAATCCAATACTACTTTATTTTGCTGCTCAAATTGTTCCTGTTTTGGCCATGGAGAACAGATTCAGATTGGCTCCTGAAATTCTAAGAATTTCACTGTGCATTGGGAAGGGAAAATCAAGTATGAGTGGTAGTGTTTGGAAATAGGGGCAAATGGCAGACTGGGAATGAGATCTCAACTCTGGTCCCAGTTCAGAACCAACTGGTTTTGTGAGTTTGAGCCAATCACTTAGCCTCTTTGAGCCCAAAGACCTAAGGCACTATAGCTTAGTGGTTATGGGCAAGACTTGGAGGCAACCATCTCTGCTCATGGTCAGGCTCCCCTGATTAGGTTCGTGGCTGTGTTAGCCTGAGCAAGTCAATCAACCTCTCTGTGCTTCAGTATCCTCCTGTGGAAAATGAGGATGAAACTAGTTACTCCATAGGGTCTATACAAGGATTCAATGAGTTACATGATATTATATCTCATCTGTTTAGGACTATGCCATTGCATGATATAGTAAAAAGAAGACAATAAAACCTGCCTTCCTTTACTTCTTGGAGTGCTGTGACATACAGAAAGGGGGAATCTACTCCATCGGACTATTGTTGCTGTTGTAAAGAATAATAATAAAACAAAACCACAATGTCCTATATCCAGAGTTCCTCTCTCTTCAGATCACCAATCTCTCTTTCCCTTCCCATTGTAGTCTTTTCACTTTATTTGGATTTCATCAGTTTTTCCACTAATGTCCTTTCTGTGTTCTAGGATCTCATCCAGTACACCACACTGCATTTAGTTGTTATGTGTCCTTAGGCTCTCTGGTCTGTGACAGTTTCTCCCAGTTTCCTTAATCTTAACAGTTTTGAAGACTACTGGTTAGATATTGCATAGAATGTTCCTCAATTTGGGTCTGTCTGATGTTTGCTCATGATTTGGGCTGGAGATACAGATTTTGGAAGAAAGACCACAGAGGTGAAGCGCCCTTTTCATCACATTACATCACATCACATCAGGGAACACATGATGTCCACGTGACTTATCACTGGTGATATTAACCTTGATGTTTGGAAAAGTACTGTCTGCTAGGTTTCTCCACTATAAAGTTGTTACTTTTCCCTTTTCATTCTCTAGGCATTAGGACAAGTCACTAAAACAGTCTACACTGGGGTGGGGTGGGCATCTAAATATATTATTTAGAACTCATCTGTGAGGAAGGCAGGTCCTTTCTCTCTCGTTTATTTATTTGATCATTTATTTATGCCACTATGGATACATGGCTATTTATTTTATTCTTTGGGTTATAATCTAGTATGATTTTATTTATTTTGTTGCTCAAATTGTTCTAGTTTTGACTACTGGGAGCATGTTCAACTTGGCTCAGAAGCCTGAAATGAGTCTTTTTTTTTTTTTTTACCTTTTTTTTTCCAATATATGAAGTTTATTGTCAAATTGGTTTCCATACAACACCGAGTGCTCATCCCAAAAGGTGCCCTCCTTAATACCCATAGCCCACCCTCCCCTCCCTCCCACCCCCCATCAACCCTCAGTTTGTTCTCAGTTTTTAAAAGTCTCTTATGCTTTGGCTCTCTTCTACTCTAACCTCTTTTTTTTTTCCTTCCCCCCCCCCCCCCCCCATGGGTTTCTGTTAAGTTTCTCAGGATCCACATAAGAGTGAAAACAATATGGTATCTGTCTTTCTCTGTATGGCTTATTTCACTTAGCATAACACTCTCCAGTTCCATCCATGTTGCTACAAAGGGCCATATTTCATTCTTTCTCATTGCCATGTAGTACTCCATTGTGTATATAAACCACAATTTCTTTATCCATTCATCAGCTGATGGACATTTAGGCTCTTTCCATCATTTGGCTATTGTTGAGAGTGCTGCTATAAACATTGGGGTACAAGTGCCCCTATGCATCAGCACTCCTGTATCCCTTGGGTAAATTCCTAGCAATGCTATTGCTGGGTCATAGGGTAGGTCTATTTTTAACTTTTTGAGGAACCTCCACACTGTTTTCCAGAGTGGCTGCACCAATTTGCATTCCCACCAACAGTGCAAGAGGGTTCCCGTTTCTCCACATCCTCGCCAGCATCTATAGTCTCCTGATTTGTTCATTTTGGCCACTCTGACTGGCGTGAGGTGATATCTGAGTGTGGTTTTGATTTGTATTTCCCTGATGAGGAGTGACATAGAGCATCTTTTCATGTGCCTGTTGGCCATCTGGATGTCTTCTTTAGAGAAGTGTCTATTCATGTTTTCTGCCCATTTCTTCACTGGGTTATTTGTTTTTCGGGTGTGGAGTTTGGTGAGCTCTTTATAGATTTTAGATACTAGCCCTTTGTCCGATATGTCATTTGCAAATATCTTTTCCCATTCTGTTGGTTGCCTTTTAGTTTTGTTGGTTGTTTCCTTTGGTGTGCAGAAGCTTTTTATCTCCATAAGGTCCCAGTAGTTCATTTTTGCTTTTAATTCCCTTGCCTTTGGGGATGTGTCAAGTAAGAAATCGCTACGGCTGAGGTCAGAGAGGTCTTTTCCTGCTTTGTCCTCTAGGGTTTTGATGGTTTCCTGTCTCACATTCAGGTCCTTTATCCATTTTGAGTTTATTTTTGTGAATGGTGTGAGAAAGTGGTCTAGTTTCAATCTTCTGCATGTTGCTGTCCAGTTCTCCCAGCACCATTTGTTAAAGAGACTGTCTTTTTTCCATTGGATATTCTTTCCTGCTTTGTCAAAGATTAGTTGGCCATACGTTTGTGGGTCTAATTCTGGGGTTTCTATTCTATTCCACTGGTCTATGTGTCTGTTTTTGTGCCAATACCATGCTGTCTTGATGATTACAGCTTTGTAGTAGAGGCTGAAGTCTGGGATTGTGATGCCTCCCGCTTTGGTCTTCTTCTTCAAAATTACTTTGGCTATTCGGGGCCTTTTGTGGTTCCATACAAATTTTAGGATTGCTTGTTCTAGTTTTGAGAAGAATGCTGGTGCAATTTTGATTGGGATTGCATTGAATGTGTAGATAGCTTTGGGTAGTATTGACATTTTGACAATATTTATTCTTCCAATCCATGAGCACGGAATGTTTTTCCATTTCTTTATATCTTCTTCAATTTCCTTCATAAGCTTTCTATAGTTTTCAGCATACAGATCTTTTACATCTTTGGTTAGATTTATTCCTAGGTATTTTATGCTTCTTGGTGCAATTGTGAATGGGATCAGTTTCCTTATTTGTCTTTCTGTTGCTTCATTATTAGTGCATAAGAATGCAATTGATTTCTGTACATTGATTTTGTATCCTGCAACTTTGCTGAATTCATGTATCAGTTCTAGCAGACTTCTGGTGGAGTCTATCGGATTTTCCATGTATAATATCATGTCATCTGCAAAAAGTGAAAGCTTGGCTTCATCTTTGCCAATTTTGATGCCTTTGATTTCCTTTTGTTGTCTGATTGCTGATGCTAGCACTTCCAACACGATGTTAAACAACAGTGGTGAGAGTGGACATCCCTGTCGTGTTCCTGATCTCAGGGAAAAAGCTCTCAGTTTTTCCCCATTGAAGATGATGTTAGCTGTGGGCTTTTCATAAATGGCTTTTATGATCTTTAAGTATGTTCCTTCTATCCTGACTTTCTTGAGGGTTTTTATTAAGAAACGTTGCTGAATTTTGTCAAAGGCCTTTTCTGCATCGATTGACAGGATCATATGATTCTTATCTTTTCTTTTATTAATGTGATGTATCATATTGATTGATTTGCGAATATTGAACCAGCCCTGCATCCCAGGAATGAATCCCACTTGATCATGGTTAATAATTCTTTTTATATGCTATTGAATTCCATTTGCTAGTATCTTGAGAATTTTTGCATCCATATTCGTCAGGGATATTGGCCTGTAGTTCTCTTTTTTTATTGGGTCTCTGGTTTAGGAATCAAAGTAATACTGGCTTCATAGAATGGGTCTGGAAGTTTTCCTTCCCTATTTTTTTGAATAGCTTGAGAAGAATAGGTATTATCTCTGCTTTAAACGTCTGGTAGAACTCCCCTGGGAAGCCATCTGGTCCTGGACTCTTATTTGTTGGGAGATTTTTGAAAACTGATTCAATTTCTTCACTGGTTATAGGTCTGTTCAAGCTTTCTATTTCCTCCTGATTGAGTTTTGGAAGCATGTGGGTGTTTAGGAATTTGTCCATTTCTTCCAGGTTGTCCAGTTTGTTGGCATATAATTTTTCATAGTATTCCCTGATAATTGCTTGTATCTCTGAGGGATTGGTTGTCATAATTCCATTTTCATTCATGATTTTATCTATTTGGGTCATCTCCCTTTTCTTTTTGAGAAGCCTGGCTAGAGGTTTATCAATTTTGTTTATTTTTTCAAAAAACCAACTCTTGGTTTCATTGATCTGCTCTACAGTTTTTTTAGATTCTATATTGTTTATTTCTGCTCTGATCTTTATTATTTCTCTT
This sequence comes from Lynx canadensis, assembly GCF_007474595.2. Lineage (NCBI taxonomy): Eukaryota > Metazoa > Chordata > Mammalia > Carnivora > Felidae > Lynx > Lynx canadensis. The sequence continues at coordinate 11,159,221 of NC_044321.2, forward strand.
CTTCTGCTGGATTTAGGCTGTCTTTGCTGTTCTGCTTCTATTTCCTTTAGGTGTGCTGTTCGATTTTGTATTTGGGATTTTTCTTGTTTCTTGAGATAGGCCTGGATTGCAATGTATTTTCCTCTCAGGACTGCCTTCGCTGCATCCCAAAGCGTTTGGATTGTTGTATTTTCATTTTCATTTGTTTCCATATATTGTTTAATTTCTTCTCTAATTGCCTGGTTGACCCATTCATTCTTTAGTAGGGTGTTCTTTAACCTCCATGCTTTTGGAGGTTTTGCAGACTTTTTCCTGTGGTTGATTTCAAGCTTCATAGCATTGTGGTATGAGAGTATGCATGGTATGATTTCAATTCTTGTATACTTATGAAGGGCTGTTGTGTGACCCAGTATGTGATCTCTCTTGGAGAATGTTACATGTGCACTCGAGAAAAAAGTATATTCTGTTGCTTTGGGATGCAGAGTTCTAAATATATCTGTCAAGTCCATCTGATCCAATGTATCATTCAGGGCCCTTGTTCCTTTATTGACCATGTGTCTAGATGATCTATCCATTTCTGTAAGTGGAGTGTTAAATTCCCCTGCAATTGCCACATTCTTATCAATAAGGTTGCTTATGTTTGTGAGTAATTGTTTTATACATTTGGGGGCTCCTATATTTGGCGCATAGAGATTTATAATTGTTAGCTCTTCCTGATGGATAGACCCTGTGATTATTATATAATGCCCTTCTTCATCTCTTGTTACACCCTTTAATTTAAAGTCTAGTTGGTCTGATATAAGTATGGCTACTCCAGCTTTCTTTTGACTTCCAGTGGCATGATAAATAGTTCTCCATCCCCTCACTCTCAATCTGAAGGTGTCCTCAGGTCGAAAATGAGTCCCTTGAAGATAGCAAATAGATGGGTCTTGTTTTTTATCCATTCTGATACCCTATGTCTTTTGGTTGGCACATTTAGTCCATTTACATTCAGTGTTATTATAGAAAGATATGGGTTTAGAGTCATTGTGATGTCCGTAGGTTTCATGCTTGTAGCAATGTCTCTGGTACTTTGTCTCACAGGGTCCCCCTTAGGATCTCTTGTAGGGCTGGTTTAGTGGTGACGAATTCCTTCAGTTTTTGTTTGTTTGAGAAGACCTTTTTCTCTCCTTCTATTCTAAATGACAGACTTGCTGGATAAAGGATTCTCGGCTGCATATTTTTTCTGTTCATCACATTGAAGATCTCCTGCCATTCCTTTCTGGCCTGCCAAGTTTCAGTAGAGAGATCAGTCACGAGTCTTATAGGTCTCCCTTTATATGTTAGAGCATGTTTATCTCTAGCTGCTTTCAGAATTTTCTCTTTATCCTTGTATTTTGCCAGTTTCACTATGATATGTTGTGCAGAAGATCGATTCAAGTTACATCTGAAGGGAGTTCTCTGTGCCTCTTGGATTTCAATGCCTTTTTCCTTCCCCAGATCCGGGAAGTTCTCAGCTATGATTTCTTCAAGTACACCTTCAGCACCTTTCCCTCTCTATTCCTCCTCTGGAATACCAATTATGTGTATATTATTTCTCTTTAGTGCATCACTTAGTTCTCTAATTTTCCCCTCATACTCCTGGATTTTTTTTATCTGTCTTTTTCTCAGCTTCTTCTTTTTCCATAATTTTATCTTCTAGTTCACCTATTCTCTCCTCTGCCTCGCCAATCCGAGCCATAGTTGTCTCCATTTTATTTTGCAGTTCGTTGATAGCATTTTTTAGCTCCTCCTGGCTGTTCCTTAGTTCCTTGATCTCTGTAGCAAGAGATTCTCTGCTGTCCTTTATACTGTTTTCAAGCCCAGTGGTTAATTTTATGACTATTATTCTAAATTCACTTTCTGTTATATTGTTTAAATCATTTTTGATCAGTTTGTTAGCTGTTGTTATTTCCTGGACGTTTTTCTGAGGGGAATTCTTCCATTTCGTCATTTTGGATAGTCCCTGGAGTGGTGCGGGACTGTGGGGCACTTCCCCTGTGATGTCTTGAATAACTTGCGTTGGTGGGCGGGCCGCAGTCAGACCTGTTGTCTGCCCCTAGCCCACCGCTGGGGCCACAGTCAGACTGGTGTGTGCCTTCTCTTTCCCTCTCCTAGGGGCGGGATTCACTGTGGGGTGGCGTGGCCCATCTGGGCTACTTGCACACTTCCAGGCTTGTGGTGCTGGGGATCTGGCGTATTAGCTGGGGTGGGTAGGCAAGGTGCATGGGGGCAGGAGGAGCAGGCTTAGCTCGCTTATCCTTTGGTGATCCACTTCAGGAGGGGCCCTGTGGCAGCGGGAGGGAGTCAGACCCGCTGCCGGAGGGGTGGCTCCGCAGAAGCACAGCTTTGGGTGTTTGCGTGGTGCAAGCAAGTTCCCTGGCAGAGACTGGTTCCCTTTGGGATTTTGGCTGGGGGATGGGTGAGGGAGATGATGCTGGCGAGCGCCTTTGTCCCCCCCCCCCCCAGCTAGCTCTGTCATCCGGGGCTCAACAACTCTCCCTCCCGTTGTCCTCCAGCCCTCCCGTTCTCCGAGCAGAGCTGTTAGCTTATAACTTTCCAGATGTCAAGTCCCACTCGCTGTCAGAACACACTCCGTCTGGCCCCTCCGCTTTTGCCAGCCAGACTCGGGGGCTCTGCTTGGCCGGCGGGCCGCCCCTCCGCCCCGGCTCCCTCCTGCCAGTCCATGGAGCGTGCACTGCCTCGCCACCCTTCCTACCCTCTTCCGTGGGCCTCTCGTCTGCGCTTGGCTCTGGAGACTCTGTTCTGCTAGTCTTCTGGCGATTTTCTGGGTTATTTAGGCAGGTGTAGGTGGAATCTAAGTGATCAGCAGGACGCGCGGTGAGCCCAGCGTCCTCCTACGCTGCCATCTTCCCAGGATCCCCTGAAATGAGTCTTAAGGGGCTAAAGTCAAGATATGGTCAGGGCTGGACCCTTCGGAAGGCTCCAGGAAAGAATCTATTCCTTGCCTCTTACAGCTTCTGGAGGCCTGCCCTCACCCCTTGGCTCCTGGCTGTATCATCCCATCTCTGCTTCCCTCTTCAATAGCTTTCTTCCTACAACTACTTTGAACCTCATGCCTCCCTCTTATAAGGACTCTTGTGGTTACACCGAGTCCACTTATATAATCCAGGATAATCCCCCTACTCAAGAGCCTTAATTATACCTGCAAAATCCCTTGTTAAGGTAAAGTAACATATTCACAGTTTCCAGGGATTAGGATGTGGACACCTTTGGGGGCCATTATTCAGCCTACCACACTCATTGTTTTTCTTCTTCTTTCAGGGCTTGATTTGTCAAATTAACAGTGTAGGAAGAGAACACTGAAAATGAAGGGAGTGAAAAATTCCAGATATTCATTCCATGACAAAATGAACACAATTAATAATTATTTTACCTAATAATTAGTTTGCTATCTCCCCAAAAAGGTCTCAGAAAAGTATTTTTATTTTGGAGGTTGCTCACTAAATTTGGCATTCTCTGCTTTTTGGCCGTAGAGTTCCTTTTGGCAGAATGAACTCTCACCTTCTTAGGGAATTTTCTTTTGAGTTAATAAACTCTCTCTTTTTGTCTTCCTGATGTTTTTTCTTCTGTTCCATCCAAGAACCGCATGCCTTTCCTGTGATATTCTCGGACTCTCTCCTCTGGCTCTCATTCAATCTTCTCATTTTTCTTGCTGCCAAGCTCTCAAAAACAGAGTTGCATACACCAGCTGTCTCAGTTATTACTCTTTAATATTTTACTAGAACTCATAAATTAATTATTATAATACATGTAATATTACGTAACTATTATTTGTTAATAAATTAATATGATTTAAACATTTCTAATCACTACCTAAAATCTTATTCTCCTCTGTTGCGGCAAAGATTTACACTTGAAAGTAATCAATGACATCTTCAACCACCGAATGCAATAGCCAGTTCTTTGTTCTCTCTAGACAGTTGTTACTGGAACAATGCCACTGGAAGCGCAGGCAGAAGTGACAGGGCCTTGAGTGCTTCCTCTCGCCCCTCTGTGAGTCTCCAACTCCTGCCCTGAGGATAATGTGCCCACAAACCTACCACCCCTCTAGCCTGAGCCAGGGAGTGAGTCCTGTATTACAGAAATTTCCCAGGCACCCCACAGATCTGCAGCCTAAAACAATGCTGCCCTGGCCAGCTGTAGACCCGTGGGTGTGAACTTGGAAATGGCTCCATGAAGGGAACTACCAATTCCCAGCATCTGTGTCTCTTTACCCAAGAAGAGCTCTCCCACAGGCCAAACATCCTGAGAAGTTCACATCCTTGAGAGTAACCCTCAGCCAATGACTGACAGGGACTGCTATATAATATTCCTCTCCCTACCCCCTCAGGCAGGATAACTTTATGACCCACATTCTACACTAGCTGCCAGAGTTTACAAGGGAACTGAGCTCCAGCTTCCCAAAGGGGTAACTTGCTTTCTAATATACTCTTTACTGACTGTCTTCCCTTCTCTGCTTCACTTCCCTACTCCTTTTCTTGTCTGACAATATGCTTCTGGGGACCCATGCTAAGACAATAAATGAATTTGATCCATCCTGTTGATATTCCACCCAAGAAGGCTACCTACTCAGTGAGACAACCTCAGGAACAAGAAGCTCTGGGAGCCGAGGAGAGGTTGGAAGGGGCCAAAGCCAAACTTCTCAGCATCTTTGGGATCTTGCACAGCTGCAGAGAGACCCCCTTAAGTCCTGCATCCCTAAGATCTTGTAGGCAGAGAGCCAGTATTTGGCTGCTGTGGAGGTTTGCCACAGGGGTATCAATGATCAAACAGTGTTAGCCAGTGAAATTATGACAACAGCCACTTTAAGTCAAGAGACACTTGTCTCCTTTCTTATCTTTCCTGCCTGCCCTTCCTATAGAGTTAGTTCTGGAAATGGAGCGGGTAAAACCATATCTCAAAGCTGACTAAGCTCCTCCCCCATGAGTTGCAGTCACGGTCCTAGCGTAAACTTACATTGTGAGCAATGGAGGAAGTGAGTTATAAATCAAGTCTGAGATTGAAGTTTTAACCTAGGCTGCTCTTGAACAAGTGAAAGCCACCAGGGTGTAGTGGGATCTTCCAAGATATGCATTAAGTGATTCATGATCTGCCATGAAAGGGAGATATGACAGCACATGGCTTATAGTGATTGAAGGAAAAATAAACCCAATCGTGTTTATACCCTTTTCTCAATAAACTGGTTATGAGAATGATTTCAGAGATGAATAAAACTCAAGTGCCCATGTTAGAATGGTTGTAACCTCAAGAAAAAAAATGTCTGGCAGAAACTTATCTACTAATATTGAAACATAAATCCAGCTCATGTCTCCCCATACACCATCCCAGACTGAAAGTCAAAATGTCTGTCTGTGAGGATGTTCACCATTACACTGGAAGTTCCTCTAATGAAAGTTCTGTGCTGAGAAAACCATTTGTGGTGTCGAGAAATTTACTACAAAATCCTCAACATTTTATTGTCAAATTATTTCAACTCTTGAAGGTCAAGAATAAAATCCTCTTGGAAAAACAAGATGAGAGAGTGTCTGTAGAGCTGTTCAGAGTTCTTAACCCCATGTAAGAACATTAAGCCAAGAAAGCTTAGAATTATAGGGTTTAGTCGATTTAACCTTCTCACTATTCCTGGAAGAAGAGAGGTATAAATGGAGGAATTGAAGGATGGGGATTTATCATATTCTATAAAGTGGTGAGTTCACAAAGGTCTTTTCACAAAATAAGGCTTTTTCCTTCCAAAATGAAAAGAACAAAAAAGAGAGAATATTCTTCTAAGAGGGCACAGCTATATTGATGCACAACATAAAATGTTACAGCTGGGAAAGACCTTAAAGTGATACAGTCTAAATTTTATAAATCTAGAAGCACAGCTTCTTGACGCCACGGCTATCACTCTTATTAACCACCACATGGTCACTTCAAGGAAAACAGACTCTTAGAGTTGTAGCCTAATGATCATGTAACTAGAAAACCCCTGCCTTCAGGCCACTAGGAAAAATAAGGACAATGTGATGTAGATGAACCTGCTTCTTTTGCACAGCCAGAGTCCATGGGCATTGTGTTTTCTAAAGATAAGAAAGTTTACATTGCATTATAGATCACACTCTGTAACAATCTTTCCACTATCCAGAGGAAGAAGAAGGTATGGATTTTTTTTTAATGCCTCATCGTTCCACCTCCTGGATATTGTCCAGGTGGGGAGAGGTACTTTGCAGAATCCTTGAAAAAAGGTAATGGAAACTTTTAGACGGGAGTCTGTCTCAATTATGAAATCTGTGTTTGTGCTCATGTACCATTCCTTTTTTGTTTCACTGAAGTGATAACAGCAAGTTGTCCTAAAATTAAGATGAATACTGTACTTGCCTCCAGATCAAATGACTGAAAAGCTAACAAGTATTTTAAAATTAGACAAGGCTCAGAGAAAAAAAGAATCTGTGTTTAGCTGCAGAGCCATATTTTGGGAGAGAGAACAAGAAGAAATATTCAAAATGGAAAAATTGGCAAGAGGCAAAAAGAAAAGAAGTGGGATAAAACGAGGGATCCCACAGAAAAATGCCCCGTTCCTTATTTTAAAATTCAGGCCCTACAAGCAGCTCTTGGCTCTGAGATAAGAGCATATTCCTTGCTTTTATAATACTTACTGTAGAGCATGAAACTCAATGAATGATTTTCTCTTTCTTCCATCCCCAGTGTCTTGTAAGCATACCCAGAGGCTCATGTGTGATGGAACTGACTAATAAATATGATAAACCATTTCCCCCATGTTTTCAAAATTAGGCACATTGATTACCCAAATTTCTAAAGGTATTTTTGACAGGCAAAACTGTTTCCTAGTAAAACTAGTCATTATTCTGTGGCCTCTTTTTATGGACATAGAAAATGCATCAGGCCCCATGGAAACAGCATTTTGCAGGAATGTCAAGTTTGTGAGAGCTATCTTTAGAAGCACTGAAAAGCTAAAGGGTATTTTACATTCAGACATGGCTCAAAAAAAAAAAAAAAGAAGAAGAAGAAGTGAGTATCATTATGGTATTCTAAATTCCCATTTATCTTAGAGGACTCGAAACAAGAATTTGCTAAATAATGACATAGCTTTCGAACAGAGATATTATTTCCCACTTGCTAAAAAGAGTAACTGGAAATTGTGCAAGCGACATGGGAAATAAGGACATTACGAATAAGGAATGTTCACACCACTATCACAAACAAGCTCAGTATGGAAAAACTTCAAAAAAAGAGACATAATACATACACTATGAAGAGGAAATCAGCAAAAGTGAAAAATAAGAAACCCTAGAACAAACTTTGGCACAATTTCTCCCTATTTGAGTATCCCAGAACTGAATGAGATATTTGAGGGAGAGGAGCTCGCCCTCAGAGAAAATGTAAATTTGTCATCACTGTTACTTGCAGATGATATTTTAATGTCTGTTCCCATATCTTCCATTCTCACTGTTGCCAAATTGGCCTGGATGCCACATTAGTGCTCACAGAGTATATGAGCCATTGTGACAAACCTGAAGGGAATGATGAATAGTTGATGACCCTTTGCATTTGTAGGTGGCACAAATTATATTATTTTCAGGCAGACAGAGAAACATTGTGAAATACATTGTATTTGTCAAAAACCTTTCCGTTGAAAGGCATAGAAACTCAACTCAAAATAAGCAAGAAAAAAAATCCAGGGGGCTACAGTAGCTGAAAGTATAGAGAAATTAAGTAATTAATCAGATTCAGGGCTTCAGGAGATGTTATCTACATCCTGTCTCTTCATGTTTTGAAAGTTCTCCCCATGCTCAAGATGACACCAGTAAGTCAACCCATGTCCTCCTACCTTAGTAACACCAGGGATGGGAAGTGGTGTTTTTTTTTTAAACATCAAAGGAAAATAATGATTAACCTGACCTGGGGCAATATGTTCCTTCCTGAGCTAGTCACTCAGCCAGGGAGATGAGGGCCTCTGGTTGGCCAGAGCTTCCAATTAGATATTTAGTCCCACACTCTTAAATGTGAGCAGACACCAAGAATTCCAGGTATCTGAGGAAAACATCTAAAATACAATATTGAGACCGAAAGGAACACATCAGAGGAAAAGTAATTAAGAGGTTACAGTGGCTAGGTAGGGAAAGGGCAATTAAAAAACCCCAAACCTTAAAAGTCTATCATTAATCTTACCAGAGAAGACAGTGTAAGGAGGAAACAAGAACAGGATATTGTTAAAAAGGAACATTCAGAAGATGACTACGCCTCTTAAAATTTTTTTAATGGTAGCACTAATGAAAGCCTCAATAGCCGGGTTCGGAGATATATTTCAAAAACTCTTCCAGAAAGTAACTTAAAAAAATAAAGAGAGAGAAAAAGAAGAGAGAAAGGAAAATTAAAGAACCAGGCCAGCATGTCCAAAATCCAAATAAGAGGTGCTCCAGAAGAGAGAAAAGGAAAAAATAGGCAAAAATCATCAATAAAATAATTCAAAAAAATGTTCAGAATCAAAAGACATATTTCCAAATTTAAAAAACTCACAAAGCAAATAGGGCAATAGATAAAAATAAACACATACTAGGACCCACCATCAAGAAATTCAGGATCCTGAATATAAAAAGATTCTACATACAAGTTGAGAGAGAGAGAGAGAGAGAGAGAGAGAATATATATGAATAGAGAGATAGCAGATTTCTAGAAGAAAAATGAACATTGCAAAAACAGTTGATGTGACCAGACCTCTTGAGAGGAGATTCAGACACTTGCCAGAAAATATGGTGTTTAATTCATGTTTAATATTAAGTATGTAGAAAACTTAGCATTCCTACACAAACATGAGGCAATTATGAATCACAGGAGAATCAAAAATGTTTGAAAGGAAAAGTAATAAAATTTGACCACAAAGCTCACCCATGTATACTATTTAGATAGCCACAACCAGGTAAATAACAGTATTGGTCTAACTGGAATTAAGATATAAGAACACTGAGAAAAAGAGAGAATGTGAAACGCTCATTTTCCACAGCAGGAAGTCAATTCATTATGCCAGAGCCGAAAAATCAAGAAGCAGAAATTATTAATGAAACGTGTTATTTAGGGAAATAGAATAGTGAAATAAAAATAAATCAGCCAGGAGAGGAGAAAGTGATCTTCTCTGGAAAGGGGCAAATGGCAGGGCACACATGTGGTTTTTATACAAGTCTGTAAAAACACGTGTGTCTTATGCACATTATAACTTTGCACAGAGAGACAGAACTTTGATAAATGCAGAAGGTAAAGAAAATCTTGTGCTCTACCTAGTTCATTCTCTACTCTTGGAAACGCTAAGCTCTAACTCTCCTGGCAATTGATGGCTTTTGTGTGTTTTTCTTTTGAGAAGTAGATTTAGTAAGAGTGGCATAAATAAAAAGGAGACTGAATAAAGTGTGATGACAGTAAAAGAAATCGTTGGATGCCACAGCCCACTTATATCCTGGAGACTATTATACTTTTCTCTTGGGCGCAATCAATAAAATTCCCTCACGACAATTATTTAGTGACTTTTATACCTTTACGATAATGGAAAATTAGAACAGGGCCATCTAAAATTGATAGGTACTCAATCAGTAGCAAAATCCCTTTTCCTCCAACCAAATCCTCTCTCTCAGAATGAACTCATTTTTATCAGTATTAGCAAAAACTGTGAAATCACAAATAAACTACTCATGTTACCATACAAATAGAAACAACACAGCTTTCTAGTCAGCTCTATGTTAGTTACAGCCCCCGGTTGCTCACAGTTTGGTATTAGCTCAGGAGACAAAAATGCGAACAGATAAAATATGAACAGACAATTACAAGGGAACATGGTCAGAGTCCAAATCGGGCTTTGGGAACAAAATAGAGGGTATGTCTGACTTCCTGAGGACGAGAGGGGGACATTTCAGGCAGAGAACCCCCTTCTGAAAGGCCAGGAATCTAGAAGCGCCAAAGCATGAGCTGCTGGTAGCTTCCAGCTCAGTAGACAGATGGACACAGGGGATCCACCACTAAGTAAATGCCGGGCCAAGAAGAGGCCATTAGACAAGGAGAGGGCACCTTCAGAGGAGTAGGGTGGTCCTGGGAGGTGAAAACTGAACAATAACAGTCGAGACATACTCTTGGGAATTAAGGTCAGAAGGTCAGAACATTCGGGCGGAGAGTGGGTCTGGGAGAAACATCTAGAGACATTGGGAGCTGTTCAGAATTCCAAGGTTTCTCTACAGGCCACCCACTAGGATCAGGTCTGAGCTATAAGCAGAACCAGTAAGTAGGTCATCTGCTGTCTCATGCTTGGCCTAGATCTCCTCATTAGAGCCCTTTTACCTCTTTTAAATGTACAGTTCAGTAGCGTGAATCATCTTTGCTGTTGTGTAACGGATCTCTAGAACCTTTTCATCTTACAAAACTGAAACTCTGCCCCCATCTTGTTCTCTTCTTAGACTCTCCGTCCATTTGGGGAGACCCACCAAGATATTTAAGGGACCACCACCTTCCACTCGACTCATCCCACCTGGAGGAGTTCAGCACCCCAAGCCTGGCACTTTGGAGCTCCATGTGTTGGAATTTTCCAAAATCGGTTAGAGTACCGGGGTGGAATTCTCAAGTTTACTCCTTTTTCTCTAAGCACTTCAGCAGAGATTTGCGAGGGGCTGCATGAATCAGCATCTGGTTTGAAAGAAGATCAATATAGCTTAGTGTGCCCAATAAAATAAAAACAGAGAGCCAATTTAATTATTATGCTTCTGTTGAGCTTTCTATCCCCAAAGCTAATTATTTTTCGGTAAGGATCTCCACCTTGATTATAGCCCACATTATACAAAATTTAGAATTCAATAATGTTGCATCCAGCTTCGGGGAGTCAGGCTCAGCGAACATATTTTTATTAGCTAAAAGTTCTGGCAAACGCAGAAGCCCTGACAATAGCAAAAAGGTGGGGGGGGGAGGGCAGACAGACAGACAGACTAGGCTTTGGGGTAGAGAGTCTTCTAAAAATTTCTTTCAATCCGAACAGATTTCCCCACAAATTAAAATTAGTTGTGTTCATTACAGCACAAATCAGCTTTACTTCAGTCTGTTTCAGATATTGTGGCTTCATCTCTGACAAATGGATTTTAACTACTGGAGATGCTGAGTGAATCCAGCATCTCACTGTAATTCCAGTTAGCTCTCGTTTTGTTCGTCATCTCTGACACCATCTTTCCAGATTCTTCCTATGGGTCCTTAAGCAAGTAAGGGAAGGAGGGGCAATTACAGGAGGTGACAGTACCCTCTAGCATTTCCTCAAAAGTCTGATGTTAGAGGTGTTAGGGGAAATCTTTCAGGTTTTAGGAAAAGCCTGGAAAGCAGACTTTGAGATGGGGATTAGCATGTAAGAAATTATTGGGAGCTTCTCTTGGAAATACCACTTATGAGGGAAAGGAAGGAAGCAGGCTTGAGCAGAAGGAGAAAATGGGACTCAGTTACAAGGGAATCTCTTAGGGGATTCAATTTGTCCCAGTTTGCCTGAGACTGTTCCACTTTTAGCATTTAAAGTCTCATATCCTGGGAAACCCCTCAGTCCCAGGCAAATCAGGATGGTTGGTCACCCTAGGCCCTCTGGAGTTGGGATGGCCCAGCCGAGATATCCTGAATTATAACCATGTGTCTGGGCCTTTATGCCCCTGAATCAATATTCACTGTATAGGAGATATGCTCCTAACCCCCAAGGAAGCATAACCATGGATGAGGTGCCTCTCTTCAGCCTAGGGCAATGTTTGGAAAGGGACTCAGCAGTGAGCTGTCAGTCACCTACTTTTTCAGCAGGAGCACTTCCTTCCTAAAGGGGGCAGTATTGGAAGGTGCCTAATTTTGCAAGAAGTTACACTCTGGGCTCTCAGAGAGTCCACGAATATTTTTTTTTTAAATTTTTTTTTAACATTTATTTATTTTTGAGACAGAGAGAGACACAGCATGAACGGGGGAGGGGCAGAGAGAGAGGGAGACACAGAATCGGAAGCAGGCTCCAGGCTCTGAGCCATCAGCCCAGAGCCCGACGCGGGGCTCGAACTCGCGGACCACGAGATCGTGACCTGAGCTGAGGTCGGACGCTTAACCGACTGAGCCACCCAGGCGCCCCAGAAAGTCCACGAATATTGATGCATCTAAATGTGGGTCCAATTGGTCCCTTACAAGAGCGGCCATCTTAATCTGTAAAACCAGAGGCCCAACCTTAAATGCCACCCCCAACAGTTCCTGCTACTAAATTCTTGGTACTTAGGGAAATTGTGGCCAACCGTCTGTCTATTTGAGGAGCTATTCCATCCCTTTGATATGGATACGTCATTGTTCAGGTGATAAGAATTTTGGTGGCTCTGACCCATGTTCTGCTTTCAGCTCAGCCACTTTGGAGAGGGCCTTTGGCCAAGTCTCGGGTACACAATGAGCATTGGGAGGATAATGGCTTGTCCTACCTGCTGAGGCAAATACAATGCTCTATATGTCAGAAGCATGTGCTCAGGAGTCAGCTAGCCAGGGTTCCCATCCATCCCTAACCTCATGGGCAAGTTGTTAATGTCCCTAGTGGGAGGGAGGGGAAGGTGGGTGACAGACATTGAGGAGGGCACCTGTTGGGATGAGCACTGGGTGTTGTATGGAAACCAATTTGACAATAAATTTCATATTAAAAAATTTTTTTAAGTTGTTAATATCTCTAAATTTCAGCTGCCTCATCTACAGATGCTTACTTTTTAAAGTTCTTGTTAAGATTAAGTGAAATTTAGATAGACAGACATATAGCTATATGTTGAAAGGTACTATGTCTTTATGGTTAAGAACTCACATTTTCTTGGTTTCATATTTTTGGTTTCATTATTCACTACCTATCTGTCATATGTGTTTGGGTAAGTTATCAGTTTCTATATCGTTCAGGATATAGAATGTATATGTAAAATATACTGTAAAATGAGCTGGAGTGAGGATCAAATGAAACAATCTATCTAAATGACTGTAGCTAGAGTTTAACACCCAGATAAGCACTCAGCGTATGTTAACTCATTATTATTCAAAGTCCTAGCACAGTGTTTGGCACATAGTAAGTGTTCATCAAATCCTTCTAAAGATGGATATAAATCCCTGCAATTAGTAATGAAACAATAATAGAAGACCTCCTCCTTCCTTTTTTTTTTTAATTCCAAGTTAGTTAACATACACAGTGTAATACTAGTTTCAGGTGTAGAATTCAGTGATTCATCACTTACATACAACACCCAGTGCTCATAACAAGCGCCCTCCTCAATGCTCATCACCCATTTAGCCCATCGTCTCACCCAACTCCCCTCCAGCAACCCTCAGTTGGTTCTCTGTATTTAAGAGTCTCTTATGGTTTGCCTCCCTCTCTGTTTTTTATCTTATTCTTCCTTCCCTTCCCCTATGTTCATTAGTTGTGTTTCTTAAATTCTACATATGAGTGAAATCCTGTGATACTGTCTTTCTCTGACTGACTTATTTCACTTAGCATAATACACTCTAGATCCATCCATGTTGTTGCAAATGGCAAGATTTCATTCTGATTGCCAAATAATATTCCATTATGTATGTACATATGTGTGTGTGTGTGTGTGTGTGTGTGTGTGTGTGTGTATATATATATATAGCTCACATCTTCTTTATCCATTCATCTGTTGATGGACATTTGGGCTCTTTCTCTAATTTGGCTATTGCCGATACTGCTGCTATAAACATTGGGGTGCATGTTTCCCTTTGAATCAGCATTTTTGTATCCTTTGGATAAATACCTAGTAGTGCAATTGCTGGGTCATAGGTAGTTCTATTTTCAATTTTTTTGAGGAACCTCCATACCGTTCTCCAGAGTGGCTGCACCAGTTTGCATTCCCACCAGCAGTTCAAAAGGGTTCCTCTTTCTCCACATACTTGACAACATCTCTTGTTTCCTGTGTTGTTCATTTTAGTCACTCTGACAGCTGTGAGGTGGTATCTCATGGTGGTTTTGACCTGTGTTTCCCTGATGATGAGTGATGTTGAGCATCTTTTCAAATGTCTGTTAGCCCTCTGGATGTTTTCTTTGGAAAAGTGTCTATTCATGTCTTCTGCCCATTTCTTCACTGAATTTTTTTTTGGGGGGTGTTGAGTTTGGTAAGTTCTTTATAGATTTTTGATACTAACCTTTTATCTGATATCATTTGTAAATATCTCCTCCCAATCTGTAGGCTGCCTTTTAGTTTTGTTGGTTATTTCCTTAGCTGTGCAGAAGCTTTTTATCTTGATTAAGGCCCAATAGTTCATTCTTGCTTTTGTTTCCCTTGTCTCTGGAGATATGCTTAGTAAGAAGTTGCTATGGCTGAGGTCAAAGAGGTTACTTCTTCTTTTCTCCTCTAGGATTTTGATGGTTTCCTGTCTTACATTTATGTCTTTCACCCACTTTGAATTTATTTCTGTGTATGGTGTAAGAAAGTGACCCAGTTTTATTCTTCTGCATGTCGCTGTCCAGTTTCCCCAATATCATTTGCTGAAGAGACTGTCTTTTCCATTGGATACTCTTTCCTGCTTTGCCGAAGATAGTTGGCCATATATTTGTGGGTCCATTTCTGGGTTCTCTATTCTGTTCCATTGATCTGAGTGTCTGTTCTTGTGCCAGTACCATACTGTCTTGATGATTACAGCTTTATAATACAGCTTGATGTCTGGAATTGTGATGCCTCCAGCTTTGGTTTTCTTTTTAATGTTACATTGGCTATTTGAGGTCTTTTCTGATTCCATACAAATTTTAGAATTGTTTGTTCTAGTTCTGTGAAGAATGCTGGCTTTATTTTAATAGGGATCACATTAAATGTCTAGATTTCTTTGGGGAGCAAAGACATCTTAACAATATTTGTTCTTCCAACCCATGAACGTGGAATGTTTTTCCACTTCTTTGTGTCTTCTTCAATTTATTTCATGAGCTTTCTATAGTTTTCAGCATACAGATCTTTTACCTCTTTGGTTAGGTTTACTCCTAGGTATTTTATGGTTTTTTGGTGCAATAATAAATGGGATCGATTCCTTGATTTCTCTTTCTGTTGCTTCATTATTGGTGTATAGAGATGCAGCTGATTTCTGTATGTTGACTTTATTCATGTATTAGTTCTAGCATTTTTTTTTTGGTGGAGTCTTTCAGGTTTTCCACATAGAGGATCATGTCGTCTGCAAAGAGTGAACATTCGACTTCTTCCTTGCCAGTTTGTATGCCTTTTATTTCTTTTTGTTGTCTGATTGCTGAGGCTAGGATTTCCAGTAGTATGTTGAACAACAGTGGTAAGAGGAGATATCCCTGTTGTGTTCCTGACCTTAGGGTGGAAAAGATCTCCTCCTTCTGATGATGCTTCTCTTTTCCTTTTTGAGTAGGTGATTTTGGGTAATGAAACTCAGAGGTTCATGTGTCTTCTTGAGAGGTGACTTTGGGACAGAAGAACTGAGAGAGCCTTAAGTGGTGCTTGGGGAAGAACAACGGGGGCTGTGGCTGCTTGGAACTGGCTATGCCCTGGCCCAGTGGTTCTTAAATAATGGCTTGAGACCAACACTATCATCAAGTGGGAACTTATTAGAAATGCAAATTCTTGGGTTTCACCCCAGACTTACTGAATCTGAAGCTCTTAGAAATGCAAATTCTTGAGTTTCACCCCAGACCTACTGAATCTGAAACTCTGGGGCTGAGACACAGTGATCTGTGTTTCAATAAGTCCTTCAGGTGATTCTCCTGCGCGCTCAAGTTTGAGAACTGATTGATATCCTAAATTTCGGAAAAGAGATCAAAGCGGTCTTAAATTTCTCATGTGGAATGGGGAATAGTGCTTCCTGAGACAAGTGACTTCCAGCAGATTCCTTCAAGGATGTCAACAAATGGACATCAACCCTTAAAGCTGACCTTCCTTGAGGCAAGCCGTGAGAGAGGACCAACGCCACCTCTCTGTAAGCCACATCATAATGTGTAGATGCAATTCAGTGACTCTGTGTGCTTGGCCCATAGTAGGTGTTCAGGAAATAGTTACTGAGCTAAGGAGAAAGGAAGGCTATGCAGAGGACAAAAGTCCTCAATACATTCCATTGCTTATGTCACCACAGTGTCTTTTCACACAAATCCTAGAACAAGGAACTTCTCATGTGTGCACCTTGTACTGAACACCTATGTGCCTGACTTGGTGTAGCTGTCAGGTTAAACAGGCAGCTGATTTCTTCCAGGGTAGGGCTACAGCCATCCGTCACCTAAACTACCCATTGTAGCCAGTACCCTATTCCCATACTCAAATTTCTAAAATATGAGAGATTTATGGAATCAGGAGAAAATCCACTGACAAATCTCCCTCCATCTAAAGGTTTTGATGTTCAATATAGTTCATTGCTATCAATCACGTATACCTTGGAATCGTGCACGTGTGGCCATATATGTGAAATAATCATACACATGAAAACTGAGATTGTTGAGAAAAAGCCGAAACACTTATTTCTATATTTTAGTTTTAAGATATGAAAGCATATGGGAGTCCTGTTGGGTACAAATGGCTCTATATTTTCTAAATCTCTAAAACAAAATGTGTAAGTTAGAATCTTCTGCTCTAAATTCCATATGGCTTTAATTAATTCACAAAGTGAGTAAATGTACTTTCCATTTAATGGAAAAGGCTTTTGGCTGTAGGGCCACTTACTTTGCACTGGTTAATGGAGCATTACGAGAAAGACAGAGAAATATTAATCATATTTGCAAACATGGCTAGGTTTGTTGTTAGGCAATTAACTATTTATAGCACTACTTATAAAAATGATAGAAAATATTCAAAGAGAATAGTCCTACAATGAGTGCTATCATATAAAAATTAATAAACCAAAATGCAATATTTTCTAAAACTAAACAAACAGAAAACATATCTCCAGCCACTAAATAATGCCATATTTGCATGTAAAGAATCTCATCATTTCAAACAGGAGACTTTACCAGTTGCCACGCCTTTTCTATGTAAAATGAACTGAAAGGGTAGAAATATTACAATTAACTGGCCACAAGATGTATCTTAAAGTGTTGTTCGTTCTTGGAAAAGAAAGAGAAACAAAATTCCCCAACAACAAAGGCATCATGAGTTGCTCAAAGGCAGCTACGTTAAAAAGTACCGCCTTTTACTGTCAAAAAGACTTTGTCTTTTGTATTACTATTGATTTCTACCCATATTGGGTCATTCCATCCCTCAATTTATAAAGATTGGCTTTCAGGCTGAACACATGAGATAATGATGAATGCTGCCTCATTTAGAGCAGATGGGAACATCCTGGCAGAGTCGAAACTGTATTTGGCATAGAGGTAAAGTTCTCGAGGGATGAGATGTAATAGTTTGCTAGGGATGCCATACCAAAACACCACCGACTGGGTGGCTTAAACAACCAAAATGTATTCTCTCACAGTTCTGGAGCCTAGAAGTCCAAGATGAAGATGCCAGAAGGTTTGGTTTTTATTTTTCTGAGGCTTCTCCCCTTGGCTTGCAGATAGCCACCTTCTCATTGTGTCCTCACATGGTTGTCCTTCTGTCTGTGTGGTTCGTATCCTCATCTCCTCTTCTCATAAGGACACCAGCCGTATTGTATTGTGGCCACCCTAATGACTCTGTTTGAACTTCATTACCTCCTTAAAGGCCCTATTTCCAAATACAGACATATTCTGAAATACTAAGGGCTAAGTACTAAGGGCTTCTATATATAAATTTTAAGGGGACAGAATTCAACCCATAGCAGGAGATAACAAAATTCTTCTAGCTTTGGGAATGTAACTTTTTTTTTATTCACTCATTAAGTTTCAGTTACTCATAGAGTGAACAAATCACTGTGAATCTCAACTGCAATAATTACAATTCAAGGTAATGTGATGGAAACTTATCTTAGGGGGGGTAGCCTGGTCGAAGAGGTGACTGAAAATGTCCCTGAGGAAGTAACGGTTCAAGCAACATTTGAAAAATTAGTAGATACAAAACAAATGAAGGGGAGAGGAGAAAGTGTTTAAGAGAGAAAAGAGTGTATATGAAGGCTGCCATGTCAAGGAGTATGCGTAAAGGAGCAAAAGAAAGTCACCTAGCCAGATCAGGAAGATGAGAGGAAGTGTGGGACCAAAGAAGGATGGAGAAATAGGTACAGGCCATACAGGCAGGGGTCTGTAGCACAGATTAAGGATTTAGTGTCTATTTAATAGGTAATGACTTTTTAAAAAATTTTTTTAACGTTTATTTATTTTTGAGACAGAGAGAGACAGAGCATGAACAGGGGAGGGGCAGAGAGAGGGAGACACAGAATCGGAAGCAGGCTCCAGGCTCTGAGCCATCAGCCCAGAGCCCGATGCGGGGCTCGAACTCACGGACCGCGAGATCGTGACCTGAGCTGAAGTCGGACGCTTAACCGACTGAGCCACCCAGGCGCCCCTAGGTAATGATTTTAAAGTGTTTAAAATTAAAGTGTTTTAAATCTGGGGAGGAGGGTGAGGGTGGAAATCATCTTGTAATTTTGACTCTACTGTTGAGAATACATTACGGATAGTGGTAGAGAGGAAGTAAGCAAGCAGGTTAGGAGGTGTTTCCAGAGGTTTAGGGGATGGTGGAGAGACAAAAGAAGTAGACAGGTTCAAAAATATTTAAGAGATAAAATAAAAAGAATTAGATTAATGATAGATTACACATGTGTGTTAGGGAATGGTGATGAAATAAACGGAGAATAAGTACTAGAGTTTGGCCTTTTAAAACTGGATGAATAGTTGTAACATTCCCTGAGATAGAGATCAGTAGGACAGTATAGGGTGTTGGAGGAAATGTCACGTTTTTCTTTGGTTCCTGTTGAGTTGGAGATACCTCATGATAGCAAAGAGGTATGCAGGTCTCGAAGGCAGACTAAAGGTTTGGGCTGAAGATACAAATGTGATTTATTTCTTTATGAGTGCAACTGAAGATGAAGATGTGGATGAAACCAGCCAGAGAGAAAGAAAGAGAGAGACAGAATAGAGTGAGAAAAGAGTAGGGGTAGAACTGAGACTAGAGGAACTTTAATATTTAATGGTCAGTTAGATGAACTTGAAAGGAAGAAACAGGCAGAAACACACAGAGAAGGAAAAGGAGAAGCAGAGGTGTATGCAGTCAATTTGTGTAATGTCACTAAGAGACTAGAATGGAAAATGCCCTTTGCGTCTGCTGCCATGAGGGTCCTCAGTGACATGATGGGGCAGAACCCACACGGCCGTGGCTGGAGAATGATGAGAGGTGATGAAACAGAAATGGGTACGTGTTAGGTTGGGCTCCCCCAGAAGCAGATTCTGAGACAGGATTTGACTCCAAGTGGTTTATTTGGGAGACAACCCCGGGAAGCAACAGTAAGGGAGAAGGGAAGTAAGAGGGAAAGGGAAGGAAGATGTAAAACATGAGGTACTGAGCATATTATAGCTGTGGCAACTATTATTCAGTCCTACTGGGGGTCTCTGGGAGACAACGCAGAACACAACTCAGAGGTATGCTCATCTCACCAGGGACTAGGAAGTTCATGTTTCTCTTCCAACTCCCACCCATCATTTACTGAGGGATGTTCCCAAGGACACAAATTCCCCAACACTTCTGGTGTGCCCTGCATTAGACTGGAGAGCAGCCTCCGACGGGTGGGGGGCAGGCCCCAGCTGCTTAAAGTAGGATGCCACTGGCCTGTACTGGAAACTGAGTGCGGTGAGAAGTCGAGTGAGGCACTGACTGCGTCTGCTTTAGGATACTACAGATAACTCCAAGAATTTGGAGATGAGCGATAGGAGGGGAATTTGGGAGTTTGCTGGAGTGAGATAATAGTTTAAGAGAGATTATCTTGTGGTTTAAACGGGAGAAATTTAAAAGTTCATGGGAAAGAGCTCATGGCTGTGTAATATTCGTGTGTATGGTGTGTGTGTGTGTGTGTGTGTGTGTGTGAACACACTACATCTTCTTTATCTGTTTGCCTATCAGTGGACACTTAGGTTGCTTCCATGCTGTGGCTATTGTAAATAATGCTGCAGTAAACACAGAGGTGCAAATACCTTTTTGAATTAGTGTTTTCATTTTCTTTGGGTAAATGCTCAGTAGTGGTATTTCTATTGTTAACTTTTTGAGGAACCTCTATACTGCTTTCCACAGTGGCTGCACCAAGTTACGTTCTCACCAACAGTGTACCTGTCCTCCTTTTTTTCCATATCCTCGTCAACACTCGTTCCTTGTATTTTTTATTTTAGCCATTCTGACAGTTGTGAAGTAATATCTCGTTGTGGTTTTGATTTGCATTTCCCTGATGGTTAGTGATGTTAAACATCTTCTGATGTGTCTGTTGGCCATCTGTATGCCTTCCATGGAAAAATGTCTATTCAGGTCCTCTGCTCATTTTAAAATTAGATTATTTGTTTTTTGGTGTTGAGTTGTAGGAGTTCTTTATGTATTTTTTTTAAATTTTTTTTTCAATGTTTATTTATTTTTGGGACAGAGAGAGACAGAGCATGAACGGGGGAGGGGCAGAGAGAGAGGGAGACACAGAATCGGAAGCAGGCTCCAGGCTCCGAGCCATCAGCCCGGAGCCTGACGCGGGGCTCGAACTCACGGACCGCGAGATCGTGACCTGGCTGAAGTCGGACGCTTAACCGACTGCGCCACCCAGGCGCCCCTGTATTTTGGATAATAACCCTTTAACGGATATATCATTGTGTCATTTGCAACAACATGGATGGAACTGGAGGGTATTATGCTAAGTGAAATAAGTCAGACTGAGAAAGACAAAAACCATCTGACTTAATTCATATGTGGAATCAAAAACAAAAACAAAACAAATGAAGAAACAAACAAAAGGCAACATCAGACCGATAAGTACAGGGAAAAAACTGATGGTTGCCAGAGCACAGGGGAGTGGGGGGTTGGGCAAAATGGGTGAAGGGGAGAGGAAGATCCAGGCTTCCAGTTATGGAATGAATAAGTCACAGGAATAAAAAACACCCCATCAGTAATACAGTCAATGATATTCTAAGAGTGATGTAATGGGACAGATTGTAGCTACACTTGTGGTTTACAGAGCATAATGTATAAACTTTGTCAAATCACTACGTTGTACACCTGAAACTAATATAACATTGTGTGTCAGCTGTCCTCAAAAACAAACATTCATGGGAAGGAAATGAATGAGAGATTAAGCATATAAAAGAAAGGATAATCAGTTAGCCAAGCTGACTACTCATCTTTTGGAGCACTGTTGATAGATACATCAACTTCCCTACTCCATAATGTCTCCATGTCCACACCATCTGTAATCACGATTACTACCTATACATATTAGCTGGCGGAAATTTCTGTAAACAAGATAAAAACTCATTACATGCATTAAATGACTTCCTGTACAATATTTAATACACAGCAATCTACTGAGATGCTAACTGGGAAGGACTAAAGCATCAGGCATGCTGGGCTGCTTCAGGGGGATTTAAGTGGCAGTGATGTGGGAGAGTTTCATTTTCAAATGGGAGTAATAAGTCAACGTATTCTTTACAATGCTACTTATATTCTTCTGGGTGACTGAGTTATATTAAAGGATGACGTAAACTGAATTTTTAGATCAGTCTCTTCAATTTACACTGAATTCTTTATTTTAGTCCCACTATTGAGTTTTTTCCCTGCCAAAGTACCTTATGTCAGAGCCAGCAAAAGCTTTTAGTCTCTGCTTATTTGCATTCCATTTCTTAAATGTAGCACATATGTAACCAAATCAAATATGTATTTGGCAATTTGCAACATCTCTGAATACTTGCTGATCTTAGACATTAAGATACATTGTTTTATAGGATAATCATCAAAGTATACCCACTAAGGTTTGTCTTAGATTTGGGTTTTTGTATTTTCATCCCTATCCATCATTTGTTATTCAATAGTTTTATTAAGTATTTCTTGAGAGGTAGTCAATATGTGTATTTTCCACATAATAATGAATAATGAAAATACACTAAATGATCCAGGTATGTTTGTACAAATGTAGATCAGCATTCGTTCATTCACCTCATTTGCTACGTCCTCTTTATGTAAGGGAATTCTCTGTGAGTGACCTCCAAGGAAGGCCAAAAGGCTATGGCCTGGACACTAACAGCATCTGCTATAGCCACTGACCTTGCCTCGATTCCAATTTCAGGTATGGCTGCTTGTAATCCTTTGGGTACCATTAGCCTAGGCCTCTATCCTTAGATCAGCACTCTATTTTATCTAACATTAGGACAGTCGTAGTTTCACCAGGTGGTGACAATGGAACGTATAGATTAAGATCACGGGCAGGATAAAGTAGAGAACAATTTTAACTTCAGTGCAAAACTGACGTCAGCTTAGTAATGTGGTTGCGACTCATTCATCTGTAAAAGGCACCACTGATGGCCTAAATGACAGAAGCAACACTTAGCAGAGCCCATCCCACAGCTAATGGATGATGACTGATTTCTCAAAGCTCATATTATTGTATGGGGATTGATACTGGTCCCAACTCATGGCGCTTGTTTCAAAACCAGACACAGGATCCTTCGAGTCAGCCCGGAAGCAGCTGGAAATCCAATAGCACTATGAGGTTAACCACCAGGTCAGGGAACTTTAGGCTCGAAAGTGTGTTCCACATTCCAACTCCCAAGCCTTCCAGGTCTTAGGATTCCTCCATGTAGCAAATATGAGCACAGCCTTGTCTTGATACCTAGGGTCATAACAGACAATCTGCCCATAGTTTGGTCATGGGACTATTCTGGAAGAAGATCACTGTGATGAACTGGGAGAGCATGGCCCGATCACTTCCAATTGGATTGCTTTCCTGTCATTTACATCTCCGCTCAGAGGCCATTTTCTCAGGGAGGCTGTTTCTATTGAGAAGCCTTAGGCCGTAAGCAACAGACCAACTCACTGAAATGGCTTAAAGATCCAGGTTTTCTCCAGGGTTTTGCTCTGCCATCCTCAGGTTTCCCCTCACAGCTGCGAGAAGCCTCCGGCAGCTTCAAGCATCGCTTCTCAAACTACATCGAAAGCAGAGACTTTCTTTTCCTTATGTCCTTGTGTAAAATGGAGGGAAATGGGTCCAACAGTCTCCAGCCAACTTTCCCCTGAATCTCAGAGGCCAAGATCGCCACACTCGTCCCATTTGGAAACCAATGACTGACCAGAGGGTTCCCATCACCGCAACTGGCTCAAACTAATCAATATATATGTCCTGGGATAGAGATGGGCCTGGCTTTCACTGAAGCACACAGCCACTTGATTTGGAAGCAAACCAGGCCAAGAAAGAAGACGGTGGCCTGGCCCCTGTGAGGGCAATTAACAGTGCTGCGTACATTTTCCATGGCCAACCCAAATTTTAGCCCATGTCCTCAATTTCTTCCTCATGATCCTGCTCTTTTTTGGTTTTTCTTTATGTCTTATATCTTTTAAAATGTATATTATTTGTTCATTTGTTTATTCCGCCCCCCAGCATTGTAATAATGTGAGATCTATGTAGGAAGAAAGTTTGAAGATGCTCAATAAACATTTACTGAATGATGAATGAATCCACGGTGTTGTCACAAGACGGTCTCTGTAGAAACGAATTCCAGGAAGAGAAGGGCGGTGGCAGGAAGGAGAGGATGGAAATAGGCAGAGTGTGAGACAGAGCAAGACAGAATCATGCTTACTTTTCACTTTATTGTCTTACCTTCAGACAATTCCACATCTAAATGGAGTTTCACAGCTTAACAGAGGCTGCAGCTATAACCAAACCATCCTGGGCATTTCATAAAGATTTCACCATCAGCTTTGTGCAAGGTAATCAGATAGAAACCTAACTTTTTTTTTTTTTACAACTACCCAGAACAGGGGTGCCTGGGTGGCTCAGTCGGTTGAGCATCCAACTTTGGCTCAGGTCATGATCTCACAGCTTGTGAGTTCGAGCCCTGCATCGGGCTCTGTGCTGACAACTCAGAGCCTGGAGCCTGCTTCGGATTCTGTGTCTCCCTTTCTCTCTGCCCCTAACCCACTCACATTCTGTCTCTGTCTCTCTCAAAAATAAATAAACATTAAAAAAAATTAAAAAAACAAAAACTACCCAGAACAAAGCTTATCTTTTCTTGCTAGTGAACCCTAAAATTACTTTGGTCCTTCTGCCTGTATCTCTGGACAAAAATGGATGCTTATAAAACATCATATTTTTATTACCTGCATTTGCTACTACTGTAAAAAGAGTCTGTTTTGTCTCTCTTACTGGGAATTTCTGCAAACAACATACCAACGAATGTCAACCACAGATCGTGGGTACATAAACAGTAAGGAGAATGGAGACGATTCTTCAATCATGCAGTTCACTTTACAATGAAGAGAGAGAGGTGTGATGGCTCATGCCCACCAAATGTAATGACTACAGTGCCTAGAAAATAAAAAGGAGAGAAAAAGGCAAACAGAAGGCCATTTTATGCCACTTTCTAAAGGGGTTTAAAAGGTATTCTCTATTTTCCACTTAAACTGCAGGATGCAACGATATAACATTGCTCACCTTTTATTCTCTCCTCAGGTCTCAAATGAAGATAAACTTGCACTAACTTGCACTAGTCGAGACCATCATTTATTTATTTCCAATTTATTTGTTATCTATCCTTTCCTGCAGTAGCCCCGGCACCTAGATCAGCACCTGGCATGGGGCCGATGCTCAATTATTATTTATGAAATGAAGTGTTCAACAGATGTCATTTTTCACATTTACGCTAACACCCTGATCACCCTCACCTTGTCTTTCCGCTGCCTTTCCTAAAACTATTACCATAAATGTCCTGTGGGATGACAATACTTCAAAGAGGTAAACACAGAGTTACCATATTACCCAGCGATTCCACTCCTAGGTGTATATCCGGGATAAATGAAAATGTGCATCCACACAAAGAGTTGTACACGAATGTGCATAGCAGCATTGTTCACAACAGCCAAAAAGTGGAAGCAACCCAACCTCCATTAATTGGTGAACGAATAAATGAAATGTGGTCTACCCATATAATGAAATATTATTCGGCAATAAAAAGAAATGAAATACCGATCCATGCTACAACACGGATGAACATGATTCCATTTTCATGAAACGTTCAGAATAGGTAAACGGAGTGAGACAGAAAGTAAATGAGTTACTGTCTAGGGCTGGGGACAGGAGAAATACAGAGTAACTGTAAACGGACACAGGTGTTTCTTTCCAGGGTGACGAACGTGTTCAAAAATTGCTCACAGCGATGGTTACTCAACTCTGTGAAAACCAAATCCACAGAATGGTACCCTTTGAGTGGATAAATCGTACCATATATGAGTTATATTTCCATAAAACTGTTATATTATTTGAAATCTCGAGGAAGGAAAGAAGAAAAGGTAAAATCTAGAGTAGTCACTTCATTTTTTTATTATGTTTTTTCATCTTCTTTTTTTTTAATATGAAATTTATTGTCAAATTGGTTTCCATACAACACCCAGTGCAGTCACTTTAAAAGTGTCCGTGTCGGGGCGCCTGGGTGGCGCAGTCGGTTAAGCGTCCGACTTTGGCCAGGTCACGATCTCGCGGTCCGTGAGTTCGAGCCCCGCGTCAGGCTCTGGGCTGATGGCTCGGAGCCTGGAGCCTGTTTCCGATTCTGTGTCTCCCTCTCTCTCTGCCCCTCCCCCGTTCATGCTCTGTCTCTCTCTGTCCCAAAAATAAATAAACGTTGAAAAAAAAATTAAAAAAAAAAAAAGTGTCCGTGAGGGAGACAAATTTAAACAAATGAAATAAGGCACAGAGACACTCTTCCCTTTAATACCTTTACCAAGTACTTATTGAGCACCTATGGTATGCTAAGCACCGTCAGAACTTCTGGGAATAAAGCGCTGTTTAAGTCATCAGGGGACCACTACCACAAAACATTGCTTTTGCAGTTTTATTCTAACACCCATGCTTTTTAGTTGTTTTCCTTTATGTTGCTGGCCTGGAAAGTGCCTTTGCCAGGTGTGTTTTCTAGCTCACAGTAGATTAGATGTCAAAAGTGAGGCCAGAGAGAAAGTGATGATACTAATTATAGCCCCTACGGCTAATGTACTCTTCCTTAAAGGTTTCTATTGAGGGAAAGGGGAAAAAAAAATTACAGAGAGGGAGGGAGGCAAACCATAGGAGACTCTTAAATACAGAGAACAAACTGAGGGTTGATGAGGGGGCGGGGGAGAGGGGAGGGTGGGTGATGGGCATTGAGGAGGGCACTTATTGGGATGAGCACTGGGTGTTGTATGGAAACCAATTTGACAATAAGTTATATTTAATAAAAAAGATTTCCATTAAATATTGAGTAGATGCAAAATAATTTTATAAAGTGTGTGCACGGAATAAAGAATTACAAAAAGATGAGCACATGGGAACACTTCATACTTTAAAAGTCCCTGTTCACCCCTTCTCATGCTCATTCTTCCTGCCCCTCAGAGATAACCACTGTCTATTGTAATCCTGTTACATCACCCACATTCTGTGATTGTCCTTCCTCAGGCTGCTGGCCTGGAAAGCAGCTTTTCCTGGTATTGTGTTTTTCTAGCCCACAGTAGATTAAATGTAAAAAGTGGGACCACGCAGATAGCTACGTGCGGTGTTGACTCATTGTCTGATATTCCGCAAGAAGATAGGAAACTGAAGGACAAAGCATTCCCAAAGCGGCGTGACCTGGGGCCACCATTATCCATCTTAATACTCCTAGCAGTTATCTGTTTTACCATATAGTACAAGTTTTATCATACAGCACAAAGACAGATGTTATTGCTAAAACTGGTCCCTCATGGAAGCTTAAGCTATGATTGTTATAGTTTATATTATAAGAAGATAAGAAAAGGGGTGCCAGGGTGACTCAGTCAGTTAAGCGTCTGACTCTTGGTTTTGGCTCAGGTCATAATGTCATAGTTCGTCACATCGAGCCCTTTGTTGGTCTCCTAGCTGACAGTGCAGAGCCTGCTTGGGATTCTCTCTCTCTCTCTCTCTCTCTCTCTCTCTCTCTCTCTCTCTTTCTCTGCCTCTCCCCTGCTCAGGCTCTCTCTCTCTCAAGATAAATAAATTAAAAAAAAAGAAGATAAGAAAATATATACCTTATTTTGTTGATTCCAAGATGCACACATTTCCTCTCATTTCATGTCTCTGAACCTAGATGCAGCTGCCAGTTTGTGGCATAGTTTTTTATGTCTAGGCATGCTCAGACTTGGTCATGACTGTTGATAGTAATATTGTTTTGACAGAGTCACATACGTGCATTGTTGGGATCTACTTGTTGAGTATTGTTGAGTAGAGTTGCCATTTTTAAAAATGACTTCAGAAGCTTACACCATGATTTGGGATCGAAATGAAAAGTTATTGGGTGCATAGAAAGGCATGGTGTAGGGACATGACTTTGTCATCAGAGAGGCAATGTTCATGACCACTGGAGGAATATAACCACTGATTCCACACTTCACACAGAGCAACAACCAACTGCTTTGTAGGACCAAAAAGGAAAACGCTAACAAGTAGGTGAAACCATACTGCATTTTGTTGCCAAAGACACATGAAACGTATTGCCTATCAACACCAAGTCCTGTGACAGAGACTGAAGAAATTGCCCAATTTCTTGGAAGATGAGAGAGGTTTCAAAGGAAGAAGAGGCCACTGTGACCAATTTATGCAGCACTATCATTAAGGAGCCAAATATCAACATGTAAGAAATTTCCTGCTGACTCGGAACAGAAGTTGATGCTAAACCTTTTCAGCCATCTATAGTTTAACAGAGGAAAAATAAGAGAATTAGTCAAGTAAGCAGTGCTAACAAAACCCAGTGTTCTTCCGTGTGCCACAAAATTATATTGTCAATACTAAAGATCAAACACTGTCCCTTCTGTAAGCAAAACTTTAATTCCAAGAGAAAATGTTGTAGCAATTAATTGACAGTAGCTTTTAAAAAAAATTCTTGGTGGTACATAATAGTGCGCTTTGACCTCTTTGAGTGATCAAAATACAGTATTTCTAGAAAATGTTCCATAAAATCTTCTGTATTATAAAAATATTTTAATAAAGTCTTGATAGACAAACAATAGTCTTGGAAAAAATATTTCTAACACAGAGAAAAGACAGTGGATTAGTATAAAGCACAAAGAACTCTTAAAAATTGTCAAAAAGAGAAAAACAACCTAAAAAAATAGATGAAGAATCTGAGGAGATATTTTATAGGATGGTAAATCTACTTGGCCAACAAATAAAAATACTAGTCAGGAAAATAATTTTTAAAGTGATAAGATATTATGTTACACTTAGCAGACTGGCAAAAATTTTGCAGGATCCTAACATCTCTTGCTGGCGAGGATGTGGGAAAAAGAGTATTTTCAAATCTTGCTGGTGGAAATGTGAATTATGACATTTCTTTTGGAAAGCAATCGGTTAGCATCTATCAAAATTAATATAAATGTATGCTTTCACCCAGCAAAACCTTTATTAAAGGATTATCCCACAGTAATTAGACTACTAAAAATAAAGATGATATGTACATCATGGATTATAGCAGATAGTTAGCAGGGTCCAGCCCCTACACGCTCAACTTGACTTCATCAATGCCCTCCAATCTGTCTTTCAATAGACAGTACATACAGTTCTTTGCTTGAGATCATTGCTGAAGCCTGCTTGGTCATGCTTACAAAGGACTGGGGAGTCAATGCTCACTAGGAGTAGCCCCCAACCAACCACTGGTGTGATTTGGTATAAATACCCCTGCTCCTTCACCCTTGGGTAGAAAAATCTTGAAGCACATTTTCTATACTGGCTCTGAGAGTCCCCCAATGAGATTAAGTTCCAACTGTTGACAGGGATAGCAGTCTGGATAGTGTACCCTTCATGGGCTGTCTTCCCTTCCCTGTCTCACTTTTCCACTCCCCTACCGTGTTGCTTCCACTTTCAAAAGAAACTATTACACTTAAACCCTCATCTCAGGGTTTCCTTCAGGGATTCCCAAACTAAGACAAGGATGGAGGGGGCAAAAAACAACCCAGAACCAGAGAACACAATGAAACCTAACAGTGAGTGAATGGTTAAACAGATTAGATTACGTCCACATAATGAAATATTAAGCAACCATCATGCAGAGTTAATTCATGCTATGTCAATTGATACTGAGTGATTTTAATAAGGTATTATTGAAACAAAATGCAGAAAATTGGGTTTAATATGATCTCAATTGTATCAACAATAAGTAAAGCTTACATACATGTATGTATCTTGAGGTTTCTTAATATCAGCACTATTGCCATTTGGGGCCATATAATTCTTTGTGGTGGGGGCAGAGTTCATCTTAAGAATCACAAATCTGGGGGCGCCTGGGAGGCGCAGTCGGTTAAGCGTCCGACTTCAGCCAGGTCACGATCTCGCGGTCCGTGAGTTCGAGCCCCGCGTCAGACTCTGGGCTGATGGCTCAGAGCCTGGAGCCTGTTTCCGATTCTGTGTCTCCCTCTCTCTCTGCCCCTTGCCCGTTCATGCTCTGTCTCTCTCTGTCCCAAAAATAAATAAACGTTGAAAAAAAATTTAATAAAAAAAAAAAAGAATCACAAATCTGTGTATGCCTAGGGATGCATGTGTATATTTGCTATGGTTACATGAGCGTAAAGAAAAATACAGAAGTTGAGAGGAGAAAGAAAGGAGTATGGGTAGTAAAAAAAAAAAGCATAAAAATAAGAGACTGGCAAATACATTTATTTATTTATGTAAAAAAAACTGATAAAAAATAAAAACAAAAAGTTTCTTTTTTTTTTTGGCTTGGAAAGGAAGGCTTTACTGGAAGCTTTACTCATGGGCTAGCATGGCATATCATTATTCTTAAATGCCTGGCACGTCTCTTTCTATTGAGACAGGCCAGTCTCCCAGCCTATATGATTCTGATGGGTCTGACAAGCCTAGATCACCTGGACCACAAGGGGGACTATTTGACCCAAGCTTCGCTAATCAAGGTACCCTCAAGGCCAAATAGATATTTACGTAAGACTCTGAATCACAAGCTATGAGGTTGGAAGTTTTGGGCTGCCTCTGGCTATTGTTCCTATCCATTTGTAACAACAGGGAATGAAGTTAGCATGCAAAGAATAGCACAGAAAGACAGTCAATATGTGGAGAGAAAGAGGGAAAGAGAGATAAAGGGGAAAGGAGGTGAGAGATCTGATGACATCATTTGAGAACCTGGGTATAGCTGAGCCCGAAATTATTTCACCCTATGATTTCTCAACTATTATCCAAACTACTAAAGCTCCCCTTTTGTTTTCTTTGCCTCCCCTCATTTGAATGATGTTTCTCCCACTGGTATCCAGAAAGATCCTGAATAATACAAAGTGATAGTGAATTCATCAACAGTGGACATAATGAGATGGCACTTTATAGAGATTATATAGTTTAAGTTTATTTATTTTGATGGGGGGGCAAGGGGCAGAAAGAGAGGGGGAGAGAGAATCCTAGGCAGGCTCCGCACTGACAACGAGGAGACTGAGGCAGGACTCAGTCCCACAAACCACGAGATCATGACCCGAGCTGAATCCAAGAGTCGGATGCTTAACAGACTGAGACACCCATACTCCCCATACTTTATACAGATGATATAGAACACTGTTTGGCATGGGAACAAATTGGAGTGGTTTATTTATTTATTTATTTTTTGAGAGAGAGAGAGAGAGAGAGAGAGAGAATCTTTTTTTTTTAATTTTTTTTAATGTTTATTTATTTTTGAGACAGAGAGAGACAGCATGAACGGGGAAGGGTCCGAGAGAGGGAGACACAGAATCTGAAACAGGCTCCAGGCTCTGAGCTGTCAGCCCAGAGCCCGACATGGGGCTCGAACTCACGGACCGTGAGATCATGACCTGAGCCAAAGTCGGCTGCTTAACCGACTGAGCCACCCAGGCGCCCCAGAGAGAGAGAATCTTAAGCAGGCTCCACACTCAGTGCAGAGCCCGACATGGGGCTCGATCCCACGACCCTGAAATCATGAGCTGAGCTGAAATCAAGAGTCGGTCGCTCACCTGACTGAGCCACCTAGGCACCCCTGGATAGTTTTATATTACAGGTGAATTTCTGATAACTTTGGAAAATTTCCAAGGCAAATTTCTCATAGAGTCCTTATGAGCTAACAAAAATACTTTTGCAAAGGGGAGACAGATCTAGGTTTAGGAAGCAGCTTGCTTTTCATAACAAATGAAGAATCCCAAGGAAGCATATTTTGGTCACATGTTCTATACTGTGGTGTCCAGAAGTTTTACATGTCTCTTACTTCTTGCTTCCTACTATAAGATTTCTGGATACCACCTCATAAGCCACTCAGAGGAACGTACCTGGCCCTGGCATCAGTGCAACCAGAAAGTGTGTGGGAATGAACACACATAGATCCATTCTCGGCCAGTGAGGTCGGAAAATGAAGAACAAAGGCTCCTTCCTTTGTGCCACGAGCAGACAGTTTTGAGATGCAACTCATAAATCTCCTGGGAGAGCCTTGGGTTATCAAGTGCAAGGAGCCTATACTAGGAGCCAACTCAATAACACATCTTTGCGTTGGCTTTTCCTTCTTTCCTGATGTACCAATGTCCCTGTCAACCCCCTGTCTTTACAATACCCTTGTTTCGGGTCTCAAATGAACTCTCCGCATGCAAGCCTTTTTCTCAGGCTCTTTTGGAAAATCTCAGGCTAAGCTCTACAGATACCTGTAAGTTCTCGAATATTATTCTCTGATACCTCCATATCACTTTTCACACCTCCCACAAAGTAGTTTGACAGCGTTTCTTTACCATTGCGAAGAAAAATAATCCATAGTAACATTTTTTTACTTTAAGTTTGAAGAGGAGAGGGACTAATTAGGAAGGGGAGAAGAGGTGCCCGTTGCAAAACTAGAGCAAGGGCCTTTGCCTATGGCACCAAGGTTAACAGAGTGGGGCAACACTCTGCTGCATGACCGGACCTCCAGTGAAATGGTGCATTCAAAAGGAAAATGCAAGCCCTGAGAGGAGGCCGGGGGAGAGGCCCACAGGAAGCTTGAAAGCTTGCTCATGAGGAAATGTGGTGTGCACACAGTAAGCTACTGATTTTCACTAAATCCAAGGAGACTTCAGACAGTTAGATTTACTTTGATTGATGCATTTGATGATGAGATGCTATGTTCCCTGGCATGCATTCTCATCCCCTATCTGGAAATCATACTGGAGTTTTGGGCCAGCTTTATGAAACCTTCTTTCTCACCTGGCCAGCATGATTTCAGTGAAGCACCAAGTGCCAAGGACAGGGCTGCGACTCGGCATGGAAGAAGTGTTACAGAAAGGGAGAGGGAAATTGTAAATCCCACTTGCCTTCTTTGGGGTTTCTGTTGTGTCTGTTCGTTCTCTGTACAAAAGGAACTGGTTGTGGAGCAAGGAGGGCAGGAGACTGGTAGGCAACAATGCCATTTTCCTTCCTTCCCTTAAAAAAATTTTTTTTAATGCTTATTTATTTTAAGAGAGAGAGAAAGAGCATGCATGAGCAGGGGAGCGGCTGAGAGAGAGAGGGAGGGAGAGAGAGAATCCCAAGCAGGCTCCATGCTGTCAGCTCAGAGCCCATCAAGGGGCTTAATCTCATGACCATGAGATCATGACCTGAGCTGAAATCAATAGTCAGACGCTTAACCGACTGAGCCACCCAGCCTCCCCTCCTTCCTTCCCTTTGTTTTGGAGTTCCACCTATAGATATGCATGTTGGGGATCAGGACACAAGGAAAGGGGTTGGCCAACTCTGAATTTCCCAGATCCCATAGACACTGACAGATGATCTCAGGCCTCCTCCATCCTGCTGGGAGGACCCCAGTGAGGTCGTATCATTATAACCCAGTCTCAAGATGGTACAAGTCCTACAAGTATCTTTCATGTCAATATATTTCCTTTTTCCTGGATATTATAGAGTAGTTTGGGGTGCATACACAATACACCAGTAAATTTCAACAATAGTTTTCATTGCAAAGAAATCAAAATAGTGATTTTGGTTTTCATTTTTAATCCCAAATCATCAGTCCATGCATGGTAGAGTAGATTTCATAAAAGCCAGAATCTGTCTGTTTTCCTACCTTATCATTTTAGATCAGGTAAAAATGTAAAATATTGAATGGATATAATGTAGAAGTTGGTGAGAATTAGAATAATTCATACAGGGATATAAGAAATGCGGGGGCGCCTGGATGGCTCAGTCAGTTAAAAGTCCAACTTCAGCTCGGGTCACGATCTTGTGGTTCATGAGTTTGAGCTCGGTGTCCACGCGGGACTTGCTTGGGATTCTCTATCTCTCTCCCTCTCTCTCTGCCCCTCCCCCACTTGTGCGCTCGCTCTCTCTCTCCCCCTTCCCTCCCTCTCTCTCAAAGTAATAAACAAATAGCTAAAGAAATAAAAGAAATTTAAATCTCAAAAATTCATTTTATTTTTTTTTAATTTTTTTTAACATTTATTTATTTTTGAGACAGAGAGAGACAGAGCATGAACGGGGGATGGTCAGAGAGAGAGGGAGACACAGAATCTGAAACAGGCTCCAGGCTCTGAGCTGTCAGCACAGAGCCTGATGTGGGGCTCGAACTCACAGACCGTGAGATCATGACCTGAGCTGAAGTCGGACGCTTAACCGACTGAGCCACCCAGGCGCCCCTCAAAAATTCATTTTAAAGTGGCACTCCTAGAAAAGAGATTGATATAGCGATGATAATAGCAAATACATTTCTCTCTTTTTGATTAAGCATATACTTGTTCAGAAAAAACCTAATGGAAAATAGCAAATCTGTAGTATTCGATTCCTTTAGGTAAAGTTATTTTCTCTGGAAGGGAGATGGGATAACTTAGAGTAGATATTTTTGAAAATTTTTATTAAAACAGCACGGTGAATATGTCTTCCCATATAAAATCATCAGAAGAAAGCATTCAATTTAAATGAAATAAGATAATATTTCTACAATCTTTCCTAGAAATATATAAATGCAGTTGACCAAGTTAAAACTAATACTTTTCTATGTTTTGCAGACTATCTGTGGTAGGAAACCAAACGTTCCTGTTCAGGGCTGAATGAAACCATAATTAACATGAGCGAAATGTACAAGTATATTGTATGTTTGCACAGTCAATTTCACTCTGTAAAAATTTAATTGATAAGTTGAATACAGATCCCAAAGTGGAATATTTGCACATAAATGTAAAACCCCAAAGAGATCGTTTGCGAAAGAAATGCTACACAATGTTACATGTGCAAAAGAAATCAGAAAAATGAAAAACATTACCACAGAGTGACCCTTTTAATTCAGAATAGAGAACAGTTCTTTCCCAAGTAATTTCAAAACTGCTGAGGCCTCTGGGAATTCTGAGGGCTTCACCATAAAAGGCTTCTGGAAGAATCTAAATATTTCTGACAGAGGTATTGGGGAGGCAGAGAGAAAGAAGTAGTGACTGGTGTATTTTTCATAGATTTCTGTAGCTATAGAGAGAATGCACCTAATACTGGTGATTCAGTAAGACTTTGGAAGTCCTACTCATCTTTATTCCCTGCCCATATGCTATTTTTCTAATGATCCCAGGTCACGACAGTCAGCCACTCTCTTCCTTGCCCACAACCTCCAGGTGTCAACTTTCAAGACCACTTAATGAGTCTTGTAGGTTTACACAAACCACACCAGGTAGGTTTTATGGTGGGGGCAGAAGCTGGGGCCTGACCAGGTACAGGAGTGGTCAACTGGGCTGTCAGAAGAGGTTTGTCTACTAGGCGTGGATGGCATTCAGGAACATAATGACCTCTGCCTCCATTCAGGAAAATGCTCACACCCACAAAACAAGTGCTCTTCCTGGAGGACAGAGTCCTTCATGAGTCACCCTGACTCTCCATCTTTGGAAGACTCCTCACGCAAGTCTCTGAGAGCCTGTCCATAAACAGTTGTGCTTTATCCAATGACAGGACACTTAGTGTAGTAAGTATTGTCAGGGAGGATAAGACCAGGCTTTTCTTAAGAAGAGCTGAGAACCAGACAGACTTCTGGAAGAGGGATTACAAATGGAGAGCAAAGCAACACAGCACTACTCCGTGACCTGGGGAACACGGAGGCCAGGAAGAAAGAAGAATTCAGGGTGGGACTCAGTTGCCAGCAATTAGACGTCAATGGGAAGGAGAAGTGACCTGCCATAGAATGAGTGAGACCTGTGGTTGCACTCATCCAATAACAGCAGGACAATAACGGAACCTACAGGGACCACATGCTAGATCAGCCTCGTGAGTTAGGTGCTTAAGTATTTCCTTTCTAGGCCTGAATTGTTCTGGGAAGTGGGACAGAGATGATTAACCCACGCACCAGTGCATAAACCTGCCAGGGAGGTGGAAAAGACAGAGGTCATCAATACACTTTACTGCTACTTCCTTTTAAAGCTTTTCACATGTCTCATACACGATGATTACTTCATAAAGACGAGGAGCACCCCGTCTAACTTATGTGGGCATCTCCCCATGGCACTTACTATGGTACATGCTCTGTGTAGGTGCTCAGAAAACAGTTACAGTCGCAGATTTAATTCTGAGTGGGATTACATAGACTCCTTGTCTATATCAGCTCACCAGTTGGGTAGATAGGCATTAAGATTGAGGGGCAGATAAAAAGGAGAGGAAGAGATACACTCAGCTGCTTAGGAGGAGTGCTTCTTTCCATCCAGTGGGGTACTTGTGACACTGTCCACCCTACCACCCATCTGGGGCATCACTCAGGGCTCAAGAGTAAAATTCTTACGTCAACAATGTCCATGGTACAGGGCAACTAACACATATTCCTTCCATCAACCCTTGTTGACATGGCTAAGCTCTGGGGCTATCACAGTGAAAAAGACAAGGCCCTGTTCTCAGAGAGCTTGATTTAACGAAAGGAAGTAAGGGCATCAAAAAATAATCACAAAAATAATTTATGGCATTTGTGAAAAAGAGTACAAAGGAAAAATGCAAGGTCATATGGAATCTACAACAGGCCCTTGGCTGAAGCTGTGAGAGGTTTCTCAGCCCAAATAGAAGAGTGCTAGAGAATTCAGTCTCCCAGAGGCAACCTTCCAAAGGAATGCACCAGCCTCACCTTCTACCTTCCACCATCCGTGGAAAAGACTATTCTGAGCCTTATGATCCATCAGAGGATCCATGGTGGGGTTGAGCCTCGGGTGCTTAACAGTGGTCTTTAATGATTCATTAACATGCCCTTTAGTAGATTTTCTTCTATGCCTTACTGCTCATATCCTCTACAATGCCTCCTGGGACAGGTTGCCAGATAACATATAGAACACTCAAAATTTTTTCATTAAAAATACTAAAAAAGTATTCATTGTTTACATGAAATACAAATTTAACAGAGCATTTTATATTTTGATTTTCTAAATCTGGCAACCTTAACCTGGGAACACTTCCCAAATAAATGCCCTCTTTCTCAAGTTCTTGTTTCAAGCTCTACTTTGAGAGGAACACAAACTAAGACAAACACCAACATCCAAAGAAAAGTCAGCGGAAGAAATGGAGCGGCCAAGCATCCAGGAGAAAACACAGAAGACTGATGTTCTAGAAGCCAAATGGAGATTGTTTTAGGAAGCTATGCTTAACGTTTTCCAGGATCTGTCAATGATGGCAGGCAGTGTCAAAATGATAAGCACTTTTCACGGATTATCTCATTTTCTCCTACACAAACCTATGGGGTAGGTGATATTCTTACCCCCTCTTCAGATTAGAAAGCCAAAGCATACAGAGGTTAATTAAATATGGCCCAAGTCACATAGTTATGCAGGGGGGAAAAGCCACACCGGTCCCCCTGATCTAAGCCAGTACCCCTCCATTGTGGTCCTGGGTGTCCCCAAAGTCTATATTAAGATCTCATCCCTTCAGTCTTCAGCACTTTAGTCATGGTACTAGGTACTTCACTCAGGGGGATATGGAAACAACATGACTTTTAATTAAGAATATAATTAAGGGGGCACCTGGGTGGCTCAGTCGGTCAAGCATCTGACTCTTGATGTTGGCTCAGTTCATGATCCTAGGGTTGTGGGACAGAGCCCCGTGTTGGGCTCTGTGCTGAGCATGGACCCTGCTTAAGATTCTCTCCCTTCCCTCCTTTCTCTCTCTCTCTCTCTCTCTCTCTCTCTTGAAAAATACAATTAAGAATAGTCAGAAATAGGAAGATGGCAGAGTAGGACGATCCTAATCTTGCCTTGTCCCATGGATACACCTAGATAATACCCACATCAGTGTAACTAAACCAGAAAATGACCCAAATGTTGGCAGAACACACTCTCCACAGCTACCTATAGAGAGGAAGCCACATCAAAAATGGTAGGAAGAGCAGAGACACAGGCAGGAACCAAACTAACTTGTGAGATTAACCACAAAGG
This sequence comes from Lynx canadensis, assembly GCF_007474595.2. Taxonomy (NCBI): domain Eukaryota; kingdom Metazoa; phylum Chordata; class Mammalia; order Carnivora; family Felidae; genus Lynx; species Lynx canadensis. Next base: position 11,196,648 of record NC_044321.2, read on the forward strand.
GGAGGGACACCACAGACAAGGGGGAGAAGCCATGCTAGGCACCCCAAACACAGAGGACCCAGACTGGGAAGACAAATCCCCATAACATTGGCTTTGAAAACCAGCAGGGCTTAACTTCACGAGTTTTTACAATCAGTGGGGCTTAGCATTGGGAAACTTTAAAAATCAGCAGAATCAGCTCAGGGAGAGCTGGTGGGCAATAGGAACTGAGCCCCTATCCTTAAAGAAATCATCACAGACAATCCCACTGAGCATAGAAGTAGCAGTTTGATAAATGACTGGGGTATATGGGAAGGAGATTTATTGACCAATGTCAGAACATACACCAAAGGGGTAGGAATCTCTAGGAGATTTCTGCAAGAACAAAAGAGCTGGCTGGTGCAGGAGCCAATGCCAACACTCTCCACCTAGCCTGTGAAGAGCACACCTCCCTACAGCCTGTGGATCTGCCCTACCCAACCTGTCCCCCTCAGCAGGATTTCCTGCAATGTGGCTGCAGGTCGCTTCCCACAAGCAGACAAGTGCATACCTTGCTAACACCATGTGCCCCATCATGGGCTCTCCTCCAGATCTGCCCCATCCAATCCAGCCCATCTAACCCGCCCCACTTGGTAGGAGTCCATCTAAAGCAATGCCAAGAGCATGGCACTGTGCAAGCAGCCCCAAGAGTGGCCAGCACCCCTCCAAAGTGACTCTTGCCCTTAGGAAGAGGGGAAGATAACCGCACACACTAGTTCAACTGTAGCCCCAGTAATGGGCTGTGGGGAGACATCTGATCTGACTGCTGGCCCTGCCCATCAACAAAAACTTCACAAGGGGTAGCACAAAGAGAGACACCAGTACTTGCAGGTCATGAAAACCTTAACAGACTGGGGGCAGACATCTGGTCTGACTGGAAGATTTACCCACCAATGAAAGCCTCTCAGGGTACAATTCAGGGATAGCACCCTGTAGTTCTGCATAACCACGGTTCTTGTAAACATCTGGTCTGACCCAACTCAAGCCCTAGGTGGCTCCAGACTGGCCCTTTAATAGCAGAATGACCATACCTTGCACAACAGACAAAGAGAGCCATTGTAGATGACTGGGCTAAACTCAAAAGTGGCTCAACCACAACAGTAGAATGCACAGGACACACATAGGAGATACTCCTGAAGCACCAGGCTCTGGTGAATAGGTAACATTGTACTGCAGGATGCTATAGGACCATTTCTTCATAAGACTATTACTTTCAATATTGGGAGACACAGCTGACTTTCCTAACACATCAAAACAGATACAGAGAATGGGACAAAATCAGAAGACAGAGGAATATGTCCCAAATGAAAGAATGAGGCAAAATCACAGTAAGAGAGCTAAACAAAATGTAGACAAGCAATATGCCTGATAGAGAATTTAAAGTAATGGTCACAGGGACACCTGGGTGGCTCAGTCAGTTAACCATCCGACTTCAGCTCAGGTCATGATCTTGTGGTTTGTGAGTTCGAGCCCTGCTAACGGCTCGGAGCCTGGAGCCTGGAGCAGCCTGGAGCCTGCTTCAGATTCTGTCTCCCTCTCTCTTTGCCCCTCCCATGCTCATGCTCTGTCTCTCCCTGTCTCTCAATAATAAATAAATATTAAAAAAATTTTAAAGTAATGGTCACAAAGATACTCACTGGACTTGAAAAAAGAGTAAAGGATCTCAGGGATATCTCCAAGAAAGAGATAAAAAAAATTTTTTTAATTATTTTTTAACATTTATTTATTTTTGAGACAGAGAGAGACAGAGCATGAACGGGGGAGGGTCAGAGAGAGGGAGACACAGAATCCGAAACAGGCTCCAGGCTCTGAGCTGTCAGCACAGAGCCCGATGCGGGGCTCGAACTCACAGACCGCGAGATTATGACCTGAGCCAAAGTCGGCCGCTTAACCGACTGAGCCACCCAGGCGCCCCAGAGATAAAAATTTTTTAAAAGATCCAATCAGAGATAAAGAAGTCAATAACTGAAATTAAAAATACACTAGAGAGAATAAATAGAGGCTACAGGAAGCAGAAGAATAGATCAATGACCTGGAGGACAGAGTAATGGAAATCAATCAGGCTAAACAGGAAAAAGAAAAAAGGATAATAAAAAATGATAACAGTTTAAAGGAACTCAGTGACACCACCAAGCACAATTACATTTACATTATATGGATCCCTGATGGAGAAGAGAGAGAAAAGGGGGCTAATAGCTGAAAACTTCCCTAATCTTGGGGAGGAAACCAAAATCCAGATCCAAGAGGCACAGAGAGTCCCCAAAAAATTAATCCAAGGAGGTCCACACCAAGACACATAATAATTAAAATGGAAAAAAGTAGTGACAAAGAGAATTTTAAAAGTAGCAAGAGAAAAGAAGATAGATGCATACAAGAGAAACCCCAGTGGGCTATCAGCTGATTTTTCAGCAGATGCTTTGTAGATCAGAAAGAAGTGGCACGATATAGTCAAAGCGCTGAAAGAAAAAACCCTGCAACCCAGAATACTCTAACCAGCAAGGCTATCATTGAGAACAGAAGGAGAGATAAAGAGTTTCCCAGAAAAACAAAAGTTAAAACAATTCATCACCATTAAACCAGCGTTACAAGAAATGCTTAAGGGGATCCTTCGAGTGGAAAGATGATAAGCAGGAGTAAGAAAAATAGGAAAGAAAAAAAATTCTCAGGTACATATAGACATAATAAAAGTAGATTAATCACTTATAAAACCAGTATGAAGGTTAAAGCACAAAAGCAGTAAAATCAAGTGTATCTATAAAAGTCAGTCAAGGGATTCAGAAAATAAAAGGATGTAAAGTATGACACACCATATATCTAAAATGTGGAAGGAGGGAGTAAAAATTTAGTGCTTTTAGAATGGCTTCAAAATTAAGCAACCATTGACTTAATATAGACTTCTCTATGCATAAGATATTATATATAAACCTAATGGTAACCACAAATCAAAAACCTATCATAGAAATGCAAAAATTAAAGAGAAAAGAATCCAAGTATATCATTAAAGAAAGCCATCAAACCACAAGAAAAGAAAGCCAGAGAAGGAACAGACAAGAATTTTTAAAAACCCATAAAACAAGTAACAAAATGGCAATAAGTACATACCTATCAATAATTACTTAGAATGTAAATGGACTAAATACTCCAATCAAAAGACATAGGGTGACTGAATGAATAAAAAAGTAGGACCTGGGGCATCTGGGTGAGTCAGTTGAGTGTCTACTCTTGATTTCAGCTAAGGTCATGATCCCAGGATTATGGGATCAAGCCCCAAATTGGACTCCATGCTGAGCATGGTGCCTGCTTAAGTTTCTCTCTCTCTTTCTCTCTCTCTCTCTCCCTCTTCCCTTCTCCCCTGCTTGCATAATCTCTCTCAAAAAATAAAATAAATCTTTAAAAAGAAAAAAGCAAGACCCATCTATATGCTGCCTATAAGAGACTTGTTTCAGGCCTAATGACACATGCAGAGAGTGAAAGTGAAGGGATGGAAACACATTTATCATGCAAATGTAAATGAAATAAAGCTAGGGTAGAAATACTTATATGAAACAAAATAGACTTTAAAACAAAGGCGATAACAAGAGACAAAGAAGGACATTATATAATCATAAAGGGAACAATCCAACAAGAAGATATAACAATTGTAAATATTTATGTACCCAGCATGGAAGCATCCAATTAAATAAAGCAGCTGTAAACAAACATAAAGGAAGAAATCGATAGTAATACAATAATAGTAGGGGAGGGGCGCCTGGGTGGCGCAGTCGGTTAAGCGTCCGACTTCAGCCAGGTCACGATCTCGCGGTCCGTGAGTTCGAGCCCCGCGTCAGGCTCTGGGCTGATGGCTCGGAGCCTGGAGCCTGTTTCTGATTCTGTGTCTCCCTCTCTCTCTGCCCCTCCCCCGTTCATGCTCTGTCTCTCTCTGTCCCAAAAATAAATAAACGTTGAAAAAAAAAAATAATAGTAGGGGACTTTAACACCCCATTTACATCAATGGATAGATCACCCAAACAGAAAATCAATGAGGAAATAGCAGCTTTGAATAATACACTGGACCAGATCTATCCAACAGATGTATTCAGAACATGCTATCCCCAAACAACAGAATACACATTCTTTTCAAGTGCACATGGAACATCCTGTAGAACAGATCACATGTTAGGGCACAAAACAAGTCTCAACAAATTCAAAAATATTAAACTCATATCATATATCTTTTCTGACCACAACACTATGAAACTAGAAATCAGCCACAAGTAAAAATCCAGAAAGAGCACAAATACATGGAAGTTAAATAACATGCTTCTAAGAAATGAGTGAGTCAACAAAGAGGAAATTAAAAAAATACATGGAGACAAATAAAAATGAAAACACAAAGGTCCAAAGTCTTTGGCATGCAGCAAAAGATGTTCTAAGAGGGAAGTTTACACCAGTACAGGTCTACCTCAAGAAGCAAGAAAAATCTCAAATCAACAATCTAACCTTACACCTAATGGAGCTAGACAAAGAAGAACAACGCCCAAAGCCAGTAGAAAAAAATAATAAATATTAGATCAGAAATAAATGAATTAGAGACTGAAAAACAGTAGAACAGATTGATGAAACCAAGAATTGGTTCTTTGAAAAGATCAACAAAATGATAAACCTCTAGCCAGACTCATAAAAAAGAAAAGAAAAGAAAAGAAAAGAAAAGAAAAGAAAAGAAAAGAAAAGAAAAAAAGAAAAGAAAAAGGGAGAAGATACAAATGAACAAAATCAGAAATGAGAGAGAAGAAATAACAACCGCCACCACAGAAACACAAACAACTGTAAGAGAGTATTATGAAAAATTACAGGCCAACAAAGTGAACAACCTAGAAGAAATGGACAAATTCCTAGAAACATAAAACTTCCCAAAACAGAGTCAGGAAGAAACTGGCAATTTGCACAGACCCATTATCAGAAATAAAATTGAATAAATATCAAAAAACTCCCAATACACAAAAGTTTAGGACCAGAAAGCTTTACAGGTAAATTCTACCAAACATTTAAAGAAGAGCTAATACCTATTTTTCTCAAACTATTCCAAAAAACAGAAGAGGAAGAAAAGCTTCCAAATTCATTCTATGGGGCCAGCATTACCCTAATACCAAACCCAGATAAAGACATTACAATAAAAAAAACTACAGATCAATATCTCTGATGAACATAGACACAAAAATCCTCAATAAAATATTAGCAAACCAAATCCAATAATACATTAATAAATCATTCACTACAATCAAGTGGGATTTTCCTGCCAAGTTTTTATTTAAATTTCAGCCAGTTAACATACCGGGCAATACTAGTTTCAAGTGTAGAATTTAGTGATTCATAACTTATGTACAATATCCATTGCTCATCATGGCAAGTGCCCTCCCCAATACGCATCACCTCTTTAACCATCCCCCCATCTCCCTTCCAGTAGCCATCAGTCTGTTCTCTATAGTTAAAAGTCTGTTTCTTGGTTTGCCTTTTTTCCTCCTATGTTCATTTGTCTTGTTTCTTAAATTCCACATATGAGTGAAATGATATTTGTCTTTCTCTGACTTATTTGTCTTAGCATAACACTCTCTAGCTCCATCCACATTATTGCAAATTGCAAGACATCATTCTTTTTATGGCTGAGTAATATTCCATTGTATGTATGTGCGCGCGCGCACACACACACACACACACACATACATACATACCAACACTTCTTTATCCATTCATCAGTTGATGGACATTTGGGCTCTTTCCATAATTAGGCTCTTGTTAATAATGCTGCTATAAACATTGAGGTGCATGTATGCCTTCAAATCAGCACTTTTGTATCCTTTGGGTAAATACCTAGTAGTGCAATTGTTGGGTCATAGGGTAGTTCTATTTTTAACCTTTTGAGGAACCTCCATAGTGTTTTCCAGAGTGGCTACTCCAGTTTGCATTCCCACCAACAATGTAAGAGAGCTCCCTTTCTCTGCATCCTTGCCAATACCCATTGTTTCCTGTGTTAATTTTACCCATTCTGACTGGTGTGAGGTGATATCTCATTGTAGTTATGATTTGTATTTCCCTGATGATAAGTAATGCTGGGCATCTTTTCATGTGTCTGTTAGCCATCTGGATGTCTTCTTTGGAAAATGTCTATTCATGTCTTCTGCCCATTTTTTAAACTGGATTATTTGGGGGGTTTTTTTGATGTCGAGTTTTATAAATTCTTTATATATTTTGGATACTAACCCTTTATCAGATACATCATTTGCAAATATTTTACCCCATTCTGTAGGTTGCCTTTTAGTTTCATCGAATGCTTCCTTCACTGTGCAGAAGCTTTTTATTTTGATGAAGTCCCAATAGGTTATTTTTGTTCTTGTTTCCCTTGCCTCAGGAGACATATCTAGTAAGAAGTTGCTAAGGCTGACGTCAAAGAGCTTACTAATTGTGCTCTCCTCCAGGATTTTTGATGGTTTCCTATTTCACATTTAGGTCTTTAATCCATTTTAAATTTATTTTCATGTATGGTGTAAAAAAGTGGTCCAGTTTCATTCTTTTGCATGTTGTTGTCCAGATTCTCCAACATCATTTGTTGAAGAGACTGTCTTTTTTCCCAATGGATATTCTTTCCTGCTTTGTCAAATATTAATTGCCCATATAGTTGTGGGTCCCTTTCTGGGTTTTCTATTCTATTCTATTCATCTGTCTGTTTTTGTGCCAGTACCATACTGTCTTGATCACTACAGCTTTGTAATAGAACTTAAAGTCCAGACTTGTGATGCCAGCTTTGCTTTTCTTTTCCAAGATTGCTTTGGTTATGTGGGGTCTTTTGTGGTTCCCCACAAAATTTATGATCATTTGCTCTAGCTCTGTGAAAAATGCTGGTGAAAAAAAAATTTTTATAGGGATTGCATTAATATATAGATTGCTTTGGGTAATATAGACATTTTAACAACATTTATTCTTCCAATCCATGAGCATGGAATGTTTTTCCATTTCTGTGTGTCATCTTTAACTTCTTTCATCAGTGTTTCATAGTTTCCAGAGTACAGATCTTTTACCTCTTTGGTCAGGTTTATTCCTGGGTCTTATGGTTTTTTTGGTGCAAATGTAAATGGCATTAATTCTTTGATTTCTCGTCCTGCTGCTTCACTATTAGTGTATAGAAATGCAGCAGATTTCTGTACATTGCTTTTGTATCCTGTGACTACTGACATCGTGTATCTGTTCTAGCAGTTTGTGGTGGAGTCTTTTGGGTCTTCTATATGTAGTATCATGCCATCTGCAAATAGTGAAGTTTTGACTTTTTCCTTGCCAATTTGGATGCCTTTTATTTCTTTTTGTTGTCTAACTGCTGAGGCGAGGATCAAGTAGGATTTATTCATGGGATGCAAGGGTGGTTCCGTATTCACAAATCAATCAATGTGATACATCACATTAATAAAAGAAAGGATAAGAACTGTATGGTCATTTCAATAGATGCAGAAAAAGCATTTGACAAATACAACATCCATTCATGATAAAAACTCTCAACAAAATAAGTTTAGTAGGAATATACCTCAGCATAATACAGGCCGTATGTGAAAAACTGAAAGCTAACATCATACTCAGTGGTGAAAAACTGAGAGATTCCTTCTATGATCAGGAAGAAGACTGGGATGTCCAGTCTCACCACTTTTACTCAATATTGTACTGGAAGTCCTAATCACAGCAATCAGACAAGAAAAAGAGAAAAAAGGCACCCAAGTTGGTAAAAAAGAAGAAAAACTTTCACTATCTATGCAGATAAAATGATACTCTACGTAGAAAACACTGAAGACCTCACCAAAAAAACTCCTAGAACTGATAAACGAATTCTGTAAGGTCACAGGATACAAAATTAATATACAGAAATCCATTGCATTTCTATATGCTAATAATGAAATAGTAGAAAGAGAAATAATGAAAACAATCCCATTGACAATTGTATCAAAAACAATAGAAGACCTAGGAATAAACTTAAGCAAGGACATGGACGACCTGTACTGTGAAAAGTATACAACACTGATGAAAGAAATTGAAGACGACATGAACAAATGGAAAGATATTCCATTCTTACGGATTGGGAGAACAAATATTCTTAAAATGCTCATACTGCACACAGCAATCTATAAATCTAATGCATTCCCCATCAAAATACCAATAGCATTTTTCACGGAACTAAAAAAAAAATAATCCTAAAATATGTATGGAACCACAAAGGGTCCCCAAAGAGCCAAAGCAATTTTGAAAAAGAAAAGCAAAGCAGGAGGTATCATAATTCCAGATTTCAAGACATACTACAAAGCTGTGGTAATCAAAACAGTATGGTGATGGCACAAAACTAGACACACAGATCCATGGAACAGAATAGAAAACCCAGAAAAAAAACCCCACTATTGTATGGTCAATTAATCTATGACAAAGGAGGCAAGAATATGCAATGGGAAAAAGACAGTCTCTTCAACCGTGTTGGGAAAACTGGATGGCTACATACAAAAAGATGGAACTGGGCCACTTCTTTATATCATACACAAAATAAACTCAAAATGTATTAAAGACCTAAATGTGAGACCTAAAACTGTAAGAATCACAGAAGGAAGCACACGCAGTAACTTCTCTGACGTCAGCCATAGCAATATTTTTCTAAATATTGCAAGGGAAACCAAAGCAAAAATAAACTATTGGAACTACATCAAAATTAAAAGCTTTTACACCTCAAAGGAAACTACCAACAATACAAAAAGACAACCCACTGGATGGGAGAAAGTATTTGAAAATAAGGGGTTGGTAGCCAAAATATGTAAAGGACTTATACAACTCAACACCAAAAAACCCGAAATAATCCAATTAAAAGTGGGCAGAAGACATGAACAGACATTTCTCCAAAGAAGACATATAGATGGCCAACAGACACATGAAAAGATGCTCCACATCACTCATCATCAGGGAGATGCAAATCAAAATCACAATGAGATATCGCCTCACACCTGTCAGAATGGCTAAAATCAAAAACACATGTTACAACAAGTACTGGCAAGGATATGGAAAAAAGGAACCCTCTTGCACTGTTAGTGGGAATGCAAACTGGTGCAGCCACTGTGAAAAGCAGTATGGAGGTTCTTCAAAAAATTAAAAATAGTATTACTGGAAGATTTAGTAATTCTGCTACTATTTACCCAAAGAAAATGAAAACACTAATTCAAAAAGACATGCGCACTCCTATGTTTATTGCAGCATTATTTACAATAGACAAACTATGGAAGCAACTGAAGCATCCATCCATAGATGGACACATAGATGAATGGATAAAAAAGTGGTATATATTTATACAAAGGAATATTACTGAGCCATAAAAATGAATGAAATCTGGCCATTTGTAGCAACATGGATGGAACTGGAGGGTATTATGCTAAGTGAAATAAGTCAATCAGAGAAAGACAAATATCATATGATTTCCCTCATATGTAGAATTAAAAAAAACAAATGAACAAAGAAAAAGTGAGACAAAAAAAACATACTCTTAAATATAGAGAACAAGCGGATGTTTGCCAGAGGGGAGGTGGTTGGGGAAATGGGCAAAACAGGTGAAGGAAACTGAGAGTACATTCAACATGATGAGCACTGAGTAATGTGAGTAGAATTGTCAAATCACTATATTGTACACCCAAAACTAATATAAAACTGTATGTTAATTATAGTGGAATTAAAAAAAGAATAGTCAAGCAGGAGGCATCACAATCCCAGACTTCAAGCTGTACTACAAAGCTGTAATCATCAAGACAGTATGGTACTGGCACAAGAACAGACACTCAGATCAATGGAACGGAATAGAGAACCCAGAAATGGACCCCAAAATGTATGGCCAACTAATCTTTGACAAAGCAGGAAAGAATATCCAATGGAATAAAGACAGTCTCTTCAGCAAGTGGTGCTGGGAAAACTGGACAGCGACATGCAGAAGAATGAACCTGGACCACTTTCTTACCCCATACACAAAAATAAACTCAAAATGGATGAAAGACCTAAAGGTAAGACAGGAAGCCATCAAAATCCTCGAGGAGAAAGAAAGCAGGCAAAAACCTCTTTGATCTTGGCCATAGCAACTTCTTACTCAACACGTCTCCAGAGGCAAGGGAAACAAAAGCAAAAATGAACTACTGGGACCTCATCAAAGTAAAAAGCTTCTGCACAGCAAAGGAAACAATCAGCAAAACTAAGAGGCAACCAACAGAATGGGAGAAGATATGTGCAAGTGACGTATCAGATAAAGGGTTAGTATTCAAAATCTACAAAGAACTTATCAAACTCAACACCCAAAAAACAAATAAGGCAGTGAAGAAATGGGCAAAAGACATGAATAGACACTTCTCCAAAGAAGACATCAAGATGGCCAACCGACACATGAAAAAATGCTCCACATCACTCATCATCAGGGAAATACAAATCAAAACCACAATGAGATACCACCTTACACCTGTCAGAATGGCTAACATTAACAACTCAGGCAACAGATGTTGGCGAGGATGTGGAGAAAGAGGATCTCTTTTGCATTGTTGGTGGGAAGGCAAACCGGTGTAGCCCCTCTGGAAACAGCATGGAAGTTCCTCAAAAAAATTAAAAATAGAGCTACCCTATGACCCAGCAATGGCACTACTAGGCATTTATCCACGGGATACAGGTGTGCTGTTTTGAAGGGACACATGCACCCCCATGTTTATAGCAGCACTATCCACAATAGCCAAAGTATGGAAAGAGCCCAAATGTCCATTGTTGGATGAATGGATAAAGAAGATGTGGTATCTATATACAATGGAATATGACTCAGCAATCAAAAAGAATGAAATCTTGCCATTTGCAACTACGTGGATGGAACTCGAGGGGATTATACTAAGTGAAATGAGTCAGTCAGAGAAAGACAAAACTCATATGACTTCACTCATGAGGACTTTAAGAGACAAAACAGGTGAACCTAAGGGAAGGGAAACAAAAATGATATAAAAACAGGGAGGGGGACCAAACAGAAGAGACTCATAAATACGGAGAACAAACTGAGAGTTGCTGGAGGGGTGGTGGGAGGGGGGATGGGCTAAATGGGTAAGGGGGACTACAGAATATACTCCTGAAATCATTGTTTCACTTTATGCTAACTAATTTGGATGTAAGTTTTAAAAAATAAAAAAGAAAATTAAAAAAAAAAGAATAGACAGCCTCAGAATAGTTAACAACATACCATTGGAAAAGAAGACTATTTATTTATTTACTTATTTAAAATTTTTTCATTGGCAAATTTCAAACATCTGCAAAACTAGAGAAAATAACATAAGCCCCATGCCACTCACTCAGCTTCAAAAATTATCACCATTCTGCCATTCTTTCATCTCTCCCTTTGCTCAAATATTTTAAAGCAAATCTGTGAACATACTATTTTATATATAAATGCTTCATTATAAATTTGTAAGAGATAAGGAGCTTTGAAGATAACATAGCCATTATACTAGTATCAAACTTACTGGCATTTCTTAATAGATAATTTCTTAATATCCTCTGCAGTAGTCTGAATAATGCCCCCCCCCCCCAAATATCAGGTATTTAGCCTTATAGCTTGTTGAAGTTACCTTATATGGAAAAACAGGTTTGTGCCAATGTGATGAAGTTAAGGATTTTGAGACACGGTAATTATCCTGGATATCCTGGATGGGCCCTAAATGCCATCACAGGTGTTCTTATATAAAGGAAGCAGAGAGGGGCACTTGGGTGGCTCTGTCGATTGAGCATCTGACTCAAGGTCAGTTCAGGTCGTGAGCCCAGGGTTGTGGGACTGAGCCCCACGTAGGGCTCCGTGCTGAGCGTAGAGCCTGCTTCACATTCTTTCTCTCCCTCTCTCTCTCTCCCCCTCTTTCCCTCTGCCCCTTTCCCCCCACCGGCACGTGCTTTCTCTCTCTCTAAAACAAAACAACAACAAAAAAGAAGAAGAAAAGGAGGCAGATGTGACACAGAAGGCAGAAGGCTAGGTGACAACGAAAGCAGAAATTAGAACGTAGTATGCTGCTGGCTTTGAAGATGGAGGAAGGGGGCCATGAGCTATGGTATATAGCTCTAGAATCAGGAAAACACAAGAAAACAGATTTTCTGCTAGAGCTTTCAGAGGAAGCATGGCCCTGCTGATATTTTGGTGTAAGCCCAGTGAAGCTGATTTGGGACTAGTTAGTTTTAGAAAAAAAGAAACTGCGTATCGATTATTTTAGGTTAAGTTTTTTTTTATCGAGTCTACAAAGCAAGGCCTAGTTATAGAAGCCTAGCTTATATTTATGCCCGTTTCATCCTTTTCCCCTCTCTCTCTATGGGTAACATTCTTTTAACAAGTTTTCATTTGGCTTTTATTTTTCTTATTATAAACAAATGTGTAGTTACTATCTTATGTTAAGTTAGTAGAATATTGTATCTGCTTTTTATACCTTGCTTTTTTTTTTTTCACTTGGTAACATATCTTGGCAACCATCCCAAAGTCATATTTAGAGATATACCACATTCCTTTCCACAACTGTACTGTCCTCTGTTGTGTGATGTATCCTAGTTTATTCAACCAGTCTCCTAATGATGGGCATTTGGATGTTTCTAGTCTTTTGCTATTATAAATAGAGCTTCAGTGAATAGCCTGGCGTAAATATCTTTTCATACATTTGCTAGTGCATACATGAGAGTGATTCTTACAAGTGGGGTTGCTGAGGAAAACCAGCCTCGTGAAACAACACAAAACTAATAATCTCATCACAGCTAGTTTATTATAGTGTTTGAATACTAGTTTCAAATCATAGCAACATGTGGGATTACATTGTTATGTATTAAAACAGAGTCAGGGTCATTAGTGATAGTGCTGGCCATTCCAAAAATGGCCTATCGCTTAAGTGATGGGTATTGAATATTCCAAAGACATTGTGTCTTTGACTTGTTCTTTCTGGAAAAGAGAGAAGGTCCTGGGACGAGGGGTTAATCTTAGGTTCTCATAGCATTTCTATCATATCTGTAAATAGCACTTAAACAAAATAAGAGCTTTCTTCATCTCTGATCTATTTTTGTGAATGCTCAGCTTGTTAGCATGCCTCCTCACACTATTTTTTTAAGTAGAGAACATCTCATTCCCTCAAAACTCTCAGATGTACAACTGTGCAGATAACAAAAGCACCAAAATCATGTATTATTCAGATGACATTCAAAGGGACACTACACCAAGATAATTCTACCAGCCCACGAATTAGTGGCGAAAATGAACCTTGGAGCAACATGCATATTTACTCGCTTCTCTGAGAACACTTTGTTTTTATTTCTCACCTTTATGAACAAGAGCTATAAGCTCTTTCACATCACATTGTTTATTCTCATAATCTCCCCGTAGAAGTTTGGCAGGTGAAAATGACACTATTGAAGTTGCCCACATGGAGACAGACAAATGCCCGCTATGGCTACCTCACAGGACAGATTAGATTTCAACTTCTCTGTAATAATTGAGACTCTGCCAACAGCTCAAGAAAAAAGATAAACAGTCCCTTTACCTTCATGCTCTGCTCACCTCTCCCCACAAAGCTGACATTTCAATGCCCAAGAGCTTTCTGTGTTGTGCCCGGCAAAGTAGTTAGTGATCAGCCATCTTCTTTGATCAACCATCTAAATGTTGAGAGGATATAAGAAGCCATTTTTACTAGCATAATTCTTTAGTTTTCTTAAACCTATTTTATGCCAACACCTTAGCCTGAATTATTTCATTCGAAGCACGCTAACTAGAAGGCATGGAATCCTGTAGTTAAGAGAAAGGGCTTGGGGGTCTGTCCAACAAATACTAGAATTTAACTCAATCAATGACTGGGAGTCCCTGCCAAATTACCCAAATTCTCTGAGTATAATTTCCTCATGCAGAAATCAGGGCTAACAGTATCTACCTCATAAAATGGAATGATATAATCCAATATTGAGTAATACACGTATAAGTCTTAACTCTAAGTATCACACTTGGTAAGCAGTAACATGTGAGAGCATTTCATATGGCTACTCATATTTGTAATTTGCAGACCTGAGAGTTAAAGTACTTTAAAGAATTTGGTTATTCCCTGCTGTGTAGAATTAACCTTACCCAAAAAGAGGTCTGGCCTTTGCCTTTGGGCTACTGGGAGGCGATTGCTAGGCCTTTGAAATGCCATCCCTGATTGAGACATTTTTGTTTGGAACCTTGGCCAACAGACAGTCTAATAATGTAATTTATAATGGGAGCTATGGACCATAAGGTATGAGTTCTACCTTTGGAGGGGCTCAAGATATAAGGTCAGCCACATGGGCAGTATTGTGACCAAACCTCAATAAAAACTCTGGACACCAAAGCTCAAGTGAGCTGCCCTGGTTGGTGATACTCCATATATATCGTCACACACCAGTGCTGGGAAAGTAACCCTGTCCATGACTCCATGGGGAGAGGGCAATGGAAGTTTTGCATTTGGCACTTTTCCTGATCTCTGCCCTATATGATTCAAAACCACGTTGAATTATCACCTCACACCTCCCTAGGATGGCTGTTTTCAAAACAACAAGAGACAACAAGTGTTGGCAAGAATGTAGAGAAATTGGAACACTTACATACTGTTAATAGGAATGTGAAATGGTGCAACCACTATGGAAAACGGTATGGAGGTTCCTCAAAAATTTAAAAATAGAACTAGCATATGATCCAGAAATCCTACCTCTGGGTATTTATCCAAAAGAATTGAAATCAAGGTGTCAAAGAGATATTAACACTCTCAGGTTCACTGCAGCGCTATTCACAACAGCCAAGAGACAGAAACAAATGAAGATATTCATTGGTTCATGCATAGGTAAATAAATGTGGTATACACGTACAATGGAATAGTATTCAACCTTTAAAAAAAATTCTGCAATACGTGACATGGATGAACCTTGAGGACATTATGCTGAGTGAAGCAAGCCAGTCACAGAAGGAGAAAAGCTGCATGATTCCACTGATATGAAGTCTATAAAATAATCAAACTCATAGAAAATGGAACGGTGCTTGCCTGAGGGCTGAGGAGAAACGAGAAGTTGCTAACCAACAGATAATAAAGTTTCAGTTATGTAAGATGAATAAGTTCTAGAGATCTGCTATACAATGTTATGCCTATAGTTAGCAACACTGACCTGTACTCTTACAAATTTGCTATGAGAGCAGATCTCTTATTAAGTGTTCTTACCATAATAAAATACAATTTTTCTTTAATTGTAGGAAAATGTTGTCTTTCAGTGAGCAACTATGCATTGTCGTACCCCTTCCAGTTGTCAGATTCTACCTTGCCATTGTCTTTGAGCTATTTTACAATACTGTAAAAGGTAGGCGATGCCAATGTAAAATAATTTTTATAGATATGCAAATTCTGTCCTGATAGAGATCTGACTTTTTTGTCCCTCGTGGAAAAACCAGCTTTGTGTCCACTTGCACATTCAATTAAAAATTTCTTTGTTGCATATAAATTTGTGTTTTGACTTTTACTTTGAGAGGTTTTGTTTTTGTTTTTAGGTAGGCTTCACACCCAGTAAAGAGCCCAACGTGGGGCCAGAATTCACGGCCCTGAGATCAAGATCTGAGCTGAGATCAAGAGCCGGATGCTTAACCAACTGAGCCACCCAGGCGCCCCTGGACTGGTTTTAATATCTGCAGTTTCTTCATGAATTAATTAAATAAAATCCTCAACACATGTTCATTTTTATATATGTATAAGAGTCATGATTTTACCTTTTCTGAAAGTTATCCTTTAACACAGAGTATTTGGTGTGTGTGTGGGGGGGTACCCCTAAAGGTGAGCGACTAGCATTCTTACTGATGGTAACATATAGAAGCCTTAAGGTGTGTTGATTGGGGTGGGGGGGGGGGGAAATGAGAACTATTACTTTAAGAATATATTGTGACTTGTTAAAGTAGGAATTTACTGATTACAACTGGCAGGCATCCAATTTTTAATTTTGGCAACAATTCCCAACATTTTCCGTGGTGAGTACCCTTCCACTATGCCAAGTCCGTTGCAGTTTACGTGAAGGGGCCTCCACCCCACTCCATGAAGGTGAACAGAGTACAGTGGTTTATATTCGGGGCTGAGCGAAACTACTCAAGTGTGACTTTCCATTCTACCACTTATCAGCTCAGGGACATAGTCTTTCTATGTCTCATTTTCTTCCTGAGTAAAATAGACAAAAGAGTAACGCTTATCACATGGGAAAAGTGCTTGGTACCATGTTAACTTTCATAATTCTTCCACGAACCTACCCATACTGTTAACTTTCAGAGATGAGCCCACGACCAAGTTAAGCTAGTGGGAATGAAGGTTAAGGCTTCTGTTAAAGCTTTTGGAGAACACTCCTTCTTGCTGATCTTAAATCAGGAGGATGTAGGTCCGAAGCCTAAGTCTTGATACCCGATGGGAGCCTGAACATGAGCCAACACAAGGAAGAAGATACTGAAGAGAGTTCCCGGGGTTGTCAGCTGACAAACTGACCCTTGCACTTTTCACGTGCCTGAGTCAGTTTAGTCCCCTTTCGGTTCCAAGTGAGCATGAGTTGGGTTTTCTGTCACACGCGACCAGAAAATCCTACCTGATTCAGGAGTCAAAGATAAAATGTCGTTGGGGCCCAATAGTAAAATATTTTCTAGTATCCCTCAAACTGCATTACCAAGGGGATTGCCTGCATGTAGAGCCTAGTCCATTCGTCACTTGGGGGAGTGCTGGGGAGTGCAGAAGGGAAAGAGATCATATTAATGACCCCACGGAAAATCCAACTCTCAATTTAGGATAATTTGAGCAAATCTCTTTACAAAGAGATTATTTACAAAGCTGTGGAGTGTGTGTCAAAAGGACCAAAGGAACAAGCAGAGCACAGGTCTGGGTGTGGGTCAGCCACTGACACTCTTAGGTCTACAGGGATGAAGTGACATTAAGAATACAAGATGCTGAGTCATATAGAAACAGCCACCTATGAAAGAACATTGACTTTCAGTGGAGGTCTAGGAGGAAGCCAGGGAGAAAAAACACTGATTTCACACTCCTCCAGCCTCCAGCCTCTTGCAGGGTTCCTCGTTGACTAAACTGGAAGAAAGATGGCAGAAAGCAGAAGAGAAAAGGTGGAATGTGTATCTGGAAAGGCAATGGGAGGATTCCAGCCCAAGAATCCTGGTGAAGCTGTGCTGATTCAGACTCTCTCAGCAACTCAAAAAACATACAAAAAACAAAAAAACAAAAACAAAAAACCCCAAAAAACCAACTTCAAGTTCTACCATATTTGCTTCTATGATATGATTTCCTGATGAGTGCTTTGAAACTGCTAATATTGGGGGACTCCAGGGATCCCGTTTTGGACTAACCATAGCCTAGAATACAATGATGACCTTGAAGCTTCCCCAAGAAAAACAGGGATAATAAAAATAACTTCAGCAAATGAAAATTTTTATCACTGAAAACGCTTTATATGGTATATATGCAAATTGAATCCCATGCGCCCATGTGAAAGATTGGGATGGATTTATGTACTGATGAGACTATCTCTAAAGTATGCTATTGTGTATAAAAGCTAGATACATAACAATGTATACAGTATCACTCTTTTTGGGTAAAAAAAGGAATAAAAAGAATTCTATATATTTTCACTACAATGTCTTTGTTCTACTGAAATTTTTACTACAAAGTATTACTACTTCCATGAACTAAAAAAAAAAGGTGAAAGAACTTTTTAAGTTTATTTATTTACTCTGAGAGAGAGAAGAGAGAGAGCATGAGCAGGGGAGAGACACAGAGAGGGAGAGAGAGAATCCCAAGCAGGCTCTGCACTGATGTGGGGCTCGATCTCACAAGCCATGAGATCATGACCTGAGCTGACATCAAGAGTCGGACACTGAACCAACTGAGCCATCCGGGCACCCCAAAGGTGAAAATTTTTTTTAAAAAAACTAAAGGTTGACAAGAACTCCATCATTAAAAGATCATGTGTAGATCGGTGCTTTTCAAAAATAAATGTTCACATAAGTGGCCGGGGTATCTTGCTGAAATGTAGGCCCTAATTCAGTAGGGGTGAGACGGGACCTGAGATGTTACATTTCTGCCAAGCTTCCAGGTGACACTGATGCCTCTGATCCATGAATCACACTTTAAGGAGCAAGGTTCTAGACCAAGTATCAGCAAACTTACTCTGTAAAGGGCCAGAGGGCAAATATCTAGGCTTTGCAGACTATATAGTCTTTGTCACGACTGTGCTCAGCCACAAATAATATGTAAACAAAGAGGTAGAAGCCTGATGTGGCCCACAGTCCATAGTTTGTTAAACCCTGTGCTAGACTATTAATAATAGCAATAAAAAGTGTTTATTATGTGGCAATTTCTCTGCAAAATGCCTCTTATGGGTTAAATTATGTCTTCCCTAAAATATATGTTGAATTCCAAATCTGCACAACCTGAACCCACAGAATTCAGCATCAAGAGAAAAAATTCATTTTTATTTTCAATTTTTATTGAAAATATTTTTCTTTAATTTTTTTCTACTATAGTTTTTACTTTTGTGTACATTTTTTTCAAATTCTATTTTACTTCCATCATTTCATTTTAGTCTACTTCAGTGTATTCATTTTTTCAAATTTTCAAATGATTTCCTTTTTTTTATTTTTCTTTTTTCCCCCTTTTTTCTCTAATCTATCAAGCCACTTTCAACACCCAGACCAAAACACACCTAGGATCTAGCATCATTTATTCAATTGTGTGTGTGTGTTTGTTTGTTTAATTTTTTAATTTTAATATTTTTTTAATTTTAATTTTTTTAACTTCAATTTTTCTACCTCATTAATTCCTTTTCTCCCTTGAAAATGACAAAACAAAGGAATTCACCCCAAAAGAAAGAACACGAAGAAACGACAGCCAGGCATTTAACCAACACAGATACAAGCAAGATGTCTGAACCAGAATTTAGAATCATGATAATAAGAATACTAGTTGGAGTCAAAAATAGATTAGAATCCCTTTATGCAGAGATAAAAGAAGTAAAAAATAGCCAGAATGAAATTAAAAATGCTATAACTGAGCTGCAATCGTGGATGGATGCAGCAGCAGCAAGGATGGATGAGGCAGAACAGAGAATCAGCGATACAGAGGACAAACTTATAGAGAATAACGAAGCAGACAAAAAGAGGGAGATTAAAGCAAAAGAGCATGATTTAAGAATTAGAGAAATCAGTGACTCATTAAAAAGGAACAACATCAGAATCACAGGGGTCCCAGAAGAGGAGGAAGAGAGAGAAATAGGGGTAGAATAGGGGTATGTGAGCAAATCATAACGGAAAACTTTCCTAACCTGGGGAATGACACAGACATCAAAATCCAGGAAGCACAGAGGACCCCCATTAGATTCAACAAAAACTGACCATCAACAAGACATATCATAGTCAAATTCACAAAATAGTCAGGCAAGGAGAGAATCATGAAAGCAGCAAGGGAAAAAAAGTCCCTAACCTACAAGGGAAGACAGATCAGGTTTGCAGCAGACCTATCCACAGAAACTTGGCAGGCCAGAAAGGAGTGGCAGGATATATTCAATGTGCTGAACCAGAAAAATATGCAGCCAAGAATTCTTTATCCAGCAAGGCTGTCATTCAAAATAGAAGGAGAGATAAAAGTTTCCCAGACAAACAAAAATTAAAGGAGTCTGTGACTACTAAATCAGCCCTGCAAGAAATTTTAAGGGGGACTCTGAGGGGAGAAAAGATGAAAAATACATACATACATACATACATACATACACACGTACCAAAAGCAACAAAGATTTCAAAGGACAAGAGAACACCACCAGAAACTCCAACTCTACAGCAACATAATAGCAATAAATTCCTATCTTTCAGTACTCACTCTAAACGTCAATGGACTCTATCCTCCAATCAAAACACATAGGGTAACAGAATGGATAAGAAAACAAGATCCATCGATAAGCTGTTTACAAGAGACCCACTTTAGACCTAAAGACAGCTTCAGATTGAAAACAAGGGGATGAAGAACCATCTATCATGTCAACAAAAGAAAGCCAGAGTACCCATACTTAGACAATCTAGACTTTAAAATAAAGACTGTATCAAGAGATGCAGAAGGGCATTATATAATAATCAAGAGGTCTCTCCAGCAAGACCTAACAATTGTAAACATTTATGTACCAAATGTGAAAGCAACCAAATATATAAATCAGTTAATCACAAACATAAAGAAACTCATCAATAGTAATACCATAATAGTAGGAGACTTCAACACCCCACTCACAGCAATGGACAGATCATTTAATCAAAAAATCAACAAGGAAACAATGGCCTTGAATGACGCACTCGACCAGATGGACTTAACAGATATATTCAGAACATTGCATCCTAAAGCAGCAGAATATACATTCTTCTCCAGTGCACATGGAACGTTCTCCAGAATAGACCACATATTAGGACATAAATCAACCCTCAGCAAGTACAAAAAGATCGAGATCATACCGTGCATATTTTCAGACTACAACACGATGAAACTCGAAATAAACCACAAGAAAAAATGTGGAAAGGTAACAAATACTTGGAGAGTAAAGAACATCCTACTAAAGAATGAATGGGCCAACCAAGAAGTTAAAGAAGAAATTAAAAAGTATATGGAAGCCAATGAAAATGATAACACCACAACCCAAAACCTCTGGGACACAGCAAAGGTGTTCATAACAGGAAAGTATATAGCAATCCAGGCCTTCCTAAAGAAGGAAGAAAGATCTCAGATACACAACCTAACCTTATGCCTTAAGGAGCTGGAAAAAGAATAGCAAATAAAACCCAAAACCAGCAGAAGACAGGAAATAATGAAGATTAGAGCAGAAATTAATGCTATTGAAACCAAAAAAAAAAGTAGAACAGATCAATGAAACCAGAAGCTGGTTCTTTGAAAGAATTAACAAAATTGATAAACCACTAGCCAGTTTGATCAAAAAGAAAAAGGAAAGGACTCAAATAAATAAAATCAAGAATGAAAGAGGGGAGATCACAACCAACACAGCAGAAATAAAAACAATAATAAGAGAATATTATGAGCAATTGTATGCCAGCAAAATGGGCAATCTGGAAGAAATGGACAAATTCCTGGAAACATATACACTACTAAAACTGAAACAGGAAGAAATAGGAAACTTTGAACAGATCCATAACCAGTAAAGAAATCGAATTAGTAATCAAAAGTCTCCCAAAAAACAAGAGTCCAGGGCCAGATGGATTTCCAGGGGAATTCTACCAAACATTTAAGGAAGAGTTAATACCTATTCTCTTGAAGCTCTTCCAAAAAATAGAAATGGAAGGAAAACTTCCAAACTCTTTCTATGAGGCCAGCATTATCTTGATTCCAAAACCAGACAGAGACCCCACTAAAAAGGAGAACTACAGACCAATTTCCCTGATGAACATGGATGCAAAAATCCTCAACAAGATATTAGCCAACCGGATCCAACAATACATTAAAAAAATTATTCACCACGACCAAGCAGGATTTATACCTGGGATGCAGGGCTGGTTCAATATCTGCAAAACAATTAACATGATTCATCACATCAATAAAAGAAAGGACAAGAACCATATGATCCTCTCAATAGATGCAGAGAAAGCATTTGACAAAATACAGCATCCTTTCTTGATAAAAGCCCTCCAGAAGGTAGGGACAGAAGGAGCATACCTCGAGATCATAAATGCCATATATGAACTACCCAATGCTAATATCATCCTCAATGGGGAAAAACTGAGAGCTTTCCCCCTAAGGTCAGGAACAAGACAGGGATGTCCAGTCTTGCCACTGTTATTCAACATAGTATTGGAAGTCTTAGCCTCTGCAAGCAGACAACATGAAGAAATAAAAGGCATCCACATTGGCCAGGAGGAGGTCAAACTTTCACTCTTTACAGATGACATGATACTCTATATGGAAAACCCTAAAGAGTCCACCAAAAAACTGCTAGAACTGATTCATGAATTCAGCAAAGTCACAGGATATAAAATCAATGCACAGAAATTTGTTGCATTCCTATTCACCAACAATGAAGCGACAGAAAGAGAAATCGAGGAATCGATCCCATTTACATTTGCACCAAAAACCATAAAATACCTAGGAATAAATCTAACCAAAGAGGTGAAAAATCTATACACTGAAAACTATAGAAATATTATGAAAGAAATTGAAGAAGACACACAAAAAAAGGAAAAAGATTCCATACTCCTGGATAGGAAGAATAAATATTGTGAAAATGTCGATACTACCCAAAGCAATCTACATATTCAATGCGATCCCTATCAAAGTAACACCAGCATTCTTCACAGAGCTAGAACAAATAATCCTAAAATTTGTATGGAACCAGAAAAGACCCCAAATAGCCAAAGCGATCTTGAAAAAGAAAGCCAAAGCAGGAGGCATCACAATCCCGGACTTCAAGCTGTACTACAAAGCTGTCATCATCAAGACAGTATGGTACTGGCATAAGAATAGACACTCAGATCAATGGAACAGAATAGAGAACCCAGAAATGGACCCCAAAATGTATGGCCAACTAATCTTTGACAAAGCAGGAAAGAATATCCAATGGAATAAAGACAGTCTCTTCAGCAAGTGGTGCTGGGAAAACTGGACAGCGACATGCAGAAAAATGAACCTGGACCACTTTCTTACCCCATACACAAAAATAAATTCAAAATGGATGAAAGACCTAAAGGTAAGACAGGAAGCCATCAAAATCCTCGAGGAGAAAGCAGGCAAAAACCTCTTTGATCTTGGCCACAGCAACTTCTTACTCAACACGTCTCCGGAGGCAAGGGAAACAAAAGCAAAAATGAACTACTGGGACCTCATCAAAATAAAATCTTCTGCACAGCGAAGGAAACCATCAACAAAACTAAAAGGCAACCAACAGAATCTTGCCATTTGCAACTACGTGGATGGAACTGGAGGGTATTATGCTAAGCAAAATTAGTCAGAGAAAGACAAATATCATATAACTTCACTCATATGAGAACTTTAAGAGACAAAACAGATGAACATAAGGGAAGGGAAGCAAAAGTAATATAAAAACAGGGAGGGGGACAAAACCTAAGAGACTCTTAAATATGGAGAACAAACAGATGGTTACTGGAAGGGGTGTGGGAGGGGGGATGGGCTAAATAGGTAAGGGGTATTAAGGAATCTACTCCTGAAATCATTGTTGCACTATATGCTAATTTGGATGTAAATTAAATGAAATAAAATTTTCAGAAAAGAAAAGAAATATGAATGTAAAAAAATAAAACATTATGATAGAAAAAATAAATAAATAAAATATATGGTGAATTCCTACTCCTGGTACCTGTGAATGTGACCTTATTTAGAAAAAGGGCACTTGTTGGGATGAGCACTGGGTGTTGTATGTAAGCGATGAATCACGGGAATCTACCCCCAAAACCAAGAGCACACCGTATACACTCTATGTCAGCCAACTTGACAATAAATTATATTAAAAAAATAAAATAAAATAAAGTTGAAAAAAATAAAAATAAAAAATAAATTGAAAAAAAAAATAAAACAATAGAAAATAAATGGAGATACAATTTCCATAACATAAAAAAAAGAAAAAGGGGTCTAAAAGGCCTAATCCAATATGACTGATTTCCTTGTAAGAGGAGGAAACTATGGACACAGGCAGAGACAGACAGGAGATGGTCACGTGGAGACAGACACAGAGATTGGAGTTACGTTGCCACAAGCCAAAGAATGCCTGAGGCGACCAGAAACTAGAAGAGGCAAAGGAGCCTCCTTTTCTAGCAGCTTCAGAGGGAGCATGTCTCTGCCAACACTTTAATTTCAGACTTCTGACCTCCAGAACTGTGAAAGAATGCATTTCTGTTGCGTTAAGCCACTCAGTTTGTACCCCGTTACAGTGGCCCTAGGAAACTGATACAGCGCATCACTTCTCGGCCTTTTGGCTAAGATCAAGTGTAGGAAACTGATACAGTGCTTACCACAAATTACTTAACTGCCTAGTAAGTCAGGTACAGTTATTATCCCTATGGTGCTGACCCCTGTTTTCTTCCTTAAACGTTCTTAAGGGATGCCCTAGTTTTATTAGACATAAACTTATTTATGTTTCGTGTGTCGTGTGTTGACGTGTTTATCATTTATTATCCATAAGTGAAAACGAGGATCAATTAACTTCCCTGTCCCACTGTGGAAGAATGACTGGTACATAAATCAAAACTAGGATTAAAAAAAACCCAACTACGATCAACTGCTTCTCTTTAATGATTTTGCTCAGTTTAACCAACTTTACAGATGACCTTTTTACCGTGTCGGATATAATATCCTACTTAAGCATTCTTCAGCACAGCACTGTCTAACAGAAATAAATGAGAACACAGGTAAGGTTTAGATGTGTACCAATTCATGTTAAGAAGGAGTAAAAGGAAATGGGTAAGATTAATTTCAACGATCATATCCAAAATATCATTTCATATTCCATATAATCAATTATTAATGAGCTATTTTCCACTTTTTTTTCTTACTGCCTTCAAAATCTGGCACATCTCATTTAGAATTACCCACATAACCCATGCTTGATGCCCACATGTAACTGGGCATCAAGAAAAGAAAGAAAAGAAAATCTAAGAAAATGTGTAAGAAAATCTCCTACTTGGTCTTTCTCATTGAACTTTTAGCCCAGTATACTCTAATCTTACCATAATAAATTCTAGTCCTTAAAATCCAGAAGGATCTTTAGAAGAATGGAAATTACTGCAAGACCCTTCCCTGTTTTTCAACCAGCCTAGGGCTGAGAACTCTCACATATAATCTAAAACATAACATCCTCACTGTGGATTACAAGTCCCTCCTTACCTGGCCCCTGACTACCCCTCTGATGTCATTTCCTACCAGCTTCTCCTTCACGGGCTCTGTTTCTCCACAAAGCCAAGGTTATACTTCAGGGTTCTTACACCTGCTCGTATTAAAGGACAATTTTCAAGAAAGGTAAAATCATGACTCTCGTATAGATGTAAAATGAACATGTGTTAAAAATTTTACTTAACTCGTTGTCAGTGAGGAAACCGGTAAGATGGTACAGCCAATTCAAATGAGGATCCAAAAGACAGACACATCAATATATCAGGGATATTGAAATGAATGTGCGCAGGGAGCAAAATTAGCTTCTTCCTCAGTACGGGAGGAGAGTCACTTGAACCTCCAAGAGAAATAATTTATTACATGTCTAGAGACCGGTGCCATTTTGCATCCCTATCAGTTACCTGTAACTTACCGAATTGTACAACAACTCAAAGGCAATAAAAGGCACAGGGTCCCTAGAGGATCAGAATCAAATGACCGGGAAGGGTGTGCTTTAAACTAGGATTTCTCATCTTCAGCACTAGTGACATTATGGGCTAGATAATTCTTGGTTGGGGTGGGCGGGACTGTCTTGCACGCCGTGAGATGTTGAATAGCATCTCTGGCCTCTACTCACAAGATGCTAATGGCACCCTCCCCCTAAAGTTGCGACAACCAAAAATGTCTCCAGGTGTTACCAGATGTCAAGGGGGGTGCAAATCACCTGTAGCTGAAAATCATTACTTTAAACGACGTACAGTTTTCCAGTGGAACACACATTTTCCCCTACTCTTGTTTTTCTAAGTGGAACGTTTCTCTCTCATATCCTTTCTTGGCGCTCTGTCACTTTATTCAAATCTTTGCTGAAATGTCACCTCTTCCTGGAGGTCTCTCTTGCCACCCTGTCTGAAATAGAGCCTGTCTTCCATTTGCCCTCTGCTTTATTCTTCTACTTCGGCCAGATCTTTCTCTTAAAGCGTTCTTGTTTTTTGCGTGGCTTCCTCACTCTAGAACATAAGTTCTGTGAGGACACAAACTTTGTCCAGTTTGTTCGCTGATGTTTTCTAAGTTCTCAGTACAGCGCCTGGCATGGGGTAGACTCTCTGGAAATGTTTGTTGGATTAATGAATCGATCAATGCATGATAGAACCAAGACGAATTTACATACCCCCCAAATCTCCTACAAACAATACATTAAAAATACAAAACATAAATAGAGATATGGAGTTTTATTTTGCTGAAATAAAATAGCCATCTGAAACTTGACTAGAGAGTGAATTCCCGGGGTGCCAATTCTTTTGAGTTGGGCCCCCCTCTCCTTCCATGTGACTTTGTGAAGACTGTTAAAGCCAACTTCCTTAAACAAATTAATAGTACGTCAAAGTTTATTACTCATTAACGGGGGAACTAGCAGATGGAGAATGCCAGTTTGGAAAAAAGTTCGAGGCGCATAGACATAGGTTCTACGTGGGGGACTGATTTCACGCACAACTCGGTCACTAAGTGATGACACTGGTTGCTTTCATAGAGTGCTCATTTTATCACGACCCCAAACAGGTCATTTTTTTACCAAGTGGCATAGGTTAATAGTTAGGGCTTAGGGCCTTCAGGAGCATCTTTCCATAATTGCTAGACATGAGTGATTAGTCAGACATAACAGGTCGTATGTTCAAGACATAAGCAATAAGCCACCTCTCTGTGGCTAGATGTCCCAAGTTAACGAGGTTTGTCCCCTGATGAAGGGGCACATTAACACAATGGCACCAAAAGGTACCAGGTAAAAGTCAACCAATGTGGACAAAGGTCCTGCTTTTTTCTTCCACACAGCTATTAGCAGATTTCTTCAGCAACCAAAGACATTGACCACTCAGTTTGCTTAATTCTCAATTTGAGGATAAACCTTTTTTCGTTAGGATTCACTACATTTTCTACCACGCATCACTGCACCCTGGGATGTAATCAGCCTTGATCCAAGTGTAATTGATTTACGTTAAGTCTCTGTTTTGGCTCATTAGTCTAGGACAATTGAAATCGGCATTAAAACATTGTCAAGATGAGGTTACTAACGGTCCTTTCACTAATTCAAAGCAGATTAGTTCACCTCTCTGTGCAAAGCTTACTTATTTTCGAAATGGAGATAACGATAAACTTGCCTCATTGGATTTCCACAGCTACCGAAAGAAAACGGTGACTCTAAACAGTTAAGAACTCAACACATTCCTTAAAGGTGATCATCCTGATAATCCGCATTGTGCCGAAATTAATGCTAAGATTATCACCAAAAACAAGGCCAAAGTTTAATACGCTATTACCAAGAACTTAACTCCCCTGAGAGACCTATATCAGTCAGAACCCCAGACACCTAAAAACCCCAACTTGAGAAATCCTGTTCTTTACCAAAATGCAAGGCCGTGGACGTAGTGCCGACAGGTAAACGCTCAACGAAAAAGGCTGTAATGACAGTAAGTTTAATGCAAAGGTGGAACTAGAAATTTAATAGCACATTCTCCAGACTCCTTTAACGAGGGTAATCGCTGCCCCCGAACCACACTCCTCACACATTTCTATGTACGTTTCTCGCGTGCTGCAGTGGAGAAAGCCACGCGATGCAATATGCGGGGTTCGTAACACCACTGCCTAGCATCAACCTTTCTCTCAGGACAGCCCACGAATCTCTGCAGGCGTGTTCCCAAAAGACCTTTCTTGGAGAACGCACAAGACTCGTTCCCCTGGCAATGGGAGCCCGAGGGCCTGAGGCTGCCAGGAGCGACAGTTGCCTCAGCCTTGCGTCTGGGCCCCACCCGTCTCAGCCTCACCCTCCTTTAGGGCCCCTCTCATCCCTGCTCGCATAGCGCCTCACCACCTGCCTCCGAGCGGCCCTCCACCATCAGCTGGCCCTGAACAAAATTGCAAAGAGATGACGCTTGCCCTTTGTCCTGTCTCTGCTGCCTCCCAGCCTCTAGCCTCCATCACCGGTGACGCCAGCTCAGTCCCAGAAACGCTGGCGGCCAACAGTTCAAAGGCTTAGTCTAACTCTGGGCACGTGCATTTGCACCGGTCATGTTTCAAGGCAGAGCAGGGTGTGACAGGCCCGAGGCTCAGGAGCCAGGAGACCTCTCTTTAGAAATGATCCTTCCCGACCCTCTGTTCTGGTCATCCGTGAAAAAGAATGCTGACCCTTGGGGCGCCTGGGTGGCTCAGTCGGTTGAGTGTCTGACTTCGGCTCAGGTCATGATCTCGCGGTTTGTGGGTTCGAGGCCCGCGTCCGGCTCTGTGCTGACAGCTCGGAGCCTGGAGCCTGCTTCGGATTCTGTGTCTCCCTCTCTCTCTGCCCCTCCCCTGCTTATTCTCTGTCTCTCAAAAATAGATAAAAATGCAAAAAAAAATTTTAATAAAAAAGAAAAAATAAAAAACTAATTTAAAGAATGCCGACCCCCCCTCTATCACAGGCTCATTGAGAAAAGTAATGGGTTTAACGGTGATAAAATAAATAGAACAATAAGAATACACACTGACCGTGGGACACTAGCTGAGGAGTGCGATGAATGCCAACAGTAGCACCCGAGAACCAGGGAGACTAGAAAAAAATTAAAGAACATGGAACTAGAAATCTCTAAACCAGCAGTTACCAAACTTGCACCTCAGCATCTGTTGCAGGAGGCCTCGTTAAAACACAGATTGTCAGGCCTCGCCCTGGAGTTTCTGAGCCAGCAGGTCTGGGGTGAGACCTGAGAATGGGCACTTGTCACTCATTCCAGGGTATGCTGAGGCCGCTGCTCCGGGAACCACTCTCTGAAAAGCCTAGCCGTAAACTTGTGATTCTCCACCATGGCCTTACATATCACTGGAATCATTTGCGAGAGGGAAAATCACTTTGGGTCAAGTTTCCTCCTCACAGTTTTTTGATTTAAGTGGCGTGGGGTGCAGCCTGGGCATCGGGACTATGACAGGCCGGGGCAGTCTGTGTCCAGGATGGAGAACCATTGCTCTCCACCAAGAAGCAGCATCAACAAATCCGTGGATCTTATTGTTATGCCCTGCCCCTGCTCGGCTCGCCTCTCTGGTGCACTTGCTACAACAGCTCCCTAGAATCTTAGGGGGGTAGACCTAATGATGGACCCACCTAGCTGAAGAGAACAGGCATATGGATCCAGGTTCAACACCCGCCTAGGTACAGTCAGAGCTTCAAATGGCACCGAGTAAATTTTAAGTCTTGGCTATCTAGGTTTTCAAGCCCAGTTATGTACTGAAACCGCCTGGGAGACTTTTAAGCAAGCCTGATGGATAGCCACATCCAAACCAAGATTCCTAACCTTTGACCACCCACGGGAATCACCCAGGAACTTTAAAAAATACTGGGGTACCAACTCCAGAGCTTCTGGTCTGGACGGAGTCTGGATATAAAACCCTCCCGGGAGATTCTAACGTACACCCAAGGTTGAGAAAGTCTGGTTCAAACCAAGCGTCTTCCTGAAGCATCTACAATCCTCACCCACCAGATGGTGACAGAACTTATCGTGGTGAGCATAGTGTGATGTATAGAATCGTTGAATCACTATGTTGTACGCTATGTTGAAACTAACATCACCTTCTATGCCAACTATATATTTCAATTAAGAACATAAAAGTTAAAAATAAAATTTTTAAAAGATTGAAAAAAAGAACAAACCCAACAACTCCCCCAGGGATTCTCATGTACAGGGAGAGCTGAAACCCACTGCTTTAAGTGGGAAAACAGAAAACAGGTAACTCACTAACTGGCAGTTACAATATTATTGTCTTTTTAAAAGTACGCATTTGCACGGGCGGGAGGAGACTGAGGTGACATGCTCCAAAATGTTAATAGAATTCTTTCTGAGAGATGGGATTACGTGTCATTTTCCACTTACGCTTTTCACGATTTTCTACAAATTTCCACAATGATTATTCTAGAAATCAGTGAGGAAAACATCCCACCAACATTGCTTGGTATTCAACACTAGAATAACAAAGTGGAAAACCATGGTACCTTACTTTTGCACCTCATTTTGCCCAAAGTAATGAATCTCCAAGTGTACATCATCACCAGTGTATCAAATTAAACCCTATAAACTCTTCTTGTTTCATACATGAGGCTGGCTTCAGTTGCAATCTTTGACTTCTTTAGTAGACTATACATACAACATTATGTTGATTGTGTCCTTCTGTAAGAGATTCTTTAGAGAATATCACTTGCAGGCGTCCTCAGTCACTTACTGTTAGGGGATTTTATGATGATGACATAAATGTGCATTTCCCTGCAAAGACAGACATTTACCTCTAAAATCCAAGCATGAATCACTTCCCAGAAGTGCCCAGCTAAGGCAGGGATTTCACAAATGACATTTTCTTTATGTCAATACAACCTCTGGCTTCCTTTTCTGAAAGATAATCTAAGCTCCGAGCCGAAAATGGGCAGTGCTCTGAGACAGACTTCGATAATGGTTTTCACAGTTTAATGCTAAAGGACTTTGACGGGATAGATTGAAATCATAGCATTTCTTCCCTCAAAGTTACAAAAACTACTCAATAGGGCTCAAAAAAAAACATGGCTACAGACCATACAACGTTTTGAGTACTTGGTTCTAGATAAGGGAGAAATTTACTTAATTAACACTGTAAGGTTTTGTTTCCTTTTTATTGAAATAGAAAGTATCTTCTTTTATTAAAAGGAATTGGTCATGGACAGTTGGATACCTTCCATTTTGTACTTAAACTGCATTTCAAAGGAATTAAAATTTGCTTTGTTCTTATTCCAGAGCTCAGAAACACTCCTAAATATTGGGATGCTTTCAGCCAGGTGATTTCGTTATTGTCTTAGTTCTTAATGCATAACACGGGGAACATCTACATCACACTAAGCTCTTTCAAAGGTATTTGTTACCATTTAATTCTATTACCTAACAGGTGCCAGGGGCCGTGCTGGTCTGAGATAACACAAGGATCACTGGGATGCATCCCTGCTTTCAAGGCATTTGCAGATTGCAGGGGGGCGATGCTGACATTTCCACATCGCTGAATGCAAATCATTAAATGAGAAACCCAAACAGGCCATAGTATACAAACAAAACGCTATGCAAACACAGAACACAATGGATAATAAAATAACGTGAGCCACACAGCAATGCTGAGTTGTGTGGATAAGGCCAGGCAGCTCAAGGGCCATATGTGAAGGAAAGTGGATTTCAGCAATCAAAAAAGGGAGGGGGGAGATAAAGGGCAAGAAAATGCCCGCTTAGACAGAACAGGGGGAGCAATGGTTTATGGGTAGAAAAGTTCACATGTGCAGAATCAAGAAGGCATCACCTGGAGCTGGTATCCTAAGGCATGGTCACCTTGTGGATGGTCTTCAGTAGTGAGGCGGGGAAGCTAAAAGTTCATTTGTGCCAAGTGGGGAGCTGCTGAGGGCTTCCAAGCAGGAAGAGGGTGTGATCGGAATTCCGCTGCAAGAGTCCTGCTCCGGCAACGGTGTGAAGGCTGGGCTGGGGTGAGGAGAGGCGGGAGGCAGGGAGACAGGTAGGAAGCTGAGGCAGGGGGTGGGTGTGAGGCGATGGGGCCTGGGGTCCGGGCAGAGCAGTGACGTCACTGCAACTGCAGCACACCCGCCGCCCCCCCACCCCCTGCCAGGTGACCCCTCACTCTCTTGGCCTTTTCTCATTTCTTGCTCCACTTACTTTTCCCTTCACTCTTGCTGCCCTGGACTTGGGCCTCAGACAGACTGCATACAGTTTATGGCCTACAGTTCATAGACTCTGTTTTCTGGAGAAGGTGAATGAAAATGAATAGCTTGGAATTGCTATTTCTGCATGACATCTCTATCACCGACCCCGACTCTCTGCTCTTGATTGCAAAAAAAAAAAAAAAAAAAAAAAAAAGCCAAGCTGAAAAACTTGACCCAAAGATACACAGAAATGTGTCTTTCAGGATAAAGGGCAAATAACACGTGTGTGTGTGTGTGTGTGTGTGTGTGTGTGTGTGTGTGTGTTTACATTGTTGAGATTTCGTGACTTTCGTGACTTCCATCCCATAGAATATGAGCTCTCCCAGGCCCCAGCTCCCAGAGCGCAGCCCTTCAACTGACTTCCAAAGTGGTAGGAGGAGTCAGAGCCTCTCCCAGTCCAGTCCCACTGGGCACTGAAGCGGTTCAACGCGTCCTCACCTCCGAGTGAGGCCGAGTCAGTGCTGGGAGATGAGGCCATTACGATGGCAGCGGGCCTCTCCATCACGTGTTTGGCCAAGGATCAGCAAGGCAGGAGGGATCAAGAGAAGGTGGGGAGGTGCATACATCGGGTGAGACCGATCACCTTTCGCCGGAGAGTACATCTTAGTCCAGAACCTCACCCTGCCACACTTCGGGCTGCCTTCCAATAATGCGAAAATTCATTACCCAAATTCTGCTCGGGCGGAGAAAAAGGAATAGTAAGAGATTCCAAATCTTGAACGACCCTGTGAGAAGTGAATACATCATGTACCACTCCGGACTTCCCATCAATTTTTTTTTTGCTTTGACTCACACCTAAATGTGCTTACATTTTAACATTAGCATATCCTAATTAATCGTCAAATACCAACAACTGTAACTCACGGAAGGCCAAACAATGCCGAGAAATCTACTTATTCATGTGGAAAGGTCAGCCCAATTAGAGCAGACAAAGGCTTGTACTGTCTAATATGTTGACTGTCTACCAGGTACCGGGCGTGCAAGAAACACTAAGAAAATTAATCCGAGCCTTTGACCTTGAGGAATTCATAGAGAGACATGTAAATACACAGTCCTAATGCAGAGAGATAAGGAGAAGGCATATGCTAATTTGGTGGCTTATTTTCCCAAATGGGATGGCAAAGCAGGGTTTAGTGTGTTATACGGTACATGAAATCTATTCTGCAGGAACGTAGTAGGAATGCTTAGCGATTTTAGACATGTTCTTTTCATCCAGCGCTTGAGGTGCCCGTGCTGCATGGGTAAAAGCCATGATGGAGCTGCTAACGTACACTCGAGCCCATCATGTTCCCTAGATTCTGGCCCGCGTACACGCAGAACCACTGACTTCGTGGAACACGTACTTTGCACGTTCGGAATCAATTCCTCACAGGCCCCCATGTGGTGAGTGCTGTTCTCATTCCTGCTTTACAGATGAGGACACGGAGGATTAAGGCGGTTACAAACATAGGCAACAGCAACATCCCATCGTAAGTGGCACACGGGACATTTGAATGCCGCTTGTGTTCCTCCAAAGTCTGTGTGCACTGTCTGCAGACCGGCTGCCCATTAGTAGACTGTTATCGACCTCTGATGCGATAAGGAGCTTGTGCCAGAATATAAATCAACTGCACCAGTAAGGGACACTTTTTAATTCTTTTTTTTTTCTTTTTTTTTTTTTTGCATCAAAATTTTCTCGCTAGAGTAAGCAGGGCATTGATTTACATTCTGGTGCCACCTCTTATCTTGTCATGAATCAGCACTTCGTGTCATACCGCACCAAAACGACAGTGACTCCTAGAGAGACACTATCTTAGATCACTGGAGAGCTTTTATCTTTCACATCTATGGAGAAAGACTATTAAAGGGGACTTAGCTTGTCTTGAGACAGAAGTAACTGAGAGGCACGTGGCTACTACTCTAGGGAATCCGTTCCCAAATTTCCAAACCTCCTGGTCACTTTGAATGTTCTTCGTTCTGCTTCCCAAAGAAACATACATTTTGGAGGGAAATGGCAATCTTAAAATTGGCTGGGGGAATTTTTTTTTTTTACCTTTTATTTATTTTTGATAGACAGAGGGAGACAGAGCACAAGTGGGGGGAGGGGCAGAGAGAGACGGAGACACAGAATCCGAAGCAGGCTCCAGGCTCTGAGGTGTCAGCACAGAGCCCGTCGTGGGGGGGCTCGAACTCAGAAACCGCGAGATGATGACCTGAGCCGAAGTCGGCCGCTTAACGGACTGAGCCACCAAGGCGCCCCATGGGGAATTTTTTGTAATGATATTATTGGCGAAGCTTTTTGGCACTTCATGAATACTCTGTCCCCGTGACACGTTTAGGTGCCCCACTGTCCAGGACAACAGAGGCGATCGGAACCAGCTCTCCCTCTCTGCTGGCACCTGTCAGCACACACTCCTGTACTCAGGGGCTTGACCAATTATTTCCTTTACTCATGTGATTCCCTACCATCATTTACGAAGACATATTTCTAAATATGTACCTACTCTATGATCCAGCAATTCCAAGAGAAATGAGTCTGTCCAGGAAAAGGTATGTATGAGAATGTTCATAGCAACCTTATTCGCAATAGCCCCCAACTGGAGAGTGGATATATAAATGGTGTATAAATTCACCTCCTGGACATATACAGCAGCTATAAAGAATAAAGTACTTTTATATACACAGCATGGGTGAATCTCACAAACATAACAACGAGTACAAGTAGCCATACAGAGAATAGTACACTATGAATCTATTTATGTGAAGTTTAAGAACAGGCAAACTAATCCATAGTGATCAAAGTCAGAATAAAAGTTACCTCTGGGATGTGCGGGGAGCAGGTAAAGATTGGTAGGAGGTGAAAAGGAGCCTTTGGAGGGCTGGAAATGTTCAATTCAGTATCTTGTTCTGGAGGGGCGCCTGGGTGGCTCAGTCGGTTAAGCATCTGACTTCGGCTCAGGTCATGATCTCGCGGTCCGTGAGTTCGAGCCCCGCGTCAGGCTCTGTGCTGATAGCTTAGAGCCTGGAGCCCGCTTCAGATTCTGTGTCTCCCTCTCTCTCTGCCCCTGCCCCGTTCATGCTCTGCTCTCTTTCTCAAAAATAAATAAAACATTAAAAAAGATTAAATATCTTGTGCTGGAAACTTCACTTTTAAGAAAACTTTAAAAAAATACTCCAAAGAGAAGCAATATTTAAAGGATTTGGGGGTTCAGTTAAACTCAAAATGTACACATCTCTTGACCCTCAATTCCACTTCTAGAAATTTCTCTTAAAGAAATAACCACGATTATACAGAAACATTTAGCACCAACATACTTTCAGGGTCCCGTTTATAACTGGAAAAAATTGGAAACTACGTACAGTTTTCACAATAGGAACCTGGTTAAAGAAATAATGATTAAAAAAAAAGAAATGATGATATAGTCACATAATGAACTATTAGAAGGAAATAAAAGATGAGCTTGTAGAGAATATTCAATGTCATGAAAAGTGTTCATATTAATACTGTATTAAGTGAAAAGTGGTAGGTTACAAAGCAGCATGTAAAATATAAATATATTTGTGTTTTTAAAATTTGTACATATTCATACATTGTACACATGTAAACTAAATATATGTGTCTTACGAAACATATATGATATTGTACATAAAACTCTGAAGGTAGATTCGCCCATATGTAAACCCAGGGCTTTTATTATGGGTAACAGTTTACTTTGATCTTCGGGCTTTAAAAATTTTTTCACACACTTTCAACAATGAACATTTATCACTCATGTCATCAGAAAAATATTCACAGTAAAGCCTTACGCTTTGTGCCTATTACATAAAATCTGTAGGTTTCCAGCACTGTGAAATGCAAATGAGGTAATTAGACAAAATTGCATCATTCTTTGTGAAAAAATGTAAATCTGTCAGCCAAATATCAAATGGGTACATTAAAGCACTCTGAGACTAGCGATTATAACCCTGAGTGACCTCACCGTACAGGACCTTCACCGGTTTTGAATAATAATAAATATGCAGCCTGGTGTCGGTAATTCTCGGTTAAAGGAACCTTGAGCTCAACTCACTTATTGGAAAAACCTCCACGATCCTCTAGCTGCCATCATTTCCTGAACGTTTTGGTGGAGACGGAAAATGATCCGGGCTCAATTTGAAAACAATCGTGTTTCCCTTTGTCACTCTTACCTCGAAGAAGGTGTCAATTAAACCAAAGGGAAATTTCACTGCTCTGAAGTGTCACCAAATAGGAGGTGCGTTGGTATCAGGAGTTGGAATTCTGTGCTGTCACTTCCTTCCTTCGTGACTGAATGCTCACAGACCCGAAGACAGGTATTTTTGTTCTTTTGAGACAATGATGTGTTTGGGACACCACTATAGCAGCCTCACTGACTGTGTATTTTAACAACCCCGAGCTAATTTTCACCGGTGCTTCGGCATTCGGAAGTTACCAGATAAAACCATGTCTATGTGCTTTGTTACAAAACCCCTACAAGGGATGGCTGTAGGCAGTCGAATTTTTTCCAGTGGGAGAAAGGTAACTATGGTAACTATTTTAATCTACTAACATTATAATTTCATGTTGGCAAAAGCTGCCTATAGCTCTACTTGTAATAGTCAGCTATTAAGGGACTCTTTGAGAACACTCTTCTGGAAGCACTAGTCTTTCTCTTCTCCCTTTACCTGCTAAGTAGTCATTAAAAGAAAATTATACAGGCAAAAGAACCCAGTTAGCATTTTCAAGAGTTTCTGAACCATTGCTTTAGCTATTGGTGGCTGATGTGTTTTAATGTAGCTTACCTTTTTTTTTTTTCCAAAACAGACTTTTCCTAGACTGTAAATACGCCCAAAAATCGCATACTATTGTGCTGTTTATACTATACCGTGTACTCTATTTAAAAAAAAATACATTGGGGGTCCCCTAGCTAGCTGCTGGGTGGTTTCCCCCCTCAAAGCCCCTCGAAGGTTGGGTGCTGGGGTGGTGAGCAGGGGAATCAGAGTTGATAATATACTCTGTTTAGGCTGTTTGTGTTTTGTGTATCGGTGAGAGTAGGATAAAGGTCAGCCAGAAAGGGCTTTAAGATCAACTGGCAAATTGTGATTAATTTACTAGAAACTCTGGTCTGCCAAAAAATATCCAAACCAGGGGTCAGCAAACATTTTCTATAATGGGCCACGTATTAGTTTCCTAGGGCTGCCTTAACAAATTATCCCTAACTTGCTGGCTTGAGACAACCAGAAACTTACTCTCTTACAGTTCTGGAGATCACAAGTTCAGAATCAAGCCGTTGGCAGGGCCGCATTCCCTCACAAGGCTCTAGAGGAGAACCTTTCCTTTTCCAGCTCCTGGTAGCTCCTGGAGTTCCTTGGCTTGTGGCCACACCATTCCCATCTCTATCCCCAACCTTCACATGCCCTTCACCTCTGTGTTTGTGCCGCCTTCTCTTCTGTCTCTTGTAAAGACTTGTGGGGAATAAGCCTAGGAATTCCCTGAGCTTGAGCCGATGGGTTAACAAGGCATAAAGAAATAGAAAGCCACAGGATGAAAAGCATCCAAGATTAGGTAAACAGTATTAGGTAAACAACATTAGGTTCACAAGGCAAAGCGCCCCCAGTATAGAAATAGGAAACCTCAGGATGAAAGCATCCAAAATTAGGTACTCAGGCTCCTAAGCCTTCTGATCCTAATAAAAACGAAGTGAGGACCCTTACTCGGGGCTCTTGTCTCCTCCCAGACATTAGCCTCTCTCGCATTTCAATCCTGTGTCCACTCTCTTGCTGGACAAGAGAGAACTCCAGACCCAGAGTCGATGACAAAGACTCTTGCCATCAGATTTAGGGTCCACCTAGGTAATCCAGGATGATCTCCTCTGGAGATGCTTAATTACATCGGCAAAGACTCTATTTCCAAATAAGTTCACGTTAATAAGTTCTGGGTGTTAGGATGTAGACTACCCTTTTGGGGGCCAGCGTCCAACCCACTATAGGCTAGATAATAAATATTTGAGGTTTTTTAGGCTATATGGTCTCTGTTACAACTATTCAACACTCCCACGTCAGAGCAAAAGCAGCCATGTACACAAGTACACACACAAATGGATATGATTGTGTTCCAATAACACATTTCCAAAAACAGATAGTGGGCCAGATTTGACCCATGGGTCACAGTTTACAGATTCCTTGTCTAAAACGCTTTCCTGGAACTCAAGGACCTTAACAGTCTGGTAACCACCAGAAATCTCTGACATTAGCTCATCCATTCCCGAGCATGGAACATGCCCGATGTCCTCTGAACAGGCTTTTCTGGTTTCCCACTTTCTTGCTTACTAAACGTTTAGTTTCTTGCAAGAGTCGCCTGGTACAGAGAGTGCTCAAAGTGAGTAGTTGTTATTAAGTACTTCAAAAGTTAGGCATGCAGACAACTAATAATCGTTTTTAGGGGATGGGACGGAGATGCGTTTCGCTTTCCTTTATATACTGAGCAAGGTTGTCAGATAAATATAGGATGCCCAGTAAAATTGAATCTTGTATAAACAATGAATAATGTTTCATTACAAGTAGGTCCCCAATATCTTATAGGGTGTATTTATACTAAAAAATTATGTATTTGTCTGAAATTCAAATTTATTTGAGCATTTGGTATTTTTATTTGCTAAATCTGGCAACCTTAACCCTGAGCATTTGTTACTTTCATAAGCAGAGACAAAATGATCACTAGAAAAAAATAATAAAATATAAAGTGTTGCCATTATTACTCTTTTCTTTTTCCTTTTTCCTTGTTTTAGTTGCACATGTGATGCACAGCTGGACTTCCCCCAACAAGGGGTGAGAGTGTCTGCTTTTCTACACTTTCATCACCCCTGGATATCATCATTTTATTTTATTTTTGTTTATTTTTGAGAAAGAGAGAGAGAGAGAGAGAGAGAGGCAGAGCATGAGTGGGGGAGGGGTTGTGAGAGAGGGAGACACAGAATCCAAAGCAGGGTCCAGGCTCCAAGCTGTCAGCACAGAGCCCGATGTGGGGCTCGAACCCATGAACCGGGAGATCATGACCTGAGCTGAAGTCGGACGCTTAACCGACTGAGCCACCCAGGCGCCCCTGGATATCATCATTTTAAAAAGTTTTGCCAATCAATGGCATAATAGTAGTATCTTTATTTTTTGCCCATTTGTTTTTAAACTAAAATGTTCTTTATTATGAAAGTAATATGTACCGGTAAAAGAAAGCTGAGTGTTCTAGAATGATGTAAAAGTTACTAAAAGTCTCCCTCAACCTATCTTTTCCTCCCCAGTTTATTCAACTAAGAAGAAACTGTTTTTAAGATTTTCTTGTATATTTTATCTGGATTTTTGTATGCCTACACAAGCATATGTTTTATATCTATATTTTCTATACAGAGGACATCGTACATTATTCTTTGCCCTGCCTTATTTTATTAGTAATATATCTTAGACACTTTCTATACATGTGAACACATAGCTTTACCTTAGTATTTAAAAAACTAACCTCTAATGGAATGGTAATAAAAGGCACAAGGCAGGGAATACAGTCAATGACCTTGTAATAGCGATGTACGGCTCAGCCACACCAGTGGTGAGCACAGCATAATGTATAAATTGGTCAATCACTAGGTTGTGCACCTAAAACTAGTTTAACATTGTGTGCCAACTATACTCAAATTTAAAAAATCAAAAGAAAAGTTACTAGCAATGCCCCTCGTATTGACTTGAATCACATCTGGTTTTAAGTTTGAACATAATTAACATTATCATAGAAGTCAATGTTTATGCATATGGGATTTATATAATTATAAGACCAAAATAGACTTATTAAGACCAATATATAGAGGTACCTGGGCGGCTCAGTCAATTGGGCATCTGACTTCGACTCAGGTCATGATCTCACGGTTCGTGAGTTCCAGCCCCGCGTCGGACTCTGTGCTGACAGCTCAGAGCCTGGAACCTGCTTGGGATTCTGTGTCTCCCTCTCTCTCAACCCCTCCCCCGCTCATGCTTCGTCTCTCAAAAAATAAATAAAAATATTTAAAAAAGACCAATATGTATAATATTGGTCATATATGTGTGTGTGTGTGTGTGTATGTGTGTGTGTGTGTATAATATTGGTCATATATATATATATAATATTGGTCATATATATATGTATATATATAATATTAAGACCTTATATAAGACCAAAATAGACAAATTAAATTGAAGCTGCTAGAAAAATTTAATTGAACAACATTAATAGTGATGTAATTTTGCTGACACCTACGTTTTATGGCAGAGAGATGTATTCATATGTTTCATGGTATACTGGCAGTCAACATGATTTTATGTTATTTTATTTTGAGGATGGTGGGTCATGGCTTTAGTCCTTGTCATTGTCCTTAATGTTAATTTTCCTTTTTTACAACATTTATAATTATGAATTCTGTATCCTTTTAGGGAAATTAATTAAATAGTACAAGCCAAAATACAATTATTTTTAAAGGCTTATTAACAAATATTTGTTTATTGTATAGTCAATATTATAGTTACTGGAAATAAACCTGTTGGTCAGTAGAAAAAATGCAATATTCACATCCCATCTAGTCATAAGACAACAAAGGTGCTTACTATTAGGATAAGGTTGCTTTTCAGTATGTTCTGCCTGAGCTAGAGAGAGAGAGAGACAGAGACAGAGACAGAGACAGAGAGAGCCCTGCAATGACTCAGGTGTTCCCCAGGATTCTTTAATAGCCCTACTGCAAGACATTTGCACAGACACCCATTGTGACATTATTGGGCAAAAACATATCATTTTTGTCTTAAGTCTTCTTTTGTATATTTCTCTTTATCCTGTGACAATTAAAGTAGTATAATACTGATCTCTACTGTGTTGATTCGATTATATCAAACCACTTTCAACTTACTAAATAAGTTATACAACGAGTCATGTTCTAAGGAAGTGTTATAAATGTAAAAGATAACTGCGAGAGAGAAGTTTTGCACCTGTCACTATTGACAGAACTTAACAAGGGCACAATGGTGGTCAGAAGATGGTTGTTCCTATTTTGACCAAAGAACATTCCAAACTGGCAGTAATTAGTTCTGCTTATCAGACAGCATATTAAGAGTTAAATACAGTCGCATCAGGCATGGATGTGATTAGAC
Organism: Lynx canadensis; assembly: GCF_007474595.2. Taxonomy (NCBI): domain Eukaryota; kingdom Metazoa; phylum Chordata; class Mammalia; order Carnivora; family Felidae; genus Lynx; species Lynx canadensis. The sequence continues at coordinate 11,237,457 of NC_044321.2, forward strand.
ACACAAATGCAAATGTGGACTGGGTTCATGTATAATGTAATCAAAGAGATGATGGGTCAACAAACAATTTCCGTGAGGGGGTCACACAAGACGTATTTCCCCTCTGTGGGCCATTGAGTCTTTGTTGCAAATACAGAACTCTATCATTTTACAAAAATAGCTATACATGATGCTCATATGAATGTGCGGCTGTGTTCCAATAAAACTTCATTTACAAAATGAATAGTATCTTGGATTTGGCCCCTGGATATAGATGATCCAGAATGTAATTATATTTTTACGGATCATCATAGAATTTAAAATACAAAATTAAAAGATTCTTAAGGAGCCCAGAGAATATATTTCTCCTAAAGAATATTGTTCATTCTGCTTACTTCATCCTGAATATTATTTCTTTTTTAATACTGCTGTGAATGAACTCCTTAAATTCTTTTCATGATTGTATTTTCTAACTGGTTGTAGCTGGCTTGAAGTGGAAAGCTACTGATTTGTATATGTTGATCTTACATCTGGCTTACTTATTAAACTCATATATTCTGCTAGGGTTTGATTGATTAAATAGGCTTTTCTAGGTGGTTAATGATAAAAACTCTAGATCATGACCGTTTCTAACATTCGTATATCTTATTTATTTTTCTTGTCTAAATGCACTGGCTAAGAATCCCAGAATAAGGTTGACTGAGCAAGTGGAAGCAGCCAAACTTCTCTTGTTGCCTTTTCAGCATTTATTTTTTTTTTTCCATTTAGGTGACTTTGTTAAAGTCTTGAAAAATTCTTCTAGATCTTTGATATGAAGCAGATAACAGGGGGCCAAATTTGTCACATCTCTCTGGATCCAAGCCCCAACACCAGTAGCTGCAGCTTCTCAAAAATACTGGCACTTGCCCAGCTTGATGAATTTGCTGACGGGCATATAACACTCTTAGGTTACATATAAGATATGAGAAACCCATTTCTATATCAATCATTAGCAAGGGGTATGGGTTTGGGCTCAGACCAATCATTAGGGACCACCGGATGATATGGAATCAAGGAGCGTGGCCATCAGAGCGGTCTGCAGGAACCACTTAAATTTCGTAAGCGCTTCATACTGCGGATGGGGTCACTTCGGCAAACTTAAGTGCCAGTGACTAAACTACTGTCACTCAGCTCCTAGCCTTCCCTTCTAAGTTCTGTGATGCGGGAGCTGGGCCTTTACAAAACACATCTTTAGGTTGCCAGCCGATCCCAGTTAGGCCCTCGCTAGGAGCGCCAGCAACATACTGTAAGGCCAGAGAAGGGAGAGGGCCTTGATGTTTCCTGTGTCCTGCTGCGTTCTATGGGCTTCTGGTTGGATTCTTATTTCCCTCATCACCCCAGTGTTGCTTATTTACCTTGGTGGTGGCAGGGCCTTCCTGTAGCAGCAGCTGAATTCAGTTTTCACTTTCTTTCCACACACGCAAAGCCAGATTCATTGTACCCTGCCGCCACCTTGAGACACCAGGGCCTGCCAAGCAATGTGCCTTTTTCGGAGTTTGAACCCCGTGGGCCCCTCCTCCTCCAATCTTTAAAATTTTTACAATCCCATGGGGCACCTGGGTGGCTCAGTCGGTTCAGCATCGACTTTGGCTCAGGTCATCATCTCACGGTTCGTGAGTTCGAGCCCCATGTCGGGGTCTGTGCGGCCAGCTCAGAGCCTGGAGCCTGCTTTGGATTCTGTGTCTCCCTCTCTCTCTGCCCTTCTCTCTCTCTCTCTCTCTCTCTCAAAAATAAGTTTTAAAAAAACATTAATTTAAAAAAAAATTGGGGGGGCCCTGGGTGGCTCAGTCGGTTGAGCGTCCGACTTCAGCTCAGGTCATGATCTCACGGTTCATGAGTTCGAGCCCCGCGTGGGGCTCTGTGCTGACAGCTTGGAGCCTGGAGCCTGCTTCGGATTCTGTGTCGCCCTCTCTCTGCCCCTTCCCCACTCATGCTCTGTTCTGTCTCTCTCTGTCTCTCAAAAATGAACAAACGTTAAAAAAAATGTTTTAAATAAAAAAATTTAAAAAAATTAAAACTTTTTACAATCCCAACCTCTTCCCTGCTTCCTGCAGCTGCTATCTCTACACCCTTTTTCATTACTTAGTTAACACTTTATACCTAGCTAACTGTTCCTTATATTAAAATTACTTCCATTAAAACTATTTCTGTGATTTCTGTCTCTTGACGGGCCCTGAGTGACACCTACAGAAAATGACTTCCTTACGGGTTGTGGGGATTCATGTTAGCTCTCCTAACACCGGGTTTCCCCTGATATTGCCCCTTTGAGGATAACCTTACTTTTGGGGAGAAGATTCCAGCTGAGGATCATAAGTTACACATGATTAAGATAAATAAATAACCTTATTTTTAAATTGGTTTCCCTTATACCAAGTCCTTCCCATCACTTTTAGGACTTTTCTGTCCTCTAAGGAGCGGAAATTCAAATGATATTTTGTGAAATGCCCCTTTTATCAGCAATTAAAAGGCAAAACCAGGTTAAGGGCAAATAACTATCAAAGCTTTCAGAGTATAAAAACTCGAAGACTGCTCTCACCAAAGTAATTAAGTTCTGTCCACCAGAGAATGTAATTTGAGGAGAAAGAAAAATGAAGCTTCAGGACAAAACACATTATGTTAGCAGTGAAGAAGGCAAAATGTGGGAAGTCAAATAATTTTTTTTACCCTGTGGAAGGAAAAGATCTTATAGTTACGTATATCATTGTCAACCTATCTAATAAATTAATATGTCGAGCAAAATCACTTTTGTGTGAAAAGGAAATTATTTTGCTCCCATGGGGTCAGGAGTGTAGAGAAGTCGCTGAAAAATAGCTCGAGTTGGATGAGAGTGAAACATCAGCATCTTGGTGGGTGTTCCCCACTTGCCTCCGGCGTCAAGACAAAGGATGAAATTTGAAAGTAATAAACTTAACAGTTAGAAATACATGGAACTGAGATGAGTCAATACTTATAAAAAGTTTAGGTTCCTGTAGGGAAAGCCGGCACACATTTCACCTGACGGGGGAGGGGGAGTTTCTTTCCCCCGGTACACGGATATAATAATGTCTGAGCCTGTAGACCTCCTAATCCTCAATCTCATAAAGCATCTAAATTGGATGAGAGGACCTAGACAATTGAGCAATTTCTATCTTATCTCCATGCACTGAAGTAAATAACAATTTAGTTTGTGCTTGTTAGCTAGTGGTTCAATTCAATTCAGCAAGCTTTCCAGATAGATTAGATATAGATGTGTGTGTGTGTGTGTGTGTGTGTGTGTGTGTGTGTGTGTGTGTGTGTTTGTACAAAGCTTCTGTGGTCTGTATCTTTCCTTCCATCCATCCATCCATCCATCCATCATCTATCCCAGTTCACCCATACCACTGAGGTGGCGTTAAAGAGCCAAAGAAATTATGTCTTCCCTAATCCCCTTGTCATCTTCCTTATATTTTGCTTGTCGTGCCAGGAATAAGGGGGAACATAAATGTTTCACAAGAAGTGTTTTCAAGCATTCTATTTCCCACTTTATGAGCCAAAGTTTAAAACTTGGGTGAAAAAAAAAAAGGGACTTATTTTTCAAACTCCATGAAGTTCCCCTCATCAGAACCTTTGACTCATGCTTTTAATTGTGCCTAGGACAAACTTCTTTGCCTGGCTAGTGATCACTTATGCCTCCAGATTCCATTCATGCTGTTTCCTCTTTTGCTCCAATAGGTCTCTTTTATAGCACATTTCACATTATCTTAGAAGAATTCATTTCAGTGATGCCTCCACCGATAGATGAGGGCAAGGACTTTGTCTGACTTGATTTACATCTCTTGTACTTATCTCAATGCCTGGCACATAATGGATATATAATAAATATTTGCTGTTCGGACCAAGTTCACTGACGATCTGGATATCAAGACATATAAACATGAGAATGTCATCAGAGTTTTTGGCTTGTTCTTCTGTTTTCCATACCTGTGTCCTCTTTCCTCAACCAGATTTAAAAGTACTTGATGGCAGGGAGTCCATATCTAGTCACTTCTTCATTCAACTTTTTTTCATCCCTATTTCTTGCCAGGGCTAGCACAGTGTCTTTCTAGAAACTGAACAAATGTGTGGGTTGCAATTTTTCATTTAGACAATGTGGCTGTAAACTTTTTTTTCAGTCATCATACAAGATGAATACTTTGATTTCCCTAAAGCAAATATGTTGTATTATATAATGAAATATACTGTTCAAGGCTTTTTCTTACCCAATGGTCCAAGTCTCTATTCATACTCATTTTTGAATTTCAACAGGTTCCCAGAAACAACTGCCAACCTTCCCTTCTGGGATGTAACAAATTCTTCAAGGCAGTTTGAAACTGCCAGACTGTACGTGGAGCAGGCTCTTTAGTGTAGAGAAAGTTAGAAATAGAAATTCAATGAGCTGAGTTCAATCAACATTTCTAACTTTTATGTACTCAGAGGAGTTCTTAAGAACCCATACATTGGTTGCAGGTGGTTTTCCTTCCACATCTCCTTCTCTCAAAGTTAGCATCGCTAAGCCAGTATTTTAATAGGAGAGGAAAGGGTTGGAAACCCAGCAGCCAGAATATAGAACAGTAAGGAGTGTCTCAGGGGGAAAAGTGGAAAGACGATAATTCTATGGCCTCCTTTGAAGCTTGTTAACAGGCTATACAGGAAGCGGTTGGCATGGTCTCACAGGAAACATTTATTGTCAGATGCTCATTCTCAAATTCAAAGCTAATCATTTCCATCCCTACTTACATCCCAGAGGGCAGGAAGCAGGTTTAAAATATCCTTGAATATCAATGTATGTAATATAAATTTTAAGCATGGTAAAACTGTCTAGAAATGGATTTGGCTATCCTATGTCTCTCCTACAGGTGTAAAGAAAATAATAGGAATGTAATCCCAAGGAAAAATACTTTGGTGACTTATAAGAACATACTGGTATTATCTTGTCTAGAAATATAAAACATTTTCAAACGTACACTGAAAGTATAATCATATAATGCACCTTTGTTCACACGCCACGATTAAATAGATTTACATTTTTCCCCTTTTTTTTTATAAAGTGTTACCAACACAGTTATTGTCACCCTATCCCTTCCCCTCTGCTTGAACTTGATGTGTATTCTCCTGTATATTTAAATTTTTAGGGGCGCCTGGGTGGCGCAGTCGGTTAAGCGTCCGACTTCAGCCAGGTCACGATCTCGCGGTCCGTGAGTTCGAGCCCCGCGTCGGGCTCTGGGCTGATGGCTCAGAGCCTGGAGCCTATTTCCGATTCTGTGTCTCCCTCTCTCTCTGCCCCTCCCCCGTTCATGCTCTGTCTCTCTCTGTCCCAAAAATAAATAAACGTTGGAAAAATTAAAAAAAAAAAATTTTTTTAATAACATAAATATATGTCCATAAGCAAATTACATTGCTTTCTTTTGTTTTGAATTTTTGCCTAATAATATAATGATGCATATTGTGTGCCTTGATCCTTTCACTCAACATTTTGCTTGAGTTTATCCATACTAATATACGCAGACCTACTCCATGCATGTTCGCTATCGTGTGAGATACATTTTCTGAATATTACATCTATCCATTTTTCTTTTTTTTAAAGTTTATTTTGAGAGAGAGAGAGCACAGGGGAGGGGCGGTGGTTAGGGACAGGGGAGAGAATCCCAAGCAGGCCTCACACTTTCAGCGCAGAGCCCAACAGGGGGCTCAAACCCATGAACCATGAGATCGTGACCTGAGCCAAAATCAAGAGCTGGACACTAAACTGATGGAGCCACCCAAGCGCCACCCCCACCTTGTCTATTGGGAGATACAGTTAGACTATCTCCAATGTTCCACTAAATTATCTTGTCCTTGTCTTCTTGTGCACAGGGGTAAAAGTTTCTAGAAATGGAATTGTCCAGTTAATGTGTATGCTTATTAAACATTGCAAAAATGCTTCCCAAACCAAGTAACTAATTTGTTGTCTACTACCAATGCCTTTGATTTTCTGTTTCTCTGTGTTCAACTCTTACCAACATTTGTTGTTTTCAGACTTGAAAAATATTTTGGTGGAATGATATTTCATTATTATTTGAATTTTCATTCCCCTGATTATAAATGAGGCTGAGGAGCTTTCCATATGGCTTATTAACTATTGAAAATTTCTCTTCTCTGAATTCACTGTTCATTCTTAACCATGTCTCTTTTGGGTTGTTTTCCTTGTAAAATTTGCCTGTAAAGCCATCTGGGCCTAGCGCTCATTTTATAAATTGATTTTAGATTATTGATTTAATTTCTTTAGTGGATATGTTTTCTATTTAAGTCAATTTTATAACCTAAATGTTTTAGTAAGAAATGAATAATTTTCCAAGTCTTCATTTTGTCCTTAATTTTGAATGCTATTTTAGCTAGGTGTAAAATCATAGATGAAAGTTAATTTCTCTCATTATTTTGAAAATACTATTCCAATGTTACTTGGTCTATATTACTGCTGTTGCAGAGTCCACTGTACGTCTTACTGTTAGTATTGTGATAATCTGGCCTTTTTTCTCTTTTTTTTACTACTTTTTAAATGTTTTCTTTGTTTCTTTGCCTGCAGTTTCACTACATGTGTCTGGATGTGGGTTTATTTTTGCTTATCCTACTCAGGACACGTTGAATTTTTTAAATTTAGTAATCATTTCTTTAATTCATTATGAAAAGTTCTGTTATCCTGCAAATATTGTCTCTCTGCCAATCCCTCAATGTCTCTTAACCCCTCTTTCATACTTTCCATCCCTTTATCTCTTCATGCTTCATTCTGATGAATATACTCAGATTTACTTTCTTTGTCAGTGAGCCTCCCTTTGGCTATATATAACTTACTGCTTAATTTGTCCAACGGGTTTTTAATTTCAACAACCATTTTTTTCTTTCTAGAAATTCTATTTGGCTATTTTTCAAATGTCTGTTCTTCTTTCAAAGTATCTTGTTCTGTATCTGATTTTGATCACTTCCTTTGTCTTTAATTATGTCAAACGTATTTTTATAGTTCTCCATTAATTGTTCTATTATTTGAAGTCCTTTCAGTTTTAATAATCCTATTTGTTAGGTCTGTGGACTCTTGGCTCAAGGTGGATTTCATCCTCCATTGTTATCATGAATTTTCAAAACTATTAATAATACATCAGTCAAATTCCTGGCAGGAAACATAGGACATATCAAATAGAGTAACTGTGGAGTTTCATAAAAGGACTATTTCCAAATGTGTGAGTTGGGCTAAGAGCAGCCAAACAATAGTGAAACGTGAAGTTATTGCCGTCCCACCATGTATGGCACAAGGAGGAAGTGATTACCAGACCTGTAGTTAGAGGACAGGGCTGCCTGACAGGAGTCATGGCCCTTGGTAGGGGCAGGCTGATGCCACCAACCAGTGACCTAGAATAGGTGTAGCTGGAGAAACAAATAACATGACCTTGCTAATCTATTGTCCTTTAATCTCTTGCCATTACCTCCCATTGGCTGAACGCAATGAAAAGCCAGAAAGCCCAGGCGATGCAATACATGGAGGTCAACCTGCCGGGGAACAAAGCAGGGTGGAGAAGGATGGAACGTAGATCTAGAGGGGTGACAGGAGGACATTCGGCACAGTTATAAGCTCATGTTCAGTGTTGTCTTATCCATTAGAAGTCCCTGTTGCTTGGTGGAGGGTGGGCATATCCATCCAGAGAAGCTTTCTATTTGCTTCCTGCATAGGCCTTAAGGTATCACTGGTTGAGACTCGAGTTCTGTGTTAGTTTTCAGCTCCAGAATTCCTGATCCAAAAGACTAGTTTAAATTCTAACCCTAAATATAGGAGACACATCATTATACAGTCTAAAGGGAGACAATTTTTATTTTTACCCAAAGCACATTCATGAGCACAAGTGTTTCTTTGCTGCCTTATTATGATAATGGATGGAATGTTTCAACCTTTTCCACCTTTCCCCTATATATGCAGCCCTTTAAGAATGTTGGCTTTATGCAGGGATTCTGATTCCTACTATCTGCCTTGCAAAAATTGAAGACTTTGTCTTCAGTCCCTGCATGGGTGGTAGAAGTCAAACCCCTAACTCACCCAGACTCAAAACCCCCTTACCCACCAACCAGTTAGATGCTTACCACTCTGGCTATAATTTTCATCATAACGATACAGGAGGAAATATAAGAATGTATGTTCTTTTTCATCTATAGAAGAAATTAAACATCGCTAACATTCTGCATAAATATTGACCCTAGAATATTCATTCAGTCATATGTCAGATGGTTACAGTCCGTCCATAATATGTCCTGAAGGAAGACGGGCATATAAAAATGCTGAGGGACTGACGCTCCTATTCAGCATTTATACGTTGTGACATTTCAGTTTATGTACTACAGGATGTCCTCAAGTTTTCTTTTATAAAAACAAGACCTTTAAACAGTAGAATCTTTTGAAGCTTTGTAAACAAGATGATTCACATTCCATTGTGTTTGTTACAGAATTTTCTGGTTATCTCATGGCAAAGTACTTGAAATAGTTATCAACTCAAAGATGAGTTATTTATTTTTCTCTCATAAGAAGCCTCTTGCCCTCATTTTCTGGAAAAGAACAGAAGCTTTGCATGATGACAAGCGGCTGTCATTAGTTGGCTATTTAGCAGACTTAAAACTAATGCACTAATGTGTCTCCTCAAGGCACATATTCACATTTTAGCAAAGTGTGCAAAAATAGCTGATTTTCTCAGAGATAGTTTATGGAGAGAGCATTTTCAAAATAAATGCTTGGAAACATTTCCAGCTTTATGTAATTTTTGTCACCAAAAATGATATATCACTTCTTAAAATGTTATCATAAATAAATACAGAAAAGCCTTGAAATGGACTATTCTAAACTGAAAAATATCTTTAAAATGCAAAGGCGTACTGGCTTTTAAGCCCATTAAAACATATTTAAAAGCAAAATTTTCATAAACCAGCAAGAACTGACTCGTATCATGGAAAATGGAAATTAATAACCAAATTACAACACAGAGTTTGCCATAAATGGTGAATGGAATTTTAAAAGACAAGCACCATGGATCAGAAGTGTTTGCTGAGTATGGAAGGGTATCTGTACAGTATACATCCCATAAACAGTGCAGCCTGAGGGCATTAATCATGAGCCCACTGTGGGGATAAATGGAAGGCTGAATAGAAAGAAAATCCAACTTCACACATGCTTCCCTCAATTTTTCAAATGCTTTTCTCTTCCTTGTACCTCATCAAGTACCTGGTCTATGACCAAATATTATCTGGAAAATGAAAGGCCCATATGTTAAGGCCCAGGTTAAGTTTGTTTTAATAAACGCTCTTTTATACTACATTGGGCTATTTTCCAAATCCTTGACCGAACACGTTGCTGGAAATGATGAGGTCATGTCTCTGAGGTGTTTCTCCTGGGAAAATGTTCTGTTTGGTGTCACGTCCACAGTTGAGTTTTTATTAAATTTCATCCTACAGGCTATGGTCTAATTGGCTCCCATACAAATTTCCTAGGTCTAGCTTCATTTTGTTGGTTAGTGATTCTAACTTTTGATTTAGTTACCAAATTTGTTGACATGAGCCTGAAAAACACACACAGTAGAAAGTCTAAAAATCCTTGGCATCAACCAAATGCTAAGAATAGAGATTCCCAACCTTTATGAAATAAGATAGTCCCTCATACTCTAAGGATATTGGATTTCCTAATACGCAACCTCTACCCCACCCTCTTCACCATTTAAAAAAAGCACTTGTAACATCTCTTTACTTTGAAAAGGAAATTTAAAGTTGTACTTTTAACATGGATTAGTCCTTAAAATAATCAAAGATACGTGAAAGCATATAAAAAACAAAGGCCTAGATTAAATGACAGGTACACTTGTATTGCTTTCTTGTGTTAAGCATAGTAAAGTACTAGGCTGATCTGATACTATACCATTAACCTACCAGTATAAGTCTATACTACTATACCATACTGTATATATTAGTTAATGTAATACCAGGTACTGAAACAAATATTTAAACTGTTAAAGGCACAGAAGTTAGACACTCAGTTGTTATTCGTGTACAGCCCGGTCAATGGCTGAAAGGAAACCTAAGATAATGGTATTATGATTAAGAAAGTGGTTTTTATAGGCAGACATTAGGGTTCAAAACGTCAACTCTACCACTTAATAATGGTGAAAGCTTTGGCACTTTTACTTAGCCATTCTGTACCACAGATAGACAGAGACTAAGGAGACACAACTAAATTCAATGCGAGATCCAGGTCCAGAGAAAAGATATTAGTGGGGAAACTGGGGAAAGTCACAAAAGAGCTGTACGTTAAGTTATAGTGCTGTGTCAACATCAATTTCCAGGTTTTAATCATTGTACAATCACTATGCAAAATGTAATCATTAGGGGAAGCTGCATAACAGCTGGGAACTCGCTGTACTATTCCAGGATCTCTTCTGTATGTCAAAAGTTCTTTAAAAGGAAAAAGTTTCATGATATTATACATGGAAAACCCGATAGACTCCACCAAAAGTCTGCTAGAACTGATACATGAATTCAGCAAAGTCGTAGGATACAAAATCAATGTACAGAAATCAGTTGCATTCTTATACACTAACAATGAAGCAACAGAAAGACAAATAAAGAAACTGATCCCATTCATAACTACACCAAGTACCATAAAATACCTAGGAATAAACCTAACCAAAGATGTAAAAGATCTGTATGCTGAAAACTATAGCAAGCTTATGAAGGAAATTGAAGAAGATACAAAGAAATGGAAAAACATTCCATGCTCATGGGTTGGAAGAATAAATATTGTTAAAATGTCAATACCACCCAAAGCTATCTACACATTCAATGCAATCCCAATCAAAATTGCGCCAGCATTCTTCTCGAAGCTACAACAAGCAATCCTAAAATTTGTATGGAACCACAAAAGACCCCAGAATAGCCAAAGCAATATTGAAGAAGAATACCAAAGCGGGAGGCATCACAATCCCAGACTTTAGCCTCTACTACAAAGCTGTAATCATCAAGACAGCATGGTATTGGCACAAAAACAGACACATAGACCAATGGAATAGAATAGAGACTCCAGAATTGGACCCACAAAAGTATGGCCAACTAATCTTTGACAAACCAGGAAAGAATATCCAATGGAAAAAAGACAGACTCTTTAACAAATGGTGCTGGGAGAACTGGACAGCAACATGCAGAAGGTTGAAACTAGACCACTTTCTTACGCCATTCACAAAAATAACTCAAAATGGATAAAGGACCTGAATGTGAGACAGGAAACCATCAAAACCCTAGAGGACAAAGCAGGAAAAAACCTCTCTGACCTCAGCCACAGCAATTTCTTACTTGACACATCTCCAAAGGCAAGGGAATTAAAAGCAAAAATGAACTATTGGGACCTCATGAAGATAAAAAGCTTCTGCACTGCAAAGGAAATAATCAACAAAACTAAAAGGCAACTGACAGAATGGGAGAAGATATTTGCAAATGACGTATCGGATAAAGGGCTAGTATCCAAAATCTACAAAGAGCTCACCAAACTCCACATCCAAAAAACCCGAAAAAAAAAAAAAAAACCCGAAAACAAATAATCCAGTGAAGAAATGGGCAGAAAACATGAATAGACACTTCTCTAAAGAAGATATCCAGATGGCCAACAGGCACATGAAAAGATGCTCAACGTCGCTCCTCATCAGGGAAATAGAAATCAAAACCACACTCAGGTATCACCTCACACCAGTCAGAGTGGCCAAAATGAACAAATCAGGAGACTATAGATGCTGGCGAGGATGTGGAGAAACGGGAACCCTCTTGCACTGTTAGTGGGAATGCAAATTGGTGCAGCTGCTCTGGAAAACAGTGTGGAGGTTCCTCAAAAAATTAAAAATAGACCTACCCTATGACCCAGCAATACTACTGCTAGGAATTTACCCAAGCGATACAGGAGTGCTGATGCATAGGGGCACTTGTACCCCAATGTTTATAGCAGCACTTTCAACAATAGCCAAATGATGGAAAGAGCCTAAATGTCCATCAACTGATGAATGGATAAAGAAATTGTGGTTTATATACACAATGGAATATTACATGGCAATGAGAAAGAATGAAATCTGGCCTTTTGTAGTAACGTGGATGGAAATGGAGAGTGTTATGCTAAGTGAGATAAGTCATACAGAGAAAGACAGACACCATATGTTTTCACTCTTATGTGGATCTTGAGAAACTTAACAGAAGACCCTGGGGGGGGGGGAAGGAAAAAAAAAGGTTAGAGAGGGAGGGAGGCAAACCATAAGAGACTCTTAAAAACTGAAAATAAACTGAGGGTTGATGGGGGGTGGGAGGGAGGGGAGGATGGGTGACGGGCATTGAGGAGGGCACCTGCTGGGATGAGCACTGGGTGTTGTATGGAAACCAATTCGACAATAAATTTCATATTAAAAAAAAAAAAGGGACGCCTGGGTGCCTCAGTCAGTTGGGCATCCGACTTCAGCTCAGGTCATGATCTCATGGTTTGTGGTTCGAGCCCCACGTCGGGCTGTGTGCTGACAGCTCAGAGCCTGGAGCCTGCTTTGGATTCTGTCTCCCTCTCTCTCTGCCCCTCCCCTGCTCATGCTCTGTCTCACCCTCTCTCTCAAAAATAAATAAACATTGGGGCGCCTGGGTGGCTCAGTCGGTTAAACGTCTGACTTCGGCTCAGGTCACGATCTCACGGTCCGTGAGTTCGAGCCCCGCGTCGGGCTCTGGGCTGATGGCTCAGAGCCTGGAGCCTGCTTCCGATTCTGTGTCTCCCTCTCTCTCTCTGCCCCTCCCCCGTTCATGCTCTGTCTCCCTCTGTCTCAAAAATAAATAAAATGTTAAAAAAAAATTTTTTTTTAAATAAACATTAAAAAAATTAAAAAAAAAAGAAATTGTGAAGAACTGACATTCTAAAAATAAATGAATAATTAAATACATGTAAAAAGTTTCACAAAACAAACACTTAAAAGACCCTTTGGTGTAGGGACATGTTGTCTGACACCGTAATTGGGTGGCCATGTTGTGAGCACGGTACCTAACCTATAAACTGTCACTTCAGTTTAGTTATTGGTTAGTTCACAACAAGTGGCCTCAGTTAATCTGGCCTTTCTGAGCTCTGCAACTCTTGTCCTCGAGCAGGGAAAGGTCTTCCGAATATATGAAGAAAAGAAGGGGACGGCGGAAAATTTGCGAAGAAAGAAATGATGGGTAACTCCTATCCCCTCAAAGTCCCCTCACGGAAAGAGGATCCAGACGATATCTAGCTGCTTTCACAGCAGGGCTCAGACTTGAGTTTGATGTCATCGTTAGAAAAACAAGGAGAAGCCCATATCTGGCATGAAGACGTTTTGAAAACGTACCTCCATGTTCCAAGTTGAAGCTCCTTGACGCGGTTGGTCGCTTTGTATAGCTCTTTTCCCTTCTCCTTTTGTGCCATCTGCCTTACGTGTCCGGGATACCCGGACTCCGAAATGCTGCATGAGCTGCTCTGGTGTCACTATTGTGTGGCTTTCAGCAAAGCAACGGGAAGTGAGAGGCACAAGGCAGTAATTGGCTTATCTCACGTTTTGACAGAGAGGCAAATCTATTCACTGCTGTTGTTCACGGGAGGCGTCTCCAAAATGTGTGGCTTTGATGTGAGATTCGTCTGGCGACTAATAAAGACTCCAGGCAGGTTGGAATTTATCAGCCCAAAACGAACTGACATGAAAGGGTGAGTAGAGAGAAGAGGAATATGCAGTTAGAATACAAAGCCAGGCTGGGACTTCACTGCTTCTGGAGACTTCGGGGGCTTCTCTTCCTCTTCTGACACTGGGAAACGAAGGAAGCATTTCCTGCCTGGGCCATTTCCGCTTGGAGTGGAGTGATGCTTTCCAACGCTGGGAGTTGCTTTGAGATCAGTTATTCGGGTCATTACCTGTGCCTCAGTTTCTTGGTTCAGAAAATGGGGGTGGCAGGTGGACAGAGACCTGTCGCGAGGGTAAATGAGTTCATGCCTGTAAAGAACTTAAAACAGCGCCAGGCACCTTGGAAGCTCGGTCACTGTTAGCTGTGGTTGTTCATGATGATCATACTATTATTGCCACCAGAGCACGATACAGGGAGGGGGCTTTTGTAGTAAACAGAGCACAAGGCTTTGCAGTCAGAACACGTGGGGCAGGGTACCAATTCCACCACTCGCCAGTTGAGCGATTTGAAGGAAACTCTCAGTGGCCTCAACAGTAAAGGGATTGGAGGCATGGATGAGGCTTACAAGAGAAAAATGACAGATTGTTCCATGTAAAGTAACCATTATTTTTATCAGCATTAAATTAGTGACTGGCAGAACGTAGTGATGTTCTAAGCTCTGTCACGTCACAGGCTGCACTGGTGGCCGTTGGTCCTTTTCTGTAATGGAGGAGTGGATGGCCTTAGACATACCCTGAAAAGCCAGGGGCGGAAGAATCTTGAGAATCACCTGGCTTCCTTGTTTGGGACATTTTAAGCATACTGCCGTTGGGCAGTAAACTACACCCAAACCTCCATTGGGTCAGGTTTCTAGCCCAACCTTCTCCCAATTTCTGAGATCAGGCCGAATCCAAGTAAACAAAGCCTGGCAAGGTGGTTGAAGGCATTTGGGTTACAACGAATAGAATTTTCCCAGCTGTGTTTGTTTCGTTTGGTCAATCTACCCATTCTTATTTAGAGACCGTTACGTGACAGCTTTGAGGCACACACACACACACTCACGAAGAGGGGAATTAGTACGCAGGAACTGTGAGGCCCAGGACTATAGCCTTGCTTGTACAATTTTATGCCAGGACTCCGCAAACGACAGCCCCGCACTCTAAATTCAGACCATCTTCTATATTTGTGAATAGAGATCTGTTGGAACACATGCAGACTCACTTGTTCACGTACTGCCCATGGCTGCTTTCCTGCTATAACGGAGTTGGGTAGTTACAACCAACACTGTTTGGCCCCATAAGGCCTAAAATATTTACTCTCTGGCCCCTTAGAGAAAAGGTTTGTTGACCCTTGACCTTTGCAGTCTCACTCCACAAACCAATGCAGTAGATAAGAGCATCAAACACCATTTACTTAAATGGGTGTCTTTTTAAAAATGTGGGCACCAGGCTTAGAAAATTTAGCATAAAATCCCTAATTCTCAATACTTCTTAAGGAAGGAATGCCACTTGGTAAATTTGTTCTCTAAGACCAGTGCAATAAAAAGAAAATACGAAACTCGAATACGCTTGTGCGTTTGGAACATCACAGAAATGCAATAAAAATAAACAGCTATGAGGTATTTCACACTCCTTACGAAAGAGATACTATAAAAAAGCACAGAGAAATAGGTAAACGGGCCATGTGTCGTATGCTTCAAAGCATCTAATGCCCGTCAAGTTATTCTCTCATAATGCTCTTTAAAACTGGACATCAAAAGACTGTGGAAGCTTACAAGCATAATGGGACAGCGTAGACACTTGGAAACTAACATAATGGGACGGCATAGACACAGAGAAACAGGGTAGATGTTACTTTGATTATTAGCATCCCTCCCCTCAAATTCACACAGAACTTTTAACAAACAAATGATTACAATCATCAGTTCATCTGCTGAAAAGAAAGTTAAATAAAACAATATAACCTCAAAAAGCTTTCTAAAACTCTACCCAAACCATCAGTCTTTCTCAGATAGACTCTCAGGTACTTCACTTTGAATTTGAGAGAGCAGAAACATATTTTTAGCCCTGGGAAGATCATTGTCATTTTCTATCTTTGATCAGGTCAAATCCTTCTGATTTGTGTGACCCATCGAAAAACTTCTGGTTGCTATTTAGATTTAAAAGTTTTTATTTATTTATTTATTTATTTATTTAGGAGAAGGAAAGAGAGTGAGAGAGGATGAGTGATAAGGGACAGAGAGAGAAGGGGACAGAAGATCTGCTGACAGCAGAGAGCCCAATGTGGGGCTTGAACCCACGAACTGCGAGATCATGACTTTTCCTTTTAATTTTTTAACGTTTATTTTTGAGAGAGAGAGAGAGACAGAGCACGAGTGGGGGAGGGACAGAAAGAGGAGAGGGAGACACAGAATCCAAAACAGGCTCCAGGCTCCGAGCTGTCAGCACAGAGCCCAACGCGGGGCTCAAACTCACAGACCGTGAGATCATGACCTGAGTCCAAGTCGGATGCTCAACCGACTGAGTCACCCCGGTGCCCCACCACTTAGATTTTAAAATACTGCATTTTCTCCTGCAAAACTTCTCATTCACATATGAATTGGATTTCTCAATAAGCTGAGAGGCTTGTACAGAATGAGGAATTTGGACTGACCATCTGCTGTCATGACTGAGAACTTAGGCTCTGGAGTCAGAAAGCCCTGGTGCCACATATAAGATTTTATGCCAGGTACGTAGAAAAGTACCTGGACGGAGGAAGTGCTCGATACTTTTAACTGTGTGTTTAAACATTCTCTTTAGCATCATTTTAATAAAGTTAAAATGAAGAGCACTGCCATATTTGTCGTAGGAAAATCTAAGATGAAATGCCGAGGGGTGTGTATGTGCTTACGCGCGCACACGTGAGTAAGAGAAATCCTGTCTCCAAACAATTCTTCTAATCTTGTTAAATTTCACCAGATTTTTTACCACACATTGCAATCACCTGGGTACACTTAAATATCCTGATGCCAAGGTCACATTGCAGATCAATTCGATCAAAGTCTCTGAGTGTAGGGTCTGGAGCGTCTTTTAAAATTCCCAAGTGATTCCAATGTGCAGCCAAGATTCAAAACAGATCTAAAGTGACCTTTCTCCTGAGAAGTTAGGAAGATGTTGACATCACAGTATGGCTCCTAGCTGAGATACAAACAAGAACCCAACGTCGCTATCTTTCCACAAATCCCCTAAAAAATAGGTTTTATTTTACTTCTGGATTTCCTATCAGTGAATGACACCATCAGTGTAATTCTACATTTCTTCTTCTTCCTCACTTTTTATTTCTCACATACACCGAGGCTCCAAGTTCCATCAGCTGGCATCCATCTTGGTATCTTGTAACCACCACCCCTTCTCTATTACCTCAGCCTCATCTGAAGTTCAGATCATTATCTTCTCCGTCTCAGGTGGACACAAGTATCTCACAGATGGTCTCTATATCCCTGATATGTTCCTATTCAACTTCTCTTAGCTTAGGCTCTCCAGAAGCAGATCCAAAGACAAGGATTCAAGGACAGTAGTGCGTTTAGGAGGTGAACCCAGAAAACATCTGGGGGAGTAGTTTTAACCCACAGGGGGTAATAATTTATGCCCCCAGGGACATTTGGCAATACCTGGAGATATTTTTTGTTGTTACAATTGGGGGAGGGTGCTATTGGACTGTAGTGGGTAGAGATCAGGAATGTTGCTAAACTTCCTACAATGCACAGGACAGTTCCCTCTACAACCACCAAAAAAAGTATTAGCCAACTTCAAATGTCAAGAGTGCCCATGTTGAGCCACCCTACAGTTGGGAAGTAAGGAAGCGAAATAAGGAAGAGAAAGAAACCAAATAAAGGTATATTATCCAACTAGTTAGTACTGTGGGCAACCATAGCTCAGTCCTGCTACTCTAGGAGAGAGTATAGACCACATGCCTCAAAGTTATCCCGCACAAGGGATGTGAGAGCAAGGGTATTTTTACACTAATCCCTGTAACTTATCAGTGAGTACTGCAGCAGTGGATGTATGAGTCATAGAATTCTCTCATATTTCTAGTCTGCTGAGCACAGGAGCAGAGGAAAAATAGGGTTTCATCAGTCAGAGAAGCCCATCACACAGATGGTCAGAAGTCTACAGTGGTAAATTCCAAGGTATATGAGTGGGACAGCACCTGCTGAACATCCTTCACACAAATGCCAGAAGAATCATTCTAGAGCCTACTCATAGCATTCTCCCATTGATTTTACATTGTCCTTAAGACAAAAGCCAAGTTCTATAAGGTGGTATACCAGGTACTCCATGATTGAGCACTACCCATTTCATTGGTCTCGAATCCTCTGTATCAAACAGAATTGGACATTAAAACTCTCGGACTCACATACACATTACCTCTAGAAGAGTGATTATCAACCTGGATGCACACGGGAATTACCTAGGGTGCTTTAAAGAAATACTCTTCCTGGAGACTTCGGGGAAGACAGTAGAGTAGGAAGATCCTAAGTTGACCTTGTACCGTGGATACAATATTTAGGATAAATGGATGCTTGGGATAAGTAACCCCAAAATGGCCCAAAGACTAGCAGAACAGACTCTCCACAGCTGAAGGTAGAGAAGAGGCTACATCGAAGAGGGTAGGAAGGATGGAGACACGATTGGGACTGGCTTACTGTCCGAGGGAGGAACACTGTGGGCACGCAAAGGGGAGAGAAATCAGACCTTCCCACAAAGCACCACAAGGCGCAGGGAATCCCCCTGGGGACAATGAATCCCCATAACATTTGGCTTTGAACACCAGAGTGGCTGAATTTCACAAATTCTTACAGCCAGTGGTGCTCAACACCTGGAGCTTTGAAAATCAGTGACTTTGACTATGGGAGAGCCAGGAGGGTGAGAAGAAACTGAGTCCCCGCCCTTTGAAAGTAGTTTGAAAAACACCTGGGGCATATGGGCAGGAGATTTATTTACTGATTTCAGAGCATGTGCTGGAGGGGCAGAGATCTTTAAGGGACTTCTCCAGGAAAAAAGGAACTGGCAGGTGACACTGCCCTCTCCACTAGCCTAGATACTTAGACATCTGTCGGAACCAACACAGCACCACACTCTCTACCCAGCTTGCTCACAGTGTGGCCTTCCCCCGCGTGTTCTGTGGACACGTCTCCTCCAGCCAGGGCTGGGCCCCCGGTCTCCTACTACAGCAGACCATTGAAAACCCTGCTAATGCCACATGCCCCAACACCATGGTCCTTCCGCAAATGTACCTCCTGCAATGCCAGCCTCTTCCCAAGTTGCTGCGGATCCCCTCCTGCAGCAAATTGTGCAGGCCTTTCTAGCGCCAGGCACTCTGCCCCCACGCTCTCCGGTGGGTTCACCCCCTCCAGCCTGGTGGCAGGAGTCTTCTAAAGCAGCTTCAGACAGCAGACCTGTGCAAACCTTGTTAACACCATGTGTCCTGCCCCTACATTCCCCTGCAGTCCTGCCCCCTCCAATACGACCTTGGCCAGAGTCCACTGAAAGCAGTGCCACAAGCTTGGCAGGGTGCAAGTAGCCCTGATGTGGCAGCACCCCTCCAAAGTGACTTCTGCCCTGGAGAGAGGGGAAGACAACCACAGACACCGGTCTGACTATGCCTCCGGCAGTAGACTGGAAACAGACATCTGGTCTGATTGTAGGTCCCACCCAACAACTACAGCTTCTTAGGGGACAATATAAGGAAAGCACACTGCAGTTCTATTCTACTGCATCTCTAGCCAACACCTGGTTTGACTCAACTCAAGCCCAAGGTGGCCCCAGATTGGCCCACTAACAACACAGGGACCAAACCCTGTCCACACAGGCAAAGAGAACCATTGCAGATGACTGGACTGAAGGCAAAAGTGGCTCAGTCACAAAAGTGCAATCCCTATGTAAATACCAATAACATTTTTCACACAACTAGAACAAAGAATATTAGATTTGTATGGAACCACAAAAGAGCCCAAAGAGCTACAGTAATCTTGAAAAAGAAGGACAAAAGCAGAAGTATCACAATCCCAGATTGCAAGATACACTACAAAGGTGTAGTTATCAAAACAATATGGTACTGGCACAAGAAGAGACACATAGATCAATAGAACAGAAGAGAGAGCCCAGAAATAAAGCCACGATTATATGGTCAATTAACCTACGACAAAGCACAAAAGAATATATAATGGGAAAAAAGACAGTCTCTTCAACA
Source organism: Lynx canadensis (assembly GCF_007474595.2). Taxonomy (NCBI): domain Eukaryota; kingdom Metazoa; phylum Chordata; class Mammalia; order Carnivora; family Felidae; genus Lynx; species Lynx canadensis. The sequence goes on from NC_044321.2 coordinate 11,257,386, forward strand.
AATGGTACTGGGAAAACTGGACAGCTACAAGCAACAAAAATGAAACTGGACCACTTTCTTACACCATACATAAAAATAAACTCAAAATGGAGGAAGTACCTAAATGTGAAGTCTGAAACCATAAAAACCCTAGAAGAGAGCACAGGCAGTAATTTCTCTGACATTGCCCATAGCAACATTTTTCTAGACATGTCTCCTGAGACAAGGGAAAGAAAAGCAAAAGTAAACTATTGAGACCACATCAAAATAAAACTTTTGCACAGCAAAGGAAGCAATCAACAAAACTAGAAGACAACCTACTGATAAGAGAAGATATTTGCAAATGACATAGCCAATAAAGAGTTAATACCTGGGGCACCTGGGTGGCTCAGTCAGTTAAGATTCCAACTTTGATTCAGGTCATGATCAGTGAGTCAGGTCAGTCAGTGAGTTCAAGCCCCACATCGGGCTCTGTGCTGACAGCTCAGAGCCTAGAGCCTGCTTCGGATTCTGTGTCTCCCTCCCTCTGCCCCTCCCCCACCCACACTCTGTCTCTCTCAAAAATGAATAAACATTAAAAAATTTTTAAAAAAGAGTTAATACCTAAAATAGAGAACTTATACAACTCAACACCAAAAAACACAAATAATCCAATTAAAACTGGGCAGAAGACATGAACAGACATTTCTCCCAAGAAGACATCCAGATGGCCAACAGACACATGAAAAGATGCTCACCATCACTCATCATCAGAGAAATATAAATCAAAACCACAATGAAATATCTCCTCCAACCTGTCAGAATGTCTAAGATCAACAGTGCAAGAAACAACAAATGTTGGAGAGGATGTGGAGAAAAAGGAAGCCTTATGAACTGTTGGTGGGAATGCAAACTGGAATATCCACTGTGGAAAACAGTATGGAGGTTCTTCAAAAAACTAAAAATAGAATTACCATATAATCCATAACGCTGCTATCGGGTATTTAGCCAAAGAAAATGAAAACACTAATTTGAAAAGATATATGTGCCTTTATGCTTACAGCAGCATCTTTTACAATACCCAAATTATGGAAGCAACCCATATGTCCATCTATAGATGGATAAAGAAGAAGTAATATAGATAGGTAGGTAGGTGGGTAGATAGATATAAAATGTAATATTAATCAGCTATAAAAGGGAATGAATTCTTGCCATTTGCAACAACATGGATGGATCTAGAGTGTAATATGCTAAGTGAAATAAGTCAATCAGAGAAAGACAAATACCATATGATTTTATTCATATGTGGAATGTAAGAAACAAAACGAATGAATCAAATAAAGACTAACCAAAACCAGAGCCTTCAGTATAGAGAACAAACTGAGGGTTACCAGAGGGGAGGGGGTGGGAATGGGTAAAATAGGGGAAGGGGATTAAGAGGACACTTATCATGATGAGCACTGAGTAATGTATAGAATTGTTGAATCACTGTATTGTACACCTGAAACTAATATAACACTCTGTTATCTACACTGGAATCAAAATTAAAAAATAAAGTGGGCAAGGAGGCTCACAACCTATATGACTAGCCTGTTAACAAAATAAAAGAAATACTTTTTCTGGGGTGAAACCGCAGAGATTTTGATTTAAGAGACATGGTCTGGACACTGGCATTCCTTATAGCTTCTCTGGTGATTCTAAGGTACAGCCAAGGTTGAGAAGTAACATGCTAGAATTTTGTTTCTTGGGGACAGGATGGTCTTATTCATCTGGGTGTTCTCCCTATGACATTCCCCAGAGTGATCCCATAATAGATACTCAACTGATGTCTGTTGAATCAATACAATAAAATGAGTGAGAGAAGCAAAGCTTGAATGAAGACGGGTAAAGCTTAGAATCCCATCAGTTGAGCATTCTTAGTACTGGGATTCTTAGCACTTTACATGCTTTAGTATCTGGGGTCATTGCAGCAGCCTTGCGTAGGTAGATGTTTTTCTGCTTTGTTTTTTTCTGAGGCAGATGTTGATATTCAGAAAAGTTAGACTGACTCATTCAAGATCAAGGAGCAGAGCCATGACTCAAACTTTAACTGCCCTGACTCCAAAGACCGGGTCCTGTCTCAAACAGATAATGGCAAGTAGGGATTCCAGAAGAGCGTGATTCCTTTCCTCTTACAAGGACCTGAAAGGAGTGCCATAGGGCACTCCTAATGATACTCTATATACTCAGTGGTGGAGATTACACACCGAACATTAGCGCCATGGCAGGCAATGGAAAATCAGAAACCATCATGTCCAACAGGAGCTAATTCAGCACTGCTGAGATGTGACCATAGGACCTTCTTCAATGAAATCCAAGTCTTTGTGTGCAAGCTTTTTTTATGATTCGAGCCCAGTAAGCAAGAGGGAGGACAAAGAACTCAATGGCTTTAACCCTATGAATCAGAGATAATACAAATATAAGCATCCACTAACCAGAAATAAGTTTGCAATGATTGATAGGTAGGCTGTAGAGAGTGAGGTTTCCTTGTCTGAACATCAACTGTTTATAAAACACAAAACATGACAGAGACTGCGAGGCCTCTAGTTCTTCTCATTCTAGAAAAGATGGTGAGGGAAAAAGGCTACTGGTCCACACACATGCGATTACACCACAGAAGGTTTCCATCTGTCTTGGCATTAACTTCTCCCCCACCACATCCACAAAAGAATTTATCTTAACGGGTATGGCTTGAGTAGAATGGTGCACGTCATGGGGTTAGAAATTTCCAGCTGCTGTTCCATACACTTTGCGAGGGGGCAACCAACAGTAACAGCAAGCCGCCTTTGGTTTCAGACTTAAATCTTGTGATGTACAAATGGAGACACTTTGTACAACATAAACACAACCTGACTATTAACAGTAGTACGAGGAAACACTGCTATTTTTTTTTTTTTTTAAATATAGAGATTTCCCCCCAACCTGCTGCGACGCTTTCTTCCTACAAAGCCTGGAAAACAAAAAGTCGACAAGTCTGACAGGGACTCAGAAATGCTATACTCCATCGCTCAATTTCTGTGTCTTCTGACTTGCTGACAACCTTTTGATGATGCGTGAAGTATCAAATCTGAAATGCGTGGTAGATGTCACAAATGCAATGATGCTCTCAATCTGGCCCCTTTTCAGTGGAATATATCTATGCCCGAGAGCTGCAGGAGCAAGTCGATTTGTATGTGTAATTCAATAATGTGGTGCTTCAGAATGAAGACAAATTTAAAGCTCTGTGTTACGACACTGTCATCATCTCAACGAAATGAGAAATGGCATGTTGAAAGAAAGTTAACACAGGGCCAAGAAAATGGTAACTTTTAGGTCAAAGCATAGCCATGTCTCCCGGTTCACCATTAACTTGTCCGTCAGAAAATCCTCACATCTAAGGTGAATTGCCCTGTGCTTGCTGGCCTCTATGTATTCTCAAACCCGAAGCCTTTCAGGCACAGTAATCAGTAAATGTTGGCCTCCCTAATCAGGTTTTCAGTGAAGACCAAACTCTACCCATGTCTCCAGTTAAGTCTATTTATGGTGCCAAAATCAGGAGACAAAAATGCTGTAAACAAGCTGTTGAGTCCCTCCCAGCACAAATGGAACACAGAGGACATTCATCAGAGCAGAGACGAATAAATCACTCTCCCAACTGTCTCAGATAGGCAAGCCAAAAATTGTTTTACTTTCCAGCGCTAAAATATCTGTTGGTAAAATTTTTTTTTTATTTTCCCACTCTGTATTTTTAATCTATCCTTTCACGGAAAGAAAAGATATATTTGAGGCAACAATAGCAATCAGACACGAAGTTTAAAGGAATACTTATGCCAGAGAAGCCTCGGTGTTAGAATCCTTAGTAGGATCTTGAGCCAAAGTTTTGAAAATTAAATTTCATAAGGAGAAAGTGAGTAAGAATATTAAAGTCACTTTGCTCATTCGTGATACTATTTAAATAGGTAAACTTCTATTTCTGGCCCAATGGATTCTAGAGACAGGAAAACAGAAGACTCAAGATTGATCATTTGAGAACACTCGTGTCCTATAAGAAAGGGAAAATTTGGAATCAGCAAAGTGTTCAGAAAAAGAGGCTGGGAAGCAAGGCAAGACGCCCTTCGGACCCTACTACCCTACGTAGCAGTTCTGTGGAGAAAACAGGACCCCCCCCCCCTTCCCAAGGACCCACATCTTCTCATCCCCTCACTTTCTCTCCATCTTTTGTACTCTCCCTTATCTGGCAAGTCTTTTTCTAGTCTGCCTGGCAGGAAGCATAGCCCTGTCTTATCACAACTTATTCTCTGTCTGTGCTCCAAGTCCCCTTAGGACCTAAGCTACGACACAAAGTCCTGCTCCTGTCCTCCCGCCGCCCCCTTGTTGCAACATCCCTTTCCACCGGCTGGAGCTGCCCAAATGATCAAGAGGGCCAGAGAGGGTAAGGGATATACATCAACAACAAGGGGGGAGGATGAGAGCTCTGGGCACAGCTGCCTCTGCTTACTCCTAACCATGGACATCTGGCCACAGCTTCATCCAGGTCACATGCTAAATCTGGGAGAGTCACAAGATACCAACGGTCTCTCTCCGGATATGTGCTTGGTAGGACGAGAAAGGGCTTCCCTTATGAGGTCTCACTCCTGGATTTATTTATTTCGTGCTTTTTACTGAGATCTAACACACACACACACAGTAAGCCGTGTAAAGTACGCAAAAATGCACTGTTCCGAGGAGTTTTACCAACGTTTACACCAAGTGACCACCACCTAGATCAAAGACACTTCCAACGCCCCAAGAGGCTCCTTCAGGCCCTTCCCCTGTCAATAGCCCCCTCCCTCCCCATACTCTACAGCAGTAAACACCATCGTGACTTCCGTGACCACTGCTTACTTTGGCCTCTTCCTGAACATCACGTATAGCACACACCCTCTGTGTCTGGCTTCATCCACTAGAGCGTGTGCAAGGGTTCTCCATATGGCTGCACATATCAGCGGTTCTTTCTTTTTCATTGCTATGGAGTATTCCATTGTACGAATACACCACAACTTACGTTTCATTCTCCTCTTGATGGACACATACGTTGTTCCCCGGTTGGTGCTAATATGAATGAAGCTGCTATGAACTTCCTTGGCCCTTTTTTTTTTTTAATGGGCAGAGGCACTCATTTCTCTCAGGTATATATCTGGGAGTATAAAATTGCTGGGTCATAAGGTAGACATTTGTTTAGGGTTAGTGGACACCAAAGGGCTCCCCGTTGAGAAGTTCAGATACCCTCTGCAGCAGCAAGTTGAATCTCTTTATAAACCTCTGAGTCATGTGACTTCACAATGTTACCGCCAACAGTAAAGACTTGGTGATGGAGAAAGCCATTGAACAGAAGCCAGGCAAGATGCTTGAACATGCACGATTCTTCCAGAAAGCAAACCCCGTTTAGTTTCCACCAGTGGTATGCATCTATAGGTTTATCCCCCGGGAGAGAAATTAGAATCTTAAGCATTGGATATTTTATCTTCCCCAAATTGCAATCTCATTACACAGTATACCCAGTTTGTAAACGAGTTTCAGCTACTTGCCATTTTTGCCAAGACATTTAATTAGTTGTTTCTGTTCTCAGTGCCCTGTTCCCTCTGGAGATACATAGGTAATAAAATAAATGAATTAAACATTCTTTAATATTCACTTGGCAACATGTGTCATTTAGCCTGCAATTAAGAGAATACTTATACATGAGACTGGTTAGTTTATACATATTTAAAAATTTCCCCAAATCAATTGTGTTGTCGCACTATGGAGTATAGATTTCTCAGGAAACTTACACTGGTCTCGTGTTTACTTTTTTAGGTCTCTGTAATTAATTCTATGTGGGATCGTGGAAAGAAGGGAGGGAGGGAGGGAGGGAGGGAGGGAGAAAAGATCGACTTTTCATGTAGCAATTTCATTTATTTATTTATTTTTCACGTAGCAATCTTATACTCACGTTCCATTTCAGGTCGCCCTTCACCCCACTGTCACTACATCAGTGTAATAACCTACTAAGGACCCGGCACCAAGTTTGTCCTTACAAATTCTGTCCTCAGAAATCTCAGTGGCTTTTGATAAATTGTGAGCCGAATTGCCTCCCCATGAGTTCTAAAAATATCTCTAGATGGATATTGGGTACCTCAAAATATAGAAGCAATAGATCAGTAGATGAGACAAACACCCAACTGACTTCAATTCTCTATGTTCACTCAGGGAGAAGTAAAGCACTTCTGGGAATGGAGGTATAGATTTTTGCCGGCCCACACTATTCAAGAGGTATAGAAATTTAGGAAGTTGACAGAGATCAGAGTCACAAATCATAGAAAAGAGATGTCCTAGAAGCTGTGTCAATTTCACAAACCAAACAACAAGAGATATTATAAGCCAGGTTATTGGAGCTGGATTTCCATAAGGTAGGATACAGGAAAAAATCCTGTCAAATCACAGAGTTGAGAGAAACTTTAGACATCACCAAAAATGAAGAAGTTCTTGGTCAAAAGGTGAAGTAATTTGCCTAAGAGAACAAAGAGAAGAAGATTAATATAATTATTATAAAATTAACAAGAATAAGTTCCTGGCCATTATATCTTATGCATAATGTGTGTTAAATATTTCTGCAGGTACGTGTCGTGTGTATGTATGTGCATATCTTACCATATAGGTATATGATTATTCCTAATTTACAAACTAGGAAGAAGTTAACAATAGTTACTCCTGAGGATAGGGATAGGAGTGGGAAGTATGACATTATTTTAATTTTTTACTTTACAAATCTATTTAGTTTTTGAATTGACTATTTTAATTGGTTGCTTGAGGACAACAAATAATGTATTATTTCTAATTTAAAAACTTACTGAGTCTGAAAGAAAGACACAAAATCCAGACTCCACAAAGGTCATTAAATTTGACTATTAAAAAAAAATTCTGCACGGGGAAAATTCCCAACAAAAGAATTTTAAAATATATGTGCATCATTTACATTATGGCATTAATTTCAAAGGGTTCATTCTAATGCAGAAGAAAAAGCAGGACAATAGAAAAATAGAAAAAGAATATAAACAGGCAGTTTCCAGGAAACAAATCATAAATAGCCAATAAACGGGGCGCCTGGGTGGTGCAGTCGGTTAAGCGTCCGACTTCAGCCAGGTCACGATCTCGCGGTCCGGGAGTTCGAGCCCCGCGTCGGGCTCTGGGCTGATGGCTCGGAGCCTGGAGCCTGTTTCCGATTCTGTGTCTCCCTCTCTCTCTGCCCCTCCCCCGTTCATGCTCTGTCTCTCTCTGTCCCAAAAATAAATAAACGTTGAAAAAAAATTTTTTTTAAATAAATAAATAAATAGCCAATAAACATGTGAAAACATGATGAAACTCCTCTGTAATTTTGAAAACGCAAGTCAAGAGATATTTTTTCATGCACTAAGTCAGCACAAATCTCATGGGTTTCTTGATACGCAGTATTTTCATGCCACATGTGTTATAAACATTACTATCTCTTTTAAATTTTTTTTTAAGTTTATTTTTTGACAGAGACAGAGTGCGAGCATGAGCTGGGGAGGGGCAGAGAGAGAGGGAGACACAGAATCGGAAGCAGGCTCCAGGCTTTGAGCTGTCAGCACAGAGCCCGACATGGGGGTCGAACCCACGAACCCTGAGATCATGACCTGGGCTGAAGTCGGACGCTTAACTGACTGAGCCACCCAGGCGCCCTGGACATCACTATCTCTTTTAAAAGTCATAGCAATCCTACACGTGAAGTAATTATGAAAGGAAACATACATGTACAAATCTATATATTATCTTTTTTTCAGTTAGAGGGTGTTTCCCTAGGTTAAGACCAACAGTGATCTGCTAATTTAAAAAAAAATTAATTTTAGGGGCGCCTGGGTGTCTCGATTGGGCATCCAACTCTCGTTTTCCGCTCAGGTCGTGGTCTCACAGTTCGTGGATTCGAGCCCTGCATCGGGCTCTGTGCTGATTGTCCAGAGCCTGCTTGGGATTCTCCCTCTCCCTCTCCCTCTTCCGTGGCTATCTCTCTCTCCCTTCCTCTCTCTCTCTCAAAATAAATAAATACACTTAAAAAAATAAAATATAGTATGCTCTCCAGGAAATCAAAATACACGCACATTGCACTAAACAAAAGATACCCAGCATTTTCGAGAGTGTAGGGGAAACATGCATTTTCATACATTGTTAGTGGGAGTATAAAGAGCTCTGGGGGAGCAACTAGGGTAGTGTCTATCTAATATAGAATTATGCAGGCTCTTTATCAATTTTTCTCTCAAAATTTGTCCTATGCGTCTACTTCACCATGCATAGGTAGAAGGATGTTTATGACACCATTTCTCTGAGTGACAAAGAACTTGAAGCACTTCAAAGTCCATCAGCAGGGAGCTGATTAAAGAAAGTATAAAACATCAATCCTGTGGAACTTTATGGAGCTTTAAAAGAATGAGGTAGATTTGTGTGCTTATGTGAAAGGTAGAGAAAATATATCATGCAGTAAAAAAGTAAGGTACAGAACAGCTTGTGTCATGAATTCCTCTGGTGTCACGGAAGAAAAGTGTGTGTCTGTATCTCTCAATATTGCTATAAAGATATATGCACAGACATATAAAGTATATATTCCAAATACAGATAGATGATAGGAAGATAGAAAAAACTTTTTTTGTGCAGGGCTGGGATCAGGGTGAGGGAAGTGAGGCACTTCAAAAGGACACCAAAAAACGTAGTCATCAAAATATGTAATATTTTCAAAATCAAAATGCAAAAACTTCATGATGAAAAAATATCAAAAGTTTAAATAAAGATAGGCTGCTATTTGTTTGTTTTATGACCTATGGTATCAGGCAAGGCTGTTTTCACAGCCCTGGAAGACAGAGTTAGTGTCTGTCTCCAGGACAGGAGGCAGGTTTGTTTGCTGTGCGATATAATTAAGATAATGTTCCTATCTGGGACAAAATTTAGGCAGGTTTGCTTGCAGCCTATTATAGAATATTTTAGTTTCCTAAGATTGGGGCTCCTCAGCTATGACATGAACCCACTCTGTATGCAGCATTCTCTGGGCCACTCCATGTTGCCTTTGTGGGACCCGGTGGGCAAGGGAAACTGGCACAAACATGAAGTTCATGCTTCTTGTTGTACCACAAGTAATAAAGATGTTTGTCTCTGACTCAGGGGTTTCGTGTCTCCTCACTACATCCATGAAATCCATGCTAACTTGTATAATTGCTAGTAGGGCAAAAATCACAGAACCTTCACAATTCTTGACAAGAAGACTTCTTTTCTCCAATTTTGGGAAAAAGGAATAGTTTATATAAAGATTTGGGGTTCCAAGAGAAGTAAAGCTTGGATAAACTTAAAAGGTAGCGTGAACAAAGGGAAATAGCTGGAGATCAAGGCAGAGAATGGGATTGAGGCTGGACCTTGAAGAGTCCTTTGGGCCATGCAAATAACCTGAACTTTGGTTCATAGGCTTCACGCAGCCAATCAACATTTTAAGCCAAAATAGAAGTTTCACATTTGTTTATTAGAAAGATCACTCAGTGGCAAAGTGGAATGTTGATAGGAATCAGGAAGAACCATTAGGAAGCTGGTGAAATAATAAGATAATATAATAAAAATAATAATCTGGGGCACTTGGGTGGCTCAGTCGGTTGGGCGTCCAACTTCGGCTCGGGTCATGATCTCACAGTTTGTGGGTTCGAGCCCCGCGTCGGGCTCTGTGCTGACAGCTCAGAGCCCGGGGCCTGCTTCGGATTCTGTGTCTCTTCCTCTCTCTGCCCCTCCCCTGCTCATGCTCTGTCTCTCTCTGTCTCTTAATAATAAACATTAAAAAAAAATTAAATAATAATCAAAATTGCTAACATGTACTGGTTCCCGGGTGCCAGACACTGCGCTAGACTCCTCAGCTAGGATTATATTCTTTATTCCTGTGAGAAAAGAAATGATTATTTGTATTTTATACATGAGGGAAATGAAGTATAAAGTAAATGAACTCATTCAAGTCAATGGCAGAAATGAGATCGAGACTCAAGCTGACAGCAGATTCCAAGGTCTTAATCACTGAGTGGAATTTTGATTAAATGTATTCAATTTTGGGGGCACCCGGGTGGCTCAGTCGGTTAGGCATCCGACTTCGGCTCAGGTCATCTTCTTGCGGTTCGTGGGTTCGAGCCCCGCATCAGGCTCTCTGCTAACAGCTCAGAGCCTGGAGTCTGCTTTGGATTCTGTGTCTCCTTCTCTCTGTGCTCACCCCCCCCCCCCATGCTCATGCTCTGTCTCTCTCAGTCTCTCAATAATAAATAAACGTTAAAAAAATTTTTTTAATGTATTCAATTTCTGCCATTTAAATTCCTATATTGTCATCTTCTCTCCAACATGGAGTACAGGCTCTTTATATTACACTGAATGTTTACTTCTGCTTATATTTAATCTGTAATTCTAGCTATTTTTGGCTATACTACCTTCCAAATATATTACTATCACAGTTGTTTTTATCTCCTCCAAATACATTACTTTGTCTTCGAACAGGTTAAATCCTCATAGCTTGATTCTTATCCACATCAACTCAAATTCTCTAGATCTATTTTTATAACTTTATCGGCCTCCCCAGTGTGAGAAAGCTTTCTAATTGGGTATCAGTGGAAAATTTAATGAGCCTGCTATTTATTCTCTCTTCCAGACCAGTAATGAAGACTTAAAATAAAATTTCCTTTCTTTTCGTGTCATCATGCGTTACAAATTAATGCAATCCTTAGAATGTTAGGAGATTCTGTATGTATTAAGAAATGTAAGTAGAAAACACTAATTAGGCACGCCTGTAAAAGACTACCACACCTAATACATATTGACCGTTTATATGGATTATTCTATTAATGAATGACAGCAAGCACCATTAGATAATCTGTAATTCCTCACATAATATAGATGGAAATTGCGAAACAATTCCCAAATCAGCCCAGTTTTTGTCAGTTTGTTGTGATTCATTATGATTTATTATAATTTATCACTCAAGGGGAAGTTGTCACAATACAAAACAACACACTTTAGTAAGAAAGAAAATGGGAGGGGGGAGGAAAATTAGATGGAGATACTCAAACCTTTCTGAAGGAAAACACCAAATCAACTATCTTATAAATACATAGCTCCATTTTCTACTTCACAGTTGGGATCATAAACTATTAGTTTGAGGAAACGGGACCATTTCATGTTGCTAGATATTTACCCTTCTTCTGTAACAGATTTATTTAGATACCACTCACATACCATAAAATTAAAATATATAATTCAATGGGTTTTAGGACATCCACAGAGTTGTGCGATCAGTGCCCAATTTGCAAACATTTTCATCACTCCCAAGAGAAACTCCATGCCCTTCAATTATCACCTCCCAATTCTCACATCCCCTGCAGCTCTTGGTAACCACCAGCTATATTCTGCCTCTATAGATTTTTCTATGCTCGGAATTTTATATCCTTGGGATCATATAATATGTGATCTTTGGTGACCGGCTTCTTTTGCTTAGCATGACGTTTTCAAGGTTCGTCCATCTTGTAGCCTGTATCACTGTTTCACTTCTTTTTGTGGTCAAATATCATTCCATTGTATGGACGTGCCATATTTTGTTCATCCATTCATTACCCGAGAGACACCGGGATAGATTCCACTTCTTGGCTATTATGAATACACCGCCATCAACAGTTGCATACAAATTTTTGTGTGGACACATTTTTCTTTCTCTGGGGTGTATATGCAGGAGTGAGGAACTACCCCATTCTTTTCCATAGTGGCTGCACCACTTTACATTCCCACCAGCAGTGTGTAAAGGTTCCAACTTCCCCCACGCTTGCCAACACTTATTGCCTTAATTTTTTTTTATTATTATACCCATGCTAGTGGGTGTAAAGTGATATCTAATTGTGGATTTGATTTCCATTTCTCTCATGACTACTGATGTTGAGCTTCTTTTCATGTGTTTATGGGCCATTTGTGTATCCTTCTTTTTTTAGAGAGAGAGAGAGAGAGAGCACGCGCACATATGAGCAGGGGAGGGGTGGTGGGGGGAAGGCTTAATCAACTGAACCACCCAGGTGCCCCTTGTGTATCTTCTTTGGAGAAATGTCTATTCAGACCCATAGCCCATTTTTTAATGGGGTTATGTCTTTTTATCACTGAGTTGCAAGAGTTCTTTATATATTCTAGATGTAAGTCCTTTATCAGACATGTGATTTGAAAAATCTTTTCTCCCATTCTGTGGGTTGTCTTTTGACTTTCTTGATAATCTTCTTGGAAGTGCAGAAATTTTTTTAACTTTAATGAAGCCGAATTTATCTAGTTTTTCTTTTGTTGCTTGTGCTTTTGGTGTCATATCTAAGAATCTACTACCAAATTCAAGACCACAAAGATTTAGTCCCATGTATTTCTCTAAGAGCATTAAAATTTTTGCTCTTACATTTAGGTCTTTGGTCCATTTCATGTTAATTTTTGTATATGCTATGAGGTAAGGGGTCCAACTTCATTCTTTTATATGTCGCATCCTTGTCAAAAATCAATTTACCAATATATTTACTTTTAAAAGTATATACTTCTCTTTTTCATACATAAAATTTTCTTTTATCTTATTTCTGGTAACATCACTCCCATTTTCTCTTTTCCTTCTTTGCTTGTGACTCTTAAAGGGAGAAATTCACACTCATGATACATAACTCATCTCTGGCCAATCAGGACATTTCATTCCCTCAACCACAACTACTATTGGTTAAGGGATATACTTGCGACTCAAGTGAAGCCAATAGTTCCAGTAAGAGTCAAACCCTGGTCTTGGTGAGAACTACAGAAAAAAAAAAAATCTTTCCCTTTGGATTTGAATCTGGGATGATGAAGAGTCAAGGGATAGAGCTTCTTGGGCTAAACCCACTTTGAGTTGGGTTTCCATCTCTTGCAGCAAAGAGAGTCCTAACTGATGCATAAGCCAAGTGGCTTTTTATTTTTTTTTTCAACGTTTATTTATTTTTGGGACAGAGAGAGACAGAGCATGAACGGGTGAGGGGCAGAGAGAGAGGGAGACACAGAATCCGAAACAGGCTCCAGGATCTGAGCCATCAGCCCAGAGCCTGAGCGGGGCTCGAACTCACGGACCGCGAGATCGTGACCTGGCTGAAGTCGGACGCTTAACCGACTGCGCCACCCAGGCGCCCCCCAAGTGGCTTTTTAAACAAAGAGAGGAAAAGAGTTTCTTTCCAACCCTTCCTCCCTAAAAACATACCAGGAGGAAAGTTCAAGGGGTTCATATTTCCCTTAATGGAGACAATGCAGGCAGGGACCACATATATTCAGAATAACCATGACCCAAGCTTCTTATATGAAATCAGAGCACCGGTGCTTTGAATTCAAGAGCAGGATTTGGGTTTTCAATGTCATGTTGTATTTGTGCACCTAGCAGAATATCCAACACATGATAGGCTTTTTTTTTTTTTTTTAATTTTTTTTTTTTCAACGTTTATTTATTTTTGGGACAGAGAGAGACAGAGCATGAACGGGGGAGGGGCAGAGAGAGAGGGAGACACAGAATCAGAAACAGGCTCCAGGCTCTGAGCCATCAGCCCAGAGCCTGACGCGGGGCTCGAACTCACGGACCGCGAGATCGTGACCTGGCTGAAGTCGGACGCTTAACCGACTGTGCCACCCAGGCGCCCCATGATAGGCTTTTAATAAAGATAATGGATGAGTGATTAGTTGAAAAAGTATCCCATCTGCCTGTAACCTTTTGATACGAAGGTATCTATCCCATCCAATTCTTTCCAGGACCATGACTCCGTGTATGGCCCTGAAGCGTTTAGTTTTAAGGTCTACTTCTGGTTGTGTTAGTCAGTTATTGCTACATAATAAATAACTATACTCATGTGTCTGTGAGTTGGCTGAGTCTGGATGTTCTAGGTTGGCCTCTAACAGGCTGTTCTGCTTCAAGCTGTGGGACCAGCCAGGACTTGGCTCTGTCCTGTTCAAATATATTTCATTCTTTAGCCCAGGCTGAAGATGTACCAACTCCCCAGAGGAAGTTCTTCTCACAGTGACAGCAGAGACACAAGTGTGCACACCCAACCCCCAAGTAGGCTTAAAAACTTTGCATCATGCCTGCTAACACCTCACTGGCCCTAGTAAGTCACATAACTAAGCCCAACATCAGTGGAGCTGCAAAATGTATTCCTTTATTGGAGGTGGAAAGAAGGAAGAGTACGTTATGAATGATAATTCTATCACAGTGTTGTAGAACTCTTTTCACAACAAGGGTTAAATCTTTTTTCTTGAAAAAAAAAACCCATCTTTGGTTGCTCTAAGTCAAATGATTCCATTCACTTAGTCACTCATTCACTTATTAAAAAGCAATTCATTGAACATCTACTAATGCCTTGTGTGTGTGTGTGTGTGTGTGTAGGAGGGAAACGGGAAGGTTGAAAGTACTTCTCAGAATAAATCTACAACTATTCAGAGGTTGACCTTTTTTCCTCAAGGATAGCACTAATACATCCTGTACCATCGTCTGCGGGACAATGATTCAACAGCCCGATAACCCTCAAGGAAGAATACAAGGAAAGCAGGGGAAACCATGGATGGCATAACAACACGCTTTGTTTTCCTGTCGTCAGGCATTTGAATTATCCTCGTGTTGACAAAGCAGTACCCAGATTCCCAAACTAAGCCCTCTTTGTGTCCAGTCGTGCTGCCAACACAATCCAGCATGGCTCCTTTGTGGTTCGCAATAAAGAGAGGCTTCCACGAATCCGCCCGCTTTCAAGGGGAAACTGCAAGGGCAGATGTGCGGTCTGGGATGGCTTCCAGAAGCTGACAGTGCTGAGTTGACAGCAGCTCCTGCGTCCCCCAGGAGAGGTCCACCTGTAAAGACGCAGTCACCTGCACCCACATTTTAACCAACGTTCACAGCCACTGGAGCACAGAGGTTTGGCTCTTTCCACCTAGCAACTCCGCCCACAGACCTCTTGTTCAACACAGACTACAGCCTCCAAACGACATGCCATTCAGTAGAGCCAAGCTGAATTTGCCTTACACCTGCTTGTGAAGGCCAACTGTTAAGATGCCGGGACTGGAGACTCACCTGGTAAGCACAGCCTATGTTAAAAATTAAAGGACACAAACTTACAATTAAATTATTTTTTTAAAGTTTTGTTAACGTTTATGTATTTTTCAGAGACTGAGAGAGACAGGGCGTGAGCAGGGGAGGGGCAGAGAGAGAGGGAGACGCAGAACCCGAAGCAGGCTCCGGGCTCCGAGCTGTCAGCACAGGGCCCGGCGCAGGGCTCGAACCCACGAGCTGTGAGGTCGTGACCTGAGCCGAAGTCAGACGCTTAACCGACTGAGCCCCCCAGGCGTCCCATAAACTTGCAATCAAATGATTTTAAAAGCAAGGTTAATACTCAAAACTCATCACTTTCTAATTATTTTACTACCTTATAGGATCATGCTCTTGAGACCGAGTATATCTATTATTTCTGTATGTTGGAAATACCACATAACAGTGTTACTGTACTTCTCTCTTCCCAAGTTTTCAATGATGCCATGTCAGTAGCTTTGTACCTGCCACTGTGGGAGTATTTATACCGTGGAAATCAACAAACACTACAAATCAGACATCTGAAGTAATTTTTTTTTTGAGAACTGGCTGCTCAACGTTTACAAGCACATTACTAATGCCCTTCGGTATCTACTTTGTATAATAAAGGCATATTTACATTTTATAAATATTAACCCCTTTTAACCTTCATAACAACCCTATGGGTAGGCACTCTTGTTGGCCTCACTCCACTGCGGCATGGCGGAGTTAAGGGACTTTCCCAAGCTCACATAGCTAGTAAGTGGGGAGTCTGATTCCAGGCTCCATGTTTTTATTCACTGTCTACTCAGCCTCTCCTTTCCTGAAATCACAGCATATTCTAGGGAACATTCTACCTTCACTCCTAATTAGAGCCTGAGTTGTTCTCATCATCTCCAACCTCCTTACTGTGCTCACCCTGGTCCTAGGCCCACTCTGGTAACTGGTCTCAATCTACAGAGTTCAAAGCCCAAATCCAGGGCTGGCCACCTGGGTCCCCACGTGCAGAATTCCCTCACCACCTTCCTCTTCCCCTTCTCACTCCATCATGCCTGTCTGGTTTGCCCACATTGCTATTTTCAGCTAACGTCTCTTACTAGCATTGTGATCCTGCAAAAAATATTTAAAACTTGTTGGAGTCTTAGTTTTTCCGGCCACAAATTGGGGCTCATAATGGATGGGTAACATATGCCAAGACTTTGCTCTGCGTCAAGCAAGTTTGAGTTGAATTCGAATGGGCTGCTACTCACCTCCACACATTCTCCCCTCTTTAGCTTAGTTTGCAGGGATCCAACCTGCTGGCTTCACCCTGTCTAGAATGCCTTCTCAAGTCATCAAGAAAGCGATGGGGGATCCTGCTTCTAGGCAGGATTTCTTAGAGAGTAATAGTTTCTGCAAAGATGCAGGATTGCTGGATGGGTCTGCGGGGTCAATAGCCAGCCTTGTCTTCAACAGAAACACAATCCGTTTTGGCTGCCTCAGTGGGACTCCTGGGGCTTCGACCCTATGCAAATGCAATCCCTGATTTTCACTTAGCTCTGTGAGTTCGCTCCTGGCCCTCACCGTTATCCCCATCTCTCCAAGACTCTTCTGCAATTCGGCCTCTTTGTGACAAAAACTGCCTGTGGGTCTCCTCTCCAGGCTGCCTCTGACCCAGTGCTCCTTCTCCGTTGGCCAAATACACTACTCCCTTGTGCTCTGCTCAAACTTGTTAGAAAAAAAATTCTTCCAATAGCTGGGACCGGCGATTCAGAGCAAACTCTGTCAAACAGAGCAGGACTCAAGCCCCTCGTTCCGTTACAGCCCGAGTCGGCAAACTTTATAAAAGCAGACAGTAAATATTTTAGGCTTTGCTGGCCATACAGTTTCTGCTTCACCTACTCCATTCCGCTGCTGCAACAGGAAAGCAGCCACAGAAAATAAGGAAGCAAATGGATGTGGCTGGGAGACAGTGAAACTGTATTAGCGGACCCTAAGATTTCAATGGCATATAATTTCACACCCCACAAATACTATAATTCTTTTGATTTCGGGGGGGGCATTTAAAAACATCAACTATTCTTAGCTTATGGGCTATACAAAAATGGGCTGTGTGCCAGATTTGCTCCATTGGGTCATAGTTTGCCGGCCGATGCCCTACAGGAAATCTGCCGTGGAAAAACAGTCTAGGGGTTTCATGTTATCTTCCCAGGGTACCAGGCATCCAGACCTAACACCTGTGCCTGAGCCAAGCCGTCCACATGTGCTTATTCACTGGATGCCGTCAGTTTGGGGCAAATACCTCTTAATGGCCCTTTGAAGTGTTTGAAAGGCAGAGAAGGTATTTTTTTTCTAATTTTTACAAAAAAAAATTTTTTTAATGTTTATTTTTGACAGAGAGAGAGACAGAGCATGAGCAGGGGGAGGGGCAGAGAGAGAGGGAGACACAGAATCCGAAGCAGGCTCCAGGCTCCGAGCTGTCAGCCCAGAGCCCGGCGCGGGGCTCGAACTCACGAGCCGTGAGATCACGACCTGAGCCGAAGTCGGATGCTTAACCCACTGAGCCACCCAGGAGCCCCAAGGTATTTTTTTTTTTAACCAGATTTCTCTGAATCAGTGAATTATTCTTAAAGGAAATTTTAAGTAACTGTTTGGTCACCGCCCAGCCCCTGTCTTTGAATCAGTTCCCTAGAAGCCAGGCCCGAGACCGTTTTGAAAGGATGTGGTTTATTGAAAGGAGAGCCCTCTAGAGAAAGGGAGGGCCGGAAGTGGATAGGGTGGGGTCGAGGAAGGGGGCGTGGCTGGAGAGCAACTTCCGTCTGACCCCATGGGAAGCTCCGGGGCGTAAACAGCACCGCAGAGCCCTGCATTCTTTCAGGCCCTCATGCCAATAGGTCATCGGCTGTGGACTCTGGGGGTGGCAACAGAGGCCTTCAGTTCCAAGTGAGCCAGCTGCCATCCAACCGAGGACACGTCTTCAGAGAAAAGGGTGACTCTGGGCTATCAGGGGCCAACATTCACAGCATGTGGGGGACGGGGGCCTTAGCCCAATAAAGGGGATCCGGCTGGGCCACCTACAGAGTTAGAGCCAGCCGACAGCAACAAGAACACATGGGCTGCCCGCGTTCTGGCTCCTTGCTCGCCACAGACTCCCCTCCCCAAGACTTCCTCCTGAGCCTTCCAGGAATGAGAACGGATGGAAGCACTCTACTTCCCGAAGGCCTGAGAGGTGCTGGCCGCCTCAGGTGTGGGAAAGCTTCTCTTATTCTGAAGCAGGTGGCTCATAAACCAAGGGGAGGGAAATTCTTTCTTTTCCATTCCGGCTGCCACTCTCCCACAGCCAACCCGTAGAAGATGCCACCTTCCCTAACCTCCTGTTCCGGTTGCTGTCCCTTCCAGCATTTCCATGACAGATGCTTAAACTTTCATTCTAAGTAGAAAACCTAGTCGAGATGCCACAGAGGGTTCCAAAACCTTGAGGACGTAGTAACTGAATCAGCATCACCGCCGAATCTAATGTTTCTACCTTTGGCTAAATGAAAAACCACAACCCTAATAGGTTTATCTTAAGAAGAAAATCTTGTCACGCACGTAAAAAGCAAATGAAAAGTACAGAACACAATCCCTAATCCATCCCTGGGGGAAGGCCCAACGTGTGTCCTTTCCTCAAGGCTGAGGGCACAGTTTGGATATCCCCAGGACGTGAAGGCTGCGAATCCGTACCCTCGATTCTAGAGCAATAGTTACCAAAAACATGTTGACGGGATAGCTACAAACCTGTTTGCTGTAGAATTTCTCGAACCGCGCACGGAGGGATGTGTATAGCACTCAGAAGAAATGAGAATAAAAGCATTTTGACTGGTTTGCCCTTCTTCCCTCTCATCCCCCCACCTCTGCACTGGAGCCACAAAGAACCTCTCAACATAGGAAACTGATCTTGTCACCTGTCTAGTTAGCATCATCGGGTGGCTTCCGATGCCTCTTCCAATGAAGCCCCGAATCTGCGCCATGAATCCTAAGGCTCTATTTAGCACAGCCCAGCCCTCCTTTTTGCTTTTACCTCACAATTCTCTTCTCACTCTCCACACTCCAGCCACAATGACTGCAAATGAGCCACAGGTCTCTGCACACGCTTCGTACCTGCTTAGGACAGAGTTGCCATCATGCTTCTCCTAATGCTCACTAATCTTTCAGA
The DNA here is from genome assembly GCF_007474595.2 of Lynx canadensis. Classification (NCBI taxonomy): domain Eukaryota; kingdom Metazoa; phylum Chordata; class Mammalia; order Carnivora; family Felidae; genus Lynx; species Lynx canadensis. Next base: position 11,276,654 of record NC_044321.2, read on the forward strand.
CATCAGCTCAAATGACACATCTGTTGGGAAACTTTCCGACACCAACTTCACTCCCTCAGACAAACTTAAATTTCTATTTTATATGCACTTAAGAGTCTTGTGTCTCTTTCTTTCAGAGAGTACTTATCACAGCATGTATTTATATTTTGCTTCTGTGATCATTTGATTCTCTGCCTCCCTCATTGGATGGTTGGGATTTTGTCTACTTTGATCACGATTCCCAGCACCTAGAACGATGAAATAATTCGGGGAAACTCAGAGTTAAAGAGGAGGATGTGGGTCACATGGAACAGAAGCAAAGCATCTTAGCCAAGACTGCCCCAGATGAGCAAAGCCCCAGCCACTCAGCTAAATGTTTATTTTTTATGCCACTGAGATTCTGTAGATGTTTGTAACCCAGTATGATCATGGTCATGTATGACTAATATGCAGAAATTTTCAGAACTTTTATCATTATACTCATAAGCAGAGTAAATCTCCAGGAGGGAATTTAAAATATACAGCATCCCAGGGCACCTGGGTGGCTCAGTCGGTTAAGTGTCCAACTTCTGCTCAGGTCATGATCTCACGGTTCGTGGGTTTGAGCCCCACATTGGGCTCTGTGCTGACAACTCGGAGCCTGGAGCCCGCTTCCGATTCTGTGTCTCCCTCTCTCTCTGCCCCTCCCCAGCTCACGCTCTGTCTCTCTCTTTCTCAAAACTAAACATTTTAAAAGAATAACAAAAAATGAAATATACAGCATCCTTCACTTATTTGACCATAAACTCACTTTTTTTTTTCATGGACTATGTTATGGGAGTACTTTTCTGATGACGTGGGAAATGCTGTTTTAAGGACGTTACCAGCTCTAACGTTAATTCTGTGATTCCAAACAGCACATAGCTTAGTTCTTAGGCTTAACCTGTAGTCCTTTTTTATTTAGATAATGATAGGTATCCCTATGAAATTAGAAGAAATAACACAGAGAGTTCCCATGTACACTTTACCCATTTCCCCCATGGCAATATTTTACAAGAGTATAATGTAATATGACAACCAGAATATCAATGGTGATATAATCTACTGATCTTATTCAGAGTTCCTCAGTTTTACTTATACTTGTGTGGGTAATAAGTCTACACAATTTATCACAAGTGTAGATTTCTTACAAAACTACCCCCGCAGTCAAGATGCAAAATACTTCCAATACCACAAGTTCAAGGACCCTCATGTTTTATAACTACATCCAAAATTAACTGAAAGTGAGTCACAGACCTGTATATAAACCACAACACTACAAAACTCTTAGAAGATAACATAGGAGAAAACCTTTGGTTTGGCGTTGGGGCAGCTCATTGAGAGGACACGATTACCAGTTGAGCGGTGAGCTGGACCCCAGTAATCAGAGGCTCCTTACCTCTCCCCTTATCCTTGGAATGTGGGTTCCACCTGGGCCTTCCCTGCTCCCAGAGGCTGTTCCAAGAACACAGCTTTGATTTAGTGATGTGGTGTTAAGACCATCCAGACAGTCATACATGACTGAACCCAGTTAATTCCTCTATGTAAACTTTTTAGAGTTGATGGGCAGCTGTAGAGATCTACTTGTCTTGTTGTTGCTCAAGACAAACCTCACAGGTAAGTTCCCTTGCTTATTAAACCTATCCGTTACCAGCCTGGAGTAGCCGGCCTCTTTCTCTGGTCTCTCCTTGCCCTGTAAGTATGGGAGCCAGTTTCAGATTATACCTGGGATGCTCCTACAGAGCTTGAGCACCCACAGTTGTCAATGACTTTTAAAAATTTTTTTAATGTTTATTTATTTTTGAGGGAGAGAGACAGAGAGCCAGTGGGGGAGGAACAGAGATAGAGGAAGACACAGAATCCGAAGCAGGCTCCAGGCTCTGAGCTGTCAGCCCAGAGCCCGATGCGGGGCTCGACCTCACAAACCATGAATTCACGACCTGAGCCGAAGTCCGACGCTTAACCGACTGAGCCACCCAGGTGCCCCGGCAATGACTTTTTAAATAGAACACCAAAGACATGATCCCTAAAAGAAATAAGTGACAAGCTGGACTGCACTAAAATTAAATTTTTCTGCTGTGCAAAATGACATTGTCAAGAGAATAAGAGAGGCGAAGGAACGTGAGGAAGTAGTTGCAAAGGACACATCTGATAAAGGGCTATTATCCAAAATATACGTAGAACACTTAAAACTCTGTAATAAGGAAACAAAACAACCCAATTAAAAAAATGGGCCAAAGCCCTCAACAGACACCTCACCAAAGAAGCTATACAAATGTCCGATATAGAGAATATGGAAAGATGCTCCACATAATAGGTCATCACAGAAATGTAAATTAAAACAATGAGATACAAAAAAAAAAAAAAAAACAATGAGATACCCCTACATACTGATCAGAATGCCCCAAATCTGGAGCACTGACAATACCAAATTCCGGCAAGGATGTGGAACAACAGGAACTCTCACTGCCGGGGTGGGGGGGGGGGACAGCAAAATGGTTTAGCCACTTTGGAAGACAGTTTGGCAGTTGGTTACAAAACTAAGCATACTCTTGTCATACAATCTATCACTCACACTTTTTGGTATTCACCCAAAGGAGTTGGAAACTCATGTCCCCACAAAAACCTGCACATGGATGTCTACAGCAGCTTTATTTATAATTGCCAAAACTCGGAAGCCACCAAGATGTCTTTCAATAGGTGAATGGATAAATAAACTGTGGTACATCCAGACAATGGAGTATTATTCAGTACTAAAACGAAATGAGCTATCAAACCATGAACAGACACGGCAGAAGCTTGAATGCATATTAACTCGTGAAAGAAACCAATCTAAAAAGGCCATATACTGTTCGATTCCAACTGTATGACATTCTGGAAAATGCAAAGCTATGAAGGCTATAAAAAGATCAATGGTTACTAGAGGTTGGGCAGAGGCAAGGATGAATAAGTAAAGCACAAGAGATTTTTAGGGCAGTGAAACTCTTCCCCATGATACTATAATGATGGACACATATCATTATATGTTTGGCCAAATCCATAGAAAGGCAATCTCTCCCTCTTTCCTACCATATTATATCACATGGTTTCTCAGCACTGCTCTTCTCTGCTCATGTATTTTATTCTTTTCTTTATTTCTTCAGTTATCTTGGTTTCTCTGTGCTCAGGGCCATCCCTCCACAGACCCTAAATTACCATGTCCTCAGTTCAAACCAGACACAGAGGATTCCTATCCTTCTCTGAATCCTGATTCTTTTTTTTTAATATGAAATTTATCGTCAAATTGGTTTCCATACAACACCCAGTGCTCATTCCAACAGGTGTCCTCCTCAATACCCAACTCCCACCCCCCCATCAACCCTCAGTTTATTCTCAGTTTTTAAGAGTCTCTTATGGTTTGCCTCCCTCCCTCTCTAACCTTTTTTTTCCTTCCCCTCCCCCATGGTCTTCTGTTAAGTTTCTCAGGATCCACATAAGAGTGAAACCATATGGTATCTGTCTTTCTCTGTATGGCTTATTTCACTTAGCATCACACTCTCCAGTTCCATCCATGTTGCTACAAAGGGCCACATTTCATTCTTTCTCATTGCCATGTAGTACTCCATTGTGTATATAAACCACAATTTCTTTATCCATTCATCAGTTGATGGACATTTAGGCTCTTTCCATCATTTGGCTATTGTTGAAAGTGCTGCTATAAACATTGGGGTACAAGTGCCCCTATGCATCAGCACTCCTGTATCCCTTGAGGACATTCCTAGCAGTGCTATTGCTGGGTCATAGGGTAGATCTGTTTTTAATTTTTTGAGGAACCTCCACACTGTTTTCCAGAGTGGCTGCACCAGTTTGCATTCCCACCAACAGTGCAAGAGGGTTCCCATTTCTCCACATCCTCGCCAGCATCTACAGTCTCCTGATTTGTTCATTTTAGCCACTCTGACCGGCGTGAGGTGGTATCTGAGTGTGGTTTTGATTTCTATTTCCCTGATGAGGAGCAACGTTGAGCATCTTTTCATGTGCCTATTGGCCATCTGGATATCTTCTTTAGAGAAGTGTCTATTCATGTTTCTGCCCATTTCTTCACTGAATCCTGATTCTTAATCCTCAGGACAGAGAATCTAGTTGCCCTAGCTTGGAACACATTGTTCTCTAATAGTTAGCAGTGGATAGTTGCTGGGAATGACAGTAAGGCACCTGTCACAGAGAATTGATATATGACTGTCACCCTTGTGGGGTGGATCTTCATGGGCAGGTCAAATCTATCATGAGCAGTCTACTCAAATCCCTACTCTAATTTGGTGGTGATATGGCATTTTGTTAAAACATGATACTCTTTCCTCTAGTGGAATTAGGTGTTGCATTTCAAGTTGAAATAAAGACATGTTTGTGTTACATCTTAAAATTATGAAATCCACCTAGATAAAATCTACTTACATTACCCTTAAAATCTACCTGTACCCAATTTGGGCCTTTGGGAAGGTGGCAACAACAAAGCAAAACAAGGTTAAGATAGTCCTATATTCTAGCCTCCCGCCCGCCCCTGTACTGGATACCTTTGGCCCATACCTTATAGGACATCTGTGGATGAGTATAAGGTACTTTAGGGGTTTTTTTATTGTTTATTTATTTTTTGAAAAAGCGCAAACAGGAGAGGGGCAGAGAAAGGGAAACAGAGAATCTGAAGTGGGCTCTTCCCTGACAGCAGTGAGCCTGGCGTGGGGCTTGAACTCGTGAACCACGAGATCATGACCTGAGCCGAAGTCTGACGCTCAACTGACTGAGCCACCCAGGTGCCCTGGTACTTTAGAGCACCCATTTCTTACTATTGGTGAGGACAAGAAATAGAGCTGGAGAAGGGCATCTAGAAATGCTTGCTTCCTACTGACCAAGCTTTTATCCACGTATGAATTCCCCAAATGGATAGAATGCTAATAATTAATAACACATGGCTATAACACTGTCCTGAAGACTAAATGAGAAGACACATGTAAAACACTTAGAATAATGCGTGGCACTGAGTAAGAGCTTGATAAATGTGAATTATCATGTAGCATCTTAGCACCGTCAACCATCAGTCACCAACCAAGTGGAACGGTTGAAATTCTCAAGGAACATACTAGACTCAACTCTTAAGTGGTCAGTAATGAGCCACACTGATGGGTATTGCTATGCAGGGTGGTTTGGTCATAGGCAGAAATGGCCTCATTGAAGAAGTGGTGGGTTTCCATTCATACGGGTGTGTTAAGCAGATATACTTAAGGACTGGTCATCGGCATCCTTTGTATCATTCAAAATTAGACACAGACATTCAGAATTGACCATGAATTCAAATTCCAAAACAAAACTAGCATCAGTAAAAATTCCTTTTGTTTCTTGGCCCTTTTCATTCTCCTTCATAATATATGGATGAAAACCCTTTTCGAGAGAGCTGGCAATTTTCAGAACTTGGTCTACTGCCATGTGGGCAAGAGTGCTCTTTATCATTCGCTCTAATTTTCAGGATGTATTTTTGGCCCTAATTTATATGTTCTGACAAGGGAAATTTGTGTGTGCATTGGAGGAGTTGAGTGATTTTAATTTGGTGGGACCCAGGGAATAAGACACTGCTCATGTGGACGGTATTTTTTCAGGGTGTAGTTATCAGTGTTTATTAGGGAATAAATGAGAAAATCAATCTTTTCTCCACAAGTAAATGGAAATACATTTTAGCTGTATTAATGAGGGTCAGGCAAAAGGTTTTCGTGTACAGATGTGTTATTAGTTAAAACTGAGTCTTTCTTTTCAGTGTTTGCTATTGGGGGAGCTCAGTAACAGTCCAGTTATATTTTAAAGGTAGAGTCACAGTAAATTCTATTCCAACTGGATAGTCTAAGTTCATTGCTGGCTTTTAAAAATAAAGGCTTTTACTTCCTTAAATTCTTACTTGGTGCTGACATTGCACCCTATAGCTCCTATCCAAAAGTACACAACAGGATGACACATAAATCCATCTACCATATGATCAAAAAATAAATAAAGGCTCTGGATTGCTTTCTTGTCTGTTTCAGTTCTTCAAAAGAATTATCTAATTTCCTCATTGTTGTGGTTATACTATAGTTCCTGGGATAATAAACACCAAAACAAACAAAATAAAAAAACAAAATCCAAAAGTGGTGAGAAAAGTCTATTAAAGTCATAAGCTCACAGGAGTTCTAAAGGAGGACTTCTCCAAGAAAAAGGAATTAATCCCTTCCCTTTTTCAAGGCATCTGGGAATCTGGAAAACTGTTGAGAGTCTAAAGTTAGGGTCGTGCAGCTCTGGAATAACGTCCCAGAACAATGAATAAAGTATGGCAGATGATGTCAATTGGTACACAATAGCCATCCCAACCCTCTTCTCCCTTGCTACTTTCTATTAAAGAGGTTAAAAAAAAAAGCTTATATTCCTGGTCTCTCCTATAGATACAGATGTCCTTGTGACACTGATCTGGTCAGTTAGATTGAGAAGAAGCCTGCTGGGAACTTCTGGAAAAGATCTTTTTCCCTTATAAAAGAATAAATGTGCCAACAGTACTCTCTGGTACAGCTCCTTCACCCTTTTTCCTGCCCTGAATGTGGACATGGGATGCTCTGATGCATAGAACTGCAGTAGCCACCTTGACTTAGGTAACTACCTTAAAGAAAAATGCACCCTATGTCTTTATTCTTATATAATTTTTATTTACTACATAGTATTCAGTTGATGCATATGGCAGTTACTTCATCCACCCTATTGGCTATCTAGGGTTACTGTGGTTCCAGATATAATTTTTAAAACCCTACATAGAAAACCTTGAGCATTGTATAGCTAAATTTTTGTGCATAGTGATTATTTTCTTAGGCTTTTCCTCTACGATCAGGAACAAGACAAGGATGTCTATTCTCACCACTGGAAGTCATAACCACATAAATCAGACAAGAAAAAGAAATAAAAGGCATCCAAATTGGTAAGGAAGAAGTAAAACTTTCATTATTTGCAGATGACATAATACTATACATAGAAAGTCCTAGGAATGCCTGGGTGGCTTGGTCAGTTGAGCATCAGACTTCAGCTCAGGTCATGATCTCATGGTTTGTGAGTTCGAGCCCCGTGTCAGGGTCTTTGCTGACAGCTCAGAGCCTGGAGCCGGCTTTGAATTCTGTGTCTCCTTCTCTCTCTGCTCCTCCCCGCGCTTGCACTCTGTCTCTCTCTCTCTCTCTCAAAAATAAATAAACATTAAAAAAATTTTAAAGAAAATCCTAAAGACTCCACAAAAAAAAAACTACTAGAGCTGATAAATGAATTCTGTAAGGTCACAGGATGTAAAATCAATATACAGAAATCTGTTACATTTCTTAACACTAATAGTGAAGTAGCAGAAAGAGAAATTAAGAAAACAATTCTATTTACAATTGCATTAAAAAAACAAAATAGCTAGGAACAAACTTATCCAAAGAAGTGCAAGACCTGTACTCTGAAAACCATAAAACACTGATGAAAGAAATTGAAGATGACACAAACACATGGAAAGATATTCCGTGTTCATGGATTGAGAGCACAAATATTGTTAAAATGTCCATACTACCCAAAGCAATATGCAAATTTAATGCAATATCTATGTAAATGCCAATAGAATTTTTCACATAAATAAGACAAAGAATCCTAAGATTTATATGAAACCACAAAAAAAAAACCAAATAGCCAAAGCAATCTTGAAAAAGAAGAACAAAGCTCACAATCTCAGATTTTAAGATATACTACAAAGCTATAGTAATCAAAACAATATGGTACTGGCATAAAAATAGACACATAAACCAATGGAACAGAATAGAGAGCCCAGAAATAAATGCATAATTATATCGTCAATTAATCTCTGACAAAGGAGGCAAGAATATGTAATAGGAAAAAAGTCTCTTCAACAACTGGTGCTGGCAAAACTGGACAGCTGCATGCAAAGGAATGAAACTGGACCACTTTGTTACACCATACACAAAAATAATCTCAGAATGGATTAAAGACCTAAATATGAGACTTGAAACCATAAAATTCCTACAAGAAAACATAGACAGTAATCTCTTTGAGAACAGACAGACGTTTTTCTAGATAGGTCTGTGGCGACAAAGGAACAAAAGTAAAAATAAACTTTAGGACTACACCAAAATAAAAAGCTTTTGCACAGCAAAGGAAACTATCAACAAAACAAAAAGACAATCCACCAAATGGGAGAAGATATTTGCAAATTATATATCTGATAAGGAGTTAATATCCCAAATATATAAAGAACTTATACAACTCAACACCAAAAAACCCCCAAACAATCCAATTAAAAATGGGCAGAAGACATGAACAGGTATTTCTCCAAAGAAGACACATAGATGGCCAACAGTCACATGAAAAGACACTCCACATCACTAATGATCAGGGAAATGCAAATCAAAACCACAATGAGGTATTACCTCACACCTGTTGGAATGGCTAAAATAAAAAGCAGAAGAAACAACTAGTTGTGGGGAGGATGTGGAAAAAAAGGAACTCTCACGCACTGTTGGGAATGCAAATTGGTCCAGCCACTGTGGAAAACAGTATGGAGATTCCTCAGGAAATTAAAAATAGAATTACCATAGGATCCAGTAATTCCACCAATGAGTTTTTACCCAAAGAAAATTAAAAGACTAATTCGAAAAGATATATGCACCCCTATGTTAATAGCAGCATTATTTATAATAGCTGAATTATGGGAGCAGCCCAAGTGTCCATCCATAAATGAATGGATAAAGAAGAAGTGGTATGTACATACACACACACACACACACACACACACACACACACACAGAGGAATATTACTCAGCCATAAGAAAGCATGAAATCTTGCCATTTGCAACAGCCTGGATGGATCTAGAAGATGCAAGGCTAAGTGAAATAGTTCAGTCGAGAAAGACAAATACCATAAATTCACTCATATGTGGAATTTCAGAAACAAAGAATAAAAGGGACAAACAAAAAAAACCCCAGACTCTTAAATATAGAGAACACATCGGTGGTTGCCAAAGGGGAGGTGGGGAGGAAAGGATGGGCGAAATAGGTCAAGGGAATTAAGCGTATACTTATCGTTATGAGCACTGAGTAATGTATATGACTGTTGAATCACTATATTGCACACCTGAAACCAGCACAACACTGTATGTTAATTACAATGGAATCTTTTTTAATGTAATAAAATACAATAGTAAGAAATAACAATTTCCTTAGGAAAAAAGTCTTAGAAATTGAATTGTGAGGCCAACAGGTATGAATGTGTTTAACAAATTCCCCATACGCAAAAGTTCTGTCAATTTTCACTCCCACCAGCAGTTGTAGGCGTGTGTCTGTTTTTCCACACTGTCCTTATCATGGAAAATTACTTACGCTTTCAATCTTTTACAATCTTGTGGGTGAAAAATAGTATCTTCCTGTAGATGCAATTTGCATTTTTAAAAATTTGGCAAGGGTGAACTTTAGGAATATGTTTATAGGTACATCTCTTTGGTGAATTTCTTATTTGTATTTTTTGTTCTCATGTTCACTGAAATTGTTGTTTTGTGAGTATTCTTTATATATTAATACTCTTAATTTCTCTATTATGTATCTTACAAATATGTTCCCTAATCAGATGCTTTAAAAATTATGCTTTTTGGCGTTTCTTGACAGAAGTTTTTTTGTTTTACTTTATAAAGTCATACTAATCCATTTCTAAAAAATTTATAGCATCTGTCTTTGCTGTCATAGATAGAAATGGAACAGAACCTGTAATTTTTATGCCTTATGTAGACTAGCAGAACTTTTCATCTAATCAATGTAAACAAATTAAAAAGGGGGAAATAGGATGCATTACGTGTATCTTAATTATTGTGCACAACTCTAGAAACTTTTTTCTTTTTTAACATATTTAGCCCTTACACTGTAGAGGGTGCTATGATTGGGCCTACTTTTACAGATGAGAAAACTGAGGCTCAGGAAAAATATTATATTCATTTATAGGATTTGGAAATGAATTTGTTATTTTATATTATCCTGGAAATTTACATTTGTTTCTTAACTTTGATGGCTATGACTTTTCCAGTCATAGTTATTTGATACTGTGGATCTGATCACGGGTCTGACCCAACTGTAGTTCTCTCTCAGAACAAAACTGGACTCCTGGACTTCTAAGAGCTAAAGAACACAAATCACAGAACTTTCCCAGCCCTAGAGAGGTTACCTCAGTGCCCAACTCAAATGCATATTCTTAGGGATGGGTAGCAGAACTCCAGGTGTCAATTTCTACCACCGGGATGGAGACAACTGGGTTTAAATGCGTCTCTTTTATGAAATCAGGACAAGACAACATTCTAAGGAAAGCCCAGAAGAAAACATCCGAAACTTCCAAGTTTTAAAGATTTCTCTTCTGTTGATTTCATCCATTAAGAACAACCTGGAAGCAAACTGCCTACATAAACAAATAAGCTGATGTTTATGACATGCGACAGAGCCCCTGTGCCCTCAGTATTCCTCGGATGCCAGGGTCTTAGTTAACAGCAAAACAATCAGCAGGTGTCTTCGAGACTGCTCAGTGCGAAAGGTTGTGCTAATGAGGAAAGCTGCGAAAGGTCAAAGTGGCGAGTGCACAGAAGGCATGTGTTCTCAGAGAAGAAAATGCCTTTGGAATTCCCCGGAGGGAGCTCGCATTTTTGTGCAGGGTAACTGTGCCCAAGACTCAGAATTCTAATTTCATAGAATCTTAAGGTTGACAGATCCCTTAAAAATAATTCAAGCAGATTAATGGTCATTTGGCACTTGGGCTGGGTAACTGGGATTGACTGCGAATGCGCATGGCAGGGCTATCTTGAGGGTGATGAAAATGTTCTCCAACCGAATTGCGGTGATAGTTGATCATCTCTATAAATTGACTAAAAATCATTGAATTGTACGTGTTAAATCGTGGAATTTTATGGTATTTCAAGTACGCCTCAATAAAGCAATTTTTTAAAAGTAATTTGGTCCACCCCTTTCCCCAATGCTTGCAGCCTCTTTTATCCATTGCCTCACCATCTCTCCTCTGGCTTTCTCTGATCTACCCGCAAGAGAGAAAGTCAGATAATTCACTCTATGTATAGTTTCTGATAATGAGGGATGGGGGTTTGTGTACAACGGTGTTTCCAAATTCTTCAACATGTGAAACAATACATTGAAATACTTGGGAATTCTCGGGGGTTCCCCAACTTATAAATTATTCTTTAAATACATCCATGTTCTTCATACTCTGTACTATTACAGGTATCTAAAAAACTTTAATGAATGATACATGTTAAGTGGTATTTCCAGCGAACAGTAGCCTACGGTGAATATTTGCAAACCAGAAATATGAAAATTATTGCATATTTCTTGAACATTATTTGAATATTCTGATTGTTCAACCAAGTTAAGAGCACTCCCCAAGATCACATATTTTACTCACAATTTAAGGACTTATTTTGCTTCTAAAACGTGTTATTCTAATGTACAAATCCACACACTCCTGTTTTTGTTCCCGGAAATGTTGACCTTAAACTTTCACTCCATGAGTAAGCTTTGGCTCATGCTTTTGCTCTTGCTTTTGACTTAACATCAGTAGATTCCTTGGATATCATAAAGTCTCTGGATTGAAAGTTAACTTTTAATTCTTACAGGAGAATTATAATACCCCCATTTTCCCAATGGGTTTATCTTAGAATGTGGAATTCAGAAAAACACATAGGTGTCCTAGGGAAATTCTGGGGAAGAAACTCCACAGGGAAACAGTAATAACAGTGGTTCTCAAAGTGTGTTCCCCGGACCAGCATCATCAGTATCACCTGGAAATTTGTTAGAAACGCAAATGATCAAGTTCTACCTCAGATGCACTGAACCAGAAAGCTAGGAGTAGGACCCGGCAGTCTGTTTTCGCAAGCCCTCTGGTGATTCTGATCTAAAGTTTGAGGAGTAGTGTTGTATAAATATCCTGGCTCTCTCACCTCTAAGGAGAAATGACCAGAGGAACGTGTTGTACACTTACTCCCAGAGCTTCCCTCACCAACTGAGACCTAGTTGCCTCTAGTGCTAACTGGCTTGATAACATACCTTTTATTGACTGCCTTCTCTTTCCTTTTACTTCTCTACAGATACTTCCTTGGGTCACCTCCCAAATAAACTACTTGTACCAGAGTCCTTGTCTCAGGGGAAACCCAAACAAAGACACTTTCCACAAGCCCCAAAAGGCAGGTGAAGAAACAAGAACAAAAAGTTCTGGTGTTGGACAACCCTGGCTCAGATTTCAACGTGCCACCTAAGTGCAGACTTTCTCTGAGCCTGAGTTTCCTCATGTTACCTGAGGATCTTGGAGAGTTGTTAGGAAGACAGATGATAAGAAAGGCCTGGAGACGCTCGGCAAGTGGTAACGATCACAAACAGACATAGTCAAAAGCGAGCTAGGCATAGTTTGAATACTTCCAGGTGTCGGACAGCTCAAAGTTAGGAAATTTCTCTATGGCCTCTCTTGTTGCCTACAATTATAATCATAGTAGGTTAAGCTATATTCAACAGTAACAAAATTCCCCTAAAATCTCAGGGGTCTGTTGCAACAAAGGTTTATCTTTTGCTGCCATCACAGTCTAACAATGGTTGAGAGGGACCATTGGCTCTTGTCAGAGGAAATGAGACTGAGCGGAAGATTACACATCAAGTTTTGTAACCAAGTCCATAAGTAATATGAACTCTTAAGCCTACATCTGATTGGCCAGAGCCCAGTCAGATGGTCTCAGAGAGCTGTACCTAGAAAGTGAGACAGTATTTGGTCAAGAGAAGATTTTCTCTGCCACAGTTCATACACCTACTACGAGAAACTGATGGGTTTTATGTTTTGGCTCACCAAGGTTATTTTTCCTCCCTTGTTTGTATATGTTCTTCCCAAATGTCACATCCACAGGTATGTCTCAATGTCCTTCAATATTGAGAATGTTCTTTGAATCACTATGTGTCTGTCCCTGTAAGCCTAGTGTGTGGTCTCCATTCTTTCCATACTGGAAGTGATAATCTACTCCATTCGGTTCAGTTTTTGTTGACTGATTCTTCAGGTATTGGTGCAGGATGTACAACCAACCACATTTTCTGCCTAGCTGCAGATGTGCTGTTGAATGTCCCGGTTTCTCTCACCCTGGGTCATTTTACCGCTGTTCATCTTAATTGGTCATACTCAAAACTCAAAATCTGATTCCACGTCTATGTATATTTCCAACAGAAATGTGTATACAAAGTCACTAAAGAATATCTTTTAGCATGTTCATAGAAAAATATTTGTAATTAGCAAAACCCAAGAACTATGCAATTGCCCATCAGTAGAATGGATAAATTGTGGAACATTTACATAATGGAATATCATATGGCAACGAGAATAAATGATCTACAAATATGTGCATCGATACGGATGAATCTTACCAACACAGTGTTGGACAAAAGAAGCCAGACAAAAAAGAGAGCCTATTGTGTGATCCCATTCCTACAAAGTTCAAAACATACAAAACTCGTATGGTATGAGAAATCAAAGGATTGCTTTTGGGTTATCACTTGATCGAGGAACAAGGTGGGACCGTCAGATGCTGGAAATGTTATGTTGTCTTCATCTGGGTGCCACTTACATGGAAGTTTATTCAAATTTGTTTTCACCTGTGGGGCACCTGGGTGGCTCAGTCAGTTGAGGGTCTGACTCTTGATTTTGGCTCAGGTCATGATCTCGTGGTTCGTGAGTCTGAGCCCCGCATGGGGCTCCACAATGTCAGTGTAGAGCCTACTTGGGATTCTGTGTCTCTCTGCCCCTCCCCTGCTTGTGCTCACTCTCTCTCTCTCTCTCAAAATAAATAAATAAGCTTAAAATTTTTTTCAGCTGTATGCTTAGGATTTGTGCAGTTTTATGCACGTATGCTATGTTTCTGTAAGTAATTAAAAGCTACCCTGCTTAACCTTTTTCTTCAATAAATCCTCACCATATGTTCCTTAAGTATAAGGATTTAGTTTTACTCATTTTCCTCTCCCAAGCACATAGTAGATGCCTAATTAATTTCCATAAAACTGAACATAAAATTATTCTATTCTGCTTGGGTCAGCCTGTTACAGCTTACTACTGAAAAAAAAATCAATTAGATTCCATTTCATTTAATCCAATATCTGATTGTTGAACTGTTAGATAACCTACAACCTAGCAAGAAATTAGATAATAAAAACAATGTCATCATAATATCACAATAATAACTTAGTCGAGTGCTGGCTTAATGCCAGGCACTGAATTTAATACTTACAAAAACTGTGTTATAAGTTGTATCTTTATTCTCATTTTATAGATGAGGAAACTAAGACACACAAATTCTCAGCCCAAGGCCCTTGACTAAAACAAAGTGGGTCAAATGCCAGAACTCCTTCTTTTAATTATTAACTATATTAGTTTTTTATTGTTATATAATAAATCACTACAAACTCAGTGGCTTAAAACAACATACACTTATTGTAGTTTCCACAGGTCAGGAGTCCAGGCACAGCCTGGCTAGGTCCTCTGTCCGGAGTCTTGAAACGATACAATCAAGGTGTTAACTGGGCTACATTCCTACCCGGAGGCTTGACTGGGGAAGCATCCACTTCCAAGCTCTTACACATTTTTATTTTATTTTTTATTTTTTCACAAGTCATTTTATTTTTTTGTTTGTTTGAGAGAGAGAGAGAGCAGGGGAGGGGGAGAGAGAGAATCTTAAGCAGGCTCCACGCTAGGTGTGGAGTCTGACATAGAGGTCGGTTTCATGCCTGTGAAATCATGACCTGGGATGAAATTAAGAGCCGGACATTTAACCAACTGAGACACCCAGATGCCCCTAAAGTATTTGTATTTTTTTTAATTTTTTTAAGTAGGTTTCACGCCCAGTGTGGAGCCCCATGTGGGGCTTGAACTCACGACCCTGAGATCAAGACTTGAGCCGAGATCAAGAGTCAAATGCTCAACCAACTGAGCTACCCAGGCACACCTAAATTCATTTTCTTGCCATTAAATGACTGAGACCCCTATTTTCTTGCTAGCTGTCAGGTGGGGCCCAGTCTCAGCCCTCGAGGCTGCCCTAACATCCTTGCCACATGGCCACCTCCAGAGGCCCTGTCACAACATGGCAGTTTATGTCTTCAAGGCAAGCAGCAGAACCTCTCTAATCTCGAGACCCTCTTTTAGAAGCCTCACCGATTAGGTTCAGGCCCATCCAAGATCATCCGAATTTTAATTTCAATTAATTCAAAGTTAACTGATTAGGGATCTTTATTTACCTCTGCAAAATCTCTTTACCTTTGCCATATAATGTAAGCTAATCGTGGGAGTGATAGTCCGTCATATTCATAGGTCCTGCCCACACTCAAAAGGTGGGGGATTATATAGGATGTGACACCAGGAGGTGGGAATCTCAGGGACCATTTTAGAATTCTATGTACCATATCTTCCTATTTAAACACAAGCATGTTGGATGTTAGGAAAGATGATGTGGGAATATCCAATACTAATTGATCCTGAAATCACCTTCCATGGGGAGACTTTGGGTGATGGGGCCAGATGGGGCCATTGCCCCCCTGGCCGTGCCATGTCCATTGTGAGGCAGGGGAGACATGGGTGAAAATGCAAAAGAAGTGGGGCATGGCACCTGCCTGTAAGTTCTGCCCATCTTCTTTAACATCTCCCCCATCTCAGGAATCGCACGCCACTCCAGAATCCTGGAAGTATCTTCAGAACCATCTGGGACAGACGCAGGCAGTGTCCTGCTCTATAGCCCTCAGTGCCGCCACTGAATGAGACGGTTTCTGCTGGCTGCCAACTTCCTTCCTCGAGTACTCGCCTCGTGTCTGTCTGAGCACTTTCACAGGAGAGGAGCTCGCTCGGCCACTAGCGCCTAACACAGATGCGCAGGGGACTCACAGCCTCAGGGAAAACCCTCCCGAAGGGGTGCAAGTGAGTAAATGCCCCTTCCTTCTCATCACCTAACTTTGAGGTATGTTCCACACACGTCCTCAGAAGGTACCAGTGGCACTGAGTCTCCCTTTCATCACTTATACTTTCTGGAGCCACCCACCCCCCATAACTGGTAGCACCCAAGCCTTTGTTTGCTTTAGGGGATGGGGAGATCAACAGAGACTCCCTTTCCCTCCCTTATGCCTCATCTTTAGTTAATACCCAAGTTCCCAAGTATTTCTTGCATCCCCAATAGCGTTTCCATAATTTACATCTGCACCATTTATTGCTAGGATGAACGCACTGATCTTCTGATCTCCTTCTCCCTCAGCCGCTTGCAACCAGGCTTCCCTTGGCTGTCAACATGCCCTTTCTAAAATGCAAAACTTATCTTGTCAGCCTCCTTGCTCACAACCTTGAAAGGGCTCTTCTCTAATAATTAGAATCTAAAATTCCTTAGAGCAATATACAAAATGATTCAGTCATTTATTCAATGAGTAGTGATCAAGCGTCTCTTTTGTGCAGGCACTCCGCTAAATGCCAGAGATGAGAGAGGCACACACGATCCTCCCTTCATGGGGTTTAGAGTTGAAGGAGACACACATTTAAGCAACCACCCACGCAGGTGAACACGCAAACACCACAGCAAAGTGGTTTGAAGGAAAAGCACAAGACTGTAGAGTTCCATTGTCCAATATAGTAGCCACTAGCCACATGTGACTATTTAAATTTAAGTCAATTGACATCAGGGGGCGCCTGGGTGGCTCAGTGGGTTAAGCATTGGACTTTGGCTCAGGTCAGGATCTCACGGTTCATGGGCTCAAGCCCCGCGTCGGGCTCTGTGCTGACAGCTCAGAGCCTGGAGCCTGCTTGGGATTCTGTGTCTCCCTCTCTCTCTGCCCCACCCCGACTCATGCACGTGCTCGCTCTCTCTCTCTCTCTCTCTCTCTCTCTTTCTCTCTCAACAGTAAATAAACATTCAAAAAATGTAAATCAATTGACATCAAACATTGAATGCTTCAGTCTCACTGGCTATATTTCAAGTGCTCATTAGTCACATGTGATGTATTGGACGGTGCATATATAGAATTTTCCACTGTCACAGGAAGTCTCATTGGATAGCGCTGCTAAAGGCCTGTCTAAAAGGCAGACTGCATCAAGACTTGGAGGTGGGGAGATCTGCAGGTCGGAGGGGGCCTCTGCAAGGAAAAGCCATTAGAGGTCAGACTAAAAGGATTGTAGGAATTGGCCAGATTTGGGGGGGCGGGGCTGGGCAGGGAAGGAGACAGTGAGAAGCCTGGAGAGTCCACAGAACAGATGGAACCTGATGATTGAGAGAGGAGGTAGAAAGAGATACAAAAACTGGAAAACAAGGTAAAGCCAAGTAGGGAGGGGTCTGTGCAACTCATGCCAAGGATTCTGAAATTTTTCCTTAGAGCAACATGAGGACATTTCCCCAGTTTTAAAGCACAGCCATGTTCCTGGTTTTAAAGGGCCACTTATTCTCTGTGCATTTATGCAGGAATGAGAAAAGACTAGAAAGGTTCTCTTTTAACATATTTTCTTTATGTAATACTATGTTTTTCAAGTATATTTCAAAGAAATATTAAATGTATTCATTTTAACTACATTAAAGGACTTCATTGTGTAAATAAAACACAGTGTACATTTTAAAGCATTCAAAGCAATGCATTATGTTAAGGTTCTACACATGGAAGTAAAAGCATACAATCTTTTATAGGAGTCAAATACCCCATCTTCAGGGAAAAGGAGGAGGTTAAAAGGATAGGAGAGAGGGAAGGGGATTTAATTCTTTTTTTAAGCCTATTTAGAGAGAGAGTGAGAGAGCACAACCAGGGGCAGGGCAGGGAGAGAGGGAGAGAATTCCAAGCAGGGTCCGCACTGTCAGCACAGAGCCCGATGCGGGGCTCAAACCCATGAACCATGAGATCGCGGTTAATGATCTGAGTCGAAACCAAGAGTCAGATGCCCAACTGACTGAGCCGCCCAGGTGCCCCTAAAGAGATTTAATTCTATTTTTACTGTTTTCTTTCTTTTAAAAGAGATCCAAATCAACAAAAGGAAAAATACTTATCTCTGTAAAAAAAAAATATTTTTCGCTGTAAAGGAGTGATCATATTTTTCTGATTTATCTACATAAATGTACATTTTCTCTATAGTGAATACTAAAATACCTTCTGTTGAGAGTTCTCATTATTAGTTTCTAAGTCCTAGAAGCAACCTGTAGAAAAAGGTTCTCAAATATTTAAATCAGCCATTTAAAACAGACTTTGTGGGGGCGCCTGGGTGGCGCAGTCGGTTAAGCGTCCGACTTCAGCCAGGTCACGATCTCGCGGTCCGGGAGTTCGAGCCCCGCGTCAGGCTCTGGGCTGATGGCTCAGAGCCTGGAGCCTGTTTCCGATTCTGTGTCTCCCTCTCTCTCTGCCCCTCCCCCGTTCATGCTCTGTCTCTCTCTGTCCCAAAAATAAATAAACGTTGAAAAAAAATTTTTTTTAAATAAATAAATAAAACAGACTTTGTGGGGGGTGGGGGGTGGAGGGGGATTTGAATATTGGCTCTGCCAGGTTTGCTGCATGATTTATGATGAATTACTTCACTATTGTGATGGTCAATGTCTTTGTCTATAAAATGAACAGGACAAGAGTACCCTTCTCATATCGTTTTCATTATGAGAACTGCATCAGTAAAAAAATATCTACTGTTCCTATATACAAGAGATATTTCTAGATGGGCTGTCAACTGCAATAATAGAAGCATTACTTTCTTAAGCTTAAAAATGATCAGGTTTTGGCCATTTAATATTTAAATGTCAAAAGAAGTTGTGGTTTGTATATACAATGGAATACTACATGGCAATGAGAAAGAATGAAACATGGCCCTTTGTAGCAATGTGGATGGAACTGGAGAGTGTTAGGCTAAGTGAAATAAGTTCTACAGAGAAAGACGGATACCATATGTTTTCACTCTTATGTGGATCCTGAGAAACTTAACAAAAGGGAGGTTAGAGAGGGAGGGAGCCAAACCATAAGAGACTCTTAAAAACTGAGGGTTGATGGGGGGTGGGAGGGAGGGGAAAGTGGGTGATGGGCATTGAGGAGGGCACCTGTTGGGATGAGCTAGGTGTTGTATGGAAACCAATTTGACAATCAATCAATCAATGTCAAACTATTGACATTTCCTAGCTAAAGTATTCTAACCCCCAAGGAAGCAATGAGCCTCATTCTGAAACGTTTGGAAAATAGGAAAAATCCCTCATAACAACAGCAATTCTACGGCTAAGAGCAAAGCTGCCGACTGATTTTGCTGATAAGAAGTAGTTGAAAAAATGGTGGTTAAGGTTGCTTTTTCCGAGTGATGCTGGAAGGTTCCTCAGCCCGTGCTCTGTAGCATCAGCAGTCCTGTGTCATGGGTGTTAAAGGACTCACACAATAGGAATTGTACTTTTGAATGTAGTGCTTGGATTGCCTGAGGTAAGAGCTGGCAATGGCTGTGAACCCTAAGCTATTATTAACAGGCCAACTTAGATATGAACCTCTCCATTTCGTTCCCTCACACAGTGATTTTCACAAAAGCCAGAACATTATGGTTATTTTTGCCTATTTATTTCACTTAGCTTGGAATGATCTTTGGTTCTCCAATTGGCCTATGAAGAAAACAATACCTAGGCGTGGTGTTTTGATTTTTAAAGGCTCACAGACAATCTTATGGGATACGTTACTATCGTAAGATGAATGAGCACATTTTAAAATAAGTTATTTCCTTTTCAAGCACTCCAATTAATCTTCTATTATCATTCTATGGCTTCCTACTTGTTAACATTTTTACAGATACAAACTTGCTCTGTCTTCTCCTAAAAAACACTGGGAAGATTTTTTTTTTAATGAAACCCCTTCATCCCTACCAGAGAGGGCCCCAACTCTACCACACTCGGGGTTCTCAGAGCTGTCATAGCAAGCCTCTTCCCAGCCACGCTTTCCTCCCCACCCCAGTGACTCTCCAGGCACGCGTGTGGGTGTCTTAGGCTGTGGACCCCAGTAAGCTGGCCCTGAGACACGCACTACATTAGGGAAGCAATCCCTGGACAGATGAGACAGGAAAGGGGACGAAGCCGACGTGGTCACTGGGTACATGACTGCTATGGGCACAGCGGTGTCACTCCAGCTTGAGACTGCTGGAGAAGATCTAGAACATGTCTGAGAACTGTCCCACCTGAGGGGCAAGGAAGCTGGTGTGTTCATTTTATGAGTCAACAGCTGAGGGTGTTCTTAGAGGCTCCACTGCTTGGCACACATGGCTGGCCCAGTGCACGAACAAATCTGCTTCCAGAGCCCGAAAAAGTCCTCAGCCTGCTAGAGAATTTAGTATCTGAGGAGCATGCCTTTGGGGGGTATATTAGTCTCCTCTTGTCACAAACTTAGTAGCTTAAAATAACACAGATTTAGCATCTTATAATTTTGAAGATCAGAAGGCTAAAATCTGTTGGCAGGGCTTCAGTCTTCCGGGAAACTCCAGGGAAGAATCCATTTCTTTGCCTTTTCCCGCTTCTAGAAGCCACCTGGGTTCCTTGGCTTGTGGCCTCTTCTTCCGCCTTCAAAACCAACAGCATAACGTCTTCAGCCTCTGTTTCCGTCACCGTGTCTCCTGCCCTGCTTCCGACCCTCCCTACTCTCTCCAGTTCTCTCTCCCAGGTTCCGGGAATCAGGACATGGACACTTGAGGACCCGTTGTTCTATACCTACCGCAGGTGATACAAGAATATTGAATGCCCAGGGGATATGTGGGGCACTGACAGTGTTTCTTCTCAGACAGAGTTAAGACTCCGCAAGATAAACGTCCTTCATCAGTCTTTGAATACTTTATGGAAAGAAAAAGTAGGTGCTGCACAAGAACTGTTACTTTCATTTGACTGACATCCTTTGTGGCAGAACCCAATACACATCATATCAAGGGGGACATCTAGTTGTTATTTTGGCACTAGAGTTAACGTGTTTGGAGGCCCGGGATCACAGAGGAAAGCAGAACGCCTGAATTTCAATTTCCCGTCAGATTCATGAGGGAACAGAAAGCCTCAAGACGATCACCTCTTAGTTTAGGGGCCCATCTAATTTTAAGAAGTTTCATCAAACGCTAAAAATGCGTTTTCCTGGGGAACGCTGCTGCTCTGTTTATGACAACCAAAACAGCGAGTGTCCACACAGGTGTTGGGAAATATAGGCAGATGAAAATCAAAGGAAGGACTCTGCCTGCCTTGATGAGCTTTTGCCAGAGGAACCAGGAGCTACGAAACCAAGAAAGCTTAACAGTTGCCAAAAAGAATGAGGATGAACAGAGGAGAAAGGGGGAAAGCCCTGGAAGAGTCACCAACAAAAAGGGACAGGTGTTTCTTGCTATTCCTTCTTCTTCTCTAAGTGGAGCTTTGAGAGCACTCTTCGCATCCTTATTTATTTTTTTGTTCCAAAAGAATTCATCGAGCCATTTATTTCCGGAAGAATTTCCTCAGTACTTCCGAGAAATGCAAGTCTTATACCAGAGACAGAAGTTAAGAGGCGAGCAAGAAGTGGGCTCTGTCTTCAAGTTCACCAGTCCACGTTAAATAGATAGAGGCAGCCAAACAATGTCAGCACGCGGCGATACTTCCCCTCTGTAGAACATTGAATTCTTTGTCCCCGGGTCTTCGCTCAGCTAAGGGGACATTAGATACCCACTTCCTCACCAGATCTTCTTGACGGACAGTGACTTCTCTGCCCCCACCCCCCGGCCGAGTTTGGGTTTCACTGTGCAACTTGCTTTGGACAATAGGATGTGAGCGGACATGCTACAACCAGAGGCTTGACGTATGTTTGCTCTATCAAGCCGTCTTTTTCAGTCTGGTGCCCTGTCATGAGAAGTACATGCCCCACATAGATACTGCTCCTTCATCTTGGGTCCCTGAATGAGACGGGTTGGGTTCGTCACATGCCCTGGGTAACCGCTAGTCCACAGAAGATGAGAGGCATGCCAGACAGAACTGGATTCAACCTGGAGCCTCGAACCTGAAGTCTGGAACCTAGATCTCAGAACCGGGAGCCCAGACACCAGCGAAGCCCAGTCCAGATGCACCCAAACCACAGACCTGTGAGCACTAGAATGATTACTACTTAAAGCCACTGAGTTTGGGGGTGGTTTGTTAGTAAGCATTATCATGGCAATATCTGACTGATACACTGTAACAGAAGTTGGAGACAAAGGATCCCAGAAGGTGGAGGAAGGAAAACTAATGCTCAATAATGACAGAGTCAAAGAAGGAGCTGAGAAACAAAACAGAAGGCCTCCACAGAAAAACAGAACAGGGAAGAAGTAACCATCCCATGGTAACGCCCTCCCTTCTGTAATTAATAGAGGGCCAAATGAGGAAGTCTTCCAAGTGCCAGGTCATTCTGGGCTCGGCTAACGTGAAAGGCAAGACATGGTCATGACTTCGGCCCCTTGGGACCTCTCAGTGTGACCTCCTCCCTCCCACCTGTGCTCCGGCCTTTTATAGAAACGGCCTTTTATAGAAATGAATTGGAAAGAATCACAGTCTACAAAGCTACACTTAAATTTGAAGAAAAAAAAAATCACCCTAAATGAGAAAAACAGTTTGCTCTAGCAATGCGAGTCCCACAGTTAGTCACAGAGAGGGGATCATATATTTTTGCCGCAACGAAAGACTCTCAGTCTCTCTGGACCCGCTAGCTTCATTTCAAAATGTGAAAACTAAGACGGCAACCACTAACATAAAGTGTTATAGTCCTAGGACCGGATATAATTTAAAAAAAAAAAATTGGAAATCTTTTCCAACGGCTCCTCAAAACAGTATATGGGGACCTATCAGCCTTTTATAGGTTTTCTGTTGATCAGACTTGTAAGTTTCAGTGAGACAACTATATAAACATTCCTCTCAGGTAATACTTCTGAAATACTCGCCTTCATCAAACCCACATCGCAGATACATTAAAAACTAAGCCGAGATGTCCACGCTAAGGTCTGCCTACGGACTCGCAGATGGGAGATACACGCATATTAACGTACATCCACGTGCTAGGGTCCCTGAGACATTTTCCTGCCCTAAGAGTGGCGTCCTTTTAAGCTGAAATTATAGTTTGTGGGTCTGACTCCTCTGGATTGCCAGCTTTCATCACGTGGTAAGGTAGAGATTAAGAAAGTCGCCCCTATGCACGCCAAGAGCGCGCACACACACACACACACACACACACACCGCGCACACACTCGTGGAGCTGTCAGCCCTCAGGATTTGTTGTTGTCGCGATTTCCCCTGTCCTCCGTGCCTTCCAAGCCCTGCACCAGGGGTCTGCATGCTTCCCCAGGTAATCACTCTCCAAAAGAGCTGTCAAGGCTTGCCCTTTCTCAGCAAGCCTTCTGGCTCAGGTTCGGGAAGCCACACAGCACATGGGAGTGGGGAAAAGGTCATTTTGGAAAGGGTTTTCACCAACTATGCCACACCGTTCACCTAAGAGTCACGTTGTCTCATGGGGGTGGATTACACAACCCCATCTCGGTTCTTTCTATTCCTTCTTCCCACAACCTCTCTGTAGCCGTGAGATCCGCACGATGATCTGGCATCTGACCACAAACTGTATCAACGGGCAGCCAAAACAGAAGCAGAACTGACTCGACCCGACGTTGGCTACCTTTTGACTGAAACTCTGGGAGGAAGGGTTTTGGTTGTGGTTTCTGCCTTTCAAGAAAAATACAACTTGGAAACGGAAAGCTGTTCTCAGCGGTGAAGGCAGCCCCAGGAAAGTTCAGGAGACTACCCACACCTGTTTTTGACAATTCAGCGTAAAGGGTGACCCTCTTCTGCCCTTTCTCACTTGGGTTCTTTGCTTCTCAATAAAAGTGTTTTCTATTATGAGAGGTAAGACCAGAGCCCCTGGGCTCTGAAAATGGTTTGTGTGGCTTCAGGCAGTTGTCTTTGCAAATATGACACCGTATTCTTGCCCTGGAGTCCACAGAGACCCTTGTCCATGTTGGGAAATAGGACCCAGTGGTGTAGGGAGCACGTTGGCACAGAGTCTCGGAGGCCGTAGGACCAGTCCGAGATCAGCCGGTGAAGGGGGGAGGGGTTGGGCCTCCGGTAACATTCTCCCCTCTGAGCACCATCTCCCTTCCCTCCAAGAGCCATTCCCGCTCTGGAAAGCCAGAACCCCACAGCAACCTTCCCCCGCCACCCCCCTCCTCTGCTCTCAGGGATTTCTCTTCCGTTGGTGTGTGTGTGTGTGTGTGTGTGTGTGTGTGTGTGTTACCCAGTTCTATAAAAGTTGCCCTTAATTGAAATGCGCCAGGGTCTTCCTCTCTCCCTCCCCTCTTATTCCGCATTTTCTGCTCATCCCGTAGCACTTCAGTCCTCACTCCAAACAACCCTGGGAGTGGCAAGGCGTGTGGAGCCGCAGATCCTGGGCCTCCATCTGCATCTCATTGCGCCACCTAGTGGCCCCGTGGTCACTGGCAACCCACCCTGGGAACTGTACCTTTTCAGTTGAAATCTTGGGGATCCCCAAGCTGGCCTGAGAGGACTCTTTGAGGAGAAAGTGAATACGAGTGGTATTGTTTTGTAAACTGTTGATTATTGACGTCAAGCTACGATAACCAGTCAATCTCCTTTCTCTGCCAGCTTGGGCTGGAATTTTCTCTTGCTTGAAAACGTAAGCACCTCAAACCCAGCTTCTAAGTGACGTGCTGTGCCTCAACTTCAACCATTTCCACCCGCCCTTCTCCTCTCCTGCCATCCAGGGCGAAGCTCAGACCAAGATCAGGGATCAGAGCAAAGTCTGTAAGGGGCAAAGACAAGCCAGCAAACTAACACTGGGAACTGGGAAGAACCTCCTGGTGGCAGTGAATTTACCAGTAAATCCAAAGAAAAGGCAAACTTGAAAGATTTGAGGCTTCAGGATCCAGAAGACGAGACTGCTGACCGAAACAATGGAATGGGAAAGATGGTCTCCAAAAGAGGCCTGGGGTAGGTCTCACATCAGCCTCAGAGACCTCGTTTTCTTAAGGACACCAGACTGGAAACTTATTCAGACTCAGCTATCGATGTTCTGTGAAAGCAAGGAAATAAATGAATTTTTATTGAGGAAGAAGCACAATTCTGTCATTTTGTTCTGAATATGTTTTCTACCCTGAGACTCCTTACCCATCAGGGAAATAGATTCTTGTACTTTGAACAGCTGGCTGAGAGTGTGATGGAAAATTTATATAAAGCTGGAGCTCTGAGGAGACCTTGGGGATAAAGCTACATCCCCAAGGCTGTAGTTTTATCAATTTTTATCTCTTGTCTGGTGGTTATGGATGCAACTAGCCATGAATACAAAAAGGCTTCTGTTTGGAGGCGCTTCTGGCCACTCGACCTCAAGTTCAAAGGAGCATATGCTCCTGAAAATCTCTCCACACTTTGCGGGCGGTGGTGCTTGCTGGTTCGACACACGAACGTTTTGACCAAGCGAACAGGATTGTTCTTAAGGACACCAGCACCATCCATGGGCAGTGTGGTCCCCGTCTTGGTCCTTCCAGGGAAAAGCAGCTATAAGTATTTTTAAATAACCTATGAACTTCCCCGGAGGCGGGGCTGGCCGTCAATAAACAATAGTTTGCTTTCTGGGACATGCTAATTAAGAGGGGTGTTTGGATCAGGGGATCATATCGAGTCACTTGCAAGTGAACGGAATAGTCTTTCTTGAAGAGAAGCAGACGTGATTTTGGGCAAAATTACTAGTATCGTCTATCAGGACAGAAAGCCCATTTTCCTCTTCTCTAACCAAGATACCTTGTTTAGAGTTCTAGCCCCGCGTCGGGCTCTGTGCGGACAGCTCGGAGCCTGGAGCCTGCTTCGGATTCTGTCTCCCTCTCTCTCTGCCCCTCCCCTGCTTGCACTCTGTCTCTCTTTCTCTCTCTCTCTCTCTCAAAAATAAATAAACATTAAAAACAAAGAAACATGTCAGCTGATGGACTCTAAATGTCTCAGAAACATTGATTTATTGACCCTTAAACCTCCATATCGTATGCTCACCTTAATTGGGGGCAATTTTAAATTATTTATCTTCAGTGTATACATACATAAATGGAGAGAAAGGATAGTTAATACGGAGATCAACTGGAAGAGAACAAAACCACCTTGTATTTTGCAGATAATTTCTCTTAAGGCTGATATGTTTGGTCTAAGTTATAGCAAAATCAAGTAGATATGAGAAGTGTCACTATCCCATTAACCTGCTCATCTCCTTTACATAGTAAAGTGTGCCCTTGGGCCAACCAAGCATTTATCCAATAGATGATATGTTCCTGGCACTGGAGAGGGGAAAAAAAAAAAAACCAACACTTGATATCCTCAAGAAATGAACAGCCAAGCAGATAGCCTTAACTGTGCCTCATCCATAAAGTGGGGATACTACAACCTGCTTTAAAGGTGCCATATGAACAAATCTGGAGACTATAGATGCTGGAGAGGATGTGGAGAAACGGGAACCCTCTTGCACTGTTGGTGGGAATGCAAATTGGTGCAGCCGCTCTGGAAAGCAGTGTGGAGGTTCCTCAGAAAATTAAAAATAGACCTACCCTATGACCCAGCAATAGCACTGCTAGGAATTTATCCAAGGGATACAGGAGTACTGATGCATAGGGGCACTTGTACCCCAATGTTCATAGCAGCACTCTCAACAATAGCCAAATTATGGAAAGAGCCGAAATGTCCATCAACTGATGAATGGATAAAGAAATTGTGGTTTATATACACAATGGAATACTACGTGGCAATGAGAAAAAATGAAATATGGCCTTTTGTAGCAACGTGGATGGAACTGGAGAGCGTAATGCTAAGTGAAATAAGCCATACAGAGAAAGATAGATACCACATGGTTTCACTCTTATGTGGATCCTGAGAAACTTAACAGGAACCCATGGGGGAGGGGAAGGAAAAAAAAAAAAAGAGGTTAGAGTGGGAGAGAGCCAAAGCATAAGAGACTGTTAAAAACTGAGAACAAACTGAGGGTTGATGGGGGGTGGGAGGGAGGGGAGGGTGGGTGATGGGTATTGAGGAGGGCACCTTTTGGGATGAGCACTGGGTGTTGTATGGAAACCAATTTGTCAATAAATTTCATATATATATATAAAAAAAGGTGCCATATGAAGATAAAATTAAAATTAAAATTAAAAATTAAGTTAAAATCAAAATTACATTAATATGACATACAAACTTCCAATATAGAATGAGTAAGTTACAGAGATGAAAAGCTTGTTAAGTATATAATTGTCCAATCACTATGCTGTATACCTGAAGCTAATGTATATATATCAACTCTGCTTCAATTAAAAATTAAAAAGAAACATGAAATGTAACTAAACGAAATAGCATGAATAAATAAAATCACATGAAATATAAAACTAACGTGAAATCTTGTCAATTCTTTAGCTTAACAAGCTTAACACTTAACAGGGTCGGGTATCCTCATTCCTGCCTGTGGGCGAGGTTTGAAGAAACTTGGCTGGTGTTCCGGAATGGAGTACAGATGGCAAGGTTAGGAGTTTACTCTCTGCGAAGAGAATCTCCACTTGGCTTGTTCCTGTGAAGTCGTGATGACTGTATTAGGAGAGTCAGTGGGTTAACATTCACACTGAAAAAATTTCCAGCTAGGTGTGAAGGATTAAATGGAAAATGAACTGACAAACAGACCCCAAAGGAACTGGAAGGGGAGTAGAAGGAAACACAGGTGTATATTTTCATATTCTTTGGGAGGGGAAAACGTTTCTACATCTGACCAATTCCCAGAGGAAATATTTGAAGAAGAATAAACTGGCATTTATAAAAATGCTATACATTCACATATCCAAAAATTATTAATGCTAAAGTGCAAATGAAAAATTAGGAAAAAATATTTGTGATACATAGAAGGGACAAAGCTTTTCAAGCCAAAAAGATTTTGTAGCCAACTCAAGAGAAAAAGCATTAAGGAGGTGCACAGACAATTCACAAATGAAGAAAACTCAAAGCCCAAACACATTTGAAAAGATGGCTAAGTCACTAACAATAAACTTGAAATAACAATAAAGAAGCAGAAAGCTATGTGTCAAAAGGTCTGGCAGAACTTTAAAAGGTGGATAATGCCCCCCGGAGGAGGAGGGGCAAGGGGGCCCACACAGCCTCACATACTCTTGGAAGAAACGTAAATTCAGACAACCTTTACTAGTTTAAGCCAGCGGCATAATCTAGGACTAAGAAATTACCCATCTAGGTATTTGTCCAGAAGTACTACTTGGAATAATGCACAAAGGTAGAAACTATTGACTATTCACTGCTACTGTAGTCGATACAATTGGGAACGCTCCCAACGGCCACCAGTAGAGAACGTGTTAAATGAATTGTGGTACATCTATTTCAGGACTTCTCAACCTCAGCGCTGTTGACATCTGAGCCAGATTGTTCTTGGTTGTAGGAGCTGTTCTGTGCTCAGGATGCTGAGCAGCGCCCCGGCCTTCACCCCTTTGATGCCCCCGGCACCTTGTGCCCAATTGTGACAGGCAAAACTTTCTCCACTCACTGCCAGCTGTCACCTGGGGAGCAAAATCAATTCCCCATTTCAGGAATCATCGATGTAAGTGACTATGACGTAGTCTTTAAAAGCAATGGATCAGAGCCACGCACACTGACATGGGAGGATGAGCATCGTATGTCGTTAAATTAGATAAGCAATTGCTGAATATGACGTGCTATGTAATCTGATTTTCGTAAATAAAGATAATGTTGCATAATTATCTCTGCATACCACTAATATGTTCCTAGGGAAAAAAGGTGGACGAGTCCTGGTAAACTGATGGTCGACAATGATGATCCTGCACCTCTAAACCTAGACATGGAAGAATGTCTGTGTTTAGTAATATGAACCAGTCACTTGACCTCTCTGAGTCTCAGGATCTCTCCTCTATACAGTGTCATTCAGAAGATAAAGGATTCACGAGGAAGACATTCAGAAACTGCCAGGGAGCACTTGTGGCAAGCACAGAGTTGTCACATCACTACGCTGCACAACTGAAACCAGGAACATTTGTCTGTCAACTGTACTTCGATTTCTTTAAATGACAGTCATCTTAGCGAAAATATTCTGTCACTGAAAGGGATCTAACTTTGGCTTGGAGGCCATTGTTTTTAAGCTTTTGCAAAACAGATTCATAATGATTTCTAGAAGAGTCTGTTTGAGGGTGAAATTCCTATTTCAGAACCGATCAGCAGACACTCAGCTCACCCCTCTCCGCTGCCTTTTCCATCAATCCCTGCCCTTCCCTGCTGCTGTATTTACTTGGTATTTCTCTTTGCTGCAATTCATTTTTGCGCTGACCTTTTTTTGTTAAACAAAGAAAACATGACCTTGGAACTTTGGACAGACAAGCCATTTAAAACATGAAGGTCTCTAGGTTTTGTTTTTGTTTTTATTTTTGCGTGTTTTATCTGCATTGATATCTATCTTACGGACCGTAAAGAAAAATAATTTTCTTGGCTTTTGTCGTTTAAAAATAGGCAATGATGATTATACATCTCAGAATTCAACATGTTTAAAGCTCAGAGAATGAGGGAAGTTGGGCAGCAAATACAAACTGTCCTCGCTGATCTATCTCTAAATGAAAACGGAGAGGGTGACCAGGTTAGCCGTCTAATTCTCTGCACCTTCAGTGGCAAATAAAGGAATCTATTTGATTGAGAGGTTTCCTTAACAGGAGTCCCCATCTGTGATAGAAAGAACAAAATTAACTGTTATGCTTCATTTGTTTTCATTATCCACAAAACAGCATGTCTCAGAGCAAACAGATTTTGCTCTTTTCCTCTTAATGCAGCTATGGCAAGTGTCAGAGAGGAGAGAAAAATCTACTTTCTCTCGCAGGCCAGAGAGCCTATACGAAATAAGGTAGGGAGTGCATCAGATTGAGGATTTTAACACAAATTAGATCATATGATAGTATTTAAAGGAGAAATTGTTCAGCAGACATCACCCGATGTCGCACATGGACGAAGCCTTCCTGGAAATGATGAGAGATGAAGTTATTGGATGAAGGGAGATTAGACAAAAACTCCACATTATGTTCAAACCAGGAGAGCTATATTCTGCTGAATTACATGCTCTTTGTATAAGTAATTGGGGATTAATTTCAGAGTGCCTTCCTTCAGTAAGTTCTGCCATTGAATCCCCGAAGCAATTCTGAATCATTCAAAAGTGAGTTATAAAACAACTAGCACAGAGCAGATTTTTACCAAGAGTGGCTGCCTTGAAAAAAAATCAGCGCACAGGGTCTCATTGGGTACCATGGCTGAAAGGCTACCTGGATCGTGACAGACTCCAACCCTTTACTTCCTTTCCGGGTCCGCCCCCAGTCACGTGTTCTCTGCTCCCGCTCCCCGGGGGCCTCTGCAGCATGGAACTTTCCTGTGAAGTCTCCTCATCTGCCTGGTGGACTTCAGGGTTTACGCCTCCACGCTATCAGTCCAACTGTATTATTAAATTTTTCAGATACTCCTCAAGATGTCTGATCTGATGATGGTACCCGAGTCTCTTTCCGGAGCTGCTATGAGTTTATCATAATTCTAAAAATTCTTCGGGCACATCAACGGAATTTCTGAGTGCAGAACGCAGTGGAGTTTGCTCTCCTGGTACAGAAGCAACACGTTAGTATTTGGCGTAGTGCTGTCTTACGTAGAACGGACCAAGTCCATTGTTCTTTCTGACTCCTACAGAATTACGGGAAACATGCCCCATATACATTTAAATATTTAGTATCTCCTCCTTGTCCATTTATTTCTTATCCGTTTTTGTTTTCTCCTATATGAAAATTTCAAGATCTGCGATCATACTTTAATTCTGAAGTTCTTTTTGCTAGGAAGAGATGTCACCTCTTTAGATGAACAAATAATGCACACACCTCTAATGGTATTTTTCTGTTAATATTTAGCAAAGCATTAAATTGAGTCTCTGTGTGATAAACTTACGGAATTGATGAGCTCTGATGCTGGGGCCACATAACAGGCTTACGCCTCTATAAGACATGACCCTGTGCGGAGGGTTTCGTATTAATTTCTGAAGTGCTTGGATTAATTATATTTAATTAAGGAGCCCTTAACAAACACGAAGTGTTCACTTTTATGGAGGGATTTAATGGGAACTTAATGGATTTATTCTATTATTTTGTTCATTTAAAAATATTCTTTAATTAGATATTACTATTAATGGACCTATTATGCACATTCCAAGGAGTCTCTCCAATTATTCAGAATTTAATCATTAAAATTTATCAAATCAGATGGAGAAAGCATAGATGAAAACAGTTAAATATTTAGATAAGTACCCCTCGATTTGAGACATGTAACAAATGAACAGCTGAGATCTAATAAGGAGGGGAGTTCTTCAATATATTTGAAAAACTGATCATTCGTCCAAATTTTTCTTTTTTTACATACAAGAGTTTAATTATTCAGTCATTTATTAAACATATTATTTGTCTACTGTTGATAATGTGTGAGCTACAGTGATTCAAAAAACAGAAGAATTTCAGAATCAAATGAAAGCAGAAACAGACAAACCGGTAACTACATTAGAACAGGCAAAAACGGTGTGCCAAGGAGCAAAGAAGGGAAACTCACTTGACTTTAGTGCAAAGGGAGAAGAAGACGCTAGAGACAAGGTGACATTTGAGTTGAGTCTTAAAAGTTGACTGAACACTAACCAGCACACGAGAGGGGAGGGACACTGTAGGCAAAGAAAATACTGAAATGCGGAACAGTGTGGGTTTCAGGAGGTCACGGTGCACAAGGGGATACTGTGAAAGCCTGAGCTGATGCGGTAGCCATGAGGATAAAGAGAAGAGGATGAATTAGAGAACTATTTCAGAGCTCGACATGCCTTGGGTAACTGATATATGCAGAATGGGTTGACAGAGAGGCCTAAGGCATTCACCAGATTTCGGAGTCAGGTGACCGTAGGTATGGCAGTGCCTTCCACACATGCAGGGAACACAGGAGTAAGAGTGCATTTGTGGAGGGGACAGTGTCAGGAACTGTGATGAGTGCCATCTTGGAAAGGCTTTGTAGAGAAGCCTATAAGAAATCCAGATGGGCCAAGCAGCCAGATATTTGACATGTATCTTCCGGAGTGAAGACACACAGTGGCGATTGTTATTATTTTCCCTCAGGAGATCTTCTGATTATAGCATGAAACCAAGTTGTCGGGAGAGGTCCGAATTTATTTTTGTCGGAGAAAAAAAAACCAATGGCTGTTTTTAAAATTAGTGCCTGCTATCATCACCTGCCACAAAACTGAAACTTGATCACCTGCACACACCCCTAAATTAGGGACCCCTGGGACATGGGGTAAGGAACGCGAAAGAGGTCAACAGGGGACCAGAAAACCGGGGGGTTAAAAAGTAAATGATATACACAAATGTTCACAGAAGCAATATTCATAATAGCCAAAAAGTGGAAACAATCCAAATATCCATCAACTGCTGAACGCAGTATATCCATTCAATGTAATAGGAGTCAGCAATAAAAAGGAATAAAGTCCCGATACATGCTACAGTATGGATGAACCTTGAAGACATGCTAAGTGAAGGAAGCCAGTTAAAAAAGAACACATATTATATGATTCCATGCATAGGATGTGTGTATAACAGGCAAGTCTCTAGAGACAGAAAATAGATTAGTGGTTGCCTAGGGCTGGTGGGGGTAGAGGGTGGTGGAGAGAAATGGAGGGCAATTGCTAAAGGTATGATGTTGCTTTGGGGAGTGATAAAATGTTCTAAAATTGACTGTAGTGATGGTTGTACAACTCTGTGAATGTATGAGTGTATTAAAAGCCACTGAATTCTAAACACATTAAATGGGTGAATTGTATAGTATGTGAATTATATTTCATTAAAGTTGCTACAACAAAAGAATTTCATGGTCTTATTTAACAAATGAATATTTTAGTAACTAGGTGTTGAGAGCCTACAAAAAAGCAAATACTGTCCACATGATGAATTATTAAGTGAGCAAAACAAGTTGCAGAGTAATACATATCTTAGGGACCCATTTTATAAAAATAAGCACCAAGGAAAGCCCTGTTATGTGCATTTAGGTTTGTGTAGCATGTATAAATTACAGAAGGACAAACATATTGCTTTCAACAAAAGAATAGGAAAGGCAGGGAGAAAGTGGATAATTAGCTTTTTAAAATACATGACTGGACACAAGAAACAACAGGTGTTGGTGAGGATGCGGAGAAAGGGGAACTTTCTTGCACCGTTGGTGGGAATGCAAACTGGTGCAGCCACTCTGGAGAACAGTATGGAGGTTCCTCAAAAAGTGAAAAATAGATCTACCCTAAAATCCAGCAAGTGCACTATTAGCCTTTTACCCAAAGGATACAAAGATACAGATCCAAAGGGGTACACGCACCCCAATGTTTACAGCAGCACTATCAACAATAGCCAAACTATGGAGAGAGTCCCAATGTCCATTGACTGATGAGTGGATAAAGAAGATGTGGTGTGTGTGTGTGTGTGTGTGTGTGTGTGTGTGTGTGTCGGAATATTACTCACCCATCAAAAAGAATGAAATCTTGCCATTTGCAATGATGTGGATAGAGCTAGAATGTATTATTCTAAGCGAAACACGTCAATCAGAAAAGACAACTACAAGATGATTTCACTCACGTGTGGAATTTAAGAAACAAAACAGATGAACATATGGCAAGGAGGGGGGAGAGAAAAGAGGGACACAAACCACAAGAGACTCTTGATGATAGAGAACAAACCATGGGTTGATGGAGGGAGGTGGGTAGGAGATGCGTGACGGGCATTAAGGAGGAAGCTTGGGATGAGCACCGGGTGTTGTATGTAAGAGATGAATCACTGAATTCTACTCCTGAAACCGATATTGCACCGGATGTTAACTAAAATTTAAATTTTTAAAATGAGGAAAAAGAAAAAAAAGAAAACATGACCGGATATTTTTCTATTCTTAAGATGAACAGGTTATACTTTTTTATTTCCAAAAATTAATACAAAAATTATAAACAACAAAATAAATGTGGCACCAGGCCTCGAGCCTCCTTACAAGGGTAATAACTCTCTCCTGCTTGTGTGCTTCACTGAGTGCCCGCTCTGACCCTCCGCCCAAGAGAAGTCAACTCAGCCCCACACAACGCACCCCCTACCTTGTATCCACGTGTCAAGACCCATTTGGGCCTAAAGATGGGGAGTGAGAAAGAACATGCACCTATTCTGCATCTGGAACGTTATATCCATCCTCTAGTTTATAACCCCGTAACAAATCTAGGAAGAAGGTATTCTTATCTCCACTAAACATACAGACATACTGAGACTCAGGAAGGTCAAGTGATTGACCCAAGGTCACATTTCTATGGAATCAGAGGGCCTATCTGCCTGGATCTCTCCAAAATCTCTACTAGCTTTGTGTGTCAAGAAGCTTTGAGTCCATGATGATATTCAGAGTCAAGGGGGCAAAACTAAGTCTCAAGAAAAGAAACTGGATCAATTTATGTGGGGTAGTAGTGTCCTTTAACAGTAAAATGGGGTCCTGGCTAGAATCAAGGAAAAAGAACCTTGGTAGAAACTCAGTCCTTCAGGCGGGGCCAACACGAGGGAATACAGAGTGGAAAGATCAAAGACCCAGAGGAACAAGCCCCCATCTGTGAAATAACCTGGAGCCATGGGGATCTTGGGAAACAGGATCTTAAAGGGGCTATAACTTTAGGGATCTCTTTGAGTACTTCAGACTTTTCCCTGAGGATACTGAGGTCTAGTCCCGGTTTGCTGCCGAAGCAACTTCCGTGAAAGAGATGCACAAGTTTCATGGTCATGGCTATTATCAGTAAAGTGGTTTAATCCCATGCCTTACCAGATGGAGGTGAATATCAGTGTGGAGGAGGTATTGAGGTCGTAGCTAATCCAGGCTCAGATACATACCATGTCTGAGGGCCACTGGCCCTCCAAACAACAGTACGTTAGAGCCAGCTTACGTTGGCTTGCCGAGAGCTGATTGCGCACATATCCTCCCAACTCCAGGTTCACTGATGTCACGTTGGTCATTCGTAATCATCCATGGTGGGAGCATTTATCCCATGGATTTATGGGATAAATCCATTATGCCAATGGATTTATCCCATTGGCAAATGCTCCAAATCAGGGCATTTTCCCCTAAAGAGCCAGTTGTTAAACATTTAGAGCTGCCTTTAGGTATTAAGACAGATGGGAAATGGTAAGGGAACCTATGAGGAAGTTTTGAGCATCTGGAAGTGGACAGGAGAGAGATCAAAAGGCAGTGAGGATGCTGTTATATCCATTCCACACATTGACCTGAACGAGGGGGGTTGACCAAATCGAGGGGCTCTTCACAGCAGGAACGCTGGAAATAAGCAGCACCATTCAGGTATCTAAGTTGTGACCAGGGCAGGGGGGGAGTATTTTGTCAAGTATTTGCCTTGTAGATGGCTTTGGGAGTGCAATGAGGACTGAAAGAAACTCTATCTCGGGGAATACTTCTGCGAGAGAGTACTGGTAATAATGTCAGTGCCTGGCCGCAGTTCTTAAAAGCTGTAATCAAAGACCAGGATGGGCTGATGCACGAGACTATATGAGCTACTTTTGTGGACTCTCGGAAATAAACAAAGTTGGGGCCCCAGGGTGGGTCAGTCGGTTAAGCGTCCAACTCTTGATTTCGGCTCAGGTCATGATCTCACAGTTCCTAAGATCGAGCCCCGGCTTGGGCTCTGCGCTGACAGCCTGGAGCCTGCTTGAGATTCTCTCTTTCCCTCTCTCTCTGCCTCTCCCCCATGCATTCATGCTCGTGCATGCTCGCTCACTCTCTCTCTCTCAAAACAAAGAAACTTAAAAAGAGTGGTTTTTTTTTTTAATAAACAAAGTTGACTTTGAGGGAAAGGCTGAACATCGTGGTAGCAGGTAGAGACTACAATCCGGCGATATTTGGGCACACTGATGATGCTACCTCATTTGTACCTCTGTTTTGTGAAGCATAGGGGAGTTTGGGTCGTGGTTATTTTATCTGCCCCATCAGATCTGGTTCGCGTTTGTCTGTGTGACAGGCAGGCTTCTGAGATGGCTCAGTCGAACGGCCCTTGAGGGACTGAATCCTGAAAATCACCACGTGAGTGATCTTTCCCCACTGCTGAGTCTATGAGACCTTAGCCTTGGTCCATACCTTGACCGCAGTGTTGTAAGACTCTCAGAGTCGGAAGAGGTAGCCGTCTAAGCTATGCGTGAATTCGTGGCCCACATCACCTTTGAGATAATAAATGTGTGTTGTTTTTAAGCTGCCAAGTTTTGGGGGAGTGTGTTTTGCAGTGGTAGTTAGCTAATACGGGCTGGGAGGCCATAGACGTTCGTGCGTTCAGTTTCAGGTTGTCACTAACACTCAATCACAAATCCTGCGGCAGAAAACGCTGAAAAGGATAGTTAAGAGATGGCAGGCTATTAACCAAAATAATACCCCATGGTGTAAAGAGCCACAGTGACAAGCAGATAGGCTTTGGAAAGTCAGACCAGGCCTGACAGATTCGACCGGTAAAGAAACATGAATGCTTTGTACACTCAATTTATTACATAGACACCGAAAGGAAGAATGGTCAAGATGTCAGCTCCCCAAGGTCCTTACTTAGGGAAACACTGAAATAAAAGAAGCTAGGTCACTGTAGCATTGACGACAGGACATTTTCATGCGTGTGGACAAGAGATGTCTGCGTTACTATCGGTTATCCGCAAGTTAGAGCTGTAAAAATAGCTCCTGTAGAGTCAGAAAGCAAATAAAGGCAGAAAGGCATGTCCATCAACGCCGAAACACAGAGGTTCCTCACATCACTGTTCCAAGCGCTGTGAGCATATTAACTCATTTACGATTCACAATAACGATTTAAGGGTGGTAATATTATTAACAGCGTTTTGTAAAGAAGAAATCTAAGGCACCCAGAGGTTAAACTGAATCATTCAAAGTCATCCAAAGTGAATGGCAGAGCCAGGTTTGAACTGGGCCCGTGCTCATGCCCTTTGGACTCTCTGCAGTAAGCCGCTTAGTCAGCTTGGTTGGACAAAGGTCCTGAGGAAGGAACTATTGAAAAAGGGAAGTTTCTGACTTTTATGGTCAGGAGCTGTCAAGAACTGAGAAAGCATAAAGTTCGGATGATCAGGTTGTACTTTACGTTCAAGAAGCTGCTATGCCTGTTGCCCTCTATGAAGGAAAAACGAAGCTAAGAGCAAAACAAAGCGAAGCTTCTGGGCGGGGCCGTGTTTTCTTCCTTCTTCGGACAGGAAAACCAAGGCACCAAAGCTTATGGTGTTCCTGAGATGCTGGCAACTCGGGGGCAGCCCAACCAACTACGAGAAGAACCTTCTTTGTGTGGCAGCCACGTTTCTTCTTAGGACAATCAGGGGGGCACCCTTAGTGGCAGGTACCGACGAGTTTCTGCGGCTTGGCCTGGAGGCTCAGAGACCAGAAGCACTAGAAACCCCTGCTTGGCACGGAATGTACTTGCTCTCTCTAAAGCAGTGCTTCCCCATGGGGGCAATCCTGCCCTCCCCCCCTCCCTCCGCCCCCCCACTCTTCACCCCAGGGGATATTTGACGATGTCTGCTGCTTCACACCCGACCATGCACAGCACAGCCTCCACCTCCCCCCCACCCCACACACACACACGATGTGTGGGAAGTCTTGCCCCAGAAGAAGTAGGCTGAGTCACTGACTCAGACACTACTCTGAACATCTGCAGGAAGAGAAAAGCATGGGGCGGGGGAAACAGATCAATGAGCATAAAATCAAGCATTACCTACATCTTTCTTTGGTGACATAGGTTCCTCAAAACAGCCAACAAGACGGGTCAATGGAGCCCTCAATTGTTTTCTGCCTTAAATTATTGGTGTTATGGATCTCCTAGAAAAATCAGATATCTGGCTCATAGCTGGAACCAATAACTGAGAATCATGCCATGAAATTTAGTCTAAGTCATCTTTCTTCCCACGCCTGCAACATCCTCAGTCAACAATTAGGATCATCTGGTACCTTATAAAATACCTGCATATCCATTTTCCTGGTTTCTAAGTAGACAAAGAAATACCGGAAAACCTGAGGTGCTTCATTATTCAGCAGCAAAAGTGATTCACGGAGCACCCACAAGCACGGCCACTTTAACTCAGTAAGTGCATTAGAATAATTTGAACAGCGCACTAGCAAAGCCAAAAAGCCACTTGGTAATTGACAGATACAAACAAGCCCAAGCAACTTAAAAAGAACCGCCTTCCCCAAATAAAACCGAAACATATGTCAGGGAAATAAAATTAATCCTACCCCTTGTATCAATATAGAAAAGAGAAGGAGCACAGTTTATTACTACCAGGTTGATGTGCATGAAAGGAAGCTCAAAAGTATCCACCACGTTCAGACAGAATTTTATACAAGTTTCTACAGTGAAATAGAAGACTCATTCAATCTTCTCCTGTCTCCTTGAGAGATAAAGGGATTCACTTTGTGATAGTCTCCTCTATACCCCGTGAGAAATTTAATCGTGGCGGTACGGGTGCACAGTGTCAAGGATCAGAAGGCTTCTGACTTTTCACTGTAAAATAAAGAGGTCAGGCCATCTTATCGGCCCTAGTAAGCTTTCAAGGAAACACCCTAAGGAAAGGAGGTTAAAGAAGAAGCTATCTCTCCCCCTCAAAGAAAATTCATCATTTTACTCGTATGCATGGGAGAGAAGTCAAAGGAACAAGTATATGTTTAGCCCCAACTAAGTGCCAGGCATTTAGAGTATGGACAATTCTTGCTTATGCATGGTGGTTACATTCTCTAAAATCACCATAAACACTGAATTCGCGAAAACGAGTCCTCGGCGCTTAGGGGAGACACACGGTTAAGGTCCTGTGATTGTCTGGTCACAGCGTTTTCATCAACTAATACGTAACCTTTTTGTGTGTGTTTCTGTTTAAAGACACCTTATGCAATATACATTGCTGATTCATTAACGTGGAACTAACAGCCAGAACACATATTTTTTCCATAAGGCACACCACAGCCTTCTTGCGGTTAGGAACAATAGTTTTAGCCCTATGCTTGCAGGCCATTTTAAACAGTGAAATCACCCCCAAAAAGAACAAAGATGCAAAATATGTGCAGTAAATAGATTTTTTTTTTTAAAAAAAGGACACTTATTTAGTCTGAGAGCTGACACTAGAAGGCAGAGGATTGTCCTATTTGACCTCAGTCGGGAATGTGTGCTTTGAGGGACTCGAACTTTTTGCCACCCTGCATTCCTGTGAAATGATTACAAAAGAAATGTAAGTATCGCTTATGGGTTACAAATAAAATTTACCCACTAGGCAAATTCACAAATACAGAACTGCGAAAAACGAGGGCTAACTGTATATTACCGTGTTGAAGCTTTACAATGACCTTGCAAAGTAGGCCTCGTCATCTCTATCATACATGAAAAGAGTAAGTTCAGAAAGGTTAAACAACTTATCTAATACCAAACTAGTAAGCGATCAATTCGGTAAATAATTCTTAGGTTTCCCTTGTAGCACACTGGGACTTGAAGCCCACTGAAGCCATCCAACAGTGGCAGTCAGGCCAAATAGGAAGGACCAGTGGACTTACAGGTCAAGAGACACATTTGGGGGCTGTCGTTCAGCTCCTATTCCAACACTTCTTAAGTAACATAGTCAGACACACCTTCCAGTCGCCATATTTGTGTGCTCTTCTCTATGAAAAGGAGCAGCTAAGTGGGCACCGTCCTTCCGGAAAAGCAGTGAAACTACCTAAACAAGAAAGTTGAGGCCCAGCCAGAAAAGGACTACTTTAACTAAAATTGTAACTTGAGGGGCAGAAGTTTGTTCCTCCTTAGCCAAACCTCCACGTTACCCAATATAGTAACTTTGAAGATTTTGCTGTTACTAGATAGATCAGCCGACACAAAGGTGAGCAATGTTCTCCAACCCAATGCTTCCCTTACCTCATACAAATGCTTCAATTCTCAGCCTGAAAATGGCATATTGGCTGAGTCTCACCTTTTGGAAACTTCCATTGAGGGTTTCAGCTATTCCAGGGACCTTGAGTTTTCCGACCCATTGGATCAAGCAGTCTGGTGCCATGGTTTAACAACTGTTTTACCAACAGTTGGTAAACAACTCCAGCAATGGCCTCACCTTGTGTGTGGAGTCATAGTCTCTCCTGTTCTGAAGGTCAATCCTTTGGTCCTCTCTCTTCTGTAAGCTTCCTCTCGTCTCTTCTTTCACTCAACTAATTCTCAGGCACGTAAAGCATCCAGCCAGTTCCTCCGGACTCCTAAGTGAAAAAAATAAAGAGTCGCATCGCTGATGTTAGCTTGGTCCTGTGCCCAACCTGGAGGAGAATCAGGGACCCTGCCGCCTCCTTCCTCTCCTTCTCTCAGTGAGGTGACCGCTGATGCTCCCGGTCCCCAGCCTGAGAAGACACACAGTGACTTGAGGCCAGACACTCGCAGGGGAACAGGGGCCTTCAGGACAGCAGTCCGGAGCCTAGGCAGTTACCAGTTGAAATGGCAAAAGACAGGAATGCTAGAAGAGGAATGTTCGCCAGCACACAGGGAAGCTCCAGGAATCCTCTGAGTTTTTCCCGGAGTAGCAGGAGGGACTTGAGGGAAGAATTGGCTTTGTCAATTCGGAGTAAGGGATGAAGGTCTACTTCTTTACAACGGAGACCCTATCTTATGACCAGGCCTGGTGAAACGTGGGACACGTGTATTGGGTCAATAATGCGCTCCCCAGAGCTCACACAAAGGTGTTGCTATACGAAGTCTAAATACGGCACCATTTCTGGAGAGGGCCGTGGTTGTACACATCGGCGCAGGGCTCTAGGAGTGATACATTCCCATAGGCACCGAATGGGGATATCTCAAGGTTATCATACCTGGCCTTAGTTTAGGGGAATGGAGAATATTTAGTTTTGCCCATATTTGATACCTACATTTCAAATGAGACTTCTTACAACTTATAAAAAGCACTGGTAGCTTAAAGAAAACAGGCTAATGGAGAGGACAGATGAAAGGGAATAAACTCCAAGGAATTCTTAGTATTCTTCAGATACTCTTGTTTGCCACCTGCCGAGAAGTTATACTTTACTTCTATAAACATCATTTAGAGAGTAAGAAGTTTCCATAAATGCCAAATGCGGATCTTTAAGAATGTTTTGAAGCAACTTCTGTGAAAACTAACGTCCAGAAGGAGCTGAATGAACCTTATTTTTTCACGTGTTGATGTCTCCAACTAGTTCACTCTCTAGAAAGTCCAAGCTTAAAAAGTAGATTTAAGAAAAAAAGGCTTATTCCTCATTCTTTTTTTTTTAATTTTTTTTTCAACGTTTATTTATTTTTGGGACAGAGAGAGACAGAGCATGAACGGGGGAGGGGCAGAGAGAGAGGGAGACACAGAATCAGAAACAGGATCCAGGCTCTGAGCCATCAGCCCAGAGCCTGACGCGGGGCTCGAACTCCCGGACCGCGAGATCGTGACCTGGCTGAAGTCGGACGCTTAACCGACTGCACCACCCAGGCGCCCCTTATTCCTCATTCTTTAAAGATGTCAACTTTTTTTTTGTTCCAGGAGTGGGAATAAAATGAGATGTTCAAATAGTGTGTAGGGTTAAGTGGCCCCTCTTTTCGATACCATCCTTTGAGGAAGTACTATACTTGAGGTCACAGTAAGTTTTTTTCCTTGAGAATAAAGCAACGAAGCCAGCTTTAATGGCTCCCAAGGAGGTTTCATGCCTTTGTTTAACCTGCCTGTGAGTTACTTAGTTCCCTTGAAAAAAATCATAATCAATAGAAAGAGACATGCTCCCTTTTGTCAGAGCCCGGTTGTAAAAGTTCAAGTAACATAGGCTGGTCGGTCAGGAGACCAATTGCATGAAGCTCTAACTCTAGCTTATCGGGGTCACGTCTTAGTTCTGAATCAACCTCAACCACGGTGCCTAGAGCAAGCAACATGTTGATCCTAATTGGTGGCTTATATTTGGTGTCCCGCTGAATGAATTCATGAATGGCTGATGGCACTGGCGATGCACTAGGGGTGGGGGACCAGAGGAGGCAGTAAATGGCAATCCCACCAATGAAAACCCAGGGGAACATGTTGCTCCATAAATTCACTACTTCCTCCTTTGAATCTGGCCTTCTCAGAAAAATTGAACAATTTCACCCCTTTGTTTTCCACTATGGCAGCTTTCTGTCTCCTTTCTTAAGTAAATGTACCAATAAGCCAAATTCACTTGCACCTGGACGAAGGATAAACCATACACGAGGTGAGAATGGGGCTAGGAAAGATGTTAAGCTCCCTTCCCATAGCAGCCAAAGTCTCAGCGTTGCCAAGTTATCTTAACAAAGTCCATCGCGTGTAAGTAACTATGGTATGTCACCATATGCTAGGATATTCTGCCACGGTACCAATATTTACTGTACCTGAGTATAACGACACCGTTACCTTATCTCCACAGGGGTGCAGATATTCAAGAGGAGTTTAAGACAACCCCTTTTATGATGCCCTTCAAGTGCCATAAATTGAATTGTAAGACTTAACGTTCATCTGGATGTTTTCCTGTTTCTAAAAGGCTTTTAAGCTATGGTGGATAAAGTTCCTCGTGCTTTTTCAATTTGATGGCTAACCTTTGACGGGGATTCTGAAAGCCAAGAGAATGTAACTGCTGCTACTACCCACTGATTCAGCAAACATTTGCTAGGCTCCTTGCAAGTGATCGGTTGTGAGCTGGGCGCTAGATACAGATGAATAGGCGACAGGCCTCACCCATGAGCACTTCTAGTCTAGGAATCGTAACCAAACATCTGCGTAAACAACGCTATAAAGACAGACATGAGTTGTGATTAATACACGTACAGGGTGCAGTGAGACCCAATGGAAACCATCATTAATTCTGCCTAGAAGATTGAGGAATGGCCTCACAGAAGAGATGAAATTCAACCAAGCCCTGAGGAATGAGTTGGTCCCAAAGCAGCTTAACCCCTTACAGTGAAGCGGTATTTTTCAAACTTGAGTGATAAAATGATAGCCAAAAAAAAAAAAAAAAGGTTTGGCCTCTTCGAGTTGACTTAGCGTATTTTTTATTCCAATGAGATCTTGAAACATTCATACGTCAAACTAGGTATAAGATCCTTATGTTTTTATTCCGTTATAAAATCAAAACAAATTAACCAAGTAAGTAGGATCAAAGCTATCCTATCAATGGACTCCAAATTAGCCACATTTCATTTCTTGTAATGGATGATGATGTTCTCCTGAAACCAACCCGCTGATGTTGATGAGGTGCATTCTGTTTCTCTGGCTTATCGAACTAATATGTACAAATAATACATTTAAATATAAAATAGCACAAAAGGGCTGATGATGTATATAACAACGCAGTTGCCTACCTTTGAAGAAACCATGATTTCTAATTTTGTCTCTCTGATAGGTAGGGTTTATTTCTCAATAATTTGCTTATCTTGATCATTTTATTTATGTATCAGCCTTATGCATTTTGTATCAACTTGTTGCTGTTTAGATGTAGACTTAACACTCGTATCTGCTACTCACTTCCGCTCTATATTCCACCCAATAGAGTGACAAGAGTGGTCATCTCTGAACATTAAACAGCACTTTAAATCTCCGTGTCTGGAGTTATCAAACACAAGCTCTTTTCTCCTTTCTCTCATTTTATCAGACAAGGACTGTACTACCCCATCCGTCTTTCAGTTTCTTCTCCCTCTCTTTAATCTCCCAACTATTGACAATTCTATCTTTCCTCACATAAGATTTATATCCTGACTTGTAACCAGAGTTAACTTTCCTGCGATTTGTCTATAGATTGATCCTAAAGGTTAAAAATCTAAAAGCTTT
Organism: Lynx canadensis; assembly: GCF_007474595.2. Classification (NCBI taxonomy): domain Eukaryota; kingdom Metazoa; phylum Chordata; class Mammalia; order Carnivora; family Felidae; genus Lynx; species Lynx canadensis. The sequence continues at coordinate 11,320,611 of NC_044321.2, forward strand.
GTTAACACTGGTTTGACCAAATATTGTTCATCTTAGAGCCGAATGGTGCTCTCCAGAGGCAGACAGACTATTGAAATCCCAGCTCTGTTTGCATTACCTATGTAACCTTGGCTGAGCAACCTCACTGTGCTTTTGTTACTTTACCTAAAAAATAGGGGAGAATAATGTTCCCTACTTCACAGGGTTGCTGTATTTCAGCAAATTAGCATATGTAAAATACATAGGGCCTATCCAAAGTAACCCCTCAATAAATATTAGCTTTTATTATATCTCCTTCCTATGGTTTTCAAAGGAGAATGTCCCCCAGGGTCAGGTTCAAGTTGATTATCTTCTTTTGTGTATTTGACTAATAACCTTTTCCTTATTCTAGATCAACTCCAAATGATTCATTTTGGTGCTTTTGCTCATTCCTTTTGTATCTGGACACTTTCCTCATGGACTCTTGCATTCTCTTGGGTCCTTCCTCCTTTGGCTGAGCTGGATGTTAAGTCACTTCACATCTTTGTTAGCCTCAGATTTCCCGTCCCCATCACGGTGGAACTCTTTCTCAGATCCCGGATTTTTTAGACCCCCTATTTCTCTGTCGCTTGCCTTCCTATCTCTTGGCTTATTCTATCATTTTTTTTTCCTCTAATACAGACTTCTCCACCCCTGGCCTGTGATCTGGCATCAAAGATCACACAAGCAATTTGGCTGATAGTCATAAGCAGTGGCTTTATTAATTATTTGATTGACGAATGAAGTTTCTTAGTTCTAAGAATAACTTGGTTCTTCGTTTTTGTAATTTCATATAGTTGGTTCTATTTCATCATTTTTAAACTAAAATGTATTCTCAAGGTAACTTCCTAAGAAAAAAAGTCTACATCTAAAAATCAAGCATTGTGCCAAACTATCTGAAAGTCTTTATTCGGTCCTCATACTATTTTGATAGCTTCTCTATGGAATTTAGGTTAAAATCATTTTCCTTCAGAACTTTGAAATTCTTCTTTAGTAGAGTGACCGTGTGTCCCAGTGTACCTATGATAAGTCATGGTTTATACCCGTTATCCCAGAGGCATGTGTCACGGGTGAGATGTACTGGGTCGGAAAATAAATTACATGGTCCTTGTAGCATTTAGCATCTGGTATTGCTGATGAATAAAAAGAGAGTGATTTAATTCTTGTTCCATTCTAGATAACGTATTTTCTTCTTGTAAGCAGACTTTTCTCTTTATCCTCAATGTTCGAAAAAAGCCATAGAGGGGGCGCCTGGGTGGTTCAGTCATTTAAGCGTCCGCCTTCAGCTCAGGTCATGATCTCACGGTTTGTGAGTTCGAGCCCCGCGTCGGGCTCTGTGCTGACAGCTCAGAGCCTGGAGCCTGCTTTGGATTCTCTGTCTCCTTCTCTCTCTGCCCCTCCCCGACTTGTGCTCTGTCTCTCTCTCTGTCTCTCAAAATTAAATAAATGTAAAACTTTCTGAGGGTTTTAAAAAATTAAAAAATAAAAAATAAAAAAGTCACAGAATATGTAAGTATTTATTTTATTATCATGGCTGCTTGGTTATTCCTTTTAATTTGAAGATATTTTCTTGTTCAGCTATAGAAAATTCCATTTCCTAATTTCTTTGAACACTTCCTATTCTCCATTTTCTCTATCCTCACTTCCTTTAATTCTTAAGTTTCTAGTTTAGGTGACTGAGAGGGTATTGGGGCTACTTACCAAAACAGTGGATATATACAGAAGGAGGAGTAGACATAGCGAAGAAGTCAATTTTGGAAAATGCTTTGCCCATGGGACATCTAGGTAGAGAGCAAGATTATTCTCTACTCAGAATGTTTTCCTCCCCTTTCCTCCCCATTCTCTAAGAATGAGGAGTATGTCTTATTCGTAGCATTGTTGGGAGAGAAACATTCACTTGGAAAATTTTTTTGGAAAAGTTTATTTACCAAAAGTCCCACGGGTCAAAATATGGTTTCTCCATTAAACCAAAGGTCTCAGTGCAGGTTAACATTTTCCAGTCCCTGGAAGAGCCAGGGGAATAGAACTGAACAAGATGTTTAAAAGTCATGTCTCTTACATCCTTTTCCTTGCCTTATCTAGTTTCTTCCTTCTTAATCACACATTAGCAACCCATTTCAGCTCTCATATTCCAGGGTAACTTGTAAGGCTTGGAGTACAGTATACAAACACTCCAAGGTCATAAGACATTTCTAGTTGAGTATGCCACTTGAAAGAGAGAAGAGACTTGAGAAAATGAAATATTAAAACGCCTCTCTTGAAATTTTCCTGGAACCCTATGGCTGTCACTGCACAAAATGTTCCCTTTTACTACAGGAAATTGAAGCCTTGGGGACCCCAGCAGTTGTTCAGTTCATTTAAGCATTTAGCCCACAGGCATTTTAAGATGGTTCCTAAGGGATTCTCCTTAGTTCCTTCCCGCTGCTATTTCCTTGACACCGTGTTGGCAGACATATATGCTGGAGTGTTTAAGCAGGCTCCAATCCGGCCAAGGAATATTAGGGTATTAGGAAGCTCTAAAGAAGGAGCTGACTCACGAGACTGTCAAGCATTAGAAGTAGGCTACTGAGAGCAGAACACCATCTATCTTGCACGAGACTCAACTGCTAAGCCGCAGGAAAGATCTAGACATCAAAATGGTACCTGGAGAAGACACGGTTTCCTTTGTGCTAATGAAGAACACATTACTGTAGATCTACATATGCCAGGAATATTGTGAACACTACGATGGACTTCCCAGATGTGCCCTCAGGAAAGAATGACTTCTATTTCCAGATGCTGGGAGCCCTCCACCGGGACTGCCTCAGCTGAATCTAATAGACCGGCCCAAGTTCACACTCCCTTTCCAGGGCAACTTCATCCAGCGATGAAAAAGGCAGGGGGCATAAAGGCCTAGTCACTGGGACATCCCTGGACGAGTCTGAGGGGCCGTCCCAGCTCCAAATGTCCGCATGGGATGGGCGGAGCCCTTTGTTTAGAAAGCATCCTAGCTCAATTTCTCTCTCGCCCGATCCTTCTTCCTTTCCCTCCCTTCTATAGGTGCTGATCCCCAACGCTCCCCAATAAATGCCTCAGCCCTTAACCCTAAGTTCCATCCTATAACATCTCCAAGTCTACTTCCCAGGTAACCCAGCTTGTAACAAATAGAAAGAGCTTAAGCGCAAGAGGTATCAAGATGCCTTTTAACACTCCAAACCTAGGGGAGCACCCTCGAGATGTGTGTGTGGCGTTGCGAAGTTTACGTAACGCTTTCTCATCTCTAATGAGAAATCCACTCTGTGACTTCGGGATAATTTTACCTCCATTTGACAAATCAGGAGTGTGAGTCTCAGAAGAGTTAAGCGACTGGTGTCAATTCACTAAACCATCGGTGAGAAGGTGTGTAAAAAGTGGCCTTGCAGTGGGGAGGTACGTTTGACTGTCACCTCCTGGATTCTTAGCTTTCCATTTCTGCCATAACAAATCATCACAAACCCCGTGGCTTGAGACAGCACAAATTTATTATCTCACAGTTCTGTAGGTCAGAAGTCCCGGTAAGCTCAGCTGGCAACCTGGCTTCATATTTCACAAGGCCAAAATCAAAGTATTGAGGGCCTGGGCTCTTACTGGGAGACGCTGGGCAAAGTCAGTTTCCAAGCTCATTCAAGTTGTTGGCCCACCTCAGTTCCTTAAGGTTGTAGAACCGGGGTCCCAATTTCCTGGCCAGCTATCAACCAGGGGCGGGCCTTCGCTACTAGAGGCTGCCGGTATTATTTCTCATGCTTTCTGTGTGCCCTCTGACCCCAGCATCGGCAGGTCAAGTCCTTCTCATGCCTCAAATCTCGCCAGCATTATTTCTGCTGCCACTCTCTGAATGCCTCTCCTCTACGGTCCAAACATCGCTGATCGTTCCTTATGGGCAGGGGTCCCCGAATGTTCCTCATGATGGTATTCACCTGTTTCCTAGGATTCTCTGCCCTTTCCTACCACCAGGCATTTGTCTGCTCTCCCTGTTCTTTGCAGGCTCAGCTCCTTCCCCGTCCCTCAGGCCTCAGTTGTCACGTTCCCTGAGCAACCTGTCGACTTGAGATTGGTTCTCCTCGCTAGTTACATTTCGTCCCCTGTTTTCATTTCCTGTACAGTGCTGATCATAATCTTCACATATTTTATTCAGGAATTTGCTTGTTTCTTATCTACCGCCTAAACTAGCATGTAATATCGAACAAGGCAAGGACCATTTTCCAAGTTATCTCTTATACTGAGCACACTGCTTGACACACAAAAAGTGTTCACTGGATAAATGAATGAATGAGCGAATGAATGAATGAATGAACTGCAGCAAACTCATAAGCACAGCGCTACAGTCCAATAAAAGCCAAAGTCCACTAGGGCAAAAGCATTCCCTAGATGCTCATCTGACGGTCTCCTTATTTTCCCAGTAAGAATGTGTGGGGAAAAATAAATATTTGTGTCTAATTTGAATAAACAAACTGGAGATGTGGATGCAATAGTCACCTGAGAAAAGATTTGTGCAATCTTAGTGTTGCAAGTACTCCTCAAGTTATCGTATTTCCCTGCTTAAATATGTAGCCAAATGTGGATAGACTTTCACGTAAGTGTTGGTGGATAATCTAAACTTCAGGCTAAAAACTAATTCAAGTGTGCCCCAACTGGTTACTGTAAGTACTGTATCTAAGTCCTATCCTCTGGGGGAGCTAACGCACCCCTGAAACTGATGTTGCTCGTGTACATTTCAGACTTGATTCATGAGGGAGTACACAAAATGGGGACTTCCCTCTTCCTTGACCAGCCCCCGCTTCTCTTCTCCCTCTTTCCCTCGTTCTTCTATGTGCCCCAGAGGGCTGACTTCTATGGACTGCAATCACTCAGACCTCTGTAACCTCTGGCTTCCGGTTGGCTTTAGCTAATGGGGGATCACATGAGGAGTAATTAGAGCACAGGAGATTAAAAAAAAAAGGTCAAAGTAATTATTCCCATAGCTCTCTCCTACCTCCATCCCATTCTTCTGTGACAACAATGCCTATGGGTGGAGGAGGGGGGCTCTTACATGGTTCCAGCTGTCACTGTGCTGGGCACTTCTGTTTCCTCTTTTGCCTCATCTGGCCTAACAGTGCTAATAGCTTCCCGATACTGCCATATTCTCGTGCCCCAGCAGCCCTTAATGGTTCCCTTAACTCTACCCGTACCTCTACGTAATTCCTTCCTTAAAAAGATATGTTCAGGGGCACCTGGGTGGCTCAGTCAGCTGAGAGTCCTACTTCGGCTCAGGTCATGATCTCACGGTCCATGAGTTCAAGCCCCACATCGGGCTCTGTGCTGAGAGCTCGGAGCCTGGAGCCTGCTTCGGATTCTGTGTCTCCCTCTCTCTCTGCCCCTCCCCTGCTCGTGCTCTGTTTCTCTCTCAAAAATAAATAAACATTAAACAAAATTTAAAAAAAAAAGACATGTTCAAAACTCCCAACTAAGCGTACTGTTTTCTTCCTGAACTCTTACCCATATACTCATTTTCCTTGGCCCAATTTCCCATTTCACTTGTGTGATTACAACACTAGAGAAACTGAGGGGGCATTCCTAGGGTATCTTCTACTCCGGACCATTATATATGACCCTTCAGGATGCTAGGCAAATTTCTTCTGTCTTCACACTTCTAATGTTTTAAAAGACTGAGAAAGGCAAAAACAGTTCACAATTAGGGGTTTTCTTCTCTGCTTAGCAGAAATCAGAGCGAAGACTTTAAAGCTAATTTGAATTTTTTAAATGACGAAGCCGACCTTGAGTACTTATATTTGAACGCTTAATTGTTCAGCTTTAGAGCCTTTTCATTGATTTGTGAATGATAATCAATCATTTGAGTGGACTATTTTGCTTATAAAGAGCTTCATTTGGCTGTATTTCAAGACATGCAGCACGGCAAACAATACTTGTGATATGAATGGTTCAGAAAACAAACAGAGAAAGAGCTAATAACATTTCCATTCTTTGACTCCCTATAAATGGGTCCTAGTACTTGAACAAAGCTCATCTAATGAGTATTTACCATTTTGCCTAATTGCAAAGGGACCACTTGCTACAAATGAGTTGTGAAATACCCTATGCCACTGCATTTTTAGACAGATAAATGAGGTATTGCACGGAAAATGCTTTGAATCTTAGGCAGAAAGGAGACACTGGTGTACAAACAGTGGACTGGAATCTATTCTATCACATGTCCTGAAGCCATAGTAAGAAAACCTTCCAGCTTCATAAATAATGAGTAAATATATTAGTTTTCATTCCCTCCTGTAAAGCAGGAGTGAGAGAACACGAAGAATGGGGAAAATGCAATAAAAAGACTTCGTGAATGGCCTGAACCCGCACCCACGGGGGACTCTCTGAGCATCTGTGTAAAATGATTCTCGGAGTTGTTTCTCTGAAGGACGCAGAGGGCAGCGGCTAAAGCATTTCTCCAGAGACTTTCCACTTGTTGAAGGTTGCCACCAGATGTGCAGGTGTGGCTCCTAGAGGTTAAAAGGACCTCTGAAGTCCTAGGGGAGAAAAGAAAAGCAATGCTTGAGGTCCGATGCTTTTGGGGTACACGGAACCGTCCCCCTCAGGGGTGCTGAAACCAGAGGGACGCGACTTGGGACAAAAAGGTGTCTGTTAAAAAAAAAGGCTTTTTGTTCACGGCCCGAACTAAGGCAGTTGTGGTGGGGATAGGAAGGAAGGTTTCAAGAGACACCTGAGGTAGAAATTACAAGGCTCATGACCAGCCAAATAGAAAAATCCAGAATGAACTAAGGTAGTAATTTGGTGCCAAATCAGTTTTGTTCAAGAAAAATAAAGAGATCTCTGTTAGGCAATACTTAGTTGAGGATAAGGAATCCGTTCACTTTCTAGTTTCCACAGTGTTAAGAAAGGCAAGTCTTTTATCGTCATGATGTTATTCTAGGATTCTAGAATTCCTTGTGGCAACGGCATTCTCAACCAGGACAGTCAGTGGGAAGTTAGTGGAGCTTCCTTTTCTGTAGGAAACAGGCAGTAAGATGGATCAATGAATAGATTTCACACTAAGAGACGTAGGGGTCCTCTTACACTTTCACACTAAGTGACATAAGGACATAAGTCCTCTCCATGTCTGGCATTTCCTTCAACATGGAGAGATCCCCATTCGTGCTGTCCTTCTGGCCTCTCCATCTGAGAATGACTTCTCAGCCACACCCTTTTATCAGAGACTTGTGGTTTTCCAGGGTTACTGCTGCCTTGGTACAGTCAGTCTGATTGTTTCTGGAACGCAGTGTTAGGAAGCCCGGTTGTCCACAAATATAAACCACATTCTCCAAAGTCCTAAATATTGGTTTTCCCGGTGAGTTTAGAGCCCAGGTAGTAAAAAGGGATGCTATTAGGGCTCCTGGAATACCTACAAATGAAGGCCGCTCAACCAGAACCTCCCAAGTCCTGCTCACAAATTGCAGCTCATTTCAGAAAGGTCTTTGCAGTAAATAGAGACTTAATAATTACTTACGAATAGGCCAGGTTTTGGAAATGAAATAAGAGAGCACACGTTTCCAGGAATTTAACAAAGGGAGAAGCCAGAAATCTGGACAGAGCTTTGACCTTGAATGACTCCACCTGACCAAGCATACAATTATGTATGTAATCAGAGTACATGGGTAGAATACACTGAAATATTGGAAACACGGAGGAATAGAAAAAAAAAATGAAATATTTCCCTTTGGAACAGAATGTCTTTATAGGACATACTGATCTAACTTACCAGAAGGGATAGCATTTTCTGGCTATTTCTCTTTTGGAGTCAGACAGCCAATTTTCCCTGTTACCAAGCATCTTGGCAGAATTAATATCTCTTTGTGCTTGAAAGGTCCTTAGAAAATTAATTCAGCTCCCTTATTTTCTGTTCCCACTAAACCAGGGTGGACAAACTTTCTTATAAAGGACAAGTAAATACTTTGGATGCCACAGGGTCTCTATCACAGTAATTCAAGCCTGCCATTGTGGCATCGAAAGCAGCCATAGAGACTATGTTGAGTGAACGCCTGTGGCTGTGTGCTAAGAAAACTTGGTTTCTAAAATGGGTGGTGGGCGTGTAGGCTATAGTTTGTCAATCCCTGCTCTAAGCAGGTGCTACTTCAAATACGGCCATGGGCCAACGCCCATCTAAAACAAGTGTTTGTCAAGGGTCCACGATGAGATAGGTACAGAAATTGACAGTAAGCATTTAGAAACTTACATTGCCATTAGACACTGTCAACACCCAAGCACATGAATTTTCGTTAGTAATTCATTCCTGCTGTATTTCACAAAAGTCTCAGGGCGTGATGAATTAGAGGAAAAAAAGAAAACAACACTGAGCCTTCAGTCACACGGTCGGAGAACCAAGATTCTAAACTCCAAGCTCATCCTCATTTTCCAGACAGGTACTGAGACTCCAAGAACGGAACTGTCAGTCTCCTCCAGCCCGTTAGGGGAAGAGTCAGAATACAAACCCAGGTTTCCTGATTCCTAGTCCAGTGATGCTCCCCCACATGGTACAAATTTCACAAAAATCCCCCATATGGGACAAAGTCTTATGTTAATGACTTTATGCCTTAACATCTTTTCACAAGGCCATACGCTGTGGCTTTGCGCCCTTTTGGCCGCTCGGAAGGTTAGATGATCCCATGCTAAACAATTTTCTGTGAAGGTAGAGAATAAGACCCTTCGGCTTTTGAACTTCTAATTCTGTGTCTGATGCTCCAAGAGCAGTCTGCCTTTCTCGGTTATTAAGATTCTGGAATTTGCAGGCCAAACAGCTGTGAGAACATAAAAATTAATTCTAGTACCCCTTCTACCTCCACTCATGCAAAGGTGCTGGGTTATGAGGACCCTACATATCTCAATGAAGCAAAAAGCCACATTATCCAAATATTCTGCCCCCCTTCTAATCCCTAACACGCACCTACATCCACCCTCATATGGGAAAAAAATAGCTACTTAAGTATGCAAAGACAGCCCAGATAGCTATTAACAATACAGTGAGTGATGAGGGGTAAATGCAATGTCAGTGGAAGATGAAGGAGGGCTCTTAAAGGCCTACAAATCTAAATGATGCCAAAGATTCATTGACCGTGTTAGTGCTACCAGCTTAAAGAATGGTTACTTAAAAATGAATGAAAACTATTGATTCCGAAATGAAAAAAAAAAAAAAAAAAATGACTCCTGCTCACCTAATTCAGCCTGTAGGATAAAATGGCCACACCATGGTAGGTCAAGGATCGGTTTTAGAAATAACTGCCTAAATTTTATTCAGAGGACATTTAAATGCAAAAGTCTCAATTTCAGATTCCGCGGATTTAACATCATTGGTGAAAAGATTGGAGACTTGGGCCAAAGTTGGCTTCTGCTGAATGAACTCCACAAAGATTGGAGACAATTAATATTAGACACTTATGATGGACTTGATTCAGACTTATAGACTTATTTCTAGTTTCACCCCATTTTTCTCTGTTCTTTAAATAGAGCCCTGAAGAGCCTTTGCTACAGGACATGGCAAGTTTATTTATTTCTACATATCTCCATGAAACAAAAGGCATCTATTTTAAAATATCCCCTAATTCATATATCCAAATGGTTCTGATAGGCCTTTTCGTTTCATTAATCCAGATTCGTGTTGCCCGGGACGTTTAGAATCACCGTATTGTTGATCTATCTAGGGCATTGAGAACATCCAGGCTTACATTCACTCAAAAGATCTCACCAAAAGGGAATGTAAAATAGCGTGTCCACATGGAAAACAATATGGAGATATTGGAATAATACAGTATTTGTCTTTTTGTAACTGGCTTATTTCACCTAGTATAATGTCCTCAAGATTCATCCATGTTGTAGCATGTAACAAGATTTCTTTCTTTTTTAAAGGCTGAACAAGATTCCATTTCATGTACATCAAGTAGTCAAACTCACAGAAACAGAAAGTAGAATAGTTGTTGCCAGGGGCCGGGAGGAGGGAGAAATGGGGAGTTTGCTGTTTGATGGGTATAGTTTCAATTGTATGAGATTGGAAAGTTCTAGAGATCTGTTGCACAACACTGTGAATATAGTTTACCATACTGAACGATACACTCAGAAACTGTTAGGTTGGTAAACTGTGCGTTCTCCCACAATTTTAAAAATTAATTTTAGGGGCACCCGTGTGGCTCAGCTGGTTAAGCATCAGTTGAGCGACTGATTCTTGATTCTGGCTCACAACTGTGAGATCAAGCCCCAGGTCGGGCTCCACGCTGGGCGTGGAACCGGCTTAAGATGGTCTCTCCCTCTTCCTCTGCTCTGCTCACTCTCTCTCTTTCTCAAAAAAAAAAATGAATTTTAAAAATGCTCACTAATCTTTTTGTGCATCACCATGGATGAAGAGGTCGTGTGCGGTAGTGAGAAGACTGCATAGACGCCGGCATTGGGAGACCACGATTCAAATTCAGCCCTGACATTTACCAGCTCTGTTGTGTCAGTCAAGTTGCGGTTCCAAGCTTTAGCTCCCTCCTCTAGGAAATACTCAGCTTGTGAGACCATTGATCAGACTAAAAGCAATCATGAACGTAAAGCTTCTAGTATGCTCAAAAAACAACGGCTACAACGATGCCGATGATGTTGTCGCAGTATGCTAGAGGAGGGGAAAAGAATAAAAGAGGCTTCCCAGCCCCAAGAGCCTTCTAGTGATGTTTCAGTTTTTCTCTGACTTGTTTCCTGATCTATAAAGAAACCCCTCCAGTTTTTCCTGCAACGCTGTAGCAAGCCAGCAGAAGTTGCAAACGTATTCCCTTATTTTGTAACAGGGTCATTTAAATGATGAGCCCACAACCTCTTATTATTCCAAATTCTTCATTTCCCAGAAGCAAAATAACCTCCTCAAATAATAACCTGCACCTGGCTACCACTAAAGTTTATAGGCATTGGCTATGAAAGAGACAGTCTGTGTTCAAAAGCCAGGAGGGAAGTACTCTATACCACATATCACCCGCTGCATCCTTGGATAAATTTATCTTCATGTTTATACATGTTAGCTGTCACGCGGCCTACATGTTTTATGACTGGTAGTCACAGATTATATGCCATGTGCTGTAGTTCCTCTAGTATTTTTCTCCAGTGCAGATTATTTTTAGGGCCTTCTTGTTGAAATTTTCATTTTAGGAAAAACTTGTCAGGAAGCATCATGATTTGGGCTCTAAAGAATTTTTCATACAGTGCCCTGGGTGCTCATGAAATGTGAATGAGTAGAAAGTAAAAAGGGCCAGATGGCTCAAGAGTGGTGGGGGTTTTTTTCCTCCCCATCTTAAGGGATCAATACAAACAAATTTCTTAAATAGGTTTCAGATTTTGATTATCTAGGCCAGAGGCTGGCAAAGCGTCTCTGTAAAGAGCCAGATAGTAAATATTTCAGGCTTTGCAGGCCACGATGCCTCTGTCACAACTATTCGACTCTACTGCTGGAGCATGAAAGCAGTCATAGGCAACACATAAATAACTTAGTGCGGTTGTATTTATGGGCACTGCACTTATGGACACTGAAATGTGAATTTCAAATAATTTTCACTGGTCATGAAATATTCTTCTTTTGACTTTTTCAACGAATTTAAAAATGTGAAAAGTCATTCTTAGCCTGCACGCTCTACAAAAAAAGGCCACGGGCCAGTTTTGACCTGGAAGCTACAGCTTGTTGACCCCCCCCCCCCGCCCCAGTTTGGATAAATTGTCCTCTGGAACGCTGTCAATACCAAGAGGTATCCTAAATATCCACAAAATCAAACCCCAACATCTCAGTCTAACATACTGAGCCTTTTGCTATCTGACCCAAATCTCTTCTCCCACTACCACGCTCCGACCTCTTCCATCTCGATCTGTCTGGTTTTTCATCATTCCGGAATATACCATGGACCGACGCGCTCCTTCCTGATCACCCAATCCCACAAGCCCTTGTGAAATGAGAAGGTGGAGCTCAGAAAGAAGACGGAACCCACTACCTGCACCACCCCCCTTGCGAGTCAAGCCTGGGACACAACTGGGTCAGAGTGTGTTCAATGCCCCTTTGCTGAACGTACATTTTCTTTCCTCACGGGTAGATATCTAGGAGGAGGACTGCTGAGACAAAAGTAGGTGTGCGTTCGTTTAACTGGGTAAGAAAACTCAACTGTTTTCCTAACCGTTTGTGCCATTTCACACCTCCACCAGTAACCTGTGAGGGAATTCAGTTCCTCCGCCCCCTCACCACATGTGGTATGGTCATTGTTTTTTAGTTAGCTGTCCCGGTGGGTGGTGGCACTTCCTGGCACCATGGCAGAGGTCCCAGGGAGCATCTGACACATCTTTCATTTGCAGTTCATTTGCATTTCCCTGTTGACTAATGGGGTTGAAAACGTTTTCATGGGCTTATCGACTGACTGCTCGTAGGGTGTCCTTAGGAAAGTGTCATGTTTAAGTCTTTTGCCCCCTTCTTATTGAGCTCTGTGTCTTTTTATTGGGCTGTAGGGGTTCTGGAGCCTGCCATATTTCAAAAAGAGCCTTGCAGATAGTTTTGAGAACATTTGACCAGAATAAATCTATGACGGCTCACGGTATTTTATTAGTGTCTCACTCACATATACAATTTATGCCCCCACATCCTATTCCTAAGCAGTGATACAACTGCCTATTTCTCTGCTCACTAAACTGACTCATACTTTCGACTTGCAGCCAAAACACTCAATTTCTGCCACAGATTCCCACAAAAAGCCACAATATTCCAATCCAATATATGAAAATAGATGTGAAATAAATTGAATTTCTCGTATCGTCATCAAGCCCGTTGACCAAAAGCTATTTGATTTGCAAAGCCCTTCCTGCGTAGATGGGTCAGTGTTTATTTTCATGGATTTTGCTGTCCTAAATCAAATCAACCACCAGGCCTTTATTGAGTGCTCTAAGTCATCTCTGTGAGGCATTTCATGCATTACATATTAAATTCCAGTTCACAAATTCAATTCCTCTTTTTTGACCCAAGTTTTATTTGCATTCTTTTGACAGCCTGTGTTAAGCCTTCTCATCATTTTCAGCAGCCAGATTTCCAAATGGGAAGGCAAATTATTTCCCTGAAAGTTGACATCATCGTAATTCCAGTACAAGTAACAATGATAACAACACTAATAAAACCTTAAATTTTTGTAATAATTCATAGCATGTGCATATAATTCAACTACACCTCGCTACCACTCCATAGGGTGGAAATTACTTCTCTGTTTCACTGACAAGGAAATAGCTTCAAGAAGTAAAGAAACTTACCTGAGACCATGTAGCTACTGACTCAGAAGGAGAAAATCTGAACCCTTGTCTTACCAATGAGCCCACTCGTCTTTCCACATTGTGAGGAATATTTTCCAAAGTGGAGTCTATTCCAAAATTAGACACAAAACAGCAAATGTAATTCCTACTAAGAGCTGCTATCAATTAGGCAACCTGGGAATTTGGTTCCTTTTTCAGCCCATATACACATATCTTAGTGACCTATTCTCGTTATTTAAAAAGAGAAGTTGGGGCGCCTGGGTGGCGCAGTCGGTTAAGCGTCTGACTTCAGCCAGGTCACGATCTCGCGGTCCGGGAGTTCGAGCCCTGCGTCAGGCTCTGGGCTGATAGCTCAGAGCCTGGAGCCTGTTTCCGATTCTGTGTCTCCCTCTCTCTCTGCCCCTCCCCCATTCATGCTCTGTCTCTCTCTGTCCCAAAAATAAATAAACGTTGAAAAAAAAATTTTTTTGAAAAAAAAATAAATAAAAAGAGAAGTCAAAGAATCAGAAAAGCACAAAGATATTACAAGTCAGTTGAAGTCACACCACAGTTAATTATTTGGAATGTTTAGACATCCTTCCCAATTGCCCACTCTCAGTTTCCCCTCCACTTTGTCTCCCATGGTCTATACACACACACACACACACACACACACACACACACCCTATGTGGAACCACTGAGGTCACGCACCTATATATCTTTATTGCAAGTGTCCCCCACCACTCTTAACAGAGGCCCCAGGGAGCACCTCATGGGTGATGGGGCGCGCCCTCCACTCCAGCACCCCTGCTACATGGCCCATGTGCCGCCTCCCCTATTACAGAGTATTGTGAGCAGGGTCCTGGCTCTCTAAGGCACTGCTATCCTGGCCAGGTGACCACTGCTGTTTCCCAGCTTTTCACAAAGGAATGCTATTATCCCATCACCATCTTTATCGCAAGTGAGGAATATACCCCATTCCATCGCGCTCATCAGCATTATCACAAACCAGGCTATGCCTTTTCATAAGACTTTCCTGTAAAGCTGGTGATAATCAAAAGAAAATTTTAAAAAGAATCATTTGATAGCAGTACCCAAATGAAGACCCCTCTTTAGGGCCCCTCCGGAGGGGAGTTCTCAGGTGTGCCTCCAGCCTCCACACGGCATCTTCCACCTTCCTCCCCTATAGGAGCATGTACAATCCTGACCCTCGGTTCCAGAAAGAGAATTCCTCCCTCCACTACAACCTGACCAGTCATCATTTAACACGCCAAATCAGCCTCTTCACGGGCTGATGACGAGGAAAAATCCCTTGCTATGTAGGTCCGTTATCCCACTACAAAGACGCGGTCCAAACTTATGGCCTCAACCAAAGTAAGAGGACACCTACTATAGAAAAGTTTATTATAAGGCACTGAGCACAAGACTATGAGCACATCCAGTGACTGATGCAGGGCCCTCGAGAGCCTTAAGAGCCCATCCGAAACTTGTACGAAATCAGCTTCCTGCCACCAATTGAAAGGCATCCTATCACGCCGAGCCTGCCTCTCGTGCTAGCCAGAGGACTATACTCACGACCTGTCTTACTTAGTATACTTCCTCCTTTCTGCGCTGTATTTCACCCTTCTGATTTTTGTTCAGACAGATGTGAACTCACACCTGAGCAACACAGCTCTCCTCTCACAGGCAAACAACAAATTCAGTTATGGAACTACTTCGATTTTTTTTTTTAACCATTTATCACCTAAGTCCAATTCCTAAAGTTCCCATTACTCAGTCTTAAATAAAATCACATGGAAGAACGAAGAACTCAACAGCCCGCTTCTGACTTGCTCTGCCAAACTTCTCAGCTTTTTTTCCCCGAGTTCTTTTAATACTCTCTGAAAATTAACACTTACATACATACACACACATACATGTATATGTTATTTTACTTAAATGGAATCCTACTATAAGTACTGATTATTCTCAATAATATGTCACGAACATCTTTCCATATCAATAAATATAGATTTATAACATTTTTTTCTAAAGGCTAAACAATTTTCTATTGCATTTACCTGCCATAATATTTGTTTTAATTTTTTTAATGTTTTATTTATTTTTTGAGAGCAAGAGAGAGAGAGAGAGAGAGAGAGAGTGTGTGTGAGTGGGGGAGGGGCAGAGAGAGAGGGAGACACAGAATTCGAAGCAGGCTCCAGGCTCTGAGCTGTCAGCACAGAGCCTGACTCAGGGCTTGAACTCATGAACCACGAGATCATGACCTGAGCTAGAGTTGGACACTTAACCGACTGAGCCACCCAGGTGCCCCCGTACCCTTTTTTTTTTAATGTTTAATGTTTATTTATTTTTGAGAGAGAGACAGAGACAGAGCACTAGTGGGGGAGGAACAGAGAGAGGGAGACACAGAATCCGAAGCAGGCTCCAGGCTCCAAGCTGTCAGCACAGAGCCCGATGTGGGGCTCAAACCCACGAACTGTGAGATCATGACCCGAGCCGAAGTCTGACGCTCAACCGATGAGCCACCCAGGTGCCCCTACCTGCCATAATATTTTTAATCAGTTCCAACCAATGTACATTGAGGCCATAGATCAGGATTCTTTGGCCACAAGTGACAAAACCCAATTCGAAATAATTTATGCAAAATGGAGAACTGGACGGATAACATAACTGAAAATTTAATGGGTAGATGGAGAATGACTGGATCCTCGAGCTGAAACACCATCAAGGACTGATTTATAATGATCTCTCACCTCTATTCATCTCTGCTTCTCTTTACTCTCTGGATTTATTATCTTTTCTCTCATGTTGCTAAGGAAGCAGTACCAATATGCTCAATCTTAGGAAGATTATGATTGGCTTCTGTTGGGTCATATACTGGCCTATAAAGTAATCACTGTGGTCAGTAGAACACATTAAATTAATTGATTTCCCTGAGTCTCTATCTCACTGACATGGAAGAAAAAGGTGGAGAGCCATGATAGAGAGACTTTCTAGAATCTTATGGCACGGGGGAAGGCAATTCCTCAAGTTAAGTTCAGACTGCATTTATCAAATAAAGATAAAATAATGATACCAAAAGCTGATAATGAAAGCAGTAGAAAACTACAGCTAAATCCCAGCAAACGGGATGTAAAAATATTAAGCAAAATATGCCAAAAAAATCTAGGACATCTTGGGGCGCCTGGGTGGCGCAGTCGGTTAAGCGTCCGACTTCAGCCAGGTCACGATCTCGCGGTCCGTGAGTTCAAGCCCCGCGTCGGGCTCTGGGCTGATGGCTCAGAGCCTGGAGCCTGTTTCCGATTCTGTGTCTCCCTCTCTCTCTGCCCCTCCCCCATTCATGCTCTGTCTCTCTCTGTCCCAAAAATAAATAAACGTTGAAAAAAAAAATTAAAAAAAAAAAATCTAGGACATCTTAACAAGTTTTCATTCTGGAAGTTCATGATTTTTTTTTCAATATTTGGATATCAACGATTATAAATTACAATTACTACATTGAAAGGTCAAAGAAGAAAATACATATTAGGTCAGAAAAACAGGATGAGAAAAGGGCACTGGCCTCCCATCTGAGTTAGGTTCCTTTAAAAAATTGGGAAATTGGAACCCATGCACACTGTAGGTGGGAATGCAAAATGGTGCAGCTGCTTTGGAAAACCATTTTGTAACCAAAATGAAACCTAAGCCAGGGTCAATTCCTTTCTTTTTGTTACAATTTTTTTTAATGTTTATTTATTTTTGAGAGAGACAGACACAGAATGCGAGTGGGTTAGGGGCAGAGAGAGAGGGAGACACAGAATCCGAAGCAGGCTCCAGGCTCTGAACTGTCAGCACAGAGCCCCACGCGGGGCTCGAACTCACGAGCTGTGAGATCATGACCCCAGCTGAAGTCGGATGCCCAAGCGACTGAGCCACCCAGGCGCCCCTGAGTCAATTCCTTTCAATGCCTCAAGGTTAAGAAATCAAAACTGAAGAACCACCAATTGCAAACAGCCAACTAGGCTTTCCCAAATAGGGTAACCACTTAAGCTACAGCCAAATAATTTCCTTGCTTTGGGCACCTGGATGGCTCAGTCATTAGAGCATGTGACTCTTGATCTTGAAGTCATGAGTTTACATGTTACAGGTAGAGTTTACTTAAAATATATATATATATATATGTTTTATTTATATTTTGTATATAAAATTATATATTATTTCCTTGTTTTACTTATGCATCTGCTCTGTAAAAGCCTTTCTCTTAGCTCCTGTTGGTGGAGCTCCAGAAACAATTTCACTCTGATGCTGCCTGTTTCAAATCGATGTTTGCTCAGCCTTAAAAAGGAAGGAAATTCCGCGATATGCAACAACATGGACAGACCTTGAAAACTGTATATTAAGTGAAAATAACCAGATACGGAAAGAATTACTGCATAATTCCATTTATGTGAGGTATCGAGGATAGTTAAAGTCATAAAATCAAAGACTGGAATGATGGTTACCAGGAATTGGGGGTGAAGGGAATGGGGAGTTAGTAATCAATACACATAAACTTTCAGTTAAGTATGATGAATAGGCTTGAGATCTGAACAACGTTGTATCTGTAGTCAACAATAATGTACACTTCAATGTTAAGAGGATAGAGGTCATGTTAAATGTTCTTACCACAATGTAATTACAATAGAACAACTTTCCAGGAAAGCTGACCCAACAATTTCTGCTTATCTTTTATTGAGCCCTCATCAGCTTCAAGGAATGCTGAAAAAGACAATTTATTTGAGAGTCCGGGCACATTGGTATTCCTGATAATCACGGGGTTCTGTTCCTAAGAAAGACAGGAGGAACAGCCAAGGAGAAGCATCTAAATTTCTTTTCACGCATGTGGGATTATACAGAGAGATTATACTCTTCCACTATTATCCCATTTCTTGAAAACATTTTTTGTTGTATTTCTTATTATGTTAATTGGGATGTAATGGCTTCTAACAGTCCTATCTTCGCGGTGGATTCTACCCTTCATTGTTTTAAAGTGAACCTTTTTGTCCTACTTAATGCTCTTTAATCTCTAATGGAACCCTTACTTGCTTTCTATTTGCCTAACCTATTTCCCACATTCTTTTATTTTTTAATCATTCTGATTCTTTTGTAGAAGTTTATCTCTTACATTCAGCATATAACTGTATTCTAGTTTTTTCTTATACGGAGCATTTACTTTTGTTTTTTGAACATCCATCTTAGTGGGGCACCTGGGTGGTTCAGTGGGTTAAGGGTCCGACGTGGACTCAGGTCATGATCTCGCAGGTTCCTGAGTTTGAGCCCTGCGTGGGGCTCTGTGCTGACGGTTCAGATCCTGGAACATGCTTCAGATTCTCTGTCTCCCTCTCTCTCTGCCCCCACCCTGCTTGCATTGTCTGTCTCTCTCCGGCTCTCTCTCAAAAATAAATAAACATTACCAAAAAAAAAAAAAGTCTGGGGCACCTGGGTGGCTCAGTCGGTTAAGCAACCGACTTCCGCTCAGGTCACGATCTCGCGGTTTGTGGGTTCAAGCCCCACATTGGGCTCTGTGCTGACAGCTCAGAGCCTGGAGCCTGCTTCAGATTCTCTGTCACCGCACCCCCCTTCCCCTCTCCCACTCATGCTCTCTGTCTCTCCCAAAAATAAACATTAAAAAAAATTTAAACACCCATATTAGAGCTTTATCTTTTAATACATAAACTTATTCTTTCCATTTAATAAAACAAATGTTTGATTATAATCTTTCCATGGTACGTATTTTTTAAAGGCTTTTTTGACATTTTATGTCTTCTTTTTTACATAATTGTTTGGTCAGCTCTTAGTCCCTTTTGTAGTAAGATTATAGTTATACATCTTATTTGAAGTAATGATTTTATCATACACATCACCTATGTAAAATATATTAATGTTAAAAATGTTAAATGGAAATGGAATGATATCTACTAACAATTTTATGGGAGATGAGAGAAAATGCTAACCCCCCTCACCCTCCAGTTTTGTCACTGCTTCTGTGATTTTTATTCCAATTACATACATTAAAATTGTTTACATCATTGCATCGGGAAATTTCAGATTCAGCTGCAAACTAGAGACTCCCAAATAAGGGCTTAAACAAATAATGCTCATCTGTCATTCTTGCTAGGAGCCGCTGACACCTCAGCTCTGCCCTGGTCTGGTCCTCAGAACCTTCTCTCACCTTCCGTAATCTCACGCCAGCCTCACACGCAGGAAAAGTTGTTGTTCGCTCCAAAGTTTTCTCAGCTTGGACTAATTTTATTGTACCTGGTCACTGCTCTCCAGACACTTGGTGAAGAGTTAGCGTCTTCCCTACTTTCCACATGAGGCTTTGAGTTAAAATTGTGTTGTGTACATCTTGGTAGGTATTGATTGGAAGGTCCAGGAGTAGGTGCCTATTCTAATGTATTTTCTAGAAAACATCCTCAGTTTACTTTTTATAAAGTAATATATCCTTATTGTTAAAAATGTGGGAAATACTAAAGTCATAAAGAGAAAAATCAAATTATTTTTACACGTTAGTATATTTCCTTCCAGTATTTCATATATCTGTATGTAAGTATGAGGGAAGGAGGGGGGACGAAATGTTTTTTACTTTTTGTTTATAAAACTGTGATTGAAATTTATAATATCTTTTTTTACTTAATTCACTATAAATATTTCCTATGCCATTATATGTTCTTTCAAAATATTTGAAAGCTATGTAAGATTATATAGATGTACCATGATTTCTATAACCATTTTTTGTCTTTAAATATCTTATTTCTAACTCTCTGCCATAATAAATAATGTTACAATGAATACTGTTTTCCATAAAGTCATCCTTACATTCCAAACATGTCCTTAGAATAGATAACTGGGAAATGAGTATCTAGCTTTTTGATGCACATTTCCAATCTGTCCTCCAGAAAAGTTGACAAATTTGGACTCCCTTACATCTATTTTTAACAATTTAACCACACCCTTAACACTACAAGTATTATATGTTAAAGGGGGGGGGAGTCACATTT
The DNA here is from genome assembly GCF_007474595.2 of Lynx canadensis. NCBI lineage: Eukaryota > Metazoa > Chordata > Mammalia > Carnivora > Felidae > Lynx > Lynx canadensis. The sequence goes on from NC_044321.2 coordinate 11,340,888, forward strand.
TTGGATAGGCAAAAAGAAAAATCCTCACTATTGCATAAGTCACATGTATGGCATTTGACCACTAATGAGGTATAGGTTTTCCATTTGTATTTATTATTTTCTCAGTTGTATTTCTAGGGCCCATATTTTTCAATAGGGATTTTAATGTTTCATTGATTTCGTTCTTTGGCCTTTTACACCCTCACTTTTCAAAGGTAGAGTACATCCAAATTGCATGTTTTCCTTGCATGCTGCAAGAAAAATTCCATATTTTATTCTATAATCTAGAGAGGGAAAAGAAGGCAATCCATTTTTCAACAGCGACTTTTCTCATTCTCTTCCAGACCCCGAGGTATATTACCATGAAAACTGTGTTGTCTTTATGAAAGCAATGTGTGTTCCAGCCATGGACACAAGGGAAAAGCTAATTAGCTTATACTGGGACACGGCTGTATTTCATCTTCTTAAATAAAATGATATGAACTAAACTCAGTCACTTGAGATTTGCTCAGCAGACTCCTTATGAAGTTTCTCATCACATAAGAAGTTTGTTCTTCTTTATCTTTATTTGAAAAGGATCCCAACAAGGACAGGAATTGATTTGGGAAATGAAATCCTAAGGCCTCCAAACAGGAATGATATTAAAAATAGTTTATGACCAGGCAAGATGGAAACCAACCAATGGAGAGGATGCCAGCTATAAACAATGTTTCCTCCAGCTACATGGGTGTGCAGCTGCTGAAAAAAAGTCCTACCAATGCTAAGACTCCTCTCATAGAATGACACATATCCAGGGGACTTTAGCCACTTTCTCTGTCTTTAAATCCTATGATTCTTCTTTCAGTTGGTATTCTACCATCAGTTTAAAACCCCCTAAGCATAAAATGACATATCGGATAAATGGTTAGTATCCAAATTCTATAAAGAACTTACCAAACTCCACACCCAAAAAACAAATAATCCAGTGAAGAAAAGGGCAGAAGACATGAATAGACACTTTTCCAAAGAAGACATCCAGATGGCCAACCGACACATGAAAAGATGCTCCACATCACTCATCATCAGGGAAAAAGAAATCAAAACCACACTGAGATACCACCTCATACCAGTCAGAGTGGCTAAAATTAACAACTCAGGAAACAACAGAGGGTAGCGAGGATATGGAGAAAGGGGAACCCTCTTGCATCATTGGTGGGAATGCAAACTGGTGCAGCCACTCTGGAAAACAGTATGGAGGTTCCTCAAAATATTAAAACTAGAAGTACCCTATGACCCAGCAATAGCACTGCTAGGAATCTACCCAAGGGATACAGGAGTGCTGATGCATAGGGGCACATGGACCCCAATGTTTATCGCAGCATTTTCAACAATAGCCAATTATGGAAAGAGCCTAAATGTCTATCAACTTTAGAATGATTAAAGAAGATGTGGTTTCTGTATACAATGGCATACTACTTGGCAACGAGAAAGAATGCAATCATGCCATTTGTAGCAACGTGGATGGAACTGGAAGGTATTATGCTGAGTGACCTAAGTCAGGCAGAGAAAGACAGATCTCATAAGTTTTCACTCATATGTGGAACTTGAGAAACTTAACAGAAGACCATGGGGGAAGGGAAGGGGAAAAAATAGTTTCAAACAGAGAGGGAGGCAAACCCATAAGAGATTCTTAAATACAGAGAACAAACTGAGGGCTGATGGGGGGGTAGGGGAGAGGGGAAAATGAGTGGTAGGCATTGAGGAGGGCACTTGCTGGGATGAGCACTGGGTGTTGTATGTAAGCGGTGAATTACAATATTCTACCCCCAAAACCAAGAGCACACTGTATACGCTGTATGTTAGCCAACATGACAATAAAATACATTTTTTAAAAAAAACAAGTGTATGTTCTAGCCTGACAATCACAAACAAATCGCAACCAGTTAGTGAACTCCTCTAGGGAGTGACTAAAGATGACAAAAGAAGTATTAGGGGTCATAGGTTTATGGGTAAAATAATTAAATATATCATTAAAGCAGAACCAGGGATAGAAAAACAGATTGTTGTGAAAATAAAGGATCAAAGCATAAAAAAATAAAAAATAAATCAACCCCCCCAAGCATATTTAAGAAAAATAACTGGAAGTTGTGGGAAAGAAATTAAAACAAGTGGAAATAGATGAAATAATGTCAGCCAAGTATCCAAATTCAATAAGTATCTATAATTGAATATTTCTAAGTGCATAATTACTATACAAGTTTACACAGAGGCCATTATCTAAAGACTGGAGAACCAGTTGAAAATTCAAGGATTCGTTCTCTGTAGAGGTCCTTCAGCGACATTGTGAGAGGTGGCTACTCATGTCCATAAAAACTATCGGTTTCTTCCGGAACTTAAAAAAAGTTAAGAGACAGTTCAGAGTGTCAAAAAAGAAAAATAATTCCTCCAACTGAAAACAACCGGAAACAAATGGACCCAATTATGTATCAAACTGGCATCATAACCATAGAAAATAATTATTTCAAGTGTCCCTGAAACACAGCATTTTCATTTTGCATCCTTTGGGTATACGTTATAAGAAAAAAAGAAATGCAAAATAAAAATCTTAAATTTTATTCAGTTTTATGGTTAGTGGTAATACTGTATTGCTATTTTGAAACCATTTTTGTGTGTTAAAGGATAAAGTAAATAAATGATAGAACCCAAGATTTTTCAGGGCAAGAGAAAAGGGCCCCAAGTATAAAACCAAATAAGAATGCTATAAAAATCAACATAAACTTATTGTGGGTGCCCATGTGTTTTAAGGCTGTCTGCTGATAGCACCTGGAAACGATACGCCAAAAACTCCGATTCCTAAATGCCATTAACGACTAAAAGGACGTGGTGATCTTTCGAGAGTTGTTTCTAGATACACGATATGGAAAATGCTAGGTGAACATGGGATGGCCTGCTGAGCTAGAAAGCCAGAAAGCACTCAAAGACTAACCAAATTTGGGGCTAAGAATTGAAGAGTAGAATAAAGATCAATGCTTGAGTAATGCAAACCAATTTTCATAACATTCTAATCAAAATTAGCTGGCATGTTTATAAACCTCTGCTGCAATAAATGAAAATCACATGCTTTCCAAAAATATGTGACTATGATTGATTGAAATGCATTAACTGTATTAAAATGCACGGGTCTATAAGAGGAAAACAACAACAAAACACTCATTTCCCATCACTAAAGGGGATTATTACACCTACTCCTTACTTTGGAATTTGCATTGAAGAAAACACTTATCCTGGTTTGCGACAGGAATTATATTTCAGAGTAATCAAATTGACGCAGCTGATGAGAAAGCTCTTTCTCAAAGTAGAATGACAGCTGATAAATGTAGAATGAATGATTGAATTAGAAAACCACCAATCGGTAGCCTCTTCTGTAGTCCTTCATCAGAGCAGGGATTAACCACAGATGTTAAAACCATTAAGTGAATTGTTAATGGGGAATTGGATAATCACAGGGTATGGGAGAATCACCCCAGAGATTACAAACTGCTTGCCAGGGGGAAAATGTAACTTTAAGAGGGAGGGGCCAGGCTGTCACCATTTTAACCCAGCGATCAATCAGCATTTTCAAATAATGGGACAATCAGACCTTATGAGCCCCCTGAGGTGATGTGGTAGGAAATACACACCATCACTTATGAAGCATTCTGCCCAATAAATGTTTAATATTAACTGAACCAAGCCTGAAGCTCTGACTTCCATTTTATAGCAAACACAGGGCTCAGCTGGAGAAGTGAAATGGCCCGGAGGTAAAACTTGAACAAGACCAGGAAGTAGAACTATTAGAGAACTATTGTTTGAGGCAAAGATTCCTGTTGGACCCTACTAATCATCAAAGGCTGTGGACAAACACCTCTGATCTTCCCACGATGTAGGCTGGAACTCATAAGCCAACGGTTTCTACAGTAGGATGTGTGCACAGCAAACAGCGTCATGGGTGAAATTACAGAAAAAGGGACTCGCTTTCATGAGTGACTCACAGGTGGAGCGAGTCTGGGAATCCTGGCCTCGGGAAAGTGGTCACTAAGTACTGAGGCAGCATCTGCCGAGCGGAGGGAGAGCCACCAGCCCCAGGTAGCAGGAAACCTGCAAAGAACCACCAAGTGCCCTTCAGTGGACAATTCTTCTGGTCTCCTTAGGGGATAATCCCCTATGGGGACTTCTGCCCTGGACTCTTGAGGTCAACGGTGGGGCGTGGGGGGTGGGGGGGGGGGGAGAGAGAGGAATGGGACTTGTAGTTTCTGGGTCTGTGTATAAGGAGCTTGGAAGTCACTGACCCATCCTAACAACAAGTGAACCACTGAGCCAACTGAAAAATCAACAGCTCTTCTTAGATCTGTAAGAGAAGATCACAGGGCAAACCCCCAAACTGGAGAGACAGGCCAATAAAGAAAAATGACCATTTACCTGAGTAGAAACTTAGGAGCGGCAGCGTGGGCAGGAACGGGTGTATGAGCAGGAACACCAGAACTGTAATTGACCAGTAGCTAGAGGCTCAGAGTGCACAAACCTGAGGCTTAAAAACTCCAGGGGGGAGCCAGTCGGAGAAGGGCCCTGACACATTTGTGATTTTTAACTCCAGGAGCAAGACCAGGATCCCACAGTCAATTTGGGAGAAAAACCCCCTCACGCTTCTGACGGGGTTGAGGGGGGAGGGGAACCATTTTGAAACCTGCCAGAGCACCGTCTTTCTTAACAAGGTCTACCCTCAGGCGAAGTCAATTAACCGGAGCCCAAATGACCTGGGAGAAGGGAAAAACCCAACTCCAGCCAGCCCTCTCTAGCCGTCCTGTTCCACCAGGGGAGGAAGGGGAAACTGAGAAGCACTTGTGAAAATTCACAGTCCAGAAGTACAGGCTCACTGCAGATTGAGACCTAATCCTAGGGCTATAAAACACTTCCCCACACCCACACTGTATCAGCAAATCACTAAAAGCATGTTTATATCAGTTTCTTTTACCCCATACATCACGTCTGGCTATCAAGTAAAAATAACAACGCATACTAAAAGACAAAAATCACAGTTTGGAAAGACAGAGCAAGCATCAGAACCAGACCTGGCAGAGATGTTGCAATTACCAGACGGGGAACCCAAAACAACGATGATTAATATGCTACAGGCTCTAATGGATAGACATCATGCACGAACAGATGGGTAATGAAAGCAGAGACATGGAAATCCTAAGAACCAAAAAGAAATGCTGGAGATCAAAAACACTGTAGCAGAAATGAAGAATGCCTTTAATGAGCTTATTAGTAGACTGCTAATAGTCAGTAGACAGCTGAGAGATGCATACTGCGCTATTTAGGCAATTTAGCTATTGTCATAGTGTGTTTAAGTTACTTGAAAATAGACAGATGAAGCAAATATGGGAAAAAATCTAGTTGATGGATGTCCATTATATTTCTATTTTTCTCTGTCTTTGAAAAATTTATATATAGTCCAATAAGTATTTAATGAATGAAATCAAGCCTGCAGATTTATATATTTAATTAAGTATATATCCAAAATATAATATGTTTACATTACATTTACATTTAATTATATATAAACATAAAAGAATAGAGTTAACTATATTATCATTTTCTACCAAGTACTAAATGATTGCAAGTAAGCTGAAGACTAATTAAAACAACATCCGTAGAAGCCTGAGCAGGACCTGAAATTAATAAATATGCTAATTGGATAGTCCTGCTGAGAACCTTAGCTCTTTTGGACTTAACTGTGGCATACGTTATTTCTAGTAGGAGATTTAATGTTTGTACAGCTCTTTGTTTTTATAGCTTTGTTTTAAAACATGATCGAAACATTGAAAGTAAATATCTTAGGCCCCCATTAGCCATCCCCAGAAGGAAAACAGCACCAGGTTTTTTTCCACAAGTTTTTGGTGCCGATTCGTTGTTAGATTACTACGCTTATAATTACCCACCTTGCTTTTTCATTTTTAGTTTTTAGCTTTTGACTTGAACATTTTTAGCTTCAGTTTCTAACTTTCAGTATTGACTTTTTATTAGAGAAAATTTCAAACATTCAAGTAGCAAATGAAACCCCATGTACCCATCGTCCGGATATAATCATCTTAAACTCAGGGCCAGCCCTGTCTCATCTGTGCTCTGCTTTCTGCCCACAGATTAATACATCATTAACCTTCATAATCTATAGATTCTTATGAAGCAAATCTCAAACACCAGATTACTTCCCCCAGAATGTTTCATTAGGCTACTTTGCAATATGAAGGCTCTTCTTTACTTTTCTTTTGTTGCAAATTTTTGTTTAAATTCTAGTTAGGGGCGCCTGGGTGGCTCAGTCGGGTTAAGTGTCCCACTTCGGCTCAGGCCATGATCTTGTAGTCTATGGGTTCGAGCCCCGCGTTGGGCTCTGTGCTTACAGCTCGGAACCTGGAGCCTGCTTCAGATTCTGTGTCCCCCTCTCTCTCTGCCCCTCCCTCGCTCATGCTCTGTCTCTCTCTGTCAAAAATAAATAAACATTAAAAAAAAGAATCTCTTATGGTTTGCTTCCCTGTTTTTCCCCTGTTCCCCTATGTTCATCTGTTTTGTTTCTTAAATTCCACATATGAAATCATATGGTATTTGTCTTTCTCTGACTTATTTCGCTTAGCATTATGCTCTCTAATTCCATCCACGTTGTTGCAAATGGCAAAATTTCATTCTTTTTGATGGCTGAGTAATATTCCATTGTGTATATAAACCACACACACACATACACACACACACCCATCTTTGTCCATTCATCACTTGATGGACATTTGACATTTGGGCTCTTTCCGATGTTTAGTTATTGTTGATAATGCTGCTATAAAAATTGGGGTGCATGTGCCCCTTGGAATAAGTATTTTTGTAGCCTTTGAGTAAATACCTAGTAGCGTGATTGTTGGGTCCAACAGTATTTCTATTTTTAACTTTCTGAGGAACCTCCACACTGTTTTCCAGAGTGGCTGTGCCAGTTTCCACCCCCACCAGCAGTTCAAGAGGGTTCCCCGTTCTCTGCATCCTTGCCAATATCTGTTGTTTCCTGAGTTGTTAATTTTAGCCATTCTGACAGGTGTGAGGTGGTATCTCATTGTGGTTTTGATTTGTATTTCCCTGATGATGAGTGATGTGGAGCATTGTTTCATGTGTCGGTTGGCCATCTGGATGTCTTCTTTGGGAAAATGTCTATTCATGTCTTCTGCCCATTTCTTAAGTGGATAATTTAGTTTTGGGGTCTTGAGTTTGATAAGTTTCTTGTAGATTTTGGATACTAACCTTTTATCAGATATGTCATTTGCAAATATCTTCTCCCATTCCATAGGCTGCCTTTTAGTTTTGTTGATTGTTTACTTCACTGTGCAGAAGCTTTTTATCTTGATGAAGTCCCAATAGTTCATTTTTGCTTTTGTTTCCCTTGGTAAAGGCTTTTCTTTAAATATAACTTCACTACCATTATCACCACTGGAAAAAAAAAAACAATATTTAGTATTGTCAGAATACCCAGTTAGTGTTCAAATTTCCCCAACTGGCATATCAATGCACTTTTAAAGTTGACTCATTATAAACGAAGTCCACATACTGCATTTAGTTGAAATGTCTCAGTCCCATTAGTCCCTATCTGCTGTTTTTTTTTTTAATTTTTTTTTCAACGTTTATTTATTTTTGGGACAGAGAGAGACAGAGCATGAACGGGGGAGGGGCAGAGAGAGAGGGAGATACAGAATCGGAAATAGGCTCCAGGCTCTGAGCCATCAGCCCAGAGCCTGACGCGGGGCTCGAACTCACAGACCGCGAGATCGTGACCTGGCTGAAGTCGGACGCTTAACCGACTGCGCCACCCAGGCGCCCCCCTATCTGCTGTTTTAATTAATGATGCTTCATAGAGACCATTCCAACAACCTATTTTTCTTGCCTGCATAGTTTGCCATTGTACAGGTGTCCCATAATATATTTTACTCAGCCCCCCATGATGGGTGATGAGGCTTTTTTCAGCCGCTTACTGGTAAAAAGCATGCTGCAATAAATCATCTCAAAGATTTAGCTTTGTATATATATGTAAGACAGGTTCCTATGCAAGGAATTGTTGGTTTAAATGGCAAGGGACTTTGCAATTTCGACAGAAACGAACAAATTGTCCTCCAAGGAGAATGCCTCAAGGGTATATCTGTTTCCTCATACCCACACCAGCCTCGGTGTGGTCTAAAATTGTGTGCCAATAGAAGAGGTGAAAAATGGTAATTGTTTTATTTTCATTTTCTTAACTACGAATAAACCATTATCCTTTTGTATATTTTTAAGACACTTGTCCTTCATTTTCTATGAACTAACTCTTTGTGACCTTTGACCATTTTTCTATCAGATTATTGGTCTTTCCATATTGATTTGCATTACCCATTTACAGAGCAGGGAAATTAGTTCTTCTGATACGTGTTGCAAATATTTTTTCTTGTTTGCCTTTCAATTTACTTGTGTTACCTTTTGATAGACAGGATGTTTTCTCCAAAAAATCCACATGCTCTCTCTTTCATCTACTCCATGACAACAAAATTTCTATGTTTTCTTTATACACAGGGTATTAGAATTTCCAAAGGCTCTGCATGTGTTATCCCATTTGTAACAAAAAAGAGTGGCAAGAGTTGGCTGAGCAACTCAGCTCACATCTCTTGTCTTCATTGTGAGCACTTCTCTGTGAACATCGATAAATGCGCAAGCGTGTGTTTTCCCCGAATGCATCTCAGATGTGCTCTACAAGAAATGGACACTTTGGTCAAATCATTTTTAGAAATACTGGCTAACTTCCCAGATGGCCTCTATTGTCCCTTATTCTGCGTAGTGATATCACTGAGAGTGACTGAAGGAACTGGTGAGTGGTGGTGTTTTTCCTGAATATGAATAGAATTTCCAACAATTATTCATTGAGGAAGGCTTTTGGTGGAATTGGTTACCTAAAAAAGTCCTTCTAAAACCAAAGCAAAAACAATTTCTAACGGGAGAAGCTAGAAGTCATGTTTCTTTGCCCTTTAATGCATAAGACTGGATAATGGAGGAGATAATTTGGTCCCTTTCAAAATGAGAAGCTAGTCAGAAGTCAAATGAATTACCCAAAGTCACCTACGGAGTAAGTGCTGGAGACAGGATTCATACCCACATTTTTCAGTTTGGATTGCAGCCACTATTCCATTTTCTCCAAAGAATAATCCAGAAACCAGAGAGGATATTCATGTGAGGCAAAGTATACATTGAAAGTAAATTCTGGATATCATTGATCCCCATTTATCTCAAAACCCAATAGTTTCTGCCTCTAATGCAAACTACTTCCCTTATACGACCCACGAAGCGTTTGTTTGTAGGAACTTGCTTTTCACTCGCACGCTCCTCCTGCCCACCGTTGCCCAGGCATCACACCATGCCTTCTAAGCCCCAGAGGCTTGGTATTGGTTGAGTGGACGCTCACTGCTACTCAGAATCTCCAGGAAGATTCAGTGGTCAATTGTCAAATTGTGAATCTCGATTCTACATATACATGCACACATATTTTAAGATGTCCACACCAGGGAAAGAGCCACTTCTCTATTGTGAACAGACCAAATCAGCTGATTAAAGAGAAGTTTCCATCATTAAAATGAAACCCGGAGCCTGAGCTAAGCCAAGGAACTAAAACACAGATTTTCTTTTTTAATAAGCAAAATTAGTATATGTATGTATATGCAATGTATAAATAAAATACAGAATTCCGCAGCCCCAAAAAGAATATATATCTTAGCCCATTAAAATCTTATGCGTAAACTATAATTCTAACAACTTTTACCAAGCATTCTCCATGTGCTAGGCACTGGATTAAGACCTTATTTGGGGGGCGCCTGGCTGGCTCAGTCGGTTAAGTGTCCAACTTCAGCTCAGGTCATGACCTCACAGTTTGTGAGCTCGAGCCCTGCATCTGGCTCTGTGCGGACAGTGCAGAACCTGGAGCCTGTTTCAGATTACGTGTCTCCCTCTTGCTCTCCGCCCCACCCTGCCCACACTCTCTCTTTCTCAAAAATAATAAAATAAACATTTAAAAAAGACCTTATTTGGATTATTTCATTTCATCCACATGACAACCTTTTGAGTTATCTATCAGCACTAAAAAGAAATGAGCAATCAAAGCTGTGAAAAGACATAGAGGAACCTTAAATGCATATTCCTAAGCGAAAGAATCTAATCTGAAAAGGCTACATACTCTTTGATTTCAACCATATGACTTTCTGGAAAAGGCAAAGCTATGGAGATAGTAAAAAGGCCAGTGGTTGCCAGGGTTTCTGGGGGGGAAAGCGACGATTAGGCGGAGCACAGAGGATTTTTAGGGCGTTGACGATACTATGTATGATACTGTAATGAAGGACGAATTTCATTATACATTTGTCCAAACCCATAGAATGTACAACACCAAGGGTGAACCCTAACGTAAACTATGGACTTTGGGCAATGATGACGTGTCAATGTAGGTTCATCAGTTGTAACAAACGTACCGCTCTGATGAGGGATGTTGACCACGGGGGAGGCTGTGCGTGCATGTGTGGGGTGGGGGGGCAGTATGGGAAATCTCGGTACCCAATTTTTCTGTGAACCTAAAATTGCTCTAAAACTAGTTTCATGGGGGGGGGGGGGCGCGCCTGTGGTTCAGTCAGTTAAGCATTCGACTCTTGATTTCGGCTCATGGTTCGTGAGCTCAAGCCCCACGTTGGGCTCTGCGCTGACAGTATGGGGCCTGCTTGGGATTCTCTCTCTCCCTCTCTCTATGCCCCTCCCCTGCTTGCACACACACTCTCTCTCAAAATAAATAAATGAAAATTTTAAAAAACCCAAAAAACTAAAGTTTAATGGGTGATGGAGATTAAAGAGTACACTTATGATGAGCACTGAATAATGTTATTGAATTACTGAATCACTATATGATACACCTGAAACTAATATAACACTGTATGTTACCAGTACTGGAATTAAAAAACTTAATAAAAAAATTTTGCAGCACAAAAAATACACCAAAAAACGAAAATTAGGTCTATTAAAACTCGCAATATAAATTATAACAACTTATAATGATAAAATTAAGATAATCCAGAATAAAAATATGTGTACATTTCAACCTTCTCTAAATGCATCATGGTTTCTGTTCTCCCTGCCCTCTACATGTAACTTTCTTGCAACATTCAACACACTGTATTTTAATTGTCCCTATGGACTCTGAAAAATGGGTAGTTTCATCAGGCAAGGAAACGGGCAGAAGGCCTTGGCAAAATCAGACATTATTAATATTTAACATGCATTAAACATTATTGCTCTGAGTAGGGTGCTATAAACTGGCCTTGTAAGAGTTCGACTTTCTGCCAGTGGAATATGTTTAAATTCTAACGTTGGAGCCAACATTTCAGAAAAGCTCCTTCACCCTTTGTGAATTGAAAAACCAAAAAGCCCTTCCCGGAGATGTCCCCTCCCAATACGCGGGCCTCTCTGATTCTCAGAAAAGGTACAGCTGGGTGTATTTGCAGTCTGGGCCCCTGCCCTGCGGGTGTGTGAACAGTCTAGAACCCGTGCCTTTCCATGGCCTTTCTTCCCATGGCCTCTCTGGACGCATCTCACAATCATAAAATGTTAACTCAGGCCGAGAAAAGAAAGATCTATTTGGGAGGTTCTTCGGAGGAGATAAATGGACAAAAATTCAGAATTCTAACTGCAAGTGTCTCAGATCTTTAGAGAAGTTTAATAATATAAACCTAATGAGGCTCTGGGCTTTTTAAAAAGGGAAAATTGTGGAGATTATAGAGATGTCCTATAATTATATGAAAATCGCTGCTCAAATCATAATTATTTTCTCAGTTCGTTTTCAGGTTCACAGTGAAATCTCAAAGAACCAATTTTCGTCCACTACACATAATAAGTGATTATGGTTTCTTTTTAACGTACAATGGAAGTAGATTAAAACGAGAAAGAGGTTTTCACTTGATTTGTGTATATGACATGTTGAAACAATGTTCGCCACAAACAGAAGTCTCATTTCTAAGCATATGGTAACTAGCAAGATCGCCACTCATGTTCTCAAGTATAAAATGATCCACAGTATAAACATATTTGTTTTGATTTTTGTTATAACTTTTTGTGGCAGGCGATCTCATTTTGCTAAGATCTAAAGCCTTGGGGGTACTTGTCCAATTTATCTATATGACTCTAACTGCCAGATAACAGGGGAGCTCTCTTTCCCATCTTTGCATCCAGGTCTACCTTTGGCAGAACCCTCAGTATCATCCGAGGAAAAGGAGACTGATTCAGAGTATAAAGCTCTAGATGAGTGGTCCTCAACTAGGGGTGAATTTGCCCCCCAGGGGACATTTGCAACATCTAAAGACATTTTTGGTTGTCACAACCAGTGGTGGTTGGGGATGTCATTGGCTCTAGTGGTCAGAGGTCAGGGGTGCTGCTGAACACCCTGCAATACACAGGACAGCAAGGAAACGAATTCTTCCCCAAAGCTTCTAGAAGCAGGAGAACCCTGCCATTTAATCCACTGAGACCCATTTTTAGACTTCTGACCTCCAGAACTGTAAGATAATAAGCTTGTGTTGTTTCAAGCCACTACTCCTGTGCTGATTTGATACAGCAGCATCTAGAAAAGAATTCGTACAGGAACAGGCAATTTATAGAAAAGGAAACATAAATGCCTAATAAATATATTAAAAAAAAACCCTCAAACGCAGAAATTCAGATGAGACACTATTTGAAACCCATAAATGCAAAGAAAAGACGTGGGGCAAAGTAACTTTCGCCACTGCTGGTGGGAGTGAAATGGACATAACCGTTCTGGGGAACAATGTGACAGCATTTACTGTCATCAAAAATGTGCATGGCTAGAACTCCACAGTTCCACTTTGAGGGATAAACCCTAGAGAAAAGTCTGGCACAGAAGCATCAGGAGAGTTCTAGAACAATGCACATTGTAGGATCATTTCAATACAAAACAACTGGGAAACACGCTATTGGTCAATTGAGGAATTTATAAATATATTACGCTACATGCATAGATTGAATACATTGCCTAGAATGAATACATGAACTATGTGTCTCAACACAGATAGATCTTGAAAACATACCACTGAGGACACAGAGCAATTTGCAGTGTGATACACACAGTATAATAGCCTTTGTGTCATTGTCAACACACACAGGGCTATTATATGTTTTTCACAGATGTCTACATGTGTGGTAAAACACGGAAACACGGACTGGGAACATTCATGCCCTTCTGTGCTGGTGATAGACGCTGGAGGGGGTGGGAGATGGGACTAGAAAGGACGACAGAGGGGATTTCAACTCCACCTGCAATGTTCTACTTCTTAGACACGTAAAAACACAAAAATAAAAATGGCACAGAAGATACCAACTTTTGTTCACAGATTTTCTTCTTACACTTTTCTTTCTCTTTTTGCCTTAAATTCTTCTCAAAATACAAGCATAACACCCAAAACAATGGATGTTAAAAGGAGAGTGATCATATTGAAATTGGTTTCGAATAAACCCTGGCTTAAAACTTACATTCAAGCCACCTGGGTGGCTCAGTCGGTTAAGCATCCAACTCTTGATTTGGGCTCAGGTCATGATCTCATGGTTTGCGAGTTCAAGCCCCTCATCAGGCTCCACGCTGATGGTGCCGAGCCTGCTTGGGATTCTCTCTCCCTCTCTCTGCCTCTCTTTCGAAAAATAAATAAAATTTTAAAAACTTACATTCAAAACTTAATAACTCACTTTGTCTTTCCGACCTGAGGAAGTATCTTGACACATTAGTTCAGACCTAATATCTTTAAGAATTAAATTGATATTGGATTAATGGGATAATAGAATAGGTGCTAGATGAATGAATGGAATAATACCTGAGTGTTACTAAAATCGGTATCACATTTTCAATCAAGAAAAGTGTCTGACATGCACTGCCTAACTGATTTTCCAAAGAACCCCATCAGTGAGGTAAGGCAGATCTTCTGAAGAGTCCTGTTTTCGGGGTGAAAAAATGGAGGCCTAAAGAGGACAATGACTGGTTCAAGGTTGAAAAGTGGTAAGAACCAGAGCTTGGACGCATGTCTTCTGATTCTAAGTGCCATGCTTTTTGTACTATATCAACTACCACCTGGGATGAGACATGGATTATTTAGTAGCTGTTCCTATTTAAGAAAAAAGAAGGAAGAGAGGGAGGGATGGAGGGTGGAAGGAAGGAAGGGAAGAAGGAAAGCAAACCAGGATATTTTAGATGTTCTAGATGTTCTAACCGGCTCAAATGCCATTAACGTCTGCTCTGTGAACTGGCTGTTTAAATAAGCAAGGAAGCATGCAAATGATTCTTATTCTGGGTTCATATCTAGTAGTGTTCACATCAAAAGAGGGACTGGTCCTAACATTTAAATTTTATTGGGTAAAGTCCTGGGCAAGCAATATCAAGATGGCTAATGGTAAAAGAGAAACAAGCAAGAGTTACAAAGATAATGTAGAAATCATGTCGAATTTGGAATCATTAAGGGAACCGGTCATGTTTCACTGGGAAAAGAGAAACCTTAGGGAAAGTGATACTTCTAAAATATAGAGCTGTCAAAATATTAAAAAAAAAAAAAAAAAAGGAATGGGTTGCCTCAGAGGAGTTCAAGCAGAAACTGGATGAATGGTTTCCAGCAATGCTTAAAAGGAGATGTTTATTTTGGAAGAGGCGCTGAACTAGATGAGAGACATAGAGTCATTCTCTGCCAATCACTCTCCCTAACACCGGTCTAATGGAGGGAAGCAAGAATCCACTCGAATAGTTCCGGAGGCCCCTCCAGCAAGGGGCATTGAAATAACAGAGATTCCCTCCAGATCTCACAAACGTCACGCAGGTATGTGTGTGTCTCAAAGGGAGAGTGGAAAAGATACACCGAAGATCTTGGAGAGGGATGTGACTTCTGCCTTTGTCATCTGAACCTATTCTTGTGGGGTCTCTGCAGGCTGAGGTCAGGTATGTGACGAAGAACGTCACACGAGAAGACAGAGATGGGTAAGAACCAGAGGAGATGGGTCTCATCCGTCATGGGAACACCGGTGCCCGGCAGGTCCACACAGAAGCAAGTTGACAATTGCCATGAATTGAGGTCAGGTGCCCAACTGGGAAATGGCGCAAATGATCTGGCAGGTAGCTTGACTGGTGGTAGTATCGTGAATCACTGTATTACTCAATATGAAATCTAGAACTGGGAAATGCGAGAGAGGAATAAGTCAAAGCAACTTGGGTAACTGAGGTCGTCTGTAATATCTGATGGAGCCTTGCGTGGGAAGAGGAGTAAGCTGGGTGAAGTCTTGTGGACAACAGAGAGCGGATCCAATCTTCCATTTCAGTCCTCCACCTTCTGTAGGAATACAATACACAACTGCAACTTCCCACCCTCGTCCTAGTGTGCTGTCATCTCACCACGCTCTCCTGGAGCTTTCCTTGCTCTTATGGACATTAACATAATCCTTTCTGAGGACCTGCCCTACCAGAATCTGCACTTTAACAAGATCACGGTCACATGTATGCACATTAAAGGTGGAGAGGCCTCGCCTCAAGGATTTAGAACTGTGGCCCAATCAGGACTGTATTTGTGAATTAGCTTAACCGCACAGCAACCAACCAACAAGGAGTTATTATTTTGAACCCAAACTTTTCCAGAGTTATCAGAAAATCTAGTTCTATACCTGAACAGAGTGGACCGTGGGGGTGAAGGTAAAAGATGTTTTGAGAAGACACGACCCCTTCCTTTTTGCAAATGTCAAACCAAGAAAATGAGAATGAGATCAGAGAACAGACCTAGGGAAGCTTTCTTAAGGGGCTATTTCCCTGAGCGTGGCCTATTTTGCCACCGAAATCTTCGGGACTACAGAAACTGATAGAATGGTAGGCACTCCCACTTCTAACGTTGAGGGTTTGCAATGCATCAAAGGAGACTGGCTTTGTGAAATTAAATCCGACTTCCTGGGATTACTGCAGTTTTTCAGAGAGGGCTTCCTGAGTGTCCTAAGAAGGTTTAATATTGAGCCAAAAAAATATAATAGTATGGTAGATAGCGGATTCTCCAGAATCCATTCCACCCAGCCTACCGTGGAAATTCCATCCCTCTTGCCGATAATTAATTCAGGGCTGGGCAGGCCTAAGCCTGCCAGTTTGGACCAAAGAGAGGTGCTCGGAGAGACTTGCCGAGCGCATCTGAGAAAGAAGCTGCCCCGGTTTTAGAAGAGACCTAGGAGAAGCCTCCCCTCGCTTGATAGACATGGACAAGGGTGGATGGGGGGCAGACTGCAACCTGGGTAGCCATCGTGCAACCACAGGCACATGCCTTAGGATGAAGCCAACCCTATAGGCTTAAGAAGAAATGCTCTTTTTCTCCCTTTCTGCAAATTTCGAATCCTCGGATGAGGGAAATAGAACGCAAGTCCCTAATGGCACTATCGAATCCCCGAAACTCACTCGACTTCTGGACTTTCTGTTGCACGTGCTATTACATTCATTCCCTAAGTCCATTTGATGTGAGGTTTATTGCTGCCCACAGCCATAAACATCCTTACTGATACAAATCATCGGTGAGAATCCTTTCTTTATGGCAGGCACGACACGACGGCACAATTAGCATGGATTCGCGATCCTCATTTCTGAAGTGATGCTACTTAAAAGCACATGCTCTTATGCCAGGTGAAAGAATACGATTTTTACCAACTATAATGAGATTCAACAATGACAGCAGAGTAATTTTGCAAACAGATGTCATGATACTCCCATCTTGTGGAAAGCTTATTTTAGTATGTTTATTGGCAATTTTTCACCAGGTGCTCAGGGCTGCGGTCGCTGTAATTGATAAGACTGATTGCATCATGGAGAACATTAACTTGCTAATTTCACTTCGACTTTCAGATCGTATTTATTGAGTCGACTCTATGTGAAGCCTTCCACTGTTTTCACTTGAAAAGTTCAAAATGGGACTCCGTTTTACATTTTATTATCTCTACCTTTAACCATTGAGGGTGCCCCGTGTCTTAACATGTCTGGAATTTGCAACTCAGGGAAGAAGGTGATTTTAGAGTTTCTTAGCAAGCTGGTAACTGGTTAGATCTGTTAGGGTGGGAATTGAAAGTCTGGGGCCTTTATTCCTTTAAAAAAAAAAGAGCCAGTGAATTCCATTTTTGAAGTTAACACGTAAGCCAATTGTCAGGTATTAATGTTCATGATTCTCCATATGGGAGTTCTCCTCCCTTGCACGCTCTTGCTTGTTTTCTCTGCTAATTCAAATTTTAGCTATCCCCTGGTTTTTAAGACTTAGTTCAAGTACAACTCCTTCTTTAAATCTTTGTAACTGACTCATGACATAGCCTGGAGGATAAGCTGGTACCACACTGAGACCTAGAACTAGACCCATCTTGACTTCTGAGCCTTGGTACTCTCGCCTGTAAAATGGGGGAACTGAAAGTGCAGGCATACCTCGCTTTATTGTGCTTCACTTCAGAGTGTTTTGCAGATACTGCAATTTTTTTTTACCAACTGAAGGTTTCTGCAGCAATCGGACAACAGATAAACTGCCATTTATCCAACAGCATTGGCAGACTTCGTGTCTCTGGGCCACATCTTGGTAATTCTTGTGATATTTCAAACTTTTTCTTCATTATTCTACTTGTTATGGGGATCTGTGATCGGTGACTTTGATGTCACTACTGTCATCATTTGAAAGCACCACGAATCGCACCCATATAACATGGCAAAATTAATCAGTAAATTCTGTGTGTGTTCTGACTGCAGAGGTGGTAGAAACAGAAAGAGAACAAGAATCAGAAATGGAGCCTGAAGACGTGACTGAATTACTGCAATCACATGATAAGCTTTAATAAATGAGGAAGTGTTTCTTATGAATGAGCAAAGAAATTGGTCTCTGGAGGTGGAATCTACTCCCGGTGAAGATGTGGTGAAGGTCATTGAAATGACAACAGAGGATTTAGAATATTACACAAATGCGATTGATAAAGCAGCGGCAGGGTTTGAGAAGATTGACTCCAATTTGGAAGAAGTTCTACTGTGGGTAAAACGTTATCAAACAGCATCACGCGCTACAGAGAAAACTTTCATGAAAGAAACAGTCCATCGGTGTGGCAAACTTCGTTGTCATCTTATATAAGAAATTGTCACCGGGGCGCCTGGGTGGCTCGGTCAGTTAAACGTCTGACTTCGGCCTAGGTCATGATCTCACCATTTGTGAGGTCGAGCCCCGCATTGGGCTCGGTGCTGACAGCTCGGAGCCTCGAGCCTGCTTCCAGATTCTGTGCCTCCCTCTCTCTCTGCCCCTCCCCTGCTCATTCTCTGTCTCTCTCTGTCTCTCAAAAATAAATAAATGTTAAAAACGAAATTGCCATAGCCACACCAACCTTCAGCAACCATACCCTGATCAGTCAGCAGCCCTCAATGTCAAGGCAAGACCCTCTGCCAGCAAATAGATTATGACTGGCCTAGAGCTCAGATGATGGTTAGCAGCTTTTAGCAATAAAACATTTTGTAATTAAGGTATGTACCTTGGGGTGTTTTTTTTTTCTCTTATATATAATGCTATTTCACATTTAATACACTACGCTGTAGTGTAAACACCACTTTTCTATGCCCTGGGAATCCAAAAAAATCACTTGACTCATTTTATTGTGATATTTGAGTTATTACAGGGCTCTAGAACCGAACCTGCAGTATCTCTAAGCTATGCCTGTATTCCATGCCTGGATGGACCACAGTTTATGTATCCATTTGCTTACTGGAGGACATCTTGATTGCTTCCAAGTTTTGGCAACTACAAGGAAAGCTGTTACAAATAACTGGGTGCAGGTTTTTGCGTAGATATGTTGTCAACTTGTTTTGGGTAAGCGCCAAGGGGTGCGATTACTGACTCACGTGGTAAGAATATGTTTCGTTTTGTAGAAAACCAAGAAACTGTCTTCCAAAGACAGTTGCATTCCACCAGCAATGAATGGGAGCCCCTAATGCTCCCCATCTCCACCATCAGTCGGTGCTGTTGGTGTTCCCGATTTGGGCCATTCTAATAGGTGTGGAGTGATATCTCGCTGCTGTTGAAATTTGCATTTCCCTTATGATGTAGGATGCAGAGCAGGTTGTGGTTGAAATATATTTCCTCGTGGAGGGAGCATAGGGGTAGGGGGTAGAGGCAGGTCTTGATAAAGGAGCATAGGCCAGAATTGGAGAACTGTAATTGCCCTGGAAGAGGTTGGCTTTCTCTGGAGGCGATGACAAGTCCCTAAAAGGGATGACATGATCAGATTTGTTTCTTAGAAAAATCACTGTGGCTACATGCAGAGCATAGACCGACCAGTCAGAAGATAGAAATCAAGGGAAGAGATGATACAAGACATGGAAGGAGGGTTGGAATTAAATGGATGGATTACAGAGCTCTTTGGGGGAGGTAAAGACAGGACTTAGACTGATGCCCTCTCTTCCAGCAAGCTCTCCCTGATAGCCCTTGCCCGCGGGACAGCAAGCCTCCGTGTGCTGTGCTTCCGAGAACCCCATTTGTGCTTCTACTGTCATTCCTCCAGCATCCAGCTTCATCCACCAGGGGGGAGTCAAGTGCAAAGAGGGAGAAGAGAGAGGCACAGAATGGAGGTCAGAATGCCTGGGTTTGTATTCCAACTCTACGACTCGTGGCTTCTGACATCTTAGGTAAATTGCTTAACTCTTCTGTCGAATCTCCATCCCCATATCTATGAAACGGGAACTGCTTAAAACCTTGTATCATAAAGTTGGTTTGAGACACGAATAGGATAGTGCCATAAAAGTGGTATAAAATAATAAACAATTGTGTCTTGCTATTATTGCCTCCACAACCCACACACGCATGTGCACAAACACATTACACAGAAGACAACAGCTTGACGTAAACAAAGATGGTATGAACTGACAGCCCAAGGCCTGACTTTGTACCTGGCTAGATCTATGACTATGGGCAGGTCAAGGTCCCCTTGAACCTTGATTAATAATAGCCAACATTGCCTACGTAGAATTTAAGCTAACGTTTTCTAAATAGAACAAGTTAGCTGTAACTGCTCTGCATGTTCGAACTGACTTAATCCACACACAACAACCTTACAAGGCAGGTACTGCCGTGATTCTTCCCATTTTACAAATGAGGACACTGAGGCACAGAGACAGTAAGTAACGGCTCAAGGCTACACGGCTAATAAGGGCTAGAGCTGGGATTCAACCCCAGGCAGTCTGTTTCAAGAGCTCAACATCCTTTTTTTAAAAAAAAAAATCTTTTTTTTTTTTAACGTTTTATTTATTTTTGAGACAGGGAGAGACAGAGCATGAACGGGGGAGGGTCAGAGAGAGGGAGACACAGAATCTGAAACAGGCTCCAGGCTCTGAGCTGTCAGCACAGAGCCCGACGCGGGGCTGGAACTCACGGACCGCGAAATCACGACCTGAGCTGAAGTCGGCCACTTAACCGACTGAGCCACCCAGGCGCCCCAAGAGCTCAACATCCTTAACCACGATGGGCCTCTTCCAGCTGTACGAGTACGATTCCACGGTGGCACCTTGCAGAGCTATTTGCACCTGGCTGTTTCACTCTTTTTAAATAGGTTATTTGCATTCTCCATCGTCATCTTTAGCTGTCTTCGAGAATTTGGTGACATGTACATTTATCTCATTAATTTCTTTGGACTAATCTTCCCATCAGTATTTCAGGGCTAGACAAACTCTCCTAAGACACGCTATGTGTCATCCCTCCCTATTTCAAATTACTTGATGCTTGGTGACTTCAGCTATTTCTCTAAGGAGCCTTGTTCCACATTTCATATTCCAGTAATTCCTTAAGTGAAACTCATTTCTAAAACCATCTTCTCAATTTCCTTTATCACTTGTTGCAGTCACAGTTTTATTTGGCCCTTCCTACGTGTTCTTAAACACAGTCACATGACCTCAGTCAGCAGCCCTTGATCCTGGTAATCCACAGCATTCCTGTTCTAATATCTAAAGGTAAATAGAAAAAGCAAACTTGACTTTAATGAATATTTCATTCAATGAATATCTATTTTTTCATGCTCTGGCACATGCACAAAAAAACATCGAATCACGAAACCTTTGCAAGCTCTTTAAAAAGTAGATATTGAGGGTGTCTGTCTGTCTGTCTGTCTCTCTCTCTCACACACACACACAGGCATGCACATTTAAAAAATTTTGGGGGGGGGGCTCCTGGGTGGCTCAGTCAGTTGAGCGTCCAACTTCGTCTCAGGTCGTGATCTCACGGCTTGTGAGTTCGAGCCCCGCGTCGGGCTCTGTGCTAACAGCTCAGAGCCTGGAGCCTCTTCAGATTCTGTGTCTTTCTCTCTCTCTCTGCCCCTCCCCCACTCACACTCTCTCTCTATCTCTCAAAAATAAACATTAAAAATATTTTTTTAATTTTTTTAAATGTTTATTTATTTTTGAGAGAGAGAAGGAGATAGCATGAGTGGGGGAGGGCAGAGAGAGAGGGAGACACAGAACCCAAAGCAGGCTCCAGGCTCCGAGATGTCAGCACAGAGCCCGACGCGGGGCTTGAACTCACAAACCGCGAGATCACGACCTGAGCCGAAGTCGGACACCTAACTCACGGAGCCTCCCAGGTGCCCCACACATGCACGTTTTTAAAATGCTCTCCCTTTAAACAGAGACCAGCGAAAACTTTTCTAAAACTCAAATAAGCACCTTTGACATTTCACCCCTGTGCTCACTCACAGCTTCAGCCTTGAGAAACCACAGGATGACACATGAAGAAGCCTTTTTGTTTTCAAAAACAGATAGTATCTAGCCCAGCAGTTTTCGACCTGGGGTGATTTGGCACCACAGGGATCATTTGCAATGCCTGGAGACATTTTATTTGTCACCACTGTGTGGGGGGGAGGGGGTGGCTACTGGCATCTAACATCCAACAACGCACAGAACAAAGGATTATCTAGCCCAAAATGTCAACAGGGTTAAACTTGAGAAACTCTTGAAGCCTCTGTCAACATTTGATACAATTTATGCTTGCACAACTCAACGTCCTCAAAATGTGCCCTTGTAATAATTATGTAACATTTCAGCCCGCGGACAACTTTGGAGCCACCAGAGGTCCCCTCATAAGTCCTTCATTCTGGAAATAAAAGCATGGACACATCAGGCTATAAAGACAAAACAGGCCCCAAAACTTAAGGAATCAGAAAAATCAGCCATCCACAAGGCCATTTTGGGAATGTTTCTAAAAACTTTTTGTGCTTAAAAACAAATAAGGCAACTTTAAAAAGCAAGCCAAATTTCTTCTCTTGTGATTTAATTTCCTGTTCTCAGAATTTCAAGTTTCTAACGCTTAGTGTCATCTGATCTCACTTTTGTCTTGATTCCGTGTTCCTATGAAAGGCTATGTGATAACAGCCCTCTTGAGTTTCTAAATGGGAGAATCTAATGTTCTGACATATGACCTAGCCTCAAAGTGCACCTCCAGATGAGATCCAAATCTGAATCATTAGGGAGAGGCTACGCAGGAGAGGAGGGTTGTGTCTTTTTAGTTCTCATGCAGAAAAATTCTATTTCTTCTTATCGACCTCATTTCCATAATGAATCACCACTGGAAGGACATGGCAGCCTCTCAGTTACCCATGGCCACAACCTTCTAAACCCAGCTTAATGGCCCTCCTTTGCTTGGCCCAGTGCCACCAAAGACTGTTGGCTCACGCCAAAATCAATCCTCTTGGCTGCTCTCTAATTTTCATTTAGTAAATTTAGAATATTATGAAGAGCTCTTCTAACCCCTCTCTGGGATAATGTCCAGGAGCCACTTTGCCCAAACAAAGTCATTGATTTTAATGGAACAAATGAGAGAGCAATTTGTATTGCATGGCACCTTGACAAAGATGGGGAAATGCTAGGACTCATTTGTCCCCAATTCTATCTCGAATGATAATAACGACTCTGCAACCAAAGCAATCTTTTACAAAAGTAAATTAGATCACGTCACTCCCAGGTTAAACCTTTTCCATAGTTTTCCATTACTGTTAGAAGAAACTCTGAAATCTGTCGTGCAGCCTATAGAAGAAGACCATTCCCTAGGCCCTGCCTTTCTTGCCAGTCTCAACGTACTCCCTCTCCATCAAATTCTGTGCTCCCTTATTCTGGATCTCTTCAAGTCCTCTTCCCTCTTCCTGGAAAGCTCATGCTTCCCGTGCCTGCCCCCTTGCTTTGCTTAGCCGATCCCTTCGCATGTTTCAGATCATGGCTTCAATTCGTTCCCTCAAAGAAGTCCTTTCTGCTTGAATTACGTCTGCTGAAAATTCCATTGGCCAAAGCAAATCATATGCCAAGTTGGAAGCCAAAGGTGAGGATATACACTATGATGAGGCCAAGGCAAAGAGTAAGGATGCAGGGCAGAGGGAGGAATTGGGGCCATTTCTGTAATCACCGCCAACCTCTTCCAGGTGCATACAAGTGATGATCAGGCACCGCCTCACGATGGTTCGTGTGTACCGATGCTCATCTGGACACAGTCAACTCATTTAGACAGCTGAAGAGTCGTCTGTTTCCAGTTCCTTGTCTATACTTGTCCTCCACCTGAAGCCCTATTACACCTACAACACCTTAATCAGATCTGGTAGATTTCCCCTTTTCTCCACGTACCTCCACAATGCATTCTTTCTTTGAAATTCCACTGAAATCCAATCTATTGAAGGAATTAAATACAGGAGACCAGGGGCAGGTCTGAAACACAGAGGCAGCCATGTACCTGAGAAAGACAGCCCTATTGGAGCCAATCCCGATATTCTCAACTGGTCGTAAGCAAAGCTGACAAAAGAAACAAAACGAACTAGGCTCAGACAAGGCCACCCCGTGAGCATGTCTGGCACGAGGCCAATCCGCAACCACAAAAATGATTAAACATTCCTCTCTTATGATCAACATGAGTGACTGCCGCTTCTTTACCAATGACCACTCAAGCCTTGCTTTAATCCTCCCGTCTTGTCTCCTAGATAAACATTATTAAAGTACCCAATCCTCAAATTGTCACAGCTCCTTGAAAACAGGCAAGCTAGAAGAGGCTCTGATTTCTTAAATCCTCCTTAAGGATTTCACCTAAGCCCTCTAAGGAGGCCTTCCCAGACCCCTCTTACTGAGATGTCCATGGTTCTTCCAGGGAATGGTACTTCTTGTGGCAACAAGAACAATAAACCTGACATTGTTTGACTCTAGCTGTGTTCTTGGGGTGTTTGTTCGGTAAGCTTCAATACCTTTAGGTAACTCATTCCCATTCAAAGGGTTAAGTGCTCTGACATAGGCCTGGTTTGAAACACACTGAATTTCAAGCACTGCTCAAGAGCACAAAGAAGATTTAAATAATATCACCAAGTGAATTTAGGATTTACCCAGGCTGGGCAATGTGCTGAGACCAGACAGATGCAGGAAGCATTTGCTGATAACACACAATGTCCCTTTTCTGTAAGTTCTGAATAGAATAGTCATAATGTATTCAGAGTGACTGAATTTATTCTCCCATTAGTGCCTAGACTCCAACAAGATAAAGCGAGTTTCCATAGGCTAAAATGTGGATTTTTTTTCTCCCCACATTAGCTGCTTTTAAGACTCAAACCTGCGTCTAGTAAGCAAAATCAGTTCTTATGGGGGCCCAGAGACTCATTCTTTAGAGTTAGTGTGGCCCGAATTCCTGGTTCATTTACCTTCACATTTTTTCCAATAAGTATTTTGTACTTTCTTACATGACACTGCTTTCATTTTCGGTCATTGAGGAGTGGAAATGAGCAGTAAATTCTCACTTCTGCCAATTTTCCAGATGCCATCAAAATCGTACACTATCATATTACCAGGAGACACATGCGCATTATTGTAGAAATGTCATTAATCATAGTATTATCAGTAATTGGTATATTTTCTCAAAATAAATTTTATTTGGGGAAAAAAACAGATGTGTATTCAGTATCAGCCTGAATACTTTACCAGATAAGAACTGTTAAATCCTATCGAAATATTTCCCCAGGTAGTCAACCAAAAGAGCTCTAGAAGCAACAACCTACTCTTCCAGCATATGCGAAGCTCTCCCGTTCGAGAAATGAAGATGACCGTTTTTTACTTCAATGAGGAAATGGGTAGGTGAGTCACTTTCAAATACTGACGGAGCTTTTATGGATGTTACCACAGAGGTCTGAGCTCCAGTTTTCTCACTTGGCTTTCCCTTCGTCATTTCTTAATTAAAAAGAAAATTGTGCAAATGTGGTAGACATTAGGGCTGTAGGCAAATTCACCTCTCTCTGGGCACAGGGTCTGTTTGTTATTTCCCTACCCGCTGGGACTCAGGGTGGCCATGAGACTCGCTTTGACCAATGAAATTCAAAACTGTGTTAATTTTTGAATGTGTGTTAATTCCTTCCAAGAGAAAGGCTCTAGACGGCCCCCGCGAGACCGCGTAAGACAGCCCCCGTGAGACCACGTATCATCTCTTTCCTCTTGCCATGGTGACGAGTGAAGCTGTTTGTCATCCCAGGCATAACCTAAACCATGCCAGCAGATAGGCGTTTTATTGTTAAAAAAGTAAGGCTTTTTTTCAAACAATATAAAGATATATAGAGCTTCACTTGCCAACACATTAGCCACTAGTCACACATGGCTATTTTGATGGGAAAAAAAAGAGTTAAATTAAAGATTCATTTCCTCAGTCACGCTACCCACATTTCAAGTGCTCAACAGTCACACGTCACTAGGGGCTACTGAATGGGACAGCACAGGTACAGAAAGTTCCGCTGGGCAGCGCTAAAGAGTTGGACAGCAAAGTACCCAAATCACTGTCCCCACACCCCTTCACCAACCCCTCCCTAAATGCCACCACTCCTTACGGATTGTCCTTCTTCTACCTTATATTACTTTTCCTATGGTTTCACATTATAAATATAAATACATCCACATACATACATATACATGGTGCTTGGTGACCAGCCTTTTTAATTCAGCCAATAAAAGGTCCCGGAGATCGTTTTTTTCCTGCTGGATATTTCGGTGGTTTCTACAAGTAACCACTTCTTAGCATATTGATAGGGATCCTTCTAGCTCTTCGTCCGGGAATTTTTTTCTACCTTGACATAATATATAATATGTATTATACTGTGATTTCTTTTTCCAGTTAAGTAACAATAAGATTTGGAGTTTATTCCATTCATTTATATTCTCCTAAACCTTTTCTAATAATTTTGTCATTTTGATTTTACGTTTAGCTCTCAAATCCAACTGACATTTAGTTCTTCGGAAATAAACAAATAATTGAAATAAAGATAGAAAAATGACAGTGGTGTGAATTAGGAATCTAAAATATTGGTTTTCCACATAGAGAGCAAATCATATCAATTTCGTTTTCTAACTACTCTATAATACTTAAAACTAACAGAAATGGATTAATAGAACAGAAAAGAGAATTCAGAAGCTGATGCATGTTTATTTGAAGTCCTGTGGCTTCATAGGGCACTTATAGTTTGTTTCTGATATGGCCAGTTATCCTCAATATTCTTTTTAAAAATCTCTCTTGGTTCCTTTCATTATATTTTCACTTTTATATGAATTTTAGGGTTGAATTGCCCCCCCTTCCTTTTACCATTTCTTGTTGGACTTTTGAGTTGGAAAGCACATTCAGAAACATGGCATGACTACATTTTTCAGGTATTATTTAATATCCTTCAGTAAATAGTTCTTTTTTAATTTCTTCAGCTAAATCTTACAACTTGCATTAGATTTAGCCCTGGTTTTATTTATTTTTACTGTATTTGCTATTGTTGATATTGTGAAACTAACTTTTTAAAATGCCATTTTCAGATAGGTGATTGGTAGTATAAGAAGGCTATTAATGTTTATATTTTTATTTTCAATTTCTTTAACTATATGAACATTATTCATAGGTTTAATCATTTTTCAGAGAAACCTTTTAGATTTTTCAAAACAGATAATCAGTATTATCTTCAGGCAAAGACACTTTTCTCTCTTCTTTCCAATATTTATGCCTTTTATATCTTTTCCCTGTGTTCCTGCTTTTGGACATTTTTGAAGTACCTGAATGTTAAGATTATCTATTTACGTCCTCTTTATTTTTCTTGCTATCACACTCGTTAAAGGATAGACTGTTTGGGAGATCTTTTAAAAGAATCAGGTTTGTGGGGGTGCCTGGGGGGCTCAGTCAGTTGAGCATCCAACTTCAGCTCAGGTCACGATCTCACAGTTTGTGGGTTCGAGGCCCGCATCAGGCTCTGTGCTGACAGCTCTGTGTCTCCCTGTGTCTCTATTCCTCCCCCCGCTCATGCTCTCTCTCTCTTAAAAATAAATAAACATTAAAAAAAAATTTTCTAATCAGGTTTGTGTTCTATTGATTAACTCTATAATTTTTGGAAAAGTACCATTAACATCTGCTTTGCCTTTATATTTATTTTTCCAGGTTTTTCTGTTCTTTTATTGGGTTTTAGATTTCACTGCTAATTTCATTTTCTCTGCTTCTCTAGGGAATGTATTTATAACTGCCTATTTTTCTTCGAGCACTTTTTTGGCTGTACTCCACATTTTTTTTTCAATCATTAAATAGATACATTTTACTCAAAACCAGTATACCAAAGCTTAATTTCCATGATTTCAAAATCAAGTTGATTGTAGTGCAGATCGCTGTGGGCTTTGTCCCCTCCTATTTTCTGCTTTGGACCCATTTTTATATTTTGTACTTGTGGTTACAACGCCCGGGAAAAAAAGTTTCTGCAGATAGTCTTGTCTGACCACTCTGGACTGGTGAACTGTTAGTCTGGTGTAGGCATCTTCTCTATCTTTTTTTAAAATGTTTTTTATTTTGAGAGAGAGAGAAAGAGGGTATGCAAGAGAGTGGGGGAGGGGCAGAAAGAGAGGGAGAGAGAAAATCCCAAGCAGGCTTCTCGCTGTCAGTACAAAGTCCCCCTCAGGGTTCGATCTCATGAACCGTGAGGTCATGACCTGAGCCGAAATCAAGAGCCGGAGGCTTAACCGACTGAGCCACCCAGGCGCCACCTTCTTCTCTTTGATGTCCTCATGACTCCAGAGTCTGTCACCCATGGCACTTGCCCACGGCCACAATCTTGGAATGAAGTAAGTTGCATCCACAAATTCTCCCCATAGACAAGCTTCTCTACCAATGACAAGTTTTGTTCTGTTCTTGGGAACCATCAAAGTCAAGAGGGTCCACATTATAGCAATGTCTACAATCTTGTCCTTAACTAATCAAATCTAAGCACCAAGGAGGAGAAAAGATCACGGGGAAACCAGCTGCTGTGTTTTCACCCTGTTCCTCACGATACGTTTTATCTTTTCGTACTTGAACGACTGTGCCTGACCAAAGCTTCACACGATCATCAAAAACCTCTTGCCAGACTATGGGTCCCTTGTTTGTGGTTGACACAAAACCCAAAAGCTCCTGAATGCAGAAAGATTCTAGTCTTCTAAAGTCTTCGCCAAAGCCTTTCTGCTTCATGAAATAATTCGATTTTTGGATTGGATTCTCAACATTGAAATTCCACTTTGTCACCTCCCAAGTGAATGAAGTGATCTGGAAACACTGTACTAACTTTGAAAAATTTTAGACAGGGAGCTCTAAGCTGAATTCAGAATAGAGTTTATAGCTCTAAAGATCCCAGACTGCTTAGGTCTCCCCAAGAATGTGTATGTCCAAGGCTATAAAGCTCTGGTATGACTCGAATCCCTCACAACCAGGCATACTCGATCGCCATGGAGACATCATTTGGTGTATAAACACGAGACAAAGAATGTCTTCTTTGGTGCCTAACTCAGGGAAAGCAGCATCTGATAAGGGAAAGGCTGGTCATCAACCATGTGCCAGTGCAGAACATTAAACTCATTAAAGGCTATGGCAGCCTTGTAGTACTCCCAAACTCTGATGGCCTTGAGGAAAACCACTGGTCCTTTCACAAGCAAAATACAAGAGTCATCTGAAGAGCCATTGGGGAAAACATCACACTCTGAGTCAAGGGCAAGTGAGACTAGAAGTTGCTGTAACTCGACCGCAGTATTACGTTTAGCAGGGCCGCGACACCACTTGTAGAAGCCAAAAATATCGTCATGGTATCATCGAAACACTTCAACTTTTTGTTTTCATTCCAGTTAAACACAGTGTTATATTAGTTTCAGGTGTACGATATAGTGATTCAACACTTCCATACGTCACCTGGTGCTCATCAGGACAAGGGCATTCCTCAATCCCTTCTTGCAGGAGGGAGCGGGCCGGGCGGCAGTGGACGAGGGGCTGTGGCTGACGAAGTTCCAGGGGGAGAGGTGCAGCAGCTGTGGACACATCTGTGCCAAGAGTGGCACAGGCCACAGAGCCTTGCCCGTGGGCGGAGACGGGGGTGGGGGCCAGTGCCACCAGCAGCGCTGGTTTTTTGTAGGACTCTCATGACCTTGATGAACCTTATAATTAAGAAGTAATTCAGGTTAGGGGCGCCTGGGTGGCTCAGTCAGTTAAGCGTCCGCCTTCAGCTCAGATCGTTGTCTCACAGTCCGTGGGTTCAAGCCCCATGTCGGGCTCTGTGCTGACAGCTCGGAGCCTGGAGCCTGCTTTGGACATGGATCTGTTGTCAATATGATCTCTCTTTCTCTTACTACTTTTGGCTTTCACTTTTACAAATATTAATAATTCTGCCCTTGTTTATTTCTTTCATTCTAGCATTTTATGATAGATCTTTTCTAACCTTTACTTTTTCGCCTGTTATTTCGCCTGAAGTCTACTTTTAAAATTACTCAACCAATCTGTTTTTCCTTTTTAAAAATTTTTTTTTAACATTTATTTATTTTTGAGACAGAGAGAGACAGAGCATGAACAGGGGAGGGGCAGAGAGAGAGGAAGACACAGAATCTGAAACAGGCTCCAGGCTCTGAGCTGTCAGCACAGAGCCCGACACGGGGCTCGAACTCACGGACCGTGAGATCGTGACCTGAGCCGAAGTCGGCCGCTTAACCGACTGAGCCACCCAGGCGCCCCTGTTTTTCCTTTTTTATTTTTTATTTTTTTTTCAACGTTTATTTATTTTTGGGACAGAGAGAGACAGAGCATGAACGGGGGAGGGGCAGAGAGAGAGGGAGACACAGAATCGGAAGCAGGCTCCAGGCTCCGAGCCATCAGCCCAGAGCCCGATGCGGGGCTCGAACTCCCAGACCGCGAGATCGTGACCTGGCTGAAGTCGGACGCTCAACCGACTGTGCCACCCAGGCGCCCCTGTTTTTCCTTTAAAAAAAAAAAAAAGTTGTATTTAACCCATCTACATTTAATGCAACTGTTAATATCCTTGGGTTTATTCATGCCATCTTATTTCATTTGTTCTACTTACCATGACTTGCCCTTATTTCTTCTTTTTCCTTCCTTGCCTACTGTTGTGCCGATACCTATGCTTTGTTCCACTTAATTTTCTTCTAGTAATCGCGAAACGGCCATCATTTTTCTATTTTGCTACTTGCTGCTTTTATATTTTTAGCAAATGCATACCTAACATTGTAGTATTTTAGTTGCAACCAAAGGCAATGGGTATCTAAATCTTCCTCCCCATCAAAACGGAAATCTCACTTCGTTCTCTAACCCTTTCATTTCCCTTCTGACATCTAGGATTTGGATCCTGGGTTGTATCATTAGTGTTATTATTATCATTTGACTTTTGCATCCATAATCATGTGCAGTGATCAGTAGCTTTTTCTGGTACCATGCTGACCTCTGTGATTCTTCAGCTACATCTCTCTCTTGGCATCCGTTTTTATTCTGGTGGCACTGTAAGATTTTTTTTTAATGTTGATTTTTGAGAGAGAGAGAGAGAGACAGAGCATGTGCGGGAGAGGGGCAGAGAGAGAGAGAGAGAGGGAGACACAGAATCCGAAGCAGGCTCCAGGCTCTGAGCTGTGAGCACAGACCTCAACGCGGGGCTCGAGCTCATGAACCTGAGATCATGACCTGAGTCCGAAGTCAGATGCTTAACTGACAGAGCCACCCAGGTGCTCCTGTAAGTAACATCTTTAACTAGCACTTTCAAAGTACCTCTGCGAGTCTCTGCATATCTAAAAAGTCTTAATTTCTCTTTTTTTAAGTTTATTTTTTAATTTATTTTGAGAGAAATAGAGAGAGAATCCCAGGCAGGCTCCGCACTGTCAGTGCAGAGCCCGAAGCGGGGCTCGATCTCACAAACCGTGACATCGTGACCTGAGCCGAAACCAAGAGTCTGACGCTTAACTGACTGAGCCACCCAGGCTCCCCAAAAGTCTTAATTTTGCTTGACACTTGAATGGTAGTTCGCCAGGTTATGGGATTCAAAATCTAAAATCATTTCCCTCAAGTTTGTCAAAATACGTGGCAAGAGGGAAGGTTAGAAGAAAACTAATGTTTATCTAGGGTGGGCCATCATAATAACCCGAAAGTAGAGGTAGTTGTCCGCTCTTTTCACATCAGTGGAAACTCAAGAACAGAAAGGTTTTCTCATGCGCGAGCTGCACAGCAAGTGAGCAAAAGGGATACTTTCAGCCCAGTGTTCTTGGACCTCAAAGCCCTACTCCCAGTCTAGACCGCTGCCTTCCCATAGAAACAGAAGGCAAGCCACATGCATAATTTCAAATCTCCTAGTAGTCAGATTTTAAGAAGTAAACAGGTGGCATTCATCTTAATACTTTATTTAGCTCAATTTATCCAAAAAAAGCATGCTCATTTTGGTATGTCATCAGTGTTAAAAAATGATCGGGGAGATACTTGGCTTTCTTCCTACTGACTCTTTAGAGTCTCGTGTGTCTTTTACCCTTACGGCCCACCTCCGTTTGAAATGGCCACATTTCATGCCCTGCACGACGACACGGGGCTAACGAGCCACTGTACTGGACGGTCCAGCTCTGTGCCATGCTGCTTTTGAAAGCAAACGCTTTCCAACACTGATTGAAAGCGTCCTGTGTGGGTGATTTTTCCATCCCAGTTTGAGATGAGGAAATCTGGCTCTCCCTGGAAATAATTTTACGGCTATTTTTTGCCGATTGCAGATACACCACTAATTCCCCCTCGGTGCTCATCCTCATTATGTAGCGTGGCCTCTCCTCGTGGTCTACACAGCCAAAAGTCAGAAGCGCCTTCTTAAAGCCAACCGTTAATCCATTCAAAAGACAGATTAAACAGTTCCCCCCCATCTAATGCCCGCTGGGTGTATATTTCTATACCCGCCTGACTTCCTTTTTTAGGCAAATACCTGGCCCAGTTCAAACAGGCTCTTTATCACTCTTGGGACAGCACTGGGGCTGGGGCAAACATCCCATAGGTTTCCTTTAGTCAGCCCCCAAGAGTGTTATGAGAAGGAAATAACACACACACAGCAATTTATTTTAAATCTCTGAAGCATCCACCATTTCACATTCTCTTCCGCCAGAATTCCTACCAAAATTAATCTCCCAGGCCCCTCACACTGTCTCCCCAGAGCCTCATATAACTCTAGCAGTATCAACTTAGAAACTGGAGTTTTAGATAATAAAGGCTACCCTCCCTCAATGGAGGCTATTACAGATTGACGGGCTGGGACAGTAGAGGTTGGATATCAGCATTTGGGGCTCCAAATGGCAGCTTGACTTACACGACAGTCAGCAGAGAACAGCTGTTCCAGGCCCAACCAGAAACCCTTGGGATCAACATTTTGCAGCTCTGTCTTACTTTAGAGTTGTATGGTCTTGGGCAGGTCACTGAATCTCTCTACCCCTTACTTCCTTCATCTCCATATGAGGACCATGATGTCTATTCCGTGGGTGGTTGGTAAGATGAACGGATATGATGTATCGAAAGGTTCATTATAACTCCCCCAATAAGTGTCAGCTGAAAAATAGTTAAGAGTTAACATTTTATGTTTCCAGCTTTACTGAGGCATAACTGACAAGAGAAATCATATATATCTAATGAGTAAAATGAGATTATTTGAAATACATATACTTTGTGGAACGATTATCACAATCGAGTTAATGAACGCATTCATCACCTCACATAGTTACCGTGTGTGTGTGCGTGTGCCTGCGTGCTGAGAACACTTAGGATCTACTCTCCTAGCAACTTTCAAATACACAACATGGTATTAGTAACTAGAGTCACCATGCTGTATATTAGATCTCCAGGCTTATCCATCTTACAGCTGAAGGCTTGTACCCTTTGGCCAGCATGTGCCCATGCCCCCCACCCCCAGACCCCCGTGGCTAACATTCTACTCTCTAATTCTATGAAATTGTTTTTTTTTTTTTTTTTTAAGATTCCACATACAAGAGATGACACAGTATTTGCCTTTCTCTACCTGGCTAATTTCACTTCTTGCTTACGCTCAAATGCTGGCTTTGCCGCTTTGAGATCGTGGACATGTTTCTTCCTTTGCCAAGACTCCGTTTCCTTGACTTTAACCTCATAGAGTCAAGGCCTTGGTCTCGCGAGGCTATGGTTGGACTTGAATAAGGGAACATATGGAAAGTTCTTTGCACAACATGAGCCACGCATTAAGAGCTTCAAATATTGGAGCTCTCGTTATCATGGACTAATGTGATATTATAGTGACAATATTTCCACCATGATGTTTTAAGAAGTGAAGACTAATTCTAAATGACATTCCTAGGAATGTCACCGGCATACCGCGAACTCTTGAAGATACCATATGAATAACCAACTGGTGACCTGCAGACAGGAAGGCGTTTCACTTATTTCGAAAGGGGCTGATGAGGACACTGGGCAGAGGCCACAAGACTTTGAAGACAGCTTGTTAGGAAAGGTGTGTGGAGCGCCACGCCTGCCTGCCTAGAGCAGCCTGCTGGGGTTGACGGGCCACCTGGCATCGCCGGTCCATGTTCCGCATCCTCACGTGCTGTCATTTGTCTCTGTCACTTCCAGTCTCCGGGTGGCATCTGCTCACCTCACTCAAGGTGCACGCCACCCTGACCCCTCCGCCCCCGGTGTCGGCTTAACCCCTTTGCTCTCTGCCTGAGTCTGCTGGGCCATGAGCGCCATGAGCCTTGGGTGGATTCTCCTCCAGCCCCCCCAATGAGAAAATGGTATTTATTTCAGCAAATCAAAGGTGGGCCCCTTATGACGTGCGCATCAGGAAAGCAGAGAGATCTTATCTCTTTGGCTTACCTGAAATTTGTGCCGCAAAGGAGCAAACATTAGAGACCCAACTGAGGGTTGCTGGAGGGGAGGTGGGGGAGGGGAGGGTCTAAATGGGTGACGGGCGTGGAGGATGAGCGCTGGGTGTCCCGTGTAAGAGATGAATCACTGGGCTCTACTCCTGAAGCCAAGACGACCCTGTATGTTAACTAACTTGAATTTACATTTAAGACAATAAAAACGTTTAAGAAATGAGCAAATGCGGGCATGTGCCAACTGATTTCAATCTATCTACACGGTGTTTCCTGTTTTCTGTTGCTCCCAGCGTCTCCCAGAAAGTCAGGGCCATTAGCCATGAAAATGCATCCGGCACAGGAGCAGCTTGTTAGAGGACAGCGACAGCAGGATGTACATAAAACGCCTGAAAGAAAGCAGGCCCCTCAAAGCAGAGGGCTTCCCCTGGGGAAAGTCGGGCTGGCAAGCTGAGGAACACACTCCATGTGCCTCGTCTGCCACCATCAGCCGCAGCCACCTGTGACAAAATGTCCCCACCTTTCCAGGCGCCGCAGGGCGAGGCTCTCCCCAGCTGTGTGCTGCTCTTTTTCACGTCTCCCCGCTTGTAATCTCATTTTCACTCTCTCTTCTCCTGTTCCTTGTCGGTTTAATTATTCATTCGACAACCATCCCCTTAGCACTGTGAGAGACCATGTTCTCCCCGGTTCCCGAAATGGCCTTCCTGGTCTACCGGCACCCAGATCACGGAAGCTAACAATTAAAATGCATATTCCTGGGCTTTTCCCCAGCTCTGCTGAATGAAATCCTCCCATGTGCAAAGCTCAAGGACTCGAATTTGGGACAAGCCCTCCGAATAGTATTGCGATACATGGGGGAGTGTGGATGCCAGTCATATGGATTTCCCTTCTGTTCTACCTTTCTCCTATAGCAGGATCTCTCCAGCATCAGTCAAGTCTGCACAATGCCCGGTTCCCCACGCCATCGACTAGACAAGGGAAGACTAGCTGCTTTAACACATCCATCCCCCAGAGCTTGTGGCTTAACACAGTAACACGTTCCTCCTCCCCAGAGCACATTTCAATGCCGGGCAACCAGTCATGCAACTTC
Organism: Lynx canadensis; assembly: GCF_007474595.2. Lineage (NCBI taxonomy): Eukaryota > Metazoa > Chordata > Mammalia > Carnivora > Felidae > Lynx > Lynx canadensis. The sequence goes on from NC_044321.2 coordinate 11,376,194, forward strand.
CCTCAAGGTGGCGATTCAGGGCTCAGACTCCTTCCATCTTGTGGCTGCATTATCTTCAAGGGGTAGCTCCCAAAATGCCCTCCACAAGGCGCCCCCCACATTCGAGCCATCCAGAAGAGGAGTATGGAGGACTGCGAGGGAGTTGGGTCCATTTCATGAGTTGGGGCTGGAGGTGGTATTTTCCACTTCCGTCTACATTCTGCTGGTCACCCGGGGTCACACAGCCACAACTAACCTCGAGGAACGTGGACAAGTGGTCTAACCATGTGCACAGAGAGCAGAAGATCTTGAAGAAAACTTATCAGTGTCTGTTTCATGCAGCTCATTAAAAAATGTTTTTCAGTATTGAGGTTCCTCCCCAAATTAAAAATAGAAAAAAAATTAAAAACAGGAATACTACGTGATGCAATAATTCCACTACTGGTTATCTACCCAAAGAAGACAAAGACACTAATTCAAAAAGATGTATTCACCCTGTGTTGATTGCAGCATTGTTTATAATAGTCAAGATACGGAAGCAACCTAGTATTCGTTGATAGATAAGGAAAACACGGTGTGTGTGTGTGTGTATGTGTGTGTGTGTGTATACACATACAATGTAATATTATGCAGCTATAAAAAAGGATGGGATCTTGCCATTTGCAACAACATGGATGGACCTAGAGGGTATTATTTCCCTAAGCGAAATAAGTCAGACTGAGGAAGACAATACCACATAATTTCACTCATGTGTAGAATTGAAAAAAAACAAATGAATAAAGAAACAAAAAGCAGAATCAGACCTATAAATACAGAGAACAGGCTGAAGGTTGCCAGAGGGGAGGAGGGAGGATACCGAGCAAAATGGGTGGAGGTGGGGGGGAGGTGCAGGCTTCCAGTTATGGAATGAGTAAGTCACAGGAGTGGAAGGTACAGCGGCAGGGAACAGAGTGAATGACGTCATCGTCACAGCGTTGCACGGTGACAGATGATAGCGACACTTGTGGTGAGCACAGCATAACGTATAGAGAAGTCGAATCACTGTCGTCCGCCTGAAACCCATGTAGCATCGTGTGTCAGCTCTACTCAAAGAAAAACAATGTGTTGAATGGTTTTTCGGCACCAGTGGAGAGTAGCTGCAAACCGAACGAGCTATCCAGAGACTGGAGACCTTCCCTGGGACGGGCCGCGACTGCTGATGCTGGCACGATCCTTGCCAAAGAACAGAAACGAATCAATCTAGTCGATCCGTTCTCTGCCTACTCCAACCCTCTGCAGGCTTCTGGGGCCACGCTGGGCCCTGAAGGTGAGCTGCAGCCTTACTGGGAAACTGAGGGCCAGACATCTCAGATGTCCTCCAGATGGCTTGAAAAATTTACCAATGGGAAATCTGACCAGAGTTGATCCATATACTAAGACTATTCTTGTCAGGCAGGAGCATTCCAGGGAGGCCTGGTCACCAAAAGTATACAATCGAGAGTCCATTACACTGATAGGATCCCGAAGCAAATCCAAAGCCCAGACCCTTGAAAGCTGTGATAAAATGAACAGATAGAATAACGCAGAAAAGTCAGAAGTCATCATCCGAGCCCCTTCACTCTGAGGCTGTGAAAGGACCATCAGAAAAGCGAGACCTTGGTGCTCCGTGATTTAAAAAAAGAGCAAACCTACGGCAGGTGACTCTCAATCATGAGATGGGCGGGTGGTAACAATGAGAAAGGCACCAGTGTGCTCCTGTTTGACATTACAAACTGGAGTGTTCTGGGAGGAATCTGTTTCTGTTGTCGTTGAACTCAAAAAGACGCTACAGCTCCATTTTGGCAAGAAACAGGGGGGAATGGTCTTTATTAAAACCCCAGCAGAGCCAAGAGTTCACTCAATGGCGGTGATGACAAGATCTGAGAAAAAGCACCAGGCGATAGTCATTAGGAATGAATGAGTGAGTGGAAAGAATGGGATGGGGAAGGAGGAAAAGCCAACATCCAGGTGCCTTACTGAAGTCACTGCTGTGTGGAATGGGGGCTCCATTCTGCTGGAGAGGCAGAAAAAAATGACCACCCTAAAGGTGGGGCGTCAGAGAATTTATACATTGGCTTCTTTCCCTCATGGTGGGGGTACTTTCCTCATATTTCTGGGCTATGCTTGTGCAAGGGCCTACTGAGCTTCCAAGATGTCAGAAGAGACCCTGAAGCAGAAGGCAGGAGAGGGAGGCGGGGCCTTGTAAGGGCAAGCCGAGTCTAGATTGGCAAGGAACTGTCCATCTCAGCTGCCTCTGAAATCAGAGGTCAGCCAAGTGGACGTGACACAGTTATTAGATGCATCTTCCAAAAGAGGACCCTGAGCTTCACCCTGGTTTCTTCTTGAAAGAACGGCCATCTCTACTCCCTCACCTACCATTCGATTTCAACCTACCCCCGTTTCTTTTCAACCCACCACGATCAAATTTCAAACTCAGCGAAGCCGAGTTACTGTCTGATTATTGAACTGGTGGCTGCCAAACCAGATAGTCACTTCTCAGGACTTGTTTGGGGGTGTTGGTATTAAGGGGGCATCTACAGCTGTGGGATTGCATAAGGGTACCTTGGACTTTACCTTGTGCCTCGAGGACTTGTCTGTTTCCCAGAATCTCCAAATATGTTGCTAGAAAATGTCTTGGGCTTTCATCAGCAAAGGTCAGAGCAGGAATTGTTAGCAGGCAATAAACGCCATAACGGTTGAATACAGGGGTCATGGATTCTGTGGCAGGAAAGGGATCACGAGAGGTGATAAAGGACGGCCCGTCATTACCAGTTCGCCCTACTGCTCAGCCCGGTCTGAGTCACATCACCGTCTCCCACACCTGTGTGACAATGTGTTTCCTTCCCTCCTACCGTTTCCATTGTCCCACCATGGCCCTTCTTTGCCATGGGGCTGGGCGGACCACCTCTACCTCTGACTGGAATATTGGTTGGAAACCCATTTGTCACCCAGCTGCCCCACCATACGAGTTATGACTGCACACAAGTCCTTTATTTGGACAGGAGCTGAAAATAATATTCATTAGGAGAAGGACGACGTCTATCAGCATGCACGCTATATCGCGGTTGACATGTGATAGATCAACGTTCATGGATAGAGGATCAATATTTCAGTACAAGATGAACTGAACAAAGCTCCAAGCATGGGTCCTTCTCCGGCTGGTGCCAGAGCCTTCCACAGAACCCTCCCTGATCTTGGCTGCCCCTTTTTAGCCAAGAGAAACATGAAAGCAGGACAGAGCTGAATGACTTCTGCGAGGCAGTCTGAAGTCAGGAGCAGAGTTATAGTTGGAAGATATGTCAGAACAGACAGAATGGTACCCCTTTTTCTTCTCTTCTCGACCTGGCCGCTTTGCTCCTCCTTCGAGACCCTCCTCTCTGTAAGCCTGACACTACCCCGAAGCTGTGCACACCTTCGTCTGCACTCACATTCTGGGCCAGTGTTCTTCACTGCGGGTGGGGAGGTCTGTCCTGAACATTGGAGGATGTCCAGCAGCATCCCTGGCCCCTACCCGCTAGATGCCTGGAGCGTCCAGTTGTGATAGCAAAAATATCGCCAGACACTCAAATGTCCCCTGGGAAGGGGCTAAGTACCCCCTCGCCAGGAAGTCAGGGAGCCCATGAGGACCCCAGGAGATTCCACTGCATTGTGCAGGCTGGACAAAGTGCTTCTGGAGTCAACGGTGGACGTCAGCCCTGAACTTAGACGACTGTCAGACGTGGTTAGAGCCCAGACCGGTAGCTGAAAGCCAACCAAGGCGCGTCTTTCTCAGCAGCCGGGGCGTGGTTGAGCAGACCCCTTTTCTTTATTTAAGTGGAGCCTTCCGCCCAAAGCATTTCTGAATAGCCAAGCCCTGTAAACAGATTTCTGCTTACCTGACAGGGAAAAATCAGCAGAGGTGTGGGTTCCCCGCTGCGCTCACACATCTAAAGCTTTGGTTTTACCGCAGCAATAACAAGCTGATGCCAGGTCACCCGTGACCCGCTAATGGGGTGCGTTTTCATATTTATCTGCTTGCACATTGTCTGTGGCCTCTTTGGGAACGCTCCCTGATTGCTCTCCAATCACTTCCCGCCCCTTTCGAGAACATTAGGTATTAATTCAAGCTTGTCAAATCTTATATGATATATTCCATTCAGGAGCTAATACCTCATCAACCTTACCTGGCACGGAAAATTCAATTTCTCAAGGTACCAGCTGTTATCCTGGAGACCTCGCATATCTGTTTGGAACAGCTAATAGGAAATGTTCTTGCTGAGGGTTTTTGGTTTTTTGTTTTTTGCAGCTGGTAAAGTTCTCTGCATTGCATCTGAAGCATACACCTCCGTGAATCCCCCCAAAATTAACAAAATGAATAAATTTACGGCCTAGAAACTTAAGTGCTTTTCTGTTATCACCCTAAATAGCAACAAATGAAATAAAACACAATGCATACGTGCAAGGTACAGGGTTCTTCAAAAGACATTTTTTTTTAATGTGAAGGTTGTTGATGCTTAGTTTCAAAAACAAAACAAAACGAAACAAACAAAAAAAAAAAACAAACCTAGACTGTGGAGTGCTATTGGATGCGATTGGAGGCACATATTGTTGAGTAGCCAACCGACGTCGTTTCTGTGTTTTAGCGGTTACCCGTGTGGAAAAGCCAACCCATAGAGATACATTATCGCAAACGAAATTCAACTTCCATAGCTCATTTTATAAGGTCAAGATAATCTTCTCTCGAAGACATCAGAATTCTCCAGAGCTTGTTTTAAATAGTAACTCTAAGCTGTCATTAGCATTGCTATTGTTGTTATTATTATTTATTTTGTCAGTAGTACTGTCGGGTGTTTTTCATTGAGGTATAATTGCCACGTAACATTAGTTTCAGGTGGACAACATAACGATGTATCCTCACCACATAGTTTCGATTTTTCTTCTTATAAGGAGAGCTCTTAAGATTTACTCTCTTAGCAACTTTCAAACTGACCCTCCTAGAGCTTTCTGACTTTAACTCTAGTTGTGAAAATATCCAGCTTCGTCATTTGATCTGGCAGGTTAACAACTAGAGCAATTTCAAAGACGGGAGACACATAAAAGACACTTCGGATTGTTTGTAACAACTTATAATGGGATATAAAAATATCTGGGAGGTCCGCGCATGGCAGAGTTAACGAGGACTGCTAATACTACTCTGGGTGCCTGAATGCCTAATTGAAAGAAATGTTCCATTTCAGTTACATGGTATAAAATAGAGATATTTTAAGAAAATGTAAATGTATAGGCCTCTTGAGCTCTATCCATCAACTCCCAGGTTAAGAATTCCGGTTCTAATGGACATCGCAACAGGAAGGTAAAGCAAGGCAGATTCCAGAAACATTTCAGACCACATGACTCAGATTTCCACCCAGCATCTCCACCTGACCTCTTCAAGATCGTCTACTGAGTTTCCCCATCGTTCATTCAGACTTGACCTCAGAAACCCCCCCCCTTGCTTTTCCACGAACACGATCCTGCCTCAGGGCCTTTGCACTTGCTGATCTCCCTTCCTGAATGGGGAGAGGAGCTGCCTTCAGATTTCTAACATAGCCGCTTCTGTCACCACCTTGACATTTTGGCTTAAATGTGTCACCTTCTCAGTTAAACTCCCTGACTTCGTATTTAGAATTGCAATCTGTGCTAGGAGAATTACTTGCAGCATGCCTCGAACTGGCCTAAGCTATTCTGTTGAAATAAGAAACGCATCCGTACGGCACTGACTCCTGGCCAAGGCACGAAACCTATTAGTTAATAGTGCTGCTGTGTGACCGCGGGTTCGAGAACTTTGGAGCAGTTCATACCAACTTGTCAGCATTATTTATTGATAATAGTGAGATTGATAACCTGTACCGGGTCAGAGTGAGACCCTCAGAGGTCTCTGATGGTAAGGCTGGTTACAGAGCAGAAATATCCACACATAACCAGCAAAATATAAAAACCTCCAGGCAGGACTCCAGTTGGACTTCCCTGGTTTCCAGGGGTACCGTGTGCACATATCCATGGCCCCTGATCGGAAAGCAAGAATGAATCCTGCCACAGCCCTTCAGATGGAGGACGACACAGCCCCAGCCCGGACTTCTCCAGATCCCTTTGCTACGAGACGGCCTTTGGCTGTGATGCACAGCCTCACTTTAAAGCTCTTTTTCTATCGTACCCTCTTCCTGTAATAAACTCCAGATTGGTCAGCATTGTCACTTAAGGTCCCACGAGTCTCCGTTAGCAACCAAACTCTGTCTAAGCGCCACCATTAGGGCACGATCCCGACCCAACTCTCCCTCTGGCTTCCTCATTTCCGTGGCACTAAGCGCCATCTGACATACTATATATTTTACTTATTGATTTTGTTTATCACATTACCATATCTGTTATGACTTTGCGGATTATTTTTTTATTGTCCTCCCACTGGTCTAATTGTTTCTTTGTTGCTGTATCTCTGGACCATAGCAGACCTTCTGCATTGGTTATTTGATGAATAAATAAGTACAGAAAGAGGCAGAGGAGAAATATCACTTAGAGTCCAAGGCTGTTTTGACCCAGCTCGGAGGCTAGAAATCAATACACAGAAGCTTAGCAAGATGGACAATGATAAAGAGTGTGTTCACCTGCTGATTTATGCTCAAGTCAGTTATCATAAGGGGCAGAGATGTTAACTGACAGTTGGCTGCAAAGAAATTGACGTATCTAATCTCCATTGACTCAAAGACCCAAAACTAATGTCCACGAAGGGCCGCAAGTGGCTAAGAACTTGTCTTTCTGACAGTTCCTCCAGCCTCTGAAGGCAATCAGAGTCACCCAGATGGGGCATCTCTTTTGGTTTCCCTAATCCCTTCAGAAGTTTCTGTGTTTCAGGGACTTTGCTCTAGGGGCAGGACGATGAACTCTGGTGGGAGTTGGCAAACACCGCCAGGCTCGTCAGTCAGAGGCCTCAGCCGCAAAGTTTGGGGACCTAACAGTTTGAGGAGGAGCCATTTCGATGGGCCACTGATACTGAGGTTTGGCTTCTTACTCCTGGCGACATCAATTTGTAAATCCCTCGGTCTTTCTGGGCTCCCCTATGGACTGCTGATCTGGAAAACACAACTTAACTTTGAGTGCTGTTTAGCTGAACAATGACAAAGTCCCTTCTTGGTCTAGAGCATCGGAGGAGTTGTTTTCTTTTAATTTTTTTTAATGTCTATTTATTTTTGAGAGAGAGAGCACAAGTGGGGGAGAGGCAGAGACAGAGAAAGAGGGAGACACAGAATCCGAAGGAGGCTGTAGGCTCTGAGCTGTCAGCACAGAGCCCGACGCGGGGCTCGAACCCACAAACCACGATATCATGACCCGAGCCGAAGTCGAACACTTAACCCACTGAGCCACCCGGGAGTGAGTTTTCTTAAACACAGGGTCTGCCCTTCGTCTCCGCTCCCCACCCCAAATGGAATTCTAAATCATCAGGTCTGACGTGGGAAACCAGCATGTCTAGAACTTCTGTGTGTGATTTTACAGTTAGGGACTACCTTCTCTAAATTGTAGTATAAAGAATTAATGAATTCAAAATGGATTTGTGATTTTAATGGGCAAATTGTATTCACTTCTTTTGAATTATAGAGGAAACCTTTTTTATGTTCATTTTTCTATCAAGGCATCTGTTTTTAATTTTTAATGTCTCCCCAGTTTTATTGAGATATAATTGGCATATCAACACCGAATAGGTTTCAGGGGTACAACGTAAGGATTTGATATATGAACCGTGCATCGCGTCACATAGTTAAGTTCCTTTTCCTGTGATGAGAATTTTTACAATCTATTCTCTTAGCAACTTTCCAATACACAACACTGTATTATTAACTATTATTAACTACCACGCTGTACGTTACATTTTTGAGCGTCAAGGTGGTGGCATCTTTTCAAAGAAGACTGTGCGGTTTGCTCTGGGCTTGGTGGGTTTGCTGACATCTTGTTTCTACCTTTCATTTATTGTCCTATTGTTTGAACTTCCAGAAGGAGAGTAAAGAGGAATGTCGGCTTGCTTTTGAGTTGGTCTGGAAGAAGCTGGTGCCTGGTTGTTATTTGTAAGTTGTTGGGGAGGCAAAGAAGTGGGTAGGTGACATATGATTTGTTCAAGAGTGAAATGGTAAAGGGGCGCCTGGGTGGCTCAGGCAGTTAAGTGTCTGATTTCAGCTCAGGTCATGATCTCACAGTTCGGATCCTCTGTCTCCCTCTCTCTCTGTCCCTTCCCCACTTGCACTCTGTCTCTCTCTCTCAAAAATAAACATTTTTTTTTTTTTAAAAAGAGTCAATTATCGGAAAAGCTGGAGAGAAAAGAAAGATCTTCCGCCCGGTGGGTCCCCCTGTGCTCCCATATGAAGCTCTAACAACTCTGTACCGCCACAGTGAAAAACTGTAGCGGGAGGCCACGTACAATTTTAGAGTAGCCAAATGAATCTGCATCATTAGACAGCTTCTCCTCCGTTTGCGTTTAAGCCACAAAGGTGAGGCACAGTTAAAAGGGACACTCTCAGAACATATCCCCTTAACTCTCCTCTCCAACAGATAGTCTCCTGAGGCAGTCAGCAGGAGCCGGCTTCGTCGTATACGGTCTAACCATTCCTACAAATGCTCGAAGCTGATTGTGCACGTCTGTTCCCAACTCTGCATTCAATGGCATCAGGCCAGTGGCCTGAAATTGGCCGCAGTGGGTGTCTATCTACCCCAGACATTGGTAAACACTGCAAATCCGATGTCTGATTTTTTTTTTTCTGGAGACCTGAATGTTAAAGATTTACCAGCATACCACTTATCAAAAGCCATTGTCCATGTCAAGGTAGACAAAGGCAAAATGTCATTATGTTGCCTCCAATAGTCGGGCGAGATGTTTGCTGAAGGGGGTCCTCTACATGGAGAGCAACCAAATATCAAATTTTGTCTTAATCGTCCACATCAGGGGACAAGAAGCCCCTTCCCTAATTCCTGAGCCATTCTTTACATGACTAATGCTAATTTGGAGAAGCTCATTATTCCCTGACTTTCTACTCAAAGGGGGACCTCTGCCCCGCTAGGACAAACCTAAGAAGATGAAAGGTTTCCAGAAGAAAGTCATTTGTTTTGATGACTTCGTCCAGCATAGCGCAGCTGGAAGTCTCACATCAAACTAAAGTCTTTCTTCCTTCAGAGTAGCTAGCTGTCTCTCGTCCTGACCCAGAGTGGAAATCACACGAGACACAAAAATTCACAGCCCAAGGAAAGCTATCTGCCAGTCTCATTTAACCACCAATTTGGCATCACCAGCACAGCTGCCTTCGGTCCACAGTTGATTGAACCAAAGACAGAGAATTGCTTATTCATTAATCAGACGGGAAGTGGTCGTCATTGACCAGGCACGGCAAAGAGTGAACACTTAGAGCCTTGGAACCCAAGACATCAGTATTCCCACTGGTGGAAATCCTTCCAAATCTCTGTAGCTGGTCCTAGTACACATATTTCCTTCTTCCTCCCTTCTGCTGCTAAATTTCCAAACAGCAGAGTGCATTTTCACTAAACCCAATGAACAAACTAAGCGACTGGATCAGAAAAGCATCACTGAGCCAAAGGGCACAACAGGGCCAGTTTCCATCCGTAACCGTCAGTAGCTGGGGGCTGTGAAGGAATTTTTGTTCAAGTTTTTTTTTTTTTCTCCATTACCCACAGTTTGACAGGTCCAGAGCGTAACTGATAAGACCACATATGAAATACATTTCTACGAACACCATGGTTAACGTGAGTTCTGGAAAATGCAGGGAGGAAAACAGCCAAGGTGACGCTCTAGTTAATAAAAAATCTTCCAAGGAAGCCATTTGCACGTCAAATGTTTCACTCTTAGCTTTGTCTGAGAGACTCCCTAGGCTATCTTTGGATGCCAAATAACCCCAGTGGCTCTTGCCATGTCAGTCCTTCCTTCAGTTGGGTTCCTGCTGTCAGTGAGAGGTCTTCCCAAGAGCCAAGACTGACTTGCATTTGCGCCACACCGTCTGTATCCTTTCTCCTTATGACAAAGGGCATAGAGCATTACTGGCCTGGGAAGCACATCTTACCTGAAGTCCTAGAAGAAACAAGACAACGGACCCACTTAGGACCGAGAACATGGCCCTTTGTTTCGGTAACCATTTGGTTCCAAGGAATACAATCTACTCAAGATTTAGTTTACACGAAAGAATGAAAAGATCTCATGGAAGAGGAAGGTGTATAGAGTCCAGGTTCCAAGAAGAGCTGAAGTTTAAAAAAAATAGTTTCAAGAAGCTTAACAATAGGCATACGTGAATACTTACTCTGCTGTCCCACAGGTCGATTGTCTCAGTTGACCATTCTGAGTCTTTGTATTGCTTGATTCAAATTTTCCAGAGAAGGAATGTGAGTGCCTGAAACAAAATCAATGGGGTCAAAATGGATGACCGGGTGACCCAGAGCAGACTGAAACTAAAAGGAACAGAAGGATTTGACATTTGTGTGGCACAAGAAGTTACTGTGATATTAATGGTGCTTACCTCTCAAGGTTAATGCTTTTCATGGCTAATTCTAGTTCAGGGGTCAGCACACCTTTTCTGTGAAGGACCAGATAGTAAATAATTTAGCCTGGGGCGCCTGGGTGGCTCCATCGGTTAAGCATAGGACTCTTGATGTCAGCTCAAGTCATGATCTCACAGTCCCTGAGTTTGAGCCCCATGTCGGGCTCTGAGCTGATGCAGAGAGAATCCTGTGCTTGGGATTCTCTCTCTTCCTTTCTCTGTCCCTTTCCCGCTCACGTGTGTGCTCTCTCTCTCTCAAAATAAATAAACTTTAAAAAATAAATGAATAAATAAATAATTTAGGCTTTTGCATGCTTTAGGGTATCTGGTCCAACTACTCAACTCTGATTTAGTGCCAAAGCCAACATAAGTAACATGTAAATGAATGGGTGTAGCTATGTTTCAATAAGCTTTTACTTATTAAAACAGGAAGCAAGATGGGTTGGGTCTGCTAATCATTGTTTGCCAACCTCTGCCTTAGATCATTTCTCTTCCTTCTCCCTCAAGCCTCTAGCTCCTTCTAAGTGTATACCACCAGAAGACACGAGCCACCACCTCTTCTGCTTATGGTCATCAACAAATGCCTGGGTTTTAGACCTGGCTCTGTCTTCCTCACGAGCTTTTATGCTTGTCATTGTTCTTGGAAATATTCCACTCCTGCAGAAGAGAATTCACTCTACAGTCTCATTTCTCTGTCCCTTGCAGCCTCTACTTCCAATGATCTTTTCCTTAACCCATTCACTGTCTCCTAGAGCCTGTCCTCTCCAATAACCAAACTACCTCCAAAATCTTGATTTGGGGACTTTCACTAACAACAATTCCTCCTGCTCTAACCCATTGACTCTAGATACAAATAATTCTCTGAGTCCCTGAGGTCACTGGGACTTCCAGTCCACTGGCCCTCCCAGTTTTTCACTGTCCACCAGCCATGCCCTCCGGTGTCCCCCCACCCTACCCTGCCCAGTTTAGGCAGCAACCATCCCCTTGTTTACTCCCCTTCAGTCCCTTGATGGTCTTGTCCTTCTTTCCCAGTTTTGCACCCATGCACTGGGTGTGGCTGGAGGAAAAACACAACCGTGACCACAGATCTCAAGTGAGTACTCCACTGCCTAACAATCCTACCACGTTTCTCTTGTACGGTTAACTTCTCCACTATTAGAGATGACTGCTTTCCATCTTTTCCATCCTCTAACAACCAAAGTCACCTCCTCCTGCTCACTCTTCCTGCTTCATTGGGAAAAGAGAAACCACCCAAGCCCATACTTCCCAGAGTCCATGGCCATTTATGATGTGGGCTTGAAGGCTGGGGTTCCCTAAAAGCAGGCACCTTCTGTGTCAAGTGTTTGAGTTCTTGGTTTGTGTTTCTGAAACACACACAGTTTTCTAGGAAAATCATGCTGGGAGGGCTGGAAGGGAGAGAGCACTTGGAAACCTAGGGTGGAGTTTGCTCACACAAGGAGACATGAATTCCCCAAGACTGGGGTGCCTGGGTGGCTCAGTCGGTGGGGCGTCCAACTCTTGATTTCAGCTCAGGTCATGATCTCATGGTTCATGGGATGGAGCCCCGTGCACTGTCAGGGTGGAGCCTGCTTCGGATTCTCTCTTTCTCTCTGTCCCTTCCCTGCTCTGACGTGCCTGCTCTCCCTCTCTCAAAATAAATAAATAAACTTTTCAAATGAATGAATGAATAAATAAACAAATAAATACATTTACTTCCCAAGACTAAAAGGGGACTGTGGGTTTGGGGCAGGTGCCAGAAGCAGGTGCCCATGTCTTCTTCCCACCCAACGGCATTGAGTGTTGCTACAGGCACTCTCTAGGGATGCTAGGTCCTGGGCACTATGACTCTCAGCCTCAGCCTGGGCATTAAGTTACGTGGTTGCCTCCGACCCTCCCGTCACCAAGGAACCACATGAGTCTGGACAACAAACATCATCAGAGACCACCTCGTCTAAGACCAGGAGGCCCTCTTTGCATGTACTGGGCAACATAAGACCCTTGAGATCTCTGTTTAACTCCTCAGTGGGGTTCATAGTATGGCTAAGTTGAATTTCCAGCCAGGCTGATACCCACCAATTAAATCCACTTTAGACAACGAAAATAAACGGGATGTTCCTTAGATCATAAATTGAAGAGTAAACCACGCACCCACTCCATTTGATTCTGTACAGTGCAACTCACAGGAAGAAATTTCCACCAGTGGCCTTCCGAAGCGCTTCTGATTTAAGTAAAAGGCACAGAATGAGAATTAGATGAAAAGCAGGGTAATACCATCCCGTTTCCATGGTCATAGCCCAACATTTACAATGTAAATACTTAGGCTTCCAACAGCAGTATCTTCTAAGCCAATGAAGCTTAAACACCTAAAACATCACATTAAAATTCCCACACAGGCCTGTGGAACCACCCGATTTCACTGTACTCCAAAAAACCCCCAAGCTTTCAAAAGAGTATAGAAAGTTGAAAAATCTCTTATCACCAGAAGTGAGCAAAGAGGCCTTGGGTGGGGAGGAAAGTGAGCGGAAATCAATTTTACTTGCTTCGGCCTCACGATGGATTTTGCAAAGCAAAGGGGAGAAAATCAATCTTGTCAAATCAGTGAGCATTTATACACTTGAAGGAGTCTAAAGGTCTTGGAGGGTGTATTAGGCAGGAGGACATTCTCCATCACGTCATGGAGAATACGGCATGAAGGTTGGACCCTTTTCTGTACTGGAAGGATCGTGCCAAGGATGAGCATGGCTCCCTTATTCCAGTCCCAAACTAAGACACAGGAAGTCCTACGGGTACCTATTTTTGACTCACCAGAACATGCTTCCAGATTACATTAACAGAAGGCCCCCTTACCCTACCTCTGATTTGAATGCCTCTATCATTTGGGGGTCACTGAGCCATCTGATAAGACAAACCTCCTATGGCTGCAGAGTACGTCCATGCTTTGGTGAGTAGGGGCTGGTCACTCCCGGTGATGTCACCAGGGAATCAGGAAACCAGAGGACGGAAGGTGGGCCTTGAGCGGAAGGCAGAGCAGAGGGCTCCCGTCTGTCTCGGCTTCACTCTCCTACATGTGGAGGAGACATCACAGACGAGTGCTAAGGGGAAGCCAGGAGAGGTAAGGGAGCCGTGTCCTCTGCCCGAGGGGAGGCGGCCAGGGACTAGGCCAGGAGGTGGACCTGTGGCAAACTTAGCTGCATCGTGTAAGCATGTTACTTGGTCTCCCTTTCGGTGTTTGTCAACTTTAGTGAAGACTCCCGGAAAACAGCCTGGATGAAACTGTCCTTCCTTGTCTTAAGTCCAGTTGGGCAGCTATAACAAAAACACCACAGACTGGAAACAACACGTCCCGGCCTCCTGGTTTGGAGATGGGCCACCTACTCCCCGTATGTTCACGTGGCAGAAGGGGCGGGAGCTCTCCGAGGTCTCTTTTCTGAGAGCACTGACCCCACCATGAGGGCTCCACCACACTGTAATTCCAATGTAATACCATCCCCCTGGGGGGTAGGATTTCAACATCTGATCAACACACATGTGGGGGGGGGTGGGGAGGACACAAACATTCCGTCCATAACACACCTAGATTTACAGAAGAGTCACGAAGGCCAGCCTAAGAGAGAACGGCACACCCCCACCTCACCCCTCTGGCAGGTTCCAAAGGGAGTGGGGTCAAGGCTGAGAAATCCCACTTCTTGGCCCCACCTGGACCTTCCTTTGTCATTACCAAACTCGTCGATCTAGGCTTGATGCGACCAAAGGACTATGTGGTCCCCGACAGAACTGTGTGACCTTCGGGAAGTGACTTGACTGCTCTGGGGCCCTTTCCTTAGCTGTAAAATGGACATAGTAACAAACCCGTATCAAAGACTTATTGTAGGTATTATGTGATGTTTGTGAAAATCTGAGAGCCATGCCTGGACATGGAGTAATCAGTATATACACGTTTGATTAAATAACAAAAGTGAGGGGCGCCCGGGTGGCTCAGTCGGTTGAGCGTCCGATTTCGGCTCAGGTCGTGATCTCGCGGTCCGTGAGTTCGAGCCCCGCGTCGGGCTCTGTGCTGACAGCTCAGAGCCTGGAGCCTGCTTCTGTTTCTGTGTCTCCCTCTCTCTCTGCCCCTTCCCCATTTGCGCTCTGTCTCTCTCTGCCTTTTAAAACTGAATAAATGTTAAAAAAAATTTTTTTAATAAAAAAATAACAAAAATGATCATTATTATGCTGTTATACATTGGACTTTAGACACATCAACAGAAAACTATGGCAATTAGCCATTAGCAGGTGTCATAGACAGAATTCTCCTATGTGTCCCAAGATTCTGGGTCCCTGCTATACACACTCCTTCTGCCAGTTATTCAATTAAACACTAACCTGGGTGGTCATTTGAAGGAATTTTGCAGCGGTGACTAAGGTCCCCAATCAGGAGATTATCTAGGTAGGCCTGACTTAACCAGGAGAACCCTCCAGAAGCAGAGTCCCCTCCAGCTGGCTGTGGCATAGGAGCCGGGGACATGCATGCCATTTGGCCCGGAAGAAATCCAGGGTAGATGCCGTGACTTTCCTAGGGAGGGGGCCATACGGCAAGGAACTGTGGGAGATCTCTAGATGCCGACAACAGTTCTCAGCTCACAGCTAGCAGGGAAACAAGGCCCTGAGTCCTACAACCGCAAGGAACTGAATTCTGTTAACGACCAGTGATCTTGGAGAAAGAGCCCCACGTCCCAGATGAGACTGTACCCTGGCTCAATACCTTGACTCCAGCCCTGTGAGACCCTGAGCAGAGAACCCAGCCACACTGTCCCTGGACTTCTGACCTTCAGAAACTATGAGATCACAACCTTGTATTGCTTTAGGCCACTAAGTTTGTGATAATTTATTGTGCGGCAATAGAACACTAACATAGCACAAAAAGAAAAAAAAATTACATACAACTAACAAATGAGCAGTTAGATGATTTTGTTCAAAGCCCAGGCACTCCCCTCCACCCTGCCACATTACAGATAGATTTTTGACAATGACAAAGGTAGTACAAAATGCCCTCAGTTCAGAAAAAAAAGAAACGTCATTGGCCACGCCAAATGTTCTGTACTTACCAGCGTCCCTGGCGGGGAAGGCTGGGCTGCCTGACCCAAAAGCGGCAAGTCTGGGGCCTCCCGGGCTGGTTCATAGGGTCAGTGAAAGGGTTGGGTGATGTCCAGCCTAACCTGGCACAGCCACCTACCGGTGTGCCCAGACCTTTGACCTACACTCAGTTCCACTTCAAAGACCTGCCAGAAATTGGCAGGGAGTTTTAGGACCCAGGGATCAGAGCTCTGGGATTTATTGAGGCAGATAGAAGGCAAAGAGCAATGGTTAAGAGCTCTGGTCTCGCTCTCGGCATTGAACTCTGGTATCACCACCTTCTGCGTGAGATTTTGTAAATTCCTTAACCCCTCTGTGCCCCCACCTGTCAAGTGGGGATAAGAGTTGTGAGGGTTTGAAGTAAGGCTTAGAAATCGCGGATACAGAAGACAATGGGGGAGGGGAAGGAAAAAAAAAAGGTTAGAGAGGGAGGGAGCTAAAACATAAGAGACTCTTAGAAACTGAGAACAAACTGAGGGTTGATGGGGGGTGGGAGGGAGGGGAGGGTGGGTGATGGGCATTGAGGAGGGCACCTGTTGGGATGAGCACTGGGTGTTGTATGGAAACCAATTTGACAATAAATTTCATATTAAAAAAAAAAAAAAAGAAATCACGGATACCTAAGGCCTAGCCATTAGCAAGCCCTCTAAAATGGGAGGTGGTATTTAATTGCTTTTAGTGTTGCCTGGGTCTCATACCCGAGCCCTAATCTGAAGCTTTCATATCATTAATGCCCAACACCCGTTCTCCACAGCAGACAGCTGAGCACATCTTGGTCCCTTGTTTCTGAGCCCCGAGTGTCTGCTTAATGACTAACCACTCCAACCTGGTACACGGAGTACCAGACTGTGTCAATCAACCCCAGCACAAACTCAGAGTAAATCAATTGTCCTTCCCTGCCTTCCTCTTCCTGCTTGCTTTTTTCATTAGAACATGAATTGTGCTAGAGATGAGTACCAATTGGTCAGCGTTTTCTACTAGAATGAAACTGACAATAGGAGACGGGGCTACAATAAAGATGTGTTAAGTCTGCCCTCTACAACCAGACACAGTAATTACCGTTTTTATGTTTTTATGTCTTAAATGTGTATTTATTTAGTCGAGAGAGAGCGAGTGAGTGGGGGATTGGGGCAGGGAGAGAGGGAGACAGAGAATCCCAAGCAGACTCCGCACTGTCTGTGCAGAGCCTGACCCGGGGCTCAGACCCATGAACTGCGAAATCATGACCTGAGCGGAGATCGAGAGTCGGACACTTAACCGACTGAGCCACCCGGGTACCCCAATAATAACTATTTTTAAAAGATGGTTTCATGAGGCTAAAAATTTACATCCCTCATTCATGAAGGGGGGGAGGAGTCTATTGAATGTCACCGAACCAGCTTTGATGATAGAATTTACGTGGTTGTTCCATATTGTGATAAAGTGTTCAAAGGTATATACCACTTATAAATATAACCACATCTAGACTCATAAAAATAGACTTTCTATTTAAATCGAATCTCCTTTCTGAGCATTGCTAAGTGAGGTAATTTGAAATCTTCCCAAATTGCAACGAGCGTGGTATTTTTCCCATTTGTGGAGATGACCATCTATTATATGGATTTGCAAATTGGTTAATTGTCTGGAAGATTTAAGAAGAAAAATGCTGTTCTAGTAATTCTGTACAGTCCTGTACTCAGAGGATTTGGCTGAGGGAAGATTAACATAAGCAAGAATCTGTCCAATACATTTTAAATGAGAAAGCAGGCTATTTTTTAAGCCAATGTTTTCAAAAAGAAAACTATAGCAAAGCACCTACAGTTCCTTACCCCTAACAGGTGATTCCCCCGACTAGAGTGTTAAGATCCAGAAAATCAATGTAATATCTTGGCCTGTCTCCTTCACTGTGGCTACCCTGGGGTCTCGAATAGTGCCTGACAGACACAGGCCCTAAATATTTCCCGAATAAATGAATTAACGAAATTACGTGAATTAGCAAGGGGCAGGATGCTGGCCAAAGTCTGTCTGAATTCTGAAGCAGTTATAAATGTAACCACGATCAGATCAAGAAGGCAAAACAAAAGAGCAGGGAAGTGAGGTTCTGTAAAGTCACATGTGCCTTTTTGGGTCCACTGGGAGGGAAGAAGGAAACACAGTGTCAATGGAATCTATCACTACAAAGTTTTTGTTCCTGAATGGAAATTTCCAGAGCCTATGTTGTAAACCTTCTTACAATGGGCCATTTATTAAGGAGCAAGCCTTCTGCTTAAGCGACTATGTGCCAGGGGCGCCACCTGCTGGGTAGCTAGCTGGGCATTTTAGAACAATATTCTAGAGGGGTTTTTTTTCTTTATTTTTTTCAGAAAGCAAATTGAATTTAGAACCACAGAAATTACATCGGACATATCTTTAGAGATAATCTAGGCCCTGTGTCATCTTACAGGTAAGGATTTGCCTTAAGTAGGTACAACATTTTCTTTCTTTCTGTTGGTACAATGGAGCCCCAAATCTCTCTCTCCGGGAGAAGACACGCTACAGCCATCCTTACTGAATTGTGTCACGGGTCTCATGTAAATCAGAAACCGAAAGGCAGTTACAATCCATTCGTGAAGCATCTAAGAGTGCTGTCCAATGGAAATTTCTGCAACCATGGGGTAGAACTTTCTGCAGTGATCTATATCCGTGTGTGCTGTCCAATACAGTAGCGTACGAAACACCTGATGCGTGACCAATGACACCGAGGATTGGGTTTTTATCTGATTTTCATTAATTTACCTTAAAAAAAAATAGCCACCTATGGCGAGTGTGGTTTTTCTCAACCCTGGCGCTGTTTACATTTTGCACTGGATCATTCTCTGCTGTGGGGGTTGTCCTGTGCACCATAGGCTACTTTCACAACGGCCCTGGCCTCTACCTACTGGATGCCAGCAGGACGGCCGCAGAGGCGGGACGACCAAAAAAGTTTCCAGACATGCCCCAGAAATGTCCCCTAGTGGGCAAGACCACGCCCTGTTGAGAACCACTGGGGCTAATGGCTACTGTACTGGACAGCATGGTTCTAGAATATGCCTAACATGTACATGCCACATTTTGATTGAGAAAAAGAAACGGCCCCTACCCTGTGGTACAGCAGTCGTGGTTTTGTCATAAGAGGGAAGCTTTAGAAAGAAAAGTCAGGAGCACCTGGGTGGCTCGGTTAAGCGTCCAACTTTGGCTCAGGTCGTGATCTCACGGTGAGTTCGAGGCCCACGTCGGGCTGTCTGCAGTCAGCACAGAACCCGCTTCAGACTCTCTGTCCCCCCACCCTGTCCCTCTCCTGCTGGTTCTCTCTCTCTAAAATCAAATAAACAAACTTGGGGGCGCCTGGGTGGCTCAGTCGGTTAAGCATCCGACTCTTACTTTCGGCTCAGGTCATGATCTCACGGTTCCTGAGTTCAAGCCGCACACTGGGCTCTGTGCTGATGGTGCGGGGCCTGCTTGGGAATCTGTCTCTCCCTCTCTCTCTCTCTGCCCTTTCCCTGCTTGCATGCACTCTCTCTCTCTCTCTCTCTCTCTCTCTCAAAATAAATAGATAAAACTTAAGAAATGAATACATAAATAAACGTAAGAAAATTTTTTGTTCATCTGAAAACAAATTTTTTCTAAAAGTCAGGTGTAGACAAAGAAATCTCTTTATTCTTCTCCTCCTTGCCACGCAACAGGGACGGAGCCAAGACAGCAGTGGCAACAACTTCTGCCTCAGACGAAAGTCCCCAGGTTAGCCTCCGAAAAGCCATCCCGGCGTCTGGCTTCCTCGAACCCACTGTGAGTCAGCGGACAAGCTGACCTCCCCGAGTCTCTGCGTCTCACCTGCAGAAGGGGAGGGGGGGTACCCACCTGGCAGGGCTGCTGTGAGGGCTGAATTAGCGCATTAAGCGGTCCTAGCTCAGTGCTCGGCCGCAGTCGAGGTTCAAACGACAGCTGTTCTTTTGGCCACCCTCTGGGGGGGGGGGGCGGGGGGGTGTCCTCACGCCTTCCAACCCATAACACAGAAGTGTCCAGCGTGTTGCCATCGAAGATAAAAATCGAATGGACACCAAGTTAGCCAAGCTTCATAAACCTGGATTTATTTCACAATGCCGGTGGCCACAACATTCAACCACATTCGTGCGCGGCCTGTGATATCCCCCTGAGATTTTGAGATATCTCATTTACATGTGTAGGAGAAAACGCTTCAGCTCCTCTGGGAGAAAGAGCTCGTTGATCTTATGATGCTGCTGGATTCCGAAGCACTTCCGGATTTGAAGGCGGCACAGCTGCAGCAGAGAAGGAGGCCCTGCAGAGAGACGGCGAGACAAGCCACACGTTGGTGCCAGCGACCCCAGACTACTTGCTCTTTCCTCCTTATACAGCACCCGAGCCGCACCACGGTCACAAGGAGATAACGCCGCTCTCCCGAAGACCATGTTCTGGTCTTGGGGGGGGGGGGAGGGCAGCATTTTTAGGCCATGGTCTCTCTTACCCGGAATCTCATGCAAATGAGCTTGTTAGGTTTTGATTTAGAAGAGACTGGAAAAAAAAAAGTCAAAGCCTACTCCCGCTAATGGAGGCCTAAGGCAGCTAAGTCTGGAATGACGAAGCCGCACAAAATTCCCCAGGATGGAGAGAAAATTCATGTTTAACAGCTTCCTTGTATTTTTACCTTAAGAAAAAAGATAGGGTATTTCGAGATACAAACGTGTATTTTTATAATTTAGCAGTTTCGGGATATTCAAATAAAGTGAGTGATCAGTGAGGCCCAAGTAAGTGTATGTTACCTGAGTTAAGTCATATTTGTTTTTTTTATTCTGCGTTCAGGGCTAACCCGATGCCAGCACAAACCTGGCACAGGGAACCAGCCAAGAGTTTACATTTCAGGACAGTGGTTCTCAACAGGGGGCTGGGGGGAGGGGAAAAGGAGGGGACAGTTGGCAAAGCCTAGAGACACTTCTGTTTGTCACAACCTGGGGGAGAGGCGCTACTAGCATCTCGCTGGTAGAGACCAGAGAGGCCGCTAAACATCATATGGTGCACAGCACAGCCCCCACCTGGCCCGAAACGTAAACAGAGCTGAGGCTGAGAAACCCCGTTATGGAGTAAAAGGGTGGGGAACGATTTCCCACCCCTCCCCCACCCCCTGCACCAAACTGTAATGGGAATTGTGCTTTGCTTATCAAACACACACAAAAAAGCCAAGCTATGCACCGTCAAGAATCCCAGAAGGCAGTGGCCCTCAATCCAGGTTGCATTTTAGAATCACCTATCGGGGGAGCTTTAAACCACACGGTGTTGGGTCCCACCCCAGAGATGGTGCGTCAGTGAACGTTAGGTGGGGCCTGTCCATCTGGCTTTTTTAAAGGCACGTGCCCCAGGTCATCTTATTGTGCAGCCAGGGTTGAGAACACACGCAGAAAGATCCAGAGGCCTCGGATTTCCTACCGCGTCCCTACAAGTCGGTTGCCTGTTTCTCAGGTGACGGAGAGGGACAGGTGGAAAGAGCCGCACGCACCATCAACGAAAATGAATGCGGGATTTTCAAGCGGGACCTCGCGGCACACTCCAAAGGCTCCTGTCGGGATTGAGGGAACTTCCAGACTACGTTCAGCGCCACTGGAGCCATGTACTAACGAACTGCTTCCCAGCGCGCGCGAGGCACACATTAACAAGCGGCAGAAAGTACACTGTGGGGAAACTGAACTTCGGTTCACCTCGTAAAGGAATGGTGAGGGACGTGACTAATCACGTGTGCTAGACACGCTGTCAGGGACGGCTGGAGGAGGAACCGATAAAGAACTGTTGGACGATGCAGAAAAGCGGGACATCGGAGTTAGCTCAGTGCAGCTACCGACACCAACCGAGTATCTGCCGTTTACTGTAAGTAGGATGACGTACAACTGCAGCCTTCATTCCATCAAGCACTGGCACCTGCGAGCGTTCGAGCAGTTTGCTTTGCTCAGTAATAAAACCAGCTAATTTCTCTCTGCGAACTATCTGTCGCTCTGGGTCTCGATTTCTTTTTTTCGCCCAGCAACACTCACGCTTCACACGATGCTGTACAGCGAAAGTAATGTGGGGCGTGGCTCCTGTCGCACTGGGCTGACCGGCATTTTTTTTTTTTTTTTTTTTTTTAGTTTTCCTTGTGCGCCATGAGTAAACACGGCTTTAGACGCTTTTCAAGGCGGGTGGGGTGGTACTATTCCTGAACTCCTTTCCAGGGACATCCAGAGACAGAATCTGCTGTGTTAGAGCTGCAGGTCTGGCCTTCTGTGCCTGCCTGGCCTCATTTCCTGTGGGCTTCCAGGCTGCTGAGAGGGGCAAATGACTCCGAAAATGACTCATGGAGGCAAAAGCAGCAGTAAGTCTCTCCAGTGACAAATGACATTTTACAAACCAGCGGGATCATCGATCACACCGGCACCAAAATGTAATCAAAGGAATGAAAGGCAATGTAGGAGCCTACGAATGGGCTTGGGGACAGAAAGTAGAAGGAAGAGCCTGTGGACGTGATCGGAAAATCTGCTGGGATTATTTGCTGAGGCAGATGAGGGGATTGTGTGCGTGTGTGTGTGTGTGTGTGTGTCTATGTACATGACTTGGGGACTTTAGGGGCCCAGGAGGCCCTTCTGCTTTTGTGGCCCTTTTTCCCAATGGGAAAAAAAACGGTATTTGACAACTGTGTGGGTATAAAGACAAACATAATCCAGGTTGAGTTTTATCCATTTTTTTTTCCTTCAGATTTGAAAAGGAATTACAACATTTCTGTGGGTCCCTAAAAACATCATAGGCCCCAAGCATAGTGCGGTCTGGACCTGCTGGAGAAGCAGGCCTATAGATAGATAGGTAGATAGATGGAATTTTTTTGAAAAAACGAATCACCAAAATGCAGGTAGAATGGCCTGGCGATCACCCCGCTGCCTAATGTAAAAGGGTCTCTATTGAACCGTTCCTTGCGCCCGGGGCCTGGCCTTCCCTAGCCCGCTGACGCTGCTCAGAGAGTACAGGCCTTGTCTGGGGGGCCCTGAGGCAGGTCTTTGGCTGCAAGTACCCGGGGCAATCGGAGCGGCGGGAAGGATTCGGCGGCCGCGGTACGATTCCGCACAGAGCTAGGCCCGATGCTCAGCCCACGAGGAGAATATAACCGGATGACACGCCGTCAGAACTCTTCTCCCAGGGCGGCCACATGCAGGGTCCCACAATCCCGAAAACTTAACAAAGTGCACACTCTGGTGAAAAAGTAGGTCCTGAGCGGGCCGCTCTCCATTTCCAGGGACAATTGTGAATGCCAGGGGAGGAGGGGTCTCTGCGCCCCACCCCAGCCCGCAGCCCTACCCCCTTGCACGGCGCTCAGTGACAATGTTTAGTTGTTTGGGTCCAGAGTGCTGGTTCTCATTTGTGAAGGAGTGTGGACTCAGTGGTCCCTGACTTATAACAGTAAGTGTCTCATCACCAATGAGCTGCCTTCTTGCCCCCACAAACCCGGCACCCTGTAGCCTGGCCCATCTGTAGAGCAGTGAGGCATCCAGGGGCACGGTCCAGCCCCAAAGAGGGTTCCACTGCATCATTCTAAAGTATGTTTTAGGTAACTTTAATATCAAACATTTTTTAATGATATGTTAATGCTGTCAAAGCTGGCCTACCCCACATCTGAATACTCTATCACCCAAGATAGCCTGTCTCCAACACCGCAAACGACAGATGGTTCCTTACTACATAGCCGGTACCGTACCTTGTCGAATACTAGATTCTCTCAGCACCCCACGATGGGGGATGGCAGAGAACGGTCTCTCACACGGTATCAGAAGTCAGAACTCGGTAAGTACCTGTCTCCCGCTAGAGCCCACAGGAGTCTCTACGGATTAGGGCCTAGGCTCGGGCAAGGGGGAAGCACCTTCACGCTCCAAGAAGATCTGAGTCAGAGGGCTCTCTGGAGGCACCAACTCCAAGGGACATTTGCCATCAGCGTTCCTGGCCTGGGGGTTCGCTCCAAAATCCATGAGCAGGATGGCCAGCTCCCCATTGGATGCCCTGGCCGCTGCGTGAAGAGGGGAGTCCAGACCTCGGCCTTCGTTCACACTTGCTCCTGTGCCGTCACAAGAAGAACGGAGAGTCAGCCAAGAAGCCAAGTCCCAGCATCCCCCTCCTCAAACGACTGTGCCGCAAAAGTCCTTAACCAAAGGGCGTCTGCAGTGGGCAGGGCAGTTCCGCAAAAATGGGCATGACTGGAATCCGTTTAACAATACGGGGAAGATGCCATCTGGCGATGTGACTGATGGCACAACAATGAGCTATACTGCACATGAGGCTTAAAACCTTGCCTTTGGGGCACCCGGGTGGCTCAGTCGGTTAAGCGTTCGACTCTTGGTTTGGGCTCAGGTCATGATTTCATGGTTGGCCAGATCAAGCCCCGTGTTGGGATTCTCTCTCCTCTCTGTGCCCCTCCCCCTACCTCAAAATAAATAAATAAGCTTAAAAACAAAACACCTTGCCTTTGAGTGCTATACATAGGTGTTACATACAACAAGAATCCTGGTGGTGTGAAAGCTGCACGTTCACTATTAAAGGAGTGTAAATATTTGTACAAACTGGAAGTGAGGCCAGACAGTGAAATCTCATCTATACCGAGCACCATATTCACACACTGAGCAACTGTTATGGGGTGTAAAACCCGGGACCTGGGACTGTGTGATATGGACTGTAAACAGCAACTAGCTTGTGAGGGCATCTCATAGAACAAGATGGCCAATTCCAAGGTCACAGGAAAGATGGCAAAGTCCTCCTCTTCAGGAATGAGGTGGATTTCTAGGCCCATCCCAAGCCAATCCTGTTTCTACAGTCTCTACAAATCCCCACCCCAGCTGGATGCCGGCTCCCACGGGGACACGTGGAGACGTGTGGTTTTGCCTGAGCTGCTGCCCCTCTAGTAAAATGGGAAACTACGTCCACTCAACAAATATTAACTGGATTGAACAGATATTAACTGGATTGTTCCCGTATTGTTCTTGGCTTTGCGAGGGATGTGAAACCTGGCCCTTTCCTGAGAGCTTAAAATCTACCTAGAGCATTATGGGAGAGGGAGGGAAAAAGGGAGGGAGGGAGAGAGAGAGAGAGAGAGAGAGAGAGAGAGAGAGAGATGGAGGTGGAAAGAGAGAGAAAATAAGAATCAATCTTGTAACTCATGGCAATGGCCACCAAATGAGTAGAAGGCAACAACAACAACAAAAAACGTTAAGAACATTCGAGGGAAGGGAAAGGTTACTGGAGTTTTGAAGAATAAGCAGGACTCAGATAACTACAGGGGTGATGAAATGGGTCTTCCAAGGTTGAACAAGAGACTGGACAACAGCAGGGAGGTGAAAAAGAAGGGTACTACATAGGCCTTGTTGAGGATAACAGAAGATTTACAATGAGCTACAAACGGGACAGGTGGAATTTCCGGATCCAAGCACACTGGTGAAGGAGGCCCCGGGGGGAAGACCCAGGCCTGGTCCAGCAGCTGTGGGAGTCAGCAGGGCTAAGAACGTGCCTGCGCACTGTGGAGGGAGGTGGCCGAGGGGAGGGAGGAGAAGCAAGGACCACCCTGGGAGGAAATACTATCATCATCATTATCCGCATTACAAGGGGGACAATGAACATTCAAACAGGTTCAAATATTTCCCCACGGGAACACAGTCACCGTGAACCCTGATCCTGTCTGAGTCCGCTGCCCCCACCGTGTCCCCTGCTACAACACAGAGAGCTTTCAAATGCATTTCATTTCTTTCTCGTCTTCTTTCCTTGTTTCGTGTGCTTTCTAAAATGTTTTACCTGACTCCAGAAGCTTCCTGACACAGGCCACCTGCTGTTTCCTGCACGCCACATACAGAGGGGTGCCCAGGTGGCTGATGTTGAGGTTGAGGTTGCCTCCGTGAGCTGCCAGGATCTCGACGCAGTCCACGTGGCCTGCAGCCCAAAGCAGAAGAAAGACACTATCGCACAAATTCCCTCAGCGGGGGAAACCGCACCTTCCCTGTGTTTGGGGTGCGTACATTTCCCCGGGACCAGAAGCTAGCGCGGGGAATAGGGAATGAGTTTAATCCCGGCCATCAGGGAATGGGTTGACTGTTGAGGTGGTAGCTGCAGCTCCGGGTAGAGCCCCACTTGGGTTTACCAGCCCCGGTAAGCGACCGGCAACCTTTTCCAAGCGTTGGTGGCCTTGTAATCGGCCCGGATACAGAAACCGAAGTGAGGGTCGGGAGGGGTGTGGAGGGACAGGACCGCGGGGGGACCTGAAGAGGAAAGGGCACGGTGTGGGCCATGGGATGGGGCAGGCAGCCCACAGGGTCCCCCAGGGCAGGCCCTGGGAGAAACAGGCCACCGTGGGCCCAGGTGGGGTTCAGCCGCCAAATCCAACGGGAGCGGGGCCCAGTCTGGCAGAGGGGGGGGCTGGCAGAAGCCGCATCACCCTTGCTTGGTCTAGGAGGCTGTACTTTAAAACATTGCTCCTTTGCGTTTCGCTTTTTACATCATTTGAGTTCTATGCACCCAGCGAATATGATGAGCTGCCCCGTCTCTTAAGGAATAAATGTCAACGCTCTGGGAGCTAATTAGCATATGGATGGATTCAGTCACATGGGGTTGCCGTAAGGCTCCCGGGGAGCCATCCTGGGAAAGCCACCGGGGAGCTAAAAACTCTCCCTTCCGCCGATGTGTGGTCATGATGGTGATGAGGGCGGGAATGAACTCTGGAGAGGAGCAAAACTGGCCATGTTGTGTTTTGTGCCCGAGTGAAGAATGTCGGAAAAATTACGACTTTGTGGAGAGTATTACCCCAGCTGAATAAGTCCTGCGTATCTAACGTACAGCATGGTGACTGTTTGGGATACCGTACTCTACACCTGAAATTTGCTGAGACAGTAGATCTTAAGTGCTCCCCCCCACGCACACAAAAATGGCGACTATATGAGGTGATGAATGTCTTCATTAATTTGACTGTGGTGACCATTCCGTAATGTACATGTGTATCACGTCATTATGTACACCTTAACTGTGTACAATTTTATTTGTCAATTATACCTCAATGAGGCTAGGCGTGGTGGACAATCACCCCAGGCTGTATACAACATCCTGTATTTCCAAAAACTGAAAGTTTTGTTCCACTTAAAAATCCTAGGTGGCCCTGTGACAACATTCCTTAAGGCCCTAAAATAGAAGGACATAACTTGTTTTATAAAATCATTTGATTTTTGTGGGGTCATGTGTTCAACAAGGTATTCCCCAAACATTGACGGACAGTCTACCGTGTGCCAGACCCTGTTCCAGAAATCCGGCAGTGAGCCACATTCCAGAGGCTGCAAAAGGGGGCTTCTCAAACTGTGGGTGCATCCAAATCACCTGGGTGGTTGTGAAACAAAATGCAGATGGCTGGGCCCCACCCCAGAGTTGCGGATTCAGGGGGTCAGGCGTGAGGGGCAAGAATCTACAACGGCATGCCAGACCAGGCTGATGCGTCTACTCCCAGGATCCCGCACTGAGAAAATATCCCTCAAAAAATATCCCTCCTCGGGGCGCCTGGGCAGCTCAGTCAGTTAAGCCTCCGACTTCAGCTCAGGTCACGATCTCACGGCTCATGGGTACGAATCCTGCGTCGGGCTCTGTGCTGACTGCTCTCTCAAAAATAAACCTCGAGAAATAAGCGAAGAATCTCTCTCTCTCTCTCTCTCTCTCTCTCTCAAAAATAAGTAAATATTGAAAAAAAATTTTTTTAATCTCCCTCCTCTTCCTTCTTCCTTTCAACAGGAAGATGTCTGTTGAAGTAGGGGCGGAAAACTTAAATTCAGATTTACCTCTCTTAGCAGCTTCATGGATGGGAGATGCCAGGTCGCTCACCGGGTGGGGGCTGGCACCGTGACGTAGAAGCAAAGTCATGCAGTCCAGGCTGCCGCTGATACAGGTATTGAACAAAGGAGTGTGCCAGTCGGCGGTGACACAATTCACCTGGAAAGAAAAGCTCCAGGCTGAAGGCAGGCAGAGGGGTGTCCTGGGTTCAAATCTGGGCTGCCCTACTTTCAAGCTGCTGTTTAACTCCTCTGAGCCTTAAATTCCACAGCTATAAAATGAGGACAAAAATACCAAATTCCACAAGGTTTTGAAAAACTGAATGAGGGACGGCACTGAGAATGTTACGGCATAGTCTATCATTTCCACGCCCCCAAGAACATGAACTCTGAAACTAGTTAGGCTAATTCCAATAGTTTACAAACGAATCTCGTTTTAAACATTCCATTCTAGACCCATCCCACACCATTCCAGTTTCCTTCACAGCAGTGAGAGCAACCTTTTAGAGTTGTTAACATAACATCTTTAAAAAATTTTTAAATGTGACTTTCACAGAAATGTAGGGTGAGTATGTGCCAAAGATTTTATTCAACTCGTTCATCGATGAGGGAACCGGTAAGGGGGTAAGGCTGGCTCAAAGCAGAATTTATATAGTCAGCCAATTAAATGCTGAAATACATTTGCTAATAGATACAAGACCGGCTAATGTCCTACAGGGCCATAAAACTATCGTCTTTGGGGGCGATCTTTCCAAACGTTGGAAAGCAGACAGAAACTTACAAGTTAACATCCGACTTCACGGCGTTTGGGCTATAATCGAATAGGAAAGAGCAAAGCCAAATGCAATCTTTCTACATTGTCAAATAATTCTGTGGTGAATCCGTTCAGCAGAGATATTATGAAGACAATGAAGTCATTCTCACAAGCCATTTCCAAGGAAGGCTAGGATTAGGGAGACACAGAAGATGTGAGGGTGCAAAGTTCAAGGAGACACTCCCTCCCAGGGGCACGTGATGCTGAACAGCCCTGAGAGTGCGGGGCTCTTTAAAGCTTGCACCCTAGGTGCCTCTCTGCCTTTCCTTAGTCCTGGCCCTGTTTCCATGTGTGGAAACCTAACCCCAATATAAACCCGATGACGCACTCATCTATGGCTCTCTACGACTACTGTCAGGAGAAAGCCATTTCCTGGCACGGACGACCCAGCATTCAGCCCATTCCAACGGGTCCTTTACGTTTCAACTTAGACATCATTTCCCCTAGGGATCCTCTTCGGGCCTCCTCTCTCCCCCACCAGAAACGAACAGGCCAGGAACCCTTCCGTGTGCTCCCAGCAACCACCTTAGCTTATCACATGGTGGTAGTTTGCAAAAATGGCCTCAGATTCTCTGCGCAGGATGCATATCCCTTTGCAATGTAGCCTTGCAATTCCTCCCCTCACGGGACGGAGACCGCTCTTCCTCCTTGAATCGGGGCGTGCGCAGGGGACTTGCTTTGGCCGATGGGACAACAGCAAACGTGCCGCAAGCTGAGAGCCCACCTTCTTTTGATGCTCTTGGAATCCCCGCTACCACGTGAACAGGCCCAGGCTGTCTGCCAAAGGATGAGAGACCACGAGGGGATTTTCCGTCTCCTCAGCCATCCTGGCCAAGGTCATCACGAACCAGCCTGCCCCAGCCAACCGGTCAGCTAACCTCCAGTGCCTAAGCTGACGTCAGCCGAAGCAGGAGAGACCAGAAGAACTATCTGGCCAGCACAAGGATTTGTGACATAAATAAATGGCTATTGTCTTCAGTCATTAAGTTGGGGCGCTTTGTTACACCGCAGGATATAGTGGGCAAAAAGAGCGCCGTGTAATGGCCTGCTGTGGCTGAGATGCTGTGCATTCAACAAACCAACTTCCGCTCCTTGCGGCTCACGGCCATACTACATTTCCCCGCCTCCCGGGCAGTTACACGTGGCCTGACTTCTGGCCCACGGGGTGCGGGCAAAAGCGATAGATGTCACCGCCAAGATAGGCCCTTGAACGTCTTCCATGCGCAATCTTCTACATCTTCTCTCCTTCTGACCACCCAGAGTGGCGGCCACCACTAGGAGCACACGTGAAAGCCACTTGTCGAAGATGGATGCAACAGGCTGAAAGGAGGCTGCGTGCCTGAATCACCCCCAGAGAGTGCCACCCAACAGAGAACACGCACACGGGAGTTTCAGCTGAGCAAGAAATCAACTTTGATTGCATTAGGCTACTGAGATTTCAGGGTTTATCTATTAAAGTAACGAGGGTTATATTCACTTACTCACGTGTTTACCTATCTGGCTGTGCCCTCATGTAGTTTACAAAGGTCCTAAGAGTCTTTATCCAGAGTTTAGGCACATAATATGTGCTCAGTGAATGCCGGTTGAGAGAATATGAGAAACTCACATACATATATATATACACACATATATATGTATATATATACACACGTATATATATACATATATACATATATATACATGTGTGTATATATATATGCATATATATGTGTGTATATATATATATATATGTATATATATAATTTTCTGATCAGACTCATCCATCACTTTAGAACATGGGGGACTTAGTTAACGGAAGACTTACTGGTCCCTACTTTCAAACGTAATGACTTTGTGTCTTCCTTCTCTAGGACCTCATTATGCCATCCTGATTCTCGCCCTTCAAATAATAATCCTATACCTCACGTCTCTCAATCCTCACAAAACCACAAGAAGCTACATAACTTCCTTGTTATTTTCTCCCTTTTCTCAGACACAGACTCTTAAAGCTCAGAGCCTAAGTAACGTGTCCAAGTTTCCAATATTAGGAAATGGTAGACATGGTTTGAGACCATTATTCAGGTCTTAAGGAGCCAAATGGTCTATGTTTTCCAAAATATTTCATTACCTGCCAGCCTCAGGAACGAAGGCAGATATCTAACAGGTGTTTCTCAGTAGTGACTGTTAAAGAATATGATATAGACGCAAATCATTACTTTCTAGCTAAAACCTCAATACTTCATCTATTGCTAAAGCAAAGAAGCTGATGGACATTCAACTTTTGAAAACACCCCTCTTCAAACCTCAACTCAGGCTAGTCAAAAATGCTGGAAATTATTCAAAAGGGATAGAAGTACTCGTTTGTCATTCATGGTTTCTACGACATTATTTGAGCTGCACTTACCTGAGCTCCATGCTTTAATAAAATGTTTGCACAAGAGACGTGACCTCCAAGGCAGGCTTCATGGAGTGAGGACACACCATCTGCTGTGATGAGGTTCACAGGCCACCCCTGGAGAGGAAATGAGCAGAGTAATGAGTGCAAAGCGACAGTTCCGTAGGGTTGGTTTTGAGCCACAGATCCAGAGCTGTGACAATTCTTTTAAAGTCAACCTGGCTCACAGTCTGACGGTATGCTAAGGTATTCCTGATGACATAAAACAAACAAACAAGGAATTTTCATGCTCGCCAACAGCCACGTAAGTGAGTTAGGACTCGGGTCCGCCTCTAGTTGCCCCTTAGGATGACTATGTCTCTGGCCCTCACCTTGATTGCAGACTCACAGGAGTCCCTCACCCAGGCAAATTGTGTCTAGATTCCTGACCCACAGACACTGTGAGCTAATATACGTCTATTACATTAAGCCGCTGGCTTTGGGGGCAATTCGTTACATAGCAAGAGATGAATAACACTGGGCCAAAGCATGAGGTGAACCCCCACAGGCAGAGGCAGAAAGTCCCAAAGGAGAGGGGCAAGTACATTCTTGCTCCAGGTGCTCGAGGACTAAAGAACCAAGAAAGTTGTCTGAAGGCCCTGGGGTTCATCAGCCTCTGGGGAAATGTGCTCTCCAGGAGATGGATTACGAGCCAAACCCAAGCAAAACATCAAAAGAGCTCCAGGAGAGGCTCCACAGACCCCCCGATGGTGGACTACATTATCCTTAACAGGAGGAAACTGAGTACAGTAAAAGTTCTTTTCCTCGGGACACATCGGTTAAGAACCCGGTTAGTTTAAGTGATGACTTAGTGACACATTTAGCTTTTCTTCCCAGAAGAGTTACAATTTGCCTAAAACCATTCCAATAAATTGCGTCCCACATCATCATTCCTAACACACGTTCTTCCACTTATGTGGACATTTATGAGTCAGTCAACCTCTCGATCACCCTGTCCTGTTGGCTTTTACCCTCTGATGGGTGACCTCGTAGATTTTTGAGAGGTCCAACAATTCTGGGCATACACCTGAGTCCACAGGACCCTGAATCCAGAGCCCTTCTTTGTGTGGGCCTGGGGCGGGGGGATGGTTCTGGGAGACTAGAAACAATCCACTTGTAAATGAGAGATTCCAACATCCCTTTCAGCATTTTGCACCCCCCCCCGAGCTCTGCTATTCCCAGGGAGGGAGGGGACAATATCTTCCTTCCCTTTGTAACCTCACATCCCATCTGTACCCAATGTGCACTTCAGAAATGCTTACTGACCGCAACTCAAGAAGAACGGAGTTCTTGCATTTCTCCCTTTACAAGTACTGCTCATGGACTTTAGGGCGACATCTGCTATTTGATTTTATTATTATTTAACTGGAGGCATCCCCTCAAAGATTTGTTTTCAAATCCTTTTTTACCCTCCTCTCAGTGCTCCATATTTGTCCTATCTCTTCCACTCGCACTGCTAGAGCACACAAGAAATTCACAGCAAAATGTTACTTGCGTTTTTCCCTGTGCAACAGATCATGAGATGAAATGTACTCCTGCAGTCACCACTGCCATTTTTTTTTTTTTTTGAGACCACTGCCATTTCTAAGCAGTCATTTAGGTACTTATACAAACACCCAGGTAAATGAAAAGGCAAAAAAGAAATTAATCGCCATACAAAAACCTTTCACCACATATTACATATTCATATTACAAAGAGGTTCCTTTGCGTTAAGGTTCGCTTTGCAAACTCAGGACTCCACGTACAGTTCGTCGTTGAGCTACAGCTCCACTTTAAATGAATGGTGGCAATTTGTCTGAATTATCGACAAATCTGAATCGTATAATATTGTGAAGTAATTTTTAACCCATTACTTCATACGGGATCCAGTCCGCAATAGGTTCTCGGGGGGGGGGGGAATGGATTAAATGGCTTACTTTAATTTTTCTATAATCAATTGTCCCTACTCTCAGTCTATAATCAGACGCTCTTTTTGATGGGTCCTTGAGGCTGGGCAGTATCGAGACACCCATGGGGACACAGTGCTCGGTACCTGGCGGCTTTCTGTCCCAGCCTCAAATCATACGCCCCAACTTTCAGACTACAAGGTTACACTTTTCCCCTTGTCCTATACTCAACTGACACATCGTTCTCTACACTCAGCACAGAGGAAGGTCATGAATACCTGTCTCTCATGTTCATCAGAATACACCAGTCCCTTCTGTAGCAAGGAGATCAAAGCCACTTGATGGGAGGACTTCCTACATTCCACTCTCTGCATGTCTCCAGTCTTTTCTACCATTGCTCCTTTCTCTGAGGCAGGAGCAGGTGAGCTCACCCCAACAGCCTCACGGGACCTCACCCGGTCCCTCTGCCACCTCACGACTTTCTTTCGGCCACATCTCACATGCGTTCCCCCACTCTCTCCTCTTCAGGCAGACTTTCCTTTTGCGTTTCAAAGTCTTCCCTTCCTCATTCCTCACCCTCTTCCAAACTTGCATCCAATGCTCTTCTTCCCTTTGCTTCCCCATGCCGTTTTTTTTTTTTTTTTTCAGAAATAGCCTGCCCCCCTTTCTTTAACTTCTAGCCCTTCTCTCATCTACCAACACAATCCCGCTGAAACTGCTTCTAGAGATCACCAGAGACTTCCTCCTTATTGAATCCAATATACATCGCTCTAACCTCCGCCTCCTTCCACCTCTGAATTTGCTATGGGTTTATCCCAACCTTGTGAAACCTCTCCTCTGGCTTCTAAAACCAAGCTCTCCCTAAAAAACAAAACAAAACAAAACAAAACAAAACGAGCTCTATCTCTGGCCTCCTACTGTCCTTTTACTGCCTCTCTCACTAACTCTGTCCTTTTCCTCCAAATATCTCCTCATACAGACATTTCAGGGATTTGCCCTCAAATCCTTTCTTTGTCTCTCAATACTCTCCCCACATATGGTATACAGCTTTCAAAACAAAATCTCTACCCCTTGTACGTGTTTCTAACTCCCTGCTAAGACACAACCACCTAGGGACCCAACTAACCACATCAACTCACCCTCTGCCAACAACCGAGCTCTCCCTGAAAAGGGCTCCTTGTCTTGCCAGCCCTCATTCTCTGAATGGCACCACTATTCTTGTTCCATACCTCGGATGGAGACCTCGGAGGGAGGGTAGCAGAGTGATTCCCAAGTTCAAACGCTGGCACCATCCCCTAACAAGCAGTGCGGCCTTGAGCCGGTTACTTATCTCCCTCAGCCTTAGCTTCCTCATTTGTAAAATGGGGCCAACTGTACCTACCCTATAAGGTTGTTATGAGCACTAAGAAATGGTGTATACAAAATGCTTAGCGCTCGGTAACTTGTAGGCCGTCACCATCTGAGATTTCTTCCTATTCTTTATCACTTAGCCTTCAATCAGCTGCCACATCCTAAAGATCTGATGTTTTAGAACACCAGGATCTTTGCTAGTATCCACTCACTAGTGACTTAGCCATTTGAGGATTTCAGGGGCAGCATAAGGAGTTTTATTCGAGGAGCTGAAAAGCCAGTCTTCACCACTCGCTCTCAGCGAGACCTTATTGCTAAGGCTCTCGGTCTTGGCCGTGCCTTGGAATCACTCGGGGAGCTTTTAAAGTCCTGATAACCAGGCTGCATCCCAGAGCACTTGCAATATAATCAAAGGACATAGAAGTCGGGCATCAGTATTTTTAAGAGCTCCACCTTATCCCAGACATCTCAAGGTGATTCCAAATGTGCAGTCCAGACTGAGAACCACCAAATTAAGATCCCACTATGGTCAAGTGATTCCTTAATTGCTTTCTGCTGGCCTAACAAACTGCTACTGTTTTTTTTTTCAAATAAATTTTTATGGAAGTGCAATAAAGAAAAGTTAATAAATCCTAAGTGTAAATCTCAGGGAATTATCATAAAGGAAATATACATCTCATCACTACACAGGCAAAGAAAAAGAACATTACCAGAAGCCCACATACACGCTATCCAAATTATGACCCACCTCTCATCCACAAAGGCATCCACGATGCTGATCTGTAACACCATACGTTAATTTTCCCTGATTTTGAATATTATGTTCATTGAACCATGAAGTATGTATTTGAGGGTGTGCGCGTGGCTCCTTTCATTCAATATTATGCTTGTCACACTCATTTATTCGTCCATTTTCATTGCCGTACAGAGTCTCATTGAGTAATATGCCATCATATACTTAACCATTTTACTTTTGATGGACACTGAGGTTGCTCTCAAGGTTTTTGTTCTGTTGCTCTTATGAATAATGCCGCTATGAATAGACCTGTTTGTGCCCTTTGCTGAACACACAGACACACATACAGTAAAACCTTGGTTTGTAAGCACAATGAGTCCAGAAACATGCTTGTAAACCAAAGCACTCGTAGGTCAAAGCAAACCTCAAGAACCATTGGCTCAGTTGTGATCACGTGACATTCGGCATCACACTACTCGTATTGCAAGACATGGCTCGTTTATCAAGTTAAAATTTATTAGAAATGTTTGCTCGTCTCGTAATCACTCGCGGAACAAGTTACTTGCAATCGAAGGTCTTACCGTATCTGTGTCTGTTGCATACAGACCTAGAAGTAGAATTGCTGGGTTATGGGGTAGGGATATTTTCAGCTTTAGTAAATATCGCTTAACAACTTCCCAAAGTGATTTGTATAATTTATACTCCCACCAGCAGCATACGAGAGTCCCAGTTGCCCCACATTCTTGCCGATACTTGGTATTATCTGGCTTTTGAAATGTAACCCTTCTGGTGGGAGAAGCTGGCAATACAATCTCTCACTTGTAATCTGAATTATCCCAATGACTAACCAGCATAGTTTGATTTATTTGTTGAATATTTGGATATCCCTTTTTATGAAATGCCAGTCCAAGTCTCTTGCTCATTTTTCTGTTGGGTTGCCTATCTTTTTTGTATTGATTTTAGACAAGGAATATGAGCCCTTTGTAAGATGTGTGTGTGTGTGTGTGTGTATGTATACACATATGTATATAAATATATGTACATATGTAAATATATAAATATATACATATGTGTATTTACTTATATATTTATGTATATGCATATACATGTATATTTATATATGTAAAGTGTTTTCTCACCTGTGGCTTGTCTCCTTGCTTTTTAAACATTGCCTTTTGATGAAGTTCTTAATTTTAAAGAAATCCAACTTATCAGTCTTTTTGTTCCTTTCCTTATACTATTTCTTTCCTGTCAAATGCCTGTCTCTCTCTCTCCTACACTGTCAAAATGGACTTTTTAAAAAAAAATTCCTTGAACACAGTGGCTCTACAGGAGTTTTTAGAAAACTACCAGTGTGGGGCGCCTGGGTGGCTCCATCAGTGAAGCGTCTGGCTCTAGACTTCAGCCCAGGTCATGGTCTCACGGTTCTGTGCTGACAGTGCGCAGCCTGCTTGGGATTCTCTCTCCCTCCCTCTCTCTCTGCCCCTTCCCCACTCACGCTCTCTCTCTCAAAATAAATAAATAAACGTTTTTAAAAAACCACCAATGCATGAAGATGGCCCTAGGTTAAATCAGAATACCTGGAGTGAGGCCCAGGCACTGTTATTGCTAAAAAATGTCCTGGATTATTTTAATGTGAAGCCACCGTGAAGAATAATGAATTACGGATTCAGTTTCTCCCTTCTTGGGCCACATGAGAATTTCTTTTTCTTTTCTCTTTGTTTTACAGCCATCTCAATGTTTGGTCTTATTCCCCTTCCTAAAATGTGTTTGTTTGGTGTAGCACCTGTGTTTGTCACTATTCTTTGATCGTTATTAGAAGTGTCATTAGATCGTAGTCAGAGAATAAATACCATGTGTGGTGACGGTAACTGGAGTAGGTAAGTTACAGGACGTCACCTCGGTTCATTCTCACAAACCCACATAAGGTAACATAACAGACTGAATTTTTGGTCTTAATTCTGTATTCCCCTCTAGCAGTATAATACATTCACACCCTTGCCATCACCTCATAGTTGACAAAATATAATTCCTTCATCCTTGACTTCAGACCCGGGCATCTGACTTGCTTTGGCCAACGGGATATTGGCAGATGTGACGTAAACAGACTGGAAGTCCTCGTGCATGGTGGGGTTTTGCCCGGCCTTTTGCCATGAGAACAAGAGGAATGGGAGACACATGTAGCAGAGCTGGACCCAACCCACAGCTTGGAGCCAAGCCCAGCCTCGGCTGGCTGGCCCAAAGACTCGCGAGCTAGAAATAACTGTTCATTGCACGATGGCACCGAGTGTGGGGTGCTCTGTTGCACAGCAGGATCTGACTAATACGGGTAGTTACTGGAATGCTCATTTTATGAAGGCAGAAATTGAGGTTCCAAGAAGACAACTTGCTCACATAATGCGATAGAGCTCAGATAAAGAAACGGTTCCGTCTGATGCGCACTAAACATATAAATACTGAATATAAATGCATGTCAGTCCAATTTAATAAGTGATATATAGAAGCTACAGCGATCATTTTTCATCCTATCAAAACAAGGTAAATGTTTCATTTTATCTGGGAAGCAGCTTAACGGCTTTAAGCTAGAGTTATGTGTTCCTACCTATATTTCTATTGATAATAGGCCGCTGGTACCATAAACAGCTGAAGACAGTGGCTTAGGGTGGTCTCAAATTTTTCTTTAGAAATTGTTATCTCATAGAAGGCTTTCTCAGTCTAGATAGGCCCGTGAAATTGGACTTTTTTTTTTAATTTAAAACATTTATTTTCACTAACAACTACCTAGGATGTACGATGTCCTTCCATTATGACTCCAGACAACAAACCACAGTAGTAATAGCAGTATATAGGACAATCACTGAGAGGAATAACAGATACTTATGTTGCATTATTATTATTATTTTAATGTTTATTTTTGAGAGAGAGAAAGAGAGCACGTGAGCAGGGGAGGGGCAGAGAGAGAGGGAGGCAGAGGATCCAAAGCGGGCTCAGCGCCAACAGGAGAGAGAGAGAGAGCCTGAGGTAGGGTTCGAACTCACGAACTGTGAGACAATGACCCGACCTGAAGCTGGAAGTTTAACTGACTGAGCCACGCAGGTGCCCCACATTATAACTATTGTAGGTGTCTGAAATATCTCAAAATACACGCTCAACCTACTTAGAAAATAGGGTAGTTATTAGCATCACCAACTAAATCTTATTTAATGCATTTTATATCACTATGTCACGTTTGATTTTTGTAACAATTTGATAGGTCTTCGGTATTGTGCTTTATGCATTTAAAACATTAGTCTGAGGGACATCTGAGTGGCTCTGTCAGTTGAGCATCTGACTTCAGCTTGGGTCATGATCTCACAGTTTGTGGGTTCGAACCCTGGGTCAGGCTCTGTGCTGACAGCTCAGAGCCTGAAACCTGCTGCGGATTCTGTGTCTCTCTCTCTCTCTCTCTCTCTCTCTCTCTCTCTCTCTGCTCCTCCCCTGCTCATACTTTGTTTCTCTCTCCCTCAAAACTAAATAAGCATTTAAAAAAATAAAATAAAGTATGAGGCTGAGAAGGGGCCAGACTGTCAAGTGAAAAGGTCTATAGTCTTTTCAGAAAACAGAACATTCTGAACAAAAACTTTATTAGAATTTTGAGTGGTGATTTAACCCACTTTTTTTAAAAGTATCTTTGCGTAGTTCCCAATAGTTTCAAACCAGCGAAACTTAAATCAGTGTGGACTTGAGATGACACCTGAGGAGCAGAGAAACGAATCTCAAACTGGGTGGAGCCACCATCACCTAGAGGTTCAATAACACTGAAAATGTCTTCAAAATTTCAAGATTACGCATTTAAAGAGACATGTCAAGCATTTATTTCACATCAGGGGTTTCCAACCTCAGCACTACTGACATTTGGGGGTGGAGAGTTTTTTGATGTAGAGGGCCGTCCTGTGCTCCGTCCATGTTCAGAAACATCCTTGGTCTCTACCCACTAGATACCAGTATCACCCCCCCCCGGCCCCCACTCCCAGCTGTGACAGCCAAAAATGTCTCCAGCCACTGTCAAATGTGCCCTCAGCGGTAAAACCGCCCCAGTTGAGAACAGAATGTGTCACGGGATAATTTTCAGGAATGCGGTCTACTGAATAAAGCGAAGGCAGCCTGAACGCACTCATCTGCCTGTTATTCACTCGATAGATATTATAGCACCTATTGTGTGCGCAGGATTGTATTAAATTCTATTATCACGCCAGCCTCCAAAGAAACGGTTCAAGGGGACAGGCATCACCTCATTTTGCCGACGAGGAAATTTGTGTCTTAATATCCGACTAAATGATTGTTTTTCTCAGTGTGGTGAACAGTAGGATACGCTTCATATTTATCTCTCTTTTTGCTTCCCCCAAAGCCACGTACCTGGTTGATGAGGCTTCTCAGAGACAACAGACGTCCTTGGATAGCAGCTTCGTGCATAGGAGACCAATCAGACACAATATCTGCATGGAAAGGGAAGAACAGGTTACCTCCTGTTCATGCACGACAGACCCGAGGCTCATCCTTGCTGGTCGGTAAGAGCCCGAGGGGGTCTTACTGGATGGAGACATCGGAGCCAACCAACCAAAACTCCCATGAGCCTTTCAGCATTTCTCCCCTCCATTGATGCGGCTAGTATGCATTTTATTTGAAAGGTCTAGGTAGCTAAGGAAATAACTACAGCCAGTATCTAAACAGAGGACAAAAGGGGTGGGTTGAGATGGGAGAATCCTGGACTCCCATTTACCCAGTGGTTTCAAAGGCAAACGGTCTGTTTAGGTAAGTGAGAGCCTCACTAATTAGCAGCATTAGTGTGCTAAGCTGCGGTTGCCAGCCTAGCTTCCTGTATGACATACAAACTCTGGTGTCTCAGCAAACAGCGCCACAGACTGATGGTAGTAATCGTGTGATTACACGCACCATTAGGTTTGAAATCAGATCGACACAGAACTCTATCTGTTTATGGATTACCTCCTGTCCCAGTATCAGGCACAAATTAGAATTTGCTCCGACCTTGTAACGGGGGACATTATTTACCCCAAAAGGCAGCACGCCAATGGGGTTAAAGAGAGGCCTGGATTCAGACCTGTGTGGCTGCTTCTGAGCTGTGGGTCCCGGGACAGGCTCTGAGCCTCAGTTTCCTTCCCTGTCATGTGAGGACAGCAATATACTTACCCGTAACTCAATACCTATTAGCTACTATCATTATCCTGCCCTACCATTAATCAGCGTCTGGATTATACCCCACCAGCACTGCTATTAAAAATGGCAAAATTACTCTACAACCGTATGGGAAGAATACACACTCTTAGAAAGGAAGCCTATAAGCCCTGTGCCAACACATGAAATTAAATGCTCTGGTCTCTTGAACTGAATGTGGAGGTAACCCGCATGAGGCACAGAGCGGAGCTTTCCTCATCTCGAGCCGTGTTCTGATTTCCAGAACAAACACAGGAAGTCAGAAGGTGAGGAGGCCCGTCTGATACGAGGCACGCCTTGGAAAGGAACTGGTGTCTCCTAAAAGCGAAGGACGCCTAGGGAACCAGAGAAGTTGCTAGTGCCTTACCAAATGAAAAGCCAGAAAGGAGGAGGCTAGCACACTTTGTACTTAACACGTGTTGGCTGAGGTCGGCCTTCTGTCCAGACAGGGCTACCAATGCCCTGGAAAATCTGTCCCAGGGAGCAAATTACCATCCTTCCAGACGGATTCATGAAGCATTTACAGGTGAGAGGAGGCTGAATGAACCTGCCCACACACTGTCCGCCCAGGGCTTTCTTCTGGGGTCACTAAGAGTACCTAAGGTCAAACGGCTTTTCCGCGACCTCCCAAAACCATATGCTCAACACAAACTTCACGTACTCACGGCGCCCTCTGAGGATCCGGAGCCTCTCAGGAAAAATATCGCTGTTTCTAGTGGCCGGGGGCCTACAATTCAGACTGCAGATGTGGGAAGATTTCTCTCCAAATTAGAAGTAAAAGGACAACGAATTCTGCACTGTTGGCACGAATGCAAAATGCCACCCGCACAAAATCTTGAGTGAGAAGAGCCAAAAATCGAGAAAGGTTTGGAAAATCAGTTTTAAATAAATGTGCAAATGGACCCTAATGGATCGTGGTCTCTTAAAGCAAGCTCAGATGATTAGAGTTGACAGCCTCAACAGTCCAGGCAGGTAATTTGGGTCCTAAATTCGAACTCTGTTCAGATGCCATAAAAATGAGGCAACGGTATTATCCAGTGGAGACGAAAATGGGCTTTGTTTTGGATTCATTTATCATGAAACCATTACTCCTTCTATTTACAGTAAATAAGGAATTCTGTACTTCCCTAGGAGGGAAAAAAAGGATGCCTGAAGTTGTGGACCCCTGCTTCGGAATGTAGTATTTACAAAGCAGACTAGTTTGTGTCACCGAGAAGCCCAGGCCGTTGCCCCAGTACATGTGCCGGGGGGGGGGGGGGGCTGACGGTCTGCACCCATCTATGTGACTAACGGCTTGATTTATAATCCACATACCATACAATTCACCCATTTAAAGTGTACAATTCGGGGACGCCTGGGTGGCTCAGCCGGTTAAGTGTCTGACTTCAGCTGAGGTCATGATCTCGAGGTCCGTGGGTTCGAGCCCCAGATCGGGCTCCGTGCTGACAGCTCAGAGCCTGGAGCCTGCTTCAGATTCCGTCTCCCTCTCTCTCTGCCCCTCCCCTGCCCATGCTCTCTCTCAAAAAAAAAAATTAAATATCTCTTTTAAGTGCATAATTCATCGGTTCTCAGAAGATTTGTGGAGTTGTGCAACCATCACTCTGGTCAATCTGAGAACGTTTCCATCGTCCCCAAAAGAAACCCCTTGCCCACCAGCAGTCACTCCCCATGTTTGCTCTTCCCCACCCCTACACCTGGCAACCCACGATCTACTTTCTGTCCTTATAGATTGGCCTGATCTGGACATTTCACATAAATGGAATCACATAGTATGTGGTCCTTGGTGACTGGCTCCTTCCACCCAGCATAATGTTTCAAGGTTCATCCGTGTTACCATATGCATCAGTAATTCATCCCTTTTGATGGCCAAATAATACCCACTGTACAGAGAAACCACACTTTATTTGTTCATTCATCAGTTGGCGGGCATCTGTGTCGTCTTTACTTCTTAGCTGTTATGAATAATACTGCTGTGAACATTCATGTGCCCATTCTTGGGTGGCCGTTTTCAGTTCTCTTGGTTTCGTACCTAGGAGTAGAAGTGCTCTAGGACACAGGAACCCGATGTTCAGCCTTTTGTGGAACTTCCAACCTATTTTCCAAAAACGGTTGTACCAACGTATCTTCCCACGAGAAGTGTATGAGACTTCCCTTCGTAGTTTAAAGTCATTTCGGACTAGCGTTTGGTGAACCTATCATAGGGTGTCCGTCGCTCCTGCCCAGGAGAAAAACTGGGGTCCTTGGAAAGCCAAACTTCAGAGACCTCAACAGGTCTCTGAACAGTTGGGTGATTATGTAAAAGCTTAAAAATGTGACAGCGGATATAGGGTTTTTTTTTTTCTAGCATTGAGAGCATGGAGATATGTGTACACACACACACACACACGGTTTCGTAAACACCGTAATTTGCAACATGGACTAGTCCAAACACACACTCTCATTAGCTCTCGAAAACACTGAAGAGACGGCTGAGAAGTCCATCCTGTGTGATCCCACCTGGGAAGCTCAGGGAGAGGTTTCTCCAGGGGTTTCCAGAGCCCACACCCGAGCAGGCAATGAGCTACAGGCAATACGTGCAATTAAACCCAGAAGCAGCTGTGCCCGCCTTCCTGCTAACAACCAGAGGGCGCAGAAAGGGCAGGAAAGGGGACCTATTCCTGCCAAAACACGGAAATGCTCCCAGTAGGAGGCTGGATGAAGAGGCCACTCAAGGTCACCACCCCCCCCCTTCCACTTGACCCCATCACCGGCTTCGAAATTCAAGGGCCGTGATCTGTATCCAACCCCTCGTCCAAGCCCTGAGTATATATTAAAGATTCCTCCCCAACACTTGCTCAGCCAGGGTCTAAGGGTTTTACTGCCAAACACTAGATGCCAAACGGGGTCACTGGCAATGCCACAGATGCAGTAGGGGCGGGCGGCTCTCCTAACGAACCCACTCCACACGCCCTCCAATTAGTGCCATTAAACCTACCTTTCTTTTCAGTCGAGCCTCCGTCAAACCCTACAGCACATTAGGAAGGAGGCCATTTCGTTTTTATTGCAATCTCTGGAATGACTTTGTAAATTTCCATCATTTCAGAGGAGACCGGTACACTCAACATTCTGCCAGGTCAAGGGGCAAAAAGGGAGGCTGGGTTGCCCTGAGGGGGCAGAGCACCTGCCTCGGGTCGATGGCACTGCAGAGAGCCGGGCGCCGGGTTTACAGCTACGGTGGGGACCCTGGTTGGATTCCAGGACAAATAAAAAAGAGGAGAGAGAGAAACAGAGTCTCACGGACAGAAACAGGAAACAGAAAGGCCCTAACGCTGGGCGAGTGAGGCCTGTCCACTGTAATTCTTGCTCTGGTCACCCCCACCCCAGCCTCTTCTTTGTCTGTCTCCGTCTCTCTCCCCCTCGGGCCACTTTCTGCGCAGGGACCTCACGTCATCACCCATTCTGTCTGCTCGGGCAGGTTTGCTCCAGAAAAGCTGTCCCTGCTGAGGCACCCCGAGATCTCAAAATCTGCCACGAGAGCCCAGAATTCTTCCCTTTCCCTGCCTGTGCTTGCCTGTCTTCTGTTTAAAATGGGAGCCCACTCTCTCCAGGGTGGGCTGGATCTTGTGCAGAAAGAAATGTCTCCAAAAAAACCTGCTGGATCGACACTACAAACGGGAACCGTGGTTACCTGCTCAGTGGGTTATGGGTGGTGTTTAGTTTCTCCTTCAAGGTATTTTCCAAAGTTTTTTTTTTAATTTTTTAAGTGTTTTTCTTATTTATTTACTTGAGAGAGAGAGAGAATGCAAGAGGGGAGGAGTAGAGAGAGAGCGAGACACAGAATCGGAAGCAGGTGTCAGGGTCTGAGCCGTCAGCACAGAGCCCGACGCGGGGTTCGAACTCACGCGCCGCAAGATCACGACCTGAGCCGAAGTCGGACGCTCAACCGACTGAGCCACCCGGGCGCCACTAAAAGTTTCTAGGAGTGGATGTGAGTTAGTTTCACCCGAGCCGCCGTATCAAAGTACCACACACACACTGGTTGGTTTCAAACGACAGAAAGGCACGGTCGTGTAGATCTGAAGCCTAGAGGTGAGGAACGAAGGCCTTGCCGTGTGCAGAGGCTCTAAGGAAGAATCCTTCTTGGCCTCTTGTGGCTTCAGGTGGTGGCCACCATCGTCGTTGGGTCTTTTTGGCGCACGCACCACCCGAATCTCCGCCTGTGCCGTCACAATGCTTCTCCCCGTGTCTCCCGTCTTCTTCTTACAAGGACACCAGTCGTCGCATCAGGGCCCACCCTCCCCCAGTATGACCCCATGGTAACTAATTACATCTGCAATCCTATTTCCAAATAAGGTCACATTCTGAGGTGCTGGGGGTTAGGGCTGCCACGAGTCTTTTGGTGGGGGGGAGGGGGGACACAATTCAACCCGTAACAAGGTATGTTCGGCGGGGGAGGGGGAAGACATTCTTATTTTGCTCCTGGGGCAGAGGATTCAAGCGTTAATCTCGACGAGGAGCCGGTTGCCTCGTGCACAGCCTTTGCTCCCTTCCTCCAGAGTAGGAGGTGGAGACAGACCCGCAGGGAGAGGCCGGAGCCGGGGCCGCAGAGCTCCCCCAGGCCGGCCACTGGTTCCCCTCCGATCGGCCCCGTGCCGGGAATAAGCCTCACCTGAGCCGAACTTCTCGGAGCTTCTCCAGGTGGCCGTTTGGAAACAGCATTCCGGGTGCTTCACATTCCACGCTTCGCCAAGGTCAAGACTTCAGAAGCATAAACAGAGGCGACTGGGCTAGAATGGAGGTGGTGGCCCGGCGGCAGGCCTCACGCCAAGCAGGGGAGAGAGAGGTTCCACCCGGGCAGGAGAGAGAGGTTCCACCCGGGAGAAAGCCCTGGAGG
Organism: Lynx canadensis; assembly: GCF_007474595.2. Taxonomy (NCBI): domain Eukaryota; kingdom Metazoa; phylum Chordata; class Mammalia; order Carnivora; family Felidae; genus Lynx; species Lynx canadensis. The sequence continues at coordinate 11,420,938 of NC_044321.2, forward strand.
GCTGCATGGTGGCGGCGGCGGGGCTGCGTGTGGAAGGCGAGTAGGACTTTGCCAGTCAGACGCAGAGGAGGAGGTGGGAGAGCAGAGGTGTCCTGCCACTACCTTGTGACTTCTGCTTCTTCGGAAACTTGTCTTCCTTTTAGTTCCTGTGGAATGACAACCCCTGACCCCCCTCCCTGCTTCTCTCACTCACCGGTGCGGCAGGCTCCCCCGTGGCTCTCCATATGCATGAGAGTTGGAGAACCAGTGGATTAGCCCAACAATTTCCCATGACCCCACAGTCCATCCTGGCTGCGGCTGCCAGATTCATTTACTTACGGTTTTCATTATTGCCAGATCTCCACTCCAGAACTATCGATGGCTCCCAATTGCCTGCCTCGTGAAGGCTAAACGCCACCTAGCCTTTGTAGCTCCATTATCTAGTTCCATCGCTCCAGACTCGTTCTCGGCAGCAGCCTCCCTAAGACTCTCTGCATTCTAGTTGTGACACTTTGTCCACTTTTTAAGCACCATACCTTTGAGTATATGGACACCCGCCCTCCCCTACCCACCAATCGGGCCCCAGACGGAGTTGGATTAGGATCTTTAGAAACCCTAATCAGTGAAAATGGCTTGGCACCCCTCTCTTGAGTGGAAATAGAAATAAACCTAATACTTAGGTGTAAAAAAATCAGGTGGGGAAGTCTTCCAAATTATGGATTCTTTCCCATATTGACCTGGAAATACAATTTGCTGCTTTAAAAGTACAGTTATCAAATTCATTTTTGTGAAGTAATTTTGGGGGCCACTCTGCTTTCTACTGCTCCAAGTTTGTGCTCAATAAATCTGATTAATCCAGTTCTCCCTTTGCGGATCCCAATCCTACTCACTGTGGAGTGAGTCTGCTTCTTTGACGAGCAAAATCGGATGAATGAATGAATGAATGAATGAGCAGTCCTCTCTGCTCAGTTAGTCAGAGGGAAGGCATGTTGTATTTTATTTTTTTCTGTTTTTTCCCTTTCAGCAGCCGCACTCTAGGAGAGGGGTAAGTCCTACCTGACCGCTGGGTCCCTATAGACAAGCGTTGTGGGCAGTTTTGCTGATAATATGAACCTGAATGTAATGATCTCGCCTCTAATGCTTAGACCCATTTTTCGGCATCCCTTCGGTCAGTGGGCACCTGCTGAACGCTCACAAGAAATGACAGTTGCCCAGAGGCATGAATCTTGATAGTCGGCAAGGACACCACCTAACAGTTGAGAATCACACCTGAAAGACGCTTCTCCAAAGTTAAAACAAACAAACAACAGTCTGCTTTCAAGGCGAATCAATCAGTGCTCAATGTTTGAACATCATTTATAAAGCCAGCCCCACCTAAACGCCAAATACCTAAGACCTTTTCATAAATGTTTTGGCAGTAAAAATGTCCTAGTTATAAGGAACTTTTGTGCCTCCAGTGTGATATATGTGATACATTTGACCCACACAGTATAATTCCTCGGAGCTCAAGTTTTTACTGGTGAGTAAACGGTGACAGTTGACTTTGTGTGGTCTCTAGGACTCTGCAGATAGAGGTATAGGCGCTATTGACAAGCGTGTGAAGGATATATACCAGCAAGCGGTGGCCATCTGTCCGGTAGCTGCCCCCTGGACACACCTCAGACGGAGCCACTGAAATCACCCCGCCCTCTTCTCTCCTAATCGCATCAGCCAGCCCCCCAGCACTCTGATTCCGGAGCCCCTGGACTCACCCCCCATCCATGGGTTTGAAAAGAAACTGGTGTCAGGATTGTCTTCTGGTCTCCAGGACTTACTGCTCCTGCCCCCTGGCTTGCCGTCCATGGTGCTGTTTCCTAGGCCAGGAGAGGTCCGTGTTCCACTTCAGTTGTTCACAGAACTCCAAATTCCATGCTCCTGGGATTCCAGTGCTGTGACTGGCTGAGCCGCACCGTCCTGGGCAGACGGTAGAGAACAGCAGAGAACAGTACAGGCAGGGTAATCTGAGCACTACCTGTGGTCAGACAGACGCACGCGCCCAGACGCGCGCTCGCGCGTGTACACACACGCGCGCACACACACACACATACACACGCTCCACCTAGCTGGCTGGAGGCTGGCCAAAGCTCACAACAGCCCCCCAGCCCAAGTCTGCAAAGTTGCTGATGTCACGTCCTTTCCCCAACTGAGACCAATCAGTGAGGAAGCCTTGGGGTTTATCAGGAAGGAAAGCCAGTTTGTAACTTTGGAGAGCACAGGGAACAGGGTGGGGGTGAAGGAAACCACTCCCGGCTGCACTGTTGTGTTCACTCTGCTGGGATCTGCTTGTTCTGGGGGGGGGGGGGGCTTCTCATTGTTGACAAAGCCCCAGAACCCAAGAGCTGAGAAAGCTGGTTTCGCTGCAGCCCCGCTGAATTGCTTGCACAGCAACACGCCATCTGCACATGTGGTTTCAATTTTTCTGGGAGTTTCTTATGGGAAAATGTGTCTATATGTTACAAAAATGCTCCTTGGGAAAGAACTTCTATTTTCTTCCCTCTGACTACAGGGACTTCACTACATGTCCCTTCACCCTCCCTCCATACATTATATTTTGACTTCTAAATAAATAATTAACAGTTGCTGCTGGAAAATGGATTGCCAGGTGGCCCCGGGTATGTGGAAGAAACCTGCTACTTTGTTAATTATAAAAAGCTTTACTCTGGGAAGTTTTCGCCTGTTTGCCTTTCCAGAACAGTGGGTTGCGGTACACTTGTCTTCTCAGGGGAACCCAGTTTCCCCCCACCCCCGGGTGCTGGTTCAGGCTGAGGCCATCCTTAGACTCGCACTGCGCCTCTTTTCTGGGTGGAAGGGGACCTTTGCTTGCAGTTAGGGGAGTCCCTGAGTTAGTGTCGAGCATGGTCTGTCTCTGAAGTGACTGCGGATTTTTTTTTTTTTTTTTAACGCCAAAGATGCAGCCTCACTATTTCAGATTTATGGGTCCTCGACTGGAACACGTGGCAGCCATCGTTCACAGTTGGAGGCGTGGCCTCCATATTTCAAAATGCATTTCTGTGCACACGTACATATATGCATTTATCCCTTTACAATTTTTCACACGAATGTCATTGCATTACCATATCGCTCTCTGCCCGTGACACTTCTTCCGTCTCGGAGATCTTTCATTTTAGCACATATGGCTGTCCCTCTCTCCATTACGGTGCAGCATGCCATATGGCTCAAAACTACCTTACTGTTCCCCCATGATGGAGGCAGAATGTTACCATCTCTTCTGTTACTATATTACCACCGCGGTCCATAATTTTGTTTAAGTGGCTCTGTGCACGGGTGCAAGGGTTTCTGGAGGAGAGATTCCTGAGTGGAAATGCTGGCTCGCGGGTGCACTCATGCACATGCCATGGTTGCTGCAGGAGCGAAGACACACACACAGAAGTGACTACAAGCCAAACGGGAGAATTCTGAAGATCAGTGACTTGTATCAGTGTCCGTGCACATCTCCATTGCACTGCAGGCTTGCAGAAAGCTGTCACTGGGGAAAGTGGGCAGCGCTACAGGAGAGCTGCTTGTATGATGGCCTACGACTGCGTGAAATCTACAATTATCTCAATACAGATGGCGTTTTGAAAGAAAGAGGCTGTTCGTTCAAAACTGAGAGAGTGGCGCCTGAGTGGCTCGGTCGGTGGAGTGTCCGACTCTTGATCTCGGCTCAGGTCACGATCCCAGGGTCGTGGGATTAAACCCTGCCTCGGGCTCTGTGCTGAGCGTGGAGCCTGCTTGGGATTCTCCCTCCCTCCCTCTCATTCTCTCTCTCTCTCTCTCTCTGCCACTCTATCCCACTTGCATGCACTTTCTCCCTCTCTCTAAAAAAAAAAAAAATGATAAAATTGACAGACATACTGCCAAATTGCCCTCCAGGTCTCTGCAGAATTAACTGAACGGGCCACAAGCAGATAAATTGTACGCTACTCCATCAGGAGAAGATTTGAAGAACTATCAAACTTGTCTTTGGCAGAGACTGAGAAATTTACTCCCAACGTAGACCGAATGATAAGGAGTTAAACAGAGAGGCACAATGGGGAACCTGGCTATTATCGCCATTCTTTGAGCAAAATCTTCATGGTACAGCTTCTTTATTTACTTTTAATTAAACTCCGAGAAGATAACATCTTCCCAGATTCAAATTTAAGTTTATTGTCCAACGTGACAATAAAGAGGATTTCTGAGTTGTTGCCTTAGTACCTGGGAGGGAATTAATCAGCTTTTAACCTTCTCACTAGATTTATAATGTTGGTCACCCCTCGTGAATATTGGAGAATGGGAACTGACTTTTTTTTTTTTAACTGTTTAACAACACTTCCAGTCAGGAATTCAAAAACGATTACAAGAGAAAGTCATGCATTTATAGGGATTTGAGGACAAAGTTGAATGGCAAGCATATGAGCCGTGATTATAGAACAGGTTGGCTTACGACAAGCCACAAGAGGAGAACAAGCTTACAGACTTCTAGTCGTCCCTGTGTGCGTGTGTGTGTGTGTGTGTGCGCGTGCACGCGTGTTCAGGAAACTTGGTCCAGGTTAGGTAAGAAAAAAGAATGATGTATGGCCTACAGCGGTAAGGCCACAGCCATTCCTTATCCAGTACAGTCTTAACACTAGCCAGGGCCTCTGCGGCCCCCTCACCTAGATGTCCACGGCTGACATCACTCATGGGTTCTGAGACTCTTTCCTCCCGAGGCCCTGGGGAGCCTGGAAAGTCCCCTCCAATCAGTCAAAGTCGGCCCGGGAGCAGAAACCTCTGGTCATTCCAGCCAGCAACCTCTCTAGCACAAGACCCTTAAAACCCAAAAGGTACACCTCCCCTCTGATAATTTGGAACGATCTGTGTTTCCCGCAAAAAGCCTCGCTGTTTCTCTTGCTCTTGCATAACTGTCTGCGTGCTGAGCTAGCTGGTGTTGCTACTTGAGACGGCAATCACTCGTCCCCACTCCATCTAGCAGTACAATAAGATTCAAACAAGGATGTGTCCTTTAAAAGCTGGCATAATGCGGTATTCTTGAGAAAACCAATCTCACAAATCAAAACCGAGAGTCGACATCCACAATGGGGCTGGATTCTTCAAAAATGCCAACGGCACGAAAGACCAGAGTGGGGGTGGGAAGGCTTTCTAGCTTAAAGGAGAAAAAAGTGACTTGGTGACTAAATACATGCGTGATCTTTGATCAGATCGTGAGTGGGGGTGTGGCAGGGGGGCAGGGACAAGACGTAAAAGGCATCGATGCCACCATCGCTGAAATTTAAATATGGACTGAGATCAGATCATCACAGTGCCTCGCCGGCAGGTCTCCTGCATGTGATTGCTGCCCCGAGGTTGCGCAGAAGAGTCTCTGTGTTCCTAGGAGATGCACGCTGAAGTGCTGGGGGCAGAGCCACCTGCAGCTTGACACAAAGGGAGAGATGTGTGCCCCTTTGTACACGTTTTACACCCAATGGAAGAAGCCAACGCAAGCTCTACAGTCAAAACCCAGGAGTATACGTAAAGACCACATTGCCCAATCTGTTCACAAGCCAGTGGCATTCCTCACGCGCCCAACAGCCACAAGTCCCAGAACCTCCGGCTGAGTGGAAACACTCTTCTTATTGCACAATTATGTAAGCCCGAAAAACAAACAATAACCTGTCTTTGTTACAATTTTTGACATTTTGGTCATCGTGGGCTTTTTTCCTTAACACTGGATCTTTTTTTTTTTAATATTGCACTAAAATATTTACTTTGGGGCGCCTGGGTGGCTCGGTCGGTTGAGCATCTGACTTCAGCTCAGGTCACGATCTCGCAGTTCAGGAGCTCAAGCCCCACATCGGGCTCACTGCCGTCAGCCCGTCAGCGCAGAGCCCGCTTGGGATCCTCTGTCCCCTTCTCTCCACCCCTCCCCCACTTGCGCTTTCCCAAAATTAAATAAATACTTTTTAAAAATATTTACTTTGATGGTAGAGTTTCTTGGTGCCGCCCCCTTAGATTTTTTGCCCCACTCACCTCCTGTAATCTTGGCCCTGGTGAACAATCATGATGTCCACAGTTTATTCACAAATGGCTCATCTAAAATTATTTGTATATGTATTAGTTATACGCGGCTTACATGCATATATATTCTACAGGTGTGTGTACACACATGCATACGTATAGGTACATATACACACGTGTATGCATATACACAGAGATAAGCAAATGTGGCAAAATGCTAACAATTGGTGAACTGAGGTGAGGGGTACACAAATATTCGCTGTATTATTCTTGTGACTTTTCTGTAAGCTGGACAACTTTCAAAACAACAGTGGTGGGGGGAAAATTACTACATAAAAATTCAAAGCAGGTATACATTTTTTCACCGGTTCAACTCATGTTAAAATAGGACGCTGCGATTTTTAGCGTGACCCATGTATTCGTCCTAGTATGGCTCTGCTGAAGGAAGGAGATTACTCCACGTGCAAATGTCCACGCGGGAGCAGTCCCTGGTGACCACATGTGATGGGGGAGCTCGGGAGATCCCCCAGTGCTGGGAGCACCCTTCCCTAACGAGCTGTGGTTATTCCACGATTCATCCCTCACCACGTTAAGGGCGCCAAATCGGCTCGGCAATGAGCATTGTTACTGAAAAAAGTTACCGTCTGTAAACCTCAGGTTTATGTGACACGGCGATATTACAGGTATTAGGGAGGAGAATTACTTTGGGAGAAATGGCTCCTTAATAAAAGGCAAACAAAAAACAGAGACGCTGAATGACATACCGAACCTTTTAAATAATTTAAGGGGTTTTGAACGAGTTGAGGCTTAAACTTCAAATAAAACAGGCAAGCTGACTTTTTTTGAAATAAGGCAGATGACGGATACCGTCAGATAAGTGATGAACGGGTAGACAGATGATAGACACAGGGTACACAGATCAGCATATTAGGTGTCTATATAGAGAAACAGATGGTATATGGATCGCTGATATTGGGTGTTCATGCAGTTTTGAAAATAGTTTTCCCTTCAAGTGATTCATTGTGTCAAATTCAAATTATTTTAAACTCTTATTTTAAATAGTTTTCCTGGGGCGCCTGGGTGGCGCAGTCGGTTAAGCGTCCGACTTCAGCCAGGTCACGATCTCGCAGTCCGGGAGTTCGAGCCCCGCGTCAGGCTCTGTGCTGATGGCTCAGAGCCTGGAGCCTGTTTCCGATTCTGTGTCTCCCTCTCTCTCTGCCCCTCCCCCGTTCATGCTCTGTCTCTCTCTGTCCCAAAAATAAATAAACGTTGAAAAAAAAATTTTTTTTAATAAATAAATAAATAAATAAATAAATAAATAAATAAATAGTTTTCCTAATCAGTAAATCCCACCTCTGAACACCTTCCAAGAAACACTGCAAACATTTAAAAAGATGTATTAAAAAAATAAACCAGCCTGCTTCCGATTCTGTGTCTCCCTGCCCCTCCCCCGTTCATGCTCTGTCTCTCTCGGTCTCAAAAATAAATAAAAAAAAAACGTTAAAAAAAATAAAATAAAAAAATAAACCAGTTCACACTAGCGTTGTTTGTAAGAGTCAGAAATCAGAAAAAATCTAAGTATTCCAACAATACGGAAATAGCTGAAGAACAGGACACAACCCTTTAATAGGATAGGTTCGAAAGGTCTGAAACTTAGAAAATCATTACAGTATGGTTTTTGGGGAAAGTAGGCATCAGAAACACTTTTAAAACAGGATCGCTATGTCAGACCAGGCAAAGGAAGTGAAACGAAACAAAACAAACCTGATATACCACAAGAAGTCACTAAAACCTTAATAGTAAAAATTAACTAACCAATTTTAGACACCTACCTGAAAAATCCTTTTAAAATTCAGTCACCCTGACAGGGACCTCGCCTAATCACCTTATCTAAAACAGTAGCTCTCACCACCACTCTTTACCCTAATCTGCTTTCTTTTTCTTATCACTTTCCTGACACGATCATATATGTGTGTGCGTTGCTTAGTCCCATGAAAGCACCCTGGGAGCAAGGACCCTGTCTATCTTTTCCACAGCCTTAGTGTCTGGGTAAAAATAAATGCTGGGTAAAAATGTGTTGAATGAATTAATTGAAAAGTCACCCTAGAGCACTTCAGATGTGACTGAGATTGTAAAGAATTACACCATTTGGGGAGTAAAACATCACACATCCTGTGAAAAATGGAATAACCTATAATAGCGTTAAGAACCTCCAGGGGCGGGTGAGTGGCTCAGTCAGTGGAGCGTCCGACTTCGGCTCAGGTCGTGATCTCGCAACTTGTGAGCTCGAGCCCCGCGTCGGGCTCTGTGCTGACAGCTCGGAGCCTGGAGCCTGCTTCCGATTCTGTGTCAACTTCTCTCTTTGCCCCTTCCCCACTTGTGCTCTGTTTCTATCAAAAATAAATAAAATATTTTTTTTAATTAAAAAAACAAACAGAACCTCCAAAAGCAAGCAATATAAACCAGATGATTCCATCTGATGGCCTAATTCTAACTTGATGGAATGTGGGACTCAACGGGAACTTAAAGACTATTTCATGTCCTATCTCTGTAGTCAGAAGTCATAAAATATTACAATTCCAAGACAAGGTCCAGGGATCTGGACCAGTTCGGCATCCACATCTTTCTGGAATCAGAAGAATCGGTCTGGTAAAGGGTCTCTCGGGACTCAGTTCAGAATTAAAGTGCTCCCCGCGACACAAAACACACCTACCAGAGCTGAGAGGTCCATACAAATGATTCATGAAATTCATGGTCTGCAGTTTCAGAAAGCAGATCGAACAGGCAGGATTCTCAAGTCCCTGGGGGCTATAGATAGACTGAATATCCTAGGACATCGTGGGGTTTACCACGGAGCTCAGACATTCGACAAGATGCAAGCTGACCAAAAAATGAACTCAGGAGAACACTTTGAAGACAGAAAGCCTCCAACTCCTGAGTGTTCTATGATATATATTTTAACTCTGGAATGTCTACAATACGTATTTTAATTTACCAGTATTTTCTTGTCAAGTTTCTGACTTTGATGTTAGGCTTAGAAAAGACCTTCCTTTGCATATACGTTCATGAACATTTTATTCTGGAATTTATAAGCATTTGAAATTTTTTAACATTTTCAAAAAACCAAGATTTGTTCTTTGGAATGTGACGTTAAATAAGAATTTAAAAGAATTTAATATTTCTTCCTCAAATAGTTAACTTGTTTTTTTATATTTATTTATTTCTGAGAGACAGAGAGAGACACAGCGCAAGTGGGGGAGGAACAGAGAGAGAGGGAGACACAGAATCCGAAGCAGGTTCCAGGCTCTGAGCTGTCACCACAGAGCCTGACGCAGGGCTCGAACTCAAGAACCGTGAGATCATGACCTGAGCCGAAGTCAAACGCTTAACCTACTGAGCCACGCAGGCGCCCCCCTAATTAACTTATTTGATATTCCAAAGTTGTGAAAATCAGAAAAAGGTCTTGAACAGCACTAACAGAAACATGCCAGCCACACGTATCATTTAAAATCGTATGGCAGTCACATTAAAGAAAGTAAAAAAAAGAAGTGGAATTAATTTTAATAATGAATTTCATTTAACCTAATATATTCAAAATATTATCACTTCAAGGGTGCCTGGGTGGCTCGGTCAATTAAGCGTCTGACTTCAGCTCAGGTCACGATCTCGCAGTTCGGGGTTTCGAGCCCCGCGTGGGGCTCTGTGCTGGCAGCTCGGAGCCTGGAGCCTGCTTCGGATTCTGTGTCTCCCTCTCTCTGCCCCTCATCTGCTCACACTCTCTCCCTCTAAACAGTAAATTTAAAAAAAAAATTATCATTTCAATGTGTAATCAACATCAAATTATTAATAAAATATGTCACGTATTTTGTACCGCATCTTCAAAACATGGTGTATTTTTTATACTCCATCACATCTGCGTTCAGCCCAGCCACATTTCAGCTGCTCAATAGCCGAATGTGTCTAGTGGCTTAGGGACTGAATAGCCCAGATTTAGAGCAGTGTTTCACAATCTCAGCACTACTGACATTTTGGGCCCGGTAATTCTTTGCTGTGGGGAGCTGCCCAGTGTACCTAAGATGATTCGCCGCACCTCTGACCTCCGCCCACTAGATGTCAGTAGCACCCCTCCCTCAGTTGTGGCAACTAAAGGTGTCTCTACCGACAAATGTCCCCGAGTGGGGGGGTGAAGGTAGGGCAAAATTATCCCCAGTGGAGAATCAAAGGGCTAGAAGACCTGGAGGAAAAAAAATACACGTTTGGAACCAACCTTAGGATCAGCTGAGAGAAAATTTTCTTCTTAGAAGCTAATTTTACTATAGTCAGCGAACCATGACAGTAGTACTTACAACAATTAAAAGTTTATCCACGTCAGAACTTACCGAAGTTCTAAATTCACAAAAGGGAGGGGGAGGAGGAAAAGAAAGGTGAGAAGTGGGAAGAGCAGAAGGGGGGAGTGGAAAAGAAGAAAAGGGAGGGGGAGGAGAAGGCTGTTGTTCCTATTAAAAATGCCGTGCTTACTTTGGACCCAGGCTCACAGAAATAATAGTGACCCGGCACGGAGCGTGTCTTGGCGACTGACATTAACATGTAATTATTTCAAACAACCCTGAGGCTCTTGACTTTGAAAATAAGCTGATGGATGCTTGGGTTGCAACATGCATCAAACAGTGCCTGCGGGTTCAGGTAGTAGGGAAGCAGCCAGTGTTGCCCTGTTCTAGAACCGTGTGCTTCGACGAACAGCCTTTAATGTCAGAAGTGACGAGCAACATTTCTCTTATCAACCAAGACCTCAGTAACTGCAAGTCTCTGTTAACTTTGATGTTTCGAATGCGTTCAGCGCGCACACACACACACACACGCGCGCGTGTATATATATAAATGGCAAGGAAATCAAGATTACAGCAGAAGTTTATTCGTGGAAGCAGAGAAAGAAAGGGCAAAGGAGGGAGGGACTACATCAGGAACACATCATGAGATACACGCGTCAGACTCTTATTCACCCAAGATTCACATGTGTCTGCAAGATATGCAGAATATTGACCCTTAGATAATTAAAGACCACGAATCTTCAAACAGATGATTTTCACTCCGCTGCACAGATTTCTAAAGTGTCTCAACAACCAAAGCTAAAAACCAAAAGGCTGCCGGTTGCCCCTTGGGGAACGAGAGCATTAACCAGGAGTTTCTACTCCTCGGGTGTTCTGGTTCTTCGGGACCAACACTAGCTGACTCTGCTCATTGGAAGGTACTCAGAGCCTAGCCACTGGGTGTCTACACTAAGTACCCTGGGTACAGCAGGCAGTAGCCTGCTCATTTCCAAGTACCTTCCCAAGGCCAGCTGGGACTACCGGTATAGCAGGAATCTTTCCAGCAGCTCCGGCAGATGCAGCTCACGGATGGTTTGACGACACGCTCGGCCCAAGCACTTCCGGACACACAGGCGACAGAGCTGGGAGAGAGCAGGCGGGCCTGGGGAAGAAGTTACAATGTGTGAAGTTCATGGTGGTGGGGCTGGGGGAGAAGGGGAGACCAGAGGACCGGAAGAGGCCGAAATGCTCCACAAGCTGGCTCCGTGCACGGATCGTAGAGCGATATAGCAGACGCTAAATACACACAGGGATCCCGGTGTGCCCCTCTGGGCGGCGACATGTTTGGGTGAGCCCTCCAAAGGTGAGCGTGTTAGCAATAGTGGGGAATGAGGCTAAGCAGAGGCAAGTCAGGAATGAAGCGTGAGGCCTCAAGCGAACGCGCCTCATTCACGTATCGCACGTGCCAACAAACGGGATAATACTAGCCAAGGAGAACCAAGCGAGGGACAGCTGCCAGGAGGGCATAAAGGCCTGTAAGGTCACAGAGGCCTCCCGGACCTCCTGGCTCTGGCTGCCCGTGAGGTGGTGCTGGCTGGGTCCCAGGTCACTTTCGGAAGGGCCCTCCATTCACACAAGGCTCCCAGCTCCATGAAGGATCTAGAGAAAGGACCCAACTCACTTAACCCCCATTATATCCCAAACCTCAGTCTCAAAGGGGCTCACGGAGTCATCACGCCCATGGCTTTGCGTGGCTGAAGGAAAGTAACGAGAGCCCCAGGTATGGCTGAATAGGACGAATGAGGCTTTGGCTGGAACGCTAGTTATACAGAGGCATTTGTAATGTCCCAGTGCTCCCTAGCCTCACTGTATCAGGAAAGATCCCTTCAAGTAGACCTGTGTGATTACCGGACTGCATAAAGTTGTCCTTCTCAAGACAATCCTACTGTAACAGGATCTTGCCACCCATGAGAAATGGAGCACTGCATATGCAAATAGCCAGATAACACCTGAATTGAGGTTTCTAAGGAGGATCTATGTGACAGAGCACATAAGTGCCCTTCGTTAAAATCTTGGGAAGCGCGAGTGGAAAGCATCTCCACCTGTCACCCAACCGAAGCTCCTCTGGAAAACAGTAACGCGGACAAATCGTCCAGCGTGCCTAGAGAAGGTCAGATACCAGAGTGAACTGTGACACAGCTGGTGTCCATCCTTCCAGACCAAGCAGCTGTACTTGTGACGACAGAAGACAGAAGCACCTGCTTAGAACGAATCTAAATCCTGGACCTGGAAACATCTTTGATGGAAGAAAAGAGGAAATGTGGCAATTGCCATAAACCATATTCTCGGCTAACAGTTGGAAAGGACCTGGCATTTCCAAACTGGGAGCCGGTAAGGAAGATCAGAGTTCTTCAAGTGGAGATTCAAATAAAAGAGCAACCATTAATGACATAGACTATTGGGAATAATCTAGATCAGTGCTACTCAAAGTGTGGCCTCAGTTCAACAGCACTACCTGGGAACCCAGTGGGTGTATAGAGTCTAGGCCCCATCCCAGACCTCCTGAACCCAAATGTGCATTCTAATTAGATCACCAGGTGATTCGTACTCATGGTAGAACTTAAGAAGCACTCACCGAGGGACATCTGGGTGGCTCAGTCGGTTAAGCGTCCGACTTTGGCTCAGGTCATGGTCACGCAGTCCGTGCGTTCGAGCCCCGCATTGGGCTCTGTGCTGATGGCTCGGAGCCTGGAGCCTGCTTTGGATTCTGTGTCTCCCTCTCTCTCTCTGCCCCTCCCCTGCTTGCGCTCTCGCTCTCTCTCAAAAGGAAACATTTAAAAAATTTTTTAAAAAAGAAGCACTGACCTAGAAAGCATTCCTGAGATGACTGAACCGAGCATTCTACTTGGAAGGTATAGAAGACACGAGGGTGGTTTCATGAAGTGGAACTGGTGAGTAAAATAAAACCCTTCTCGACCAGAAAGCGTTTCAGAAGATTCAGCGCGGGGCCATCATAACACTGAGCGCATGTTCTGGAGTCAGACTGCTTGGCTGGGGTCCTACTTCTCCTTAGCAGTCACACGACCCTCTGCAAGCCAGTATCTTTATGCTCTCTTGTCCTATCTTCAGCCGGGACAGCACCAGCTACTGCAAAGTGCTCGCGGCTTTAAAGTTTTCAGAATTCAGGGAGATTAATCCAGGTTTCAAATTTTTTAGCTCAGCGCCTAACACGTGTAAAACTGAATAATGACTATCACTGTTTTTAAGTTTATTTATTCTGAGAGAGAGTGAGAGACAGAGAGAGAGAACGAGCAGGGGAGGGGCAGAGAGGGAGGGAAAGAGAGAATCCCAAGCAGGCTCTGCACTGTCAGCATAGAGCCCGACGCGGGGCTCGATCCCACAAACCGTGAGATCATGACCTGAGCCGGAACCAACAGTCAGATGCTTAACTGACCGAGCCACCCAGGTGCCCCTTATTACCATTACCTTTAATAGTCTCCCAAGCATACAAATGATCAGTACAGGCTTGGACAATGTTCTCTTTCTGTACAGACTTAGCATGACTGACTTCTGAATTTGGAATGCAGAGCCTCTTAGAGACCCGCCTGGTCTCCTCGGGCATCTGTAGCTCCACTGGCCCACGGTGGAAAGGGGAGTGAGGCAATGGGGGGCACAGATCTGCCTGCTCCCTGATCTCGAGGGCAGGCGATCGACTCGGCCACCCAGTCCAGTGTCTGAAACACACACTCCGTATCCAGCCTACAGCCTCTAACTCAAGTATCGCTAGCTTCCGCTGACAAATATTTCTCCAAATACGACAAAGCAGGGTCTTGGTCCACTCCGCTGGGCGCTTATTCCAAGCCAGACGCGGCAGTTCACCTTTTCGTGGTGAAAAGAGTTCTCGGAGTATTTTCTCATCACGGAAAATACACAGCAACCTCCCGGTTGCATAAATGCCCTTCCGTTACAAGTGAACACATACGCCTACCGAATCCCATCTCGGCGACGCCAGCGACGCCTGCTGCCTCCCACATGCCACTCCCAAGGAAAAAGGGAAAAGAGGTAAGGAAGTCTGGAGATAAGACAGGGAGGGGAGACAGCGGATGCGCTTCCGGGAGAGAACTGGACACCCAGCCCTTCGTTACCTTCCCGGAGCAGGAGGGCCTGCTCCACGCCGCTTTTCGGAGCCGCCAGATCCAACGCACTTTTCCCCTCGGCATTTCTGCACTTCAGGGGAGCCCCATAGTCCGCTAGCAGGTGGACGACTTCCACGCTGGACTGCCTCGCAGCGGCGTGGAGCGGGGTGTCCAGACTCTGGCCGCGGTCCACGCTGGCTCCTTGAGAAAGCAAATGACACGAGTCAACGCTGAACGTTGACGTGGGAATACGACGGGCCTAAAATACAGCAGCTGTGGAGGAAAGCATCTTGAATGTCATGACGTGCTGGGCCAATCTTGGAAAATGTCTGACCCAAGCCTAGAGCCTCAGCAGTGGCTACTGAAACTGTTTCAAAGGATCTGGGTGAGAAGAGTGAAGAGAGACATTTTTAGGCACTTAAAATACGTTCCTTGCTTTTCCATACGAACCGTGCGACAGACAAAATGAAATACCTGCAGCGCCTTTTACGGAGAATTATTTTGTTTTTTGGCAAAGGATAAAGTTAAGATTATTTGGCACTTATGTTATTCCGGGCTCCAACAAAAAGATTTCTGAACTACGACAGGGAGTAGTAAATGATAGGGGATGAAAAAGACAAAAAAAAAAAATCTTGGAGATAAAAATTCTTATTTAAAAGTTCTTAGTACAGCCTCTAATGTCAGCGGTGAAGTTTGGGGAATCTTTAATCAAGTAATAGTTTCAAGACATTTTACTTTCCCCCCCCGGACTCCCAGTGTCTGTATATCCTCCTGATAACCACACCTAGGTCTCCCTCTGAGGAACCATCCCCTGGGATTCCCGGCTCACGTGTTTCCAGGGAAGCCCGACAACTACAGGGTAGACTGAAATCTAAGCCAGTCAGCGTACTGTAATTCCTTTGGCCGCCATGATTGGTTCAGAGATGGGCAGGTGACTCAAAAAGAGCCAACGCAATAAAATTCTTTTTTTCCCACTAGGACTCATGGGAAAGAGACTCTTGCTCTCTCTTGAAACCACCAAAGAGAACCATACCAGGTAAATGGAGCCAATACCCAAGGAAGTGGACACTCATTTCTCTGGAAAAGTTCTGTTTTAAACATTCAAACGGCAAATACTGTCAGAATTTTGTCCAGCCTGACAAGAACTTAGTCTTTAAAGCCATGGAAAACCAACAAGGTTAACAGGTTCTTCTCATAAAAAGATTTCTGGAAGTTACCTAATTCTAGAAGTTTCTTCACACAGTCTACCCTCTGGTAGGTGCAGGCCACATACAGGGGAGTTCCAAGCTGGGGCACTTCTTGGTCAATGTTAACATTATTTGCCAGAAGAATCTCCATGCACTCTCTATGACCTGGTGGCACAAAAGACAACCTTACTCAAGTAAGGGAAATATTGACTATTTACAGAACTACAGAAGTGCTTACCTGGAATGGGCTTTAGAAAAAACCTAGCCCAGGGGCGCCTAGGTGGCTCAGTCCGTTGAGCGTCCGACTTCGGCTCAGGTCATGACCTCACGGTTTGTGGGTTCGAGCCCCGCATCGGGCTCTGTGCTGACAGCTCAGAACCTGGAGCTTTCTTTGGATTCTGTGTCTCCTCTCTCTGCCCCTCCCCTACTTGCACGCGCTCGCTCGCTCTCTCTCTCAAAAATAAATAAACATTAAAAAAGAAAGAAGGAAAGAAAGAAAGAAAGAAAGAAAGAAAGAAAGAAAGAAAGAAAGAAAGAACGAGCCTAGCCAGGTGGGTACCTGGGTGGCTCAGTGGGTTAAGCGTCTCTTGATTTCAGCTCAGGTCATGATCTCACGATTCGTGAGATTGAGCCCCACATCGGGCTCTGCGCTGTCAGCTCAGAGTCTATTTGACATCCTCTCTCTCGCTCCCTCTCTCTCTCTGCCCCTCCCTCGTGCTCCCTCTCTCTCTCAAAAATAAATAAGTGTAAAAAGAAAAAGAAAGAAACTAGATATTTTTTTTTAGGCAGAAAAAAAATATCTTTTTGGAAATCTTAGAAAAGTCCAAAATAAAGACCATTAAAGAGAAAAGAATGCCCATACGTCCCCAGTTCAACTCCTCTTTGCAGCCCTTACAGTGCCTCCATCTAAACTACGGGCTCCAGGGAGCACAACTGGAATCATTCTTCACGGTGAAGCCACCAGTTTACAAACAGGCTGCAAGACGCACAGGGGTGGTCAATGGCCCACAAAAGCCAGTGCTCAAATCCAAGGCCCGTGTACAGCTGCACCTCCTTATTCTGGTTAACCTGGAAGACACCTATGAGAATATGTAAAGCCCCAACTATAGAATATACGTGTAACTGCACTTTCAAATTCAGGGCTTAACAACAACTACATAAACAAGCATTCTCCTCGGAGAGGCTGCCCAACGAATAGACTCGAGTGGACCAGATGGACTTGACAGATATATTTAGAACTGTGCATCCCAAAGCGACAGAATATACTTTCTTCTCGAGTGCACATGGAACATTCTCCAAGATAGATCACATACTGGGTCACAAAACAGCCCTTCATAAGTATAAAAGAATTGAGATCATACCATGCACGCTTTCAGACCACAGCGTTATGAAACCTGAAATCAACCACAGGAAAAAGTCTGCAAACCTCCAAAAGCGTGGAGGTTAAAGAACACCCTACTGAAGAATGAACGGGTCAAACCAGGCAAGTAGAGAAGAAATTTAAAAATATATGGAAACATGGGGCGCCTGGGTGGCTCAGTTGGTTAAGCGTCTGACTTCAGCTCAGGTCACAATCTCACGGTCCGTGAGTTCGAGCCCCGCATCGGGCTCTGGGCTGATGGCTCAGAGCCTGGAGCCTGCTTCCAATTCTGTGTCTCCCTCTCTCTCTGCCCCTCCCCTATTCATGCTCTGTCTCTCTCTGTCTCAAAAATAAATAAACATTAAAAAAAATTAAAAAAAAATATATGGAAACAAATGAAAATGGAAATACACAATCCAAACGCTTTGGGATGCAGCAAAGGCAGTCCTGAGAGGAAAATACATTGCAATCCAGGCCTATCTCAAGAAACAAGAAAAATCCCAAATACAAAATCTAACAGCACGCCTAAAGGAAATAGAAGCAGAACAGCAAAGACACCCCAAACCCAGCAGAAGAGAAATAATAAAGATTAGAGCAGAAATAAACAATATAGAATCTAAAAAACTATAGAGCAGATCAACGAAACCAAGAGTTGGTTTTTTGAAAAAATAAACAAAATTGATAAACCTCTAGCCAGGCTCCTTAAAAAGAAAAGGGAGATGACCCAAATAGATAAAATCATGAATGAAATGGAATTATTACAATCAATCCCTCAGAAATACAAGCAATTATCGGGGAATATTATGAAAAATTATATGCCAACAAACTGGACAACCTGGAAGAAATGGACAAATTCCTAAACACCCACACGCTTCCAAAACTCAAACAGGAAGAAATAGAAAGCTTGAACAGACCCATGCCAGCGAAGAAATTGAATCAGTCATCAAAAATCTCCCAACAAATAAGAGTCCAGGACCAGATGGCTTCCCAGGGGAGTTCTACCAGACGTTTAAAGCAGAGATAATACCTATCCTTCTCAAGCTCTTCCAAAAAATAGAAAGGGAAGGAAAATTTCCAGACTCATTCTATGAAGCCAGCATTACTTTGATTCCTAAACCAGACAGAGACCCAGCAAAAAAAGAGAACTACAGGCCAATATCCCTGATGAATATGGATGTAAAATTCTCTAATAAACATTTTAAAATAATTCCTGTCCAAGGGCGCCTTGGTTTCAGCTCAGGTAATGATCTCACAGTTCATGGGTTCAAACCCCACATCGGGCTCCATGCTGACAGCGTGAAGCCTGCCTGGGATTCTCTCTCACTCTCTCTCTCTCTCTCTCTCTCTCTCTCTGCCCCTCCCCCACTCACATGCTCTCTCAAAATAAATAAACTTAAAATAAAAAAATAATTCCTGTCCTTTTACTTTTGTTTTTCTTTTTCTTTGCGGAAGAAACTGAGCCTGGTCTGAGTTAAATTTAAGTACTCACAGAAGTTTTAAAAAATTAATATATAAATGATGGACACTAATATAACAGTATCTAAAATAATGAATTTGCTATTTTCTCTTCCATTCTGTGGATGTTGGTTCCTAACATGCTTTTAGATACAGGAAAAAAAAATATGTAGAGACACATGAATTCATGTATTTATAAGTACGTATGTATTCTGTAGGTCCATAGATACCAAACACCCCAACATAAAACCATCCACGAATTAAATAATTCAAACCATTCCCAATATGTATCCATTTTTAAATGTTTGGATGGAAATGCAAATATCAGATTAATTTTCACTTCAAATCAATAGTAAAATAATTTTTTAAACTTTTAGATCAATCATTTCCAAAGGAGACCATTTTCCTTCAACTTAAAGGATCTACTTGAAGTTTGGGAAATGACCAACCTCGGTTATTAATCAATAGATGTTTATGAGATATGTATAAGACATCAAAACCATGGATACATTGAGATTTAGGTCTTTTGTTGCATTTCAAGTAATCCATAAACAAAGGGGGCAAAAAGACAAAAAGAAAACCAGACTCAAATACAGAGAACACACTGATGATTACGGGGCGGGGGGGGGTGGGGGGGGTGGGGGGGGGTGGGGCCGGGAAGAGGTGAAGGCAATCAGGAGTAACACTGAGTAATGCACAGAATTGTTAACTCATTATATTGTACGCCTGAAACTAATAGAACATTGTACGCTAATTAGACTTCAATTGTTAAAGAAATGGAACAAAAATAAAAGCAGAGAAAAAAAGTAGTCCGCTGCAAAAAAAAACAAAAACCAAGTGACATATTTAATAACCTGGGGCAAATCTTTCACTATTGCCTTTTGAAATGAAGACTTTCATCCCGAATTAGACCCGCAAAGATCACTGTTCTACAGCATTCTAACTTCCCCACTGTATTTCTGATCTCAATATAAGAGAATAACTCCACCAGTGGGTGACAGAAATGCTGCTCTGTCAGTGTGACCTTTGACAAATGGCCTTGACCTTTCAAAGGTGTCTTCTTGTTCTGTCTAGCCAATGCATCAAGTTTTTAAAGACCTCGATTTTACTCTTTTCCCTCATTTCAAAAGTAACTGAGAACACGGGAAGCTAGAATCAACCTGAAGGTTTCTAATGCGATGCTTTTTAAAGTTGCAACCTTTTTTCAATACCTAATGACCTTGAAGTCAGCAGCTCGTCTAGAGTATACTGCTGGTTGTGGGCAGTTATGTTGAATCGTCCATTAGGGACACCATCAGCCTTGGCTTTCAGACACTTTCATAATTTATTTTAGTGCCTGATGTTTTATGGGCTTTGGGAAATGAGCCGCTCTTTCCTACTAAAGACAAGACATACGCAACGTACGACTCATGGAAGTCACCCCTGCAGTCGGAGCCACCAAAACACCAGCAAAGAGTTTCCAGAGGGGCCTGCCGAGAGACCGACTCCCTAGGAAATGCGACATGGCAGACCGAAAGGGCGTGGCGAACACTATACCCCTGATTCGCGCAGATCGGAGCGAGCCCACCAGTTGGTGTGCATTGTGACGGCCGACTCACCTCTCTTCACTGCCTCGTGGATGGGTGAAGCCAAGTGCGCCTCCAGCTGGGCCTTGGCTCCAAACTCCAGCAGCACGTGGACGCACGCAGCACTGCCGCTCCGGCACGCGTTGAAGAGGGGCGTGGCTCCGTGGACCGTCACTCCGTTGACCTAACGATGAGCGAAGAGGCCCAGAGGATTTGCGATTTTTCTCTCACCGTTGCCAAGTGTTTATTCCTATGCATCTGCCTGGAGAAATTTCCCATGCTGGTGGATGAGCGAGGGAACTCTACATCACTACGGTACCATGTTTTTTAGATGCCAGCAATCTGTCAACTCTCACCTACAAATAATATCCCAAGTGGGACAAAATGGGACAGAGCTTTTCAAATGTATGCATGGGTATTCCAGAGCTTCTTACGAGCCTCCCAACCATGGAGGAGGGGGGGGCCGTTTGGTGGTTAGGAGCATGGCCGCTGGTACCATTAGCTTGGGTTCAAATCCCAGCGTTCTCCTATTTGTTCAGAAGCCTCGGTCGGGTTATTACCTTTCTGTGCCTCAGTTTCCTTACCTGTAAAATGAGGATCATTAAAGACTCTGCCTCATGAAGTTATTGGGTGCATCAAGTGAGTCACCACATGTTAAACACTAAGAACACTGCCTGGTGCCCGGTGAGCGTTTAGTAAACATTTGCAACGACAGTTATTTTCATTGGCCGTTCCTACGGAGCTGACTCCCCACCCCAATCATGAACCAATGGGGTGGGCACCGAAAGTACTGGAGAAGCCAGGTCCCCAAATCTGCGCTTGCAAAAAATCTCCTCAGCAATTTCCCCGCAGTTCTGTCCGTCTTGCCACAAGTTCTCTTACTGGTCTGCTCTAGTCCGTACCGATTGCGTGTGCCAGCAGTGACTCCTAAAGAGATCACGATCAAGCCAAAGGCACAAAGAAAAGAGCCATCAACATGGGGTCTCCAACCACCCTGGGTGCCTTCTAGGGATGCGGGAGGCACCTGAGAAGCAACACAGCTGGAGGGCATCTTTGGGTATTAGCAATAGATTGGCCAGGACATCAGGGGACCAAGGCCTTCCGGTGGCGAGGCTCTTGCCTCAACAACTGAGGATGCGGGCATGTGAGAATCAGGATCCCAAATTTTCTGGTCTCAGAAACAAACAAAAAAGCTCCCTCTCCACAGTTCCAGGGTCGCCCCCATTATATTGGAAAGTGAAGGAGGGAGGCTAAGGTGGCGGCGACAGACAAGGACAGGGGAGGTAGTGTGCAAATTCATACAGCCTAGGGATTTTCTAACCTATTTACATTTGTACTGAAAAAATATTTGGTGGGACTGGTTCGATTTGTTGTTACTGAGAATCATCCTCATCCTCAGTCCCGAAGTCTTCTAATTTGATTTCCTCAGTTTCTCAGGTCAGGGCAGCAAACATTTATTGAGCACCTATTAGGTGCCAGTGTTTCAGAAACAAAGGCGAGTAAGGCAACTTGCGTCTCCTGAACAGGGTGAATTCTATCAGGGAAGACAAACACAGAAAGAGATCATTTTGATACAATAATAAATGCTTGGGGCGCCTGGGTGGCTCAGTCAGTTAAGCGTCTGACTTCAGCCCAGGTCAAGATCTCTCCATCTGGGAGTTCGAGCCCCGCACCGGGCTCTGTGCTGACAGCTCAGAGCCTGGAGCCTGCTTCGGATTCTGTGTCTCCCTCTCTCTGCCCCTCCCCCACTTGTTCCCTCTGTCTCTCTCTCAAATAAACATTAAAAATGTTTTAAAAAATAATAAATGCTTTCGAGCCCCACGGGAGCAAGGCAAAAGAGAGTACAGACTTGAGAAATACTGAGGAAGCAAAATTAGCAGGATGTGGTGATTAATTAGTCAGGGAGATGGGAGAAGTAGGATGATCCCAGGTCTGGAACGGGGGAACGCAGGAATGTGTTTCACCTGGCCTCTGAGACCGGGCTGCAAGGGGAGCCCGTCCCCCGGGGAAGGACATCAGAAGCACAAGTTTCAGATGCACGGAGTTTGAGGCACCCATGGGCCTGCCAAGTTTGAGGAATTTCCTACTGATTGACCAACTCTCTTTTATTCCTTGTCTCCTTCTGATTTAAATGTTAAATAACACAATCTTCATCGACTGTTTCCTCAAAAGATGGCCAAACACAAGGGACTGCGTCTGACTCTTTTTTTTTTTTTTTGTCTCCCACAAAAACTCCCAGAGTTGTACCAGCACACACTCCTTCACAACCCGATGTGGTTTGCTATCTCCCGCCAACGGAAGGAGACGGCCCTCACCCAGCCTCACCCCGTCACTACATGTGAGTTGACTACGCAGTAACTTCAGGAAGCACCACCGCATAAAAGCACACGACCACTGTGGCATCGGGAAAATCACTTTGCCCAAGAAAGGCTTTTATATTCAGTTCGACATAGAGAGACCCAACTTCCATATAAAATGCAAAGAACAGCTTCAGTTAAGCACCTAAAAACATTGCAGCTCGTGAAACAACACGAGGACTGAGTTAAAAAGTGGAAATTAGCAACAAAATGGTATCTGGCAACTAAATGAATGTCACTGAGATTTTCAAAAGTTGTAATTTCACAGTTCTGTTGTGGTATCTATTACACACAGCACCTCAGCCACTCATGCTTGAAATAAGGATACTGGGGGGTGTATGGCATTGTTGAGTCACTATATTGTACACCTGAAACTAATAAAACACTGTATGTTAACTATACCAGAGTTAAAAACGATAATTTAAAACTAAAATAAACATAAAAAGAGAAAAAGATACATAAGGATAGAATTTTAAAATAAGATAAAGTTAATTCTGTCGGGTTTTTTCAATGTATTACTTATTAAAAGCTTATTTAATTTGATGATTTTGCTCAATAAAAATAATCGGTTTACGGTGTTGAATTAAGAGCGTTTTTGTTGTCGCTCTTTTAAATTGTACTCTTTCTCATGTTTCACAGTCCATTTCCCGAGATCGGTTTCAGAGAACTCTAGTTTGAGTTGATCTTTTGAAACTCAGCAGGGCAATTTTCAAGGATTCCTGTGAATTACCTCATTAGAATGCTCGCCCACGGGCACAGAGGCTGAAGAGGGGAGTGACCAACCGTGTCTCAGGAATGCGCACGCGGACAGGGCCAGACCTGTCTACACCGCCAGTGGGTGCACAGTCTGGAGGGTAGCGTCTGTTTAGACCCTAGCAGGTGCACCTGGGCAGACAGGGCTGCGGGAGGGGGCGGCGGGGGGCGGCGGGGGGAGGGGCGGTACTCACGTGTGCGCCCTTTTCCAGTAAGGCTTTAGCGCAGGCCACGTGACCTCCGAGGCACGCCTCGTGGAGCGAAGAGACCCGGTTAATTGTCACGAGGTTCACGTTGACACCCTAGAATTTGGAGAGAAGGGGTCGAGGCTGCATTAGCAATGCCGGCGACTCCCGGACTTCAGAGGCCGGAGTCCAGCAGACAGCGCTCCGGCATTCGTACGCCGTAGTAGCAGCACTGCTCTTGACCGCAACTCCAGGGCATGGAGAGGCCTCTGCAGTACCAGGGTCCGCGGCCAGCGGCTTCTCCTTACCCAGTCCCAGCACGCCCCTCCTCTTATGCCTTGTCTTGGAGTCCATGTGACAGATGGGCATGATCAGCCCCGCTGCTGGCCGACTCTGACTTCGTGCCCTGATTTTCACAACTTGGCCCTGACCATCCCCCCTACCCATGATTACCACTTTCTGTGAAAGCAGGAGGTCCCTCTCAGCTTTTCTGAACTGAGTTCTGCTTCTGATTTCCTGCCTCCTAACCGACCCACTGAAAACTTCCGAAACCTAGTGCATGACCCTGAACCCCAAACGCCAACCTGAGTTCCCACGGCCTCCGGCCCCACGTCCCTGGGGCTGGCGGCATCCCTGCTGTGGCCAGCAGCTGGGACTTGCCACTATTGCCCTGTCCCTTCCTCTTAGGGCCTCTCTGTACCTCGTTGGTCCCATCCATTCTCATGCCCTGAATATGATGTCATTACTCTAGAGCTGTGCTGTATATTTCAATTTGGGTATTTAATACAATTAGGAAAATCTCCCTGTGTATTATTTCCCTTTAAGAAAAGAAAAACAGGCTAGCCCACAAGGTGGCAGCAGTGTACTAGGAAAAACAAAAAACAAAACTTCCATCTGGTGCAAAGTCAATTCCTGGATTCGTACCCATGTGATGTTGGACGGGCCTGAAAGACCGTCTAGAGTGAATCACCTTCATTGTGCACGAGAAAACGGAGAGGCAGAAAGTTCAAACTATCACTAAGACTTAAGGCTCCCCCAGCCGTCGATGCCAGCCAGCACGATAGGAGCTTCTCATCCCTGGTTTCCTGCTCTACCCCACCACACTGTATGTGAAATAAAGTAAAAAATAAAATAAAATAATACATTTTTTTACTAGTGTGTAAGGGTAAAGAAGTGTGCATGCACTGAGAAAAAGCTCAACTCCTCTCTGAAGAGCACTCCTGACACATTTAAGCACACTGGTTTACAGAAATCAACATGCTTATGAAATATACTTAAAAATAAAGTCGGGGGGCGCCTGGGTGGCGCAGTCGGTTAAGCGTCCAACTTCAGCCGGGTCACGATCTCGCGGTCCGTGGGTTCGAGCCCCGCGTGGGGCTCTGGGCTGATGGCTCGGAGCCTGGAGCCTGTTTCCGATTCTGTGTCTCCCTCTCTCTCTGCCCCTCCCCCGTTCATGCTCTGTCTCTCTCTGTCCCAAAAATAAATAAACGCTGGAAAAAAAAAAAGAAAAAAAAAAAAGAAAAAAGAAAGTCGGGGGTGGGGGACACCTGGGTGGCTCAGTCGGTTGAGCAGCCGACTCTTGATTTCAGCCCAGGTCAGGATCTCAGTTTGTGAGTTTGAGCCCTGCTTCGGGCTCTGCACTGATGGCAAAGAGCATGCTTGGGATTCTCTCCTCTCTCTGTCCCTGCACTGCTTGCATTCTCTCTCTCTCTCTCTCAAAAATAAACAAACATAAAAAAATAATAAGTACTAAATACAATGTGGGATCCTGGATTGGGGCCTGGAAGAGAAAAAGGACTCTGTGGGAAAACTGGTGTGATCTCAATAATCTGCAGTTTAGTTAATGGTGTTAATGTTACTTATGTTTTACTAAAGTACCATGGTTATGTAATATTAGCACTAGGGGAAGTTGGGTGAAGTATAGGCATCTGGGAGCTGTCTGTACTCTCTTTGCAACTCTTCTTTATTTTTTAAAAAAATGTTTATTTATTTTTGAGAGAGAGCACAAACAGGGGATGGGGCAGAGAGAGAGCGGGAGACAAAGAATCCGAAGCAGGCTCCAGGCTCCGAGCTGTCAGCACAGAGCCCGACGCGGGGCTCGAACCCACGAACCGTGAGATCATGACCTGGGCCGACGTCGGAAGCTTAACCGACTGAGCCACTGGGCACCCCACGACTCTTCTTTAAAATTATTCCAAAATTAAACGTTTATTAAAAAATACTACTAAAAGTGTTGAAGTGGGAGACTAAGAGGGAGGAGGTGGATGCCAGACTTTTCACTGTGTACCTTTTAGTATCACTTTAATCTTTGAACGATGTGAATATATTACATGTAAAAAATAGTCAAATTTTAAAGTGCTTAGAAATAAATAAGCAAGTGATAAAAATCAAGCACAAAAGCCATTTGATTACTACTGGCAGTACGGTTTTCCTTTTGCCTCTACTTCCTCAAGAAGTAACACAACTCATAAAAAAGAAAGCAAACAAACAAACAAAAAAAAAGCACACCCGTGTGCACGTGTGTGCGCATGTGAAAATGGTAAGGGAGCCAGGTTCGGTGGTAGCTAGGATGTAGAAAAAAGATACAATAAATCACCTCCTCTCTACACACGCAGATTCTAAAACAATGTCAATGGAGCATGTACACTTTTGTTCATTCGTTTTACAAATATTGACTAAGCCGTTACTCATTGCTCAAGGTGCTAGGGGTACAGTCATAAATAAAATAGTCTTAATAAGTAAGACTTTAATCAATCTTCCCAAAGAGTAACATCTACCCACCTCGACCCATTGTAAATTTGCTCTTGAAATACTGTATCAGGGGAGGCGGACTCTAAGGTGGCCCCCAGCGATCCCCGATTCCTTGTACTGGCTCACTCTCTAATCCCCTCCCCTGGCGTGTGGGCTGGATCTATCGACTCACGTCTAATGAATAGAATATGGCAGAAGTGATGGGATGCCATTTTGGAGATTAGGTTATATTAAGACTTGCTTCTAAGGCACTCTCTCCCGCTCTCTCTGGGGGAAGCCAGCTGCCATTTCGTGACTCGGCCCTGTGGAGAGGCCTTTGTGACAAGGGGTTGAAGCTGGCCATCAAGCAGATGCGTGAGCTTGGAAGCGGATCCTCCCCACTCGAGCTGTGAGGTGACCGCGATCCCAGCTGACACTCCGCTGCCTGCAAGAGACTCAGAGCCAGAACCACCTGCCAGGCTGCCCCTCGGCCCATAGAAACCGTGACAATCCGCACTCGTTGTTTTCAGCCACTGTGTTTTGAGGTCATTTGTTATGCGGTAATAGCTGACTAATGCGACTTCGGGGGGCCGTTGTTACCAAGGAACACTGGGAGAGCACAGGGTGAGTTAGTGCAACAAAGATTTGAAGGCACGTACCGTCACCCTCACAGGGAAACTGCCTATGGGGTAAAGGCAGGCCCGGAGGGGGAAGGAGGGCGCTGGGCGGAAGAGATGAGCCAGATTCCCAAGAAAGGAGAGGCAGGAGGGACAAACGGTTGAGCTGCAGAGAATACATACACCGAGCCTGGCTGTGCGGGGAGCCAGATGGGGCAAGCAAGACTCCGCTTCAGTCAAAGCTCGTAAAGCATGACGCTGATGATCGCACAGGCACAAAGGTTCAAGTCTCTGGTTCACTTACTTGTGCAATTAAAGTTTTAAGGGCCAGTAAGCGCCCCTGGGCCGCAGCTTCATGAAGTGGGGATCGATCAGCCCAGCAATCTGCAACACAAATCAAGCTCAGAGTCAAGGTCTGGAGTCTTCTTCCGGGCAGCTCAGTCGTGCTGCCCACCCACCGTGAGAGGAGGTTTGGGGAAGAGGAGGGAAGCTTGGAGCACGCACCAGGCTCTTTCAGCAGCCACTTTCAGGGTGACAAGCCACTGAGTATATGGTCCATCCATTTAGTGGTGTGTGTGGAGAGGGAGCACGTAACATCTCTCTCGCTCTTTCGGTGGGGGGGGGGGGGGGGGGGGGGTTTTAATAAGCAATAGGCTGAGTTTGAACACATATTCTCGGAGCTTGAGTCTGATAGCTCCAGACAAGGCAAAGTGAGGGGCAAAGCTGATGGACAGGCCTCTCTGCTTTCATCTTTACCCTGCCTCTTACTCTCACCTCTACCCTGAAAACGCAACAGCTTGTACCCCACGAAGGAGGCCTGAGAATCAGGGGAAATGGGTTTGCTCTCAATTCCCTAGGTAATTAATCGTCTCTCTTTCATTTAGGTGATGAGGCATATCTATTCCCATGACGCAGAATATGGCTTTTCAGATGACACAATCTTCCAAACTTTTCGGTGGGCAGTTAAGCGTGATGGCTAAGCCCAGAGCCAGCGGGGCCACAGGGCCTGGGTTCAAGTCCCACCTCGACCACGTTCTGCCAAGAAGGGCAAGTTCCTAAAATTATGTCAACATCAATTTCGTGATCTGTGAAATGGGAGTACAGTAATTTAGTACTTAGCAAGGGCTTAGGTCTCTAAGTAGGCCAATAAAGCACATCCATAATGTCAGCTACCCAAGCAATCTGTGAGTAAAAAGTACACACGCTGGGGCAGTGCCCTAAGGAGCAGCTTCAGAACAGCCTCACAAATATTTCCTTTCCTGTAATTGCTGGTCGGTAAACAAGACTGACCAGCTTCAGTGGGCATTTGCGAAGTAACCCTCTTAAAACACGCCAAAGAGCAATCACTTGTTTCGGAAGGCCTGTCCCAGTTTGTAAAATTTCAAATACGATCGTGCTCTTCATACACTGAGAAGCATGTCGTACAGTTCGGATTTCACACAAAAGGCCCATCTCATCAACCTGTTCTAGGTGATCCTGATGGTGCCAAGAATCCAGGTGTTCCTCTTCCTGCAACCCGGGTGGAAACAACCCCGTCAACGCTAGGACTACGTGAATGCGAAATAGCTCGAGGCCGCAAGGACGGAGTGACTTTTCCAGCAGATGGGAACCAGGGCTATCGACATTTCAGTAGGCCCTCTTCTTAGGCTGAAACTCACTTCTTACCTTCTCGTCACCTCTGCGTTATGAAAAGGGGGAAGCCTAGAATGGACTCTACGGGGTTGGACTGAAGTTGGAGCAGTTGGTATGAAAATGTGATTTTCAACGTGTGTATTTATATTTGCACCATTGTAACAAGGTCTTGGAGAAATGGCTGATTCCAGGGCTGGGCCAGGAAAAACGTAAGATTAAGGTGGCCTCGAACACCTTGTGCCAGAAAGACAGTGAATGATGGGACATGTCAAAAAGACGCAGGAGCTGGCTCAAAGGGGCTTCCACTGGTCAAATACGGGATGCCTTCAGCATCCAAATACAAAGTGATGGTAGGAGATTATACCCTAGCAAAGCAAACAGGAATCTATAAGTACTGGCTGATAGAAATTAATATACAAATAGCAAGGAGGAAGCTCGTCCTCATAGTACGACACCAACTTGGAAATGTGGAAGAAATGGTAGAATCTGGCTCCAGTGATCTCCTCACAAAATAACTACTAGTTATAAAAGAAATACAGGCAATTTTCAGTAGCACCAAACTGTAGACACCACCTTACCCAGCGATCAAAGTTAACGTCAGAAGTGATGGAACAAATCGGCCCGGTGTGCCATGCCATGGAATGCAACGGGCGACATCATGTACTATCGGAAGGAATGCGATGGGAGAAATACACCGTAGCATCTGTGATCTTCCTGCTCAAGATGCATAACCCAAATCTAATCTTGAGGACACTGTGAGCCAACTCAAACTGGGGGCCGTTCTCTAAAATAACTGGCCTGTAACTTGTTCGAGGAGGGACAGGGGAACCGTTCCACAGTGAAGAAGGCTGATGAGACACAACGTCTAAAGGCAATATCTATCCTTTTGCTCTCAAGGACGTTATTAGGAAAGTTGGGTAAATATGAATGGGGTCTCTGGGCAAAGAGAAGTGGGAATTCTTGGTACCACTCTTGGGCCTTTTCTGTCACTTCAAAGTGAGTTCCAAGATTTAAAAGTGTGTGTGTGTGTGTGTGTGTGTATACACACACATATGTAAGTTGGAACTAATTTATATATAATTAAGTATACACACACACATACATATAATCACTGGTGTTTTCGTACTCCTGATATGAATGTGCAATGCTTTGATAAGAAAAATGGATACAAATTTTAACATGAAAAAATACTGTTTGTGTCTCCACTTGTTCCTGAGTCAGTTAAAAGCTGATGAATTTGAAAATCTCTTTGGACATTTATAATTTGCATAAGCTGGGAATCATGACATAATGAATGCATATAATCCTCGATTAGTCAGCCTTGGTTTTCTTCTAATACATCTTCACCTCATTCAATATGAACTGTGTATCAGACATGCTACAGTCTTGCCTAACCGCTCTTGGAAGTGGACCTGGGCTCTGGGGTTAGGAGGTCAGTCTTCATCCACGGACGTCACTAGAACCTTGACCCATGTGAGGAGCAAACCTACAGCCGTGGCTCTGTTATGCCCTTGTTCCAACAACAGCCAGTGAACCCGAGTCACCCGAAAGTACAGGAAGTATTTGATTCAAAAATCAGAACAAGATTTACAGTAACTAGCTATCGTGAAATTAGAATACTAACACAAAGTGGCTTTATTATTTTTAAAACTTACTTCCGAGTGGGCTGTGGGGGTCCCCTTTCCTTCTGAGCAGGAACCCTAACTCCATCTTTGTCCTCTTTCTAGTAATTTCTGTTCCTCACCAGTCCCAGAAGACCCACTCCGCACATACAACCTGGATAGATCTCGAAACCTAATGTCGAGTGAAGGAAGCCAGACACAGGAGGGCACGTGCTGTGTGATCCCTTTCCGTAACAGACAAAAGGGGACCAAACTCACCTGGAGTCAAAAGGACCCCAAGGAGGGGTGGGGGCTGACGGGAAAAGGAACCAGTGGGGGCCATGCTGGTAATATGCAGTGTCTTGCTCCGGGGAGCTGGTACCTGATCGTGCTCACTTTGTGAAAATCCATCCAGATGTTCGCTTAGAATTTGTGCCCTTGTCTGTATTTACAAAGTTCTTCCATCGAGAGATTTGAAAACGACCAGTGTACTGGTCAGTCCACTTTGGAAAGATAATCTCCTCTCCTCTACCTCCTCCGGGGGCAGGGGATGGCCCTCTCTGCCACGCCAGCAGCTGCGGACAGAAGAGCAGCGTGTCCCCATAGGTGTTCCCACCTCCTTCTTCTGGGTGCCAGCTCCCCTTGTGGTTTGGGGGTGGGGAGAAGAGAGAGGGAGGACGTCTCCCCAGGGAAGTGGAAGACGAGGCCGGTCTCGCTCGCTTGCTGCCTCAACTGCAGGTGTCACTCCTGGTCTGCGGGCTTGCCCTTCCTACCGGGGCTCACTTCCAGGCCCCCTTCCTGTTCATTGGCATTCGGCCCCCTCTCCTCCTGTCCCCTGTCAACGCAGCGCCCTCGGACACCCCGAGCTCCCACCCCATGTCATGGCAAGCCTACGGGGCCATATTCTTGTCCACCCAGAAAGCAGGAAGAGAGAGCAGGGCTGGGCTTCCTTCTCACCACGCCACTGCCCTCTTCCCGCTGGACAGGCCCAGCGGACAGGTCCGGAAGTTGCCCCGGCTGACTTCCAACTTGACAGGGAGGTACCAAGCTCCCCTGCTTTCAGAGGCCCCTTATCTAAACTCGTATTTCTCCTGGAGCCCCTGCCCTTGGCCTTCGAGAGAGGAGGGAAGGGAAGAGCCTCGCGTCGTGAACCGGAACACCCCAAAACGCACGGCAACCCATTTGCCCCACGTAACGAGACCTCACTTCCAGTATTGGCAGAAATAGTACCGAATTCCAAGGTTTTGTGACCCAGAACGCACCCTGCTCTGGTGTTGAGATCCCACCTAACCTCAGGGTAGGTTTCTTGGCCGGGGATCCTTCGCTCTATCCGCCATCTCTCCGTACATAGCATGAAATGAATCCATTCGTATCCCCTTCGATGTAGAAATCCTCTTTGTTTCCCCACTGGAAACAAACCCACTCTCCAGGAAGCCACCTTCCCGGTCCCATTGTTTTCCAGCACTTGCGTCAAAGGGCCTAGAGTTTTCACACAAAACCCTTTCCAGCAACTCAGCCATGGTGGGTTCTCCTGCTTTCCTCTTATTCCCAACACGCAGTGTCTCGCTCTTACCGTTCTTGTTTTGCAAATTGGAGCTAATTGTGAGAAATTAAGGATTGAAGTTACTTGGCAGCTAGAGAGTTTTTCCATTCCTTTCAGGAAATATCAACTAAGCTCTCCAAATAAGTGAGCGCCTAAGTAGGACTCAACCCTTCTCTCCTAAGGCAGTCTATTTTTAGTTCTTGGGCAGACTGCCTGTGTCACGGGGCTGCAAGCACATTAGGAAGATAGTTTACTGGACAAATATGTTTACTTGTTCCTGATGAAGTGTATGGAAAATGTTCAAGTGCGTTTTCATCCCCCCCCCCCGATGGACTTTTTCTCAGAATATGACAGCTCCTAAAACCACACATTTCAGTAACAAAATCGGTTCCGAGGGGATACAGTTGTCTGACTGCCAAGTATTCAAGATAAAAACCTGTATTATTACTATTATTATTATTATTATTAATTTTTTTTTTTGCAATTTTCCCCTTCCTGATTCTGACAAGTACTTGAGCTTACTGGTTTATTACTTTTAAGAACCCCCTAACCAGTTATAATCTCTAGTGCACGTGGAACAATCTTTAGTCTCTTTATTCAAGTTCCAGAATCATACGAAGCAATATCTTCTCCTGTAGCACTTATCAGAGAAAACACATTCAAGAGGAACCTCAATTTTGAACCAAAATATACACAGGAGCCTAGCAGAATTAATGATTTAAGTAAAACAAAGGTAATTGGAAAAAGTCACATTATAATAAATTTCCTGAGATACCTAAAATATTAAATACGATTGAGTTAAAGTGCACACTTTCTAGAACACTCGATTCCAGTCAGGAGATGCACCATGGTCAACGAACACCTATTTGCAGGGTGTTAGAAGGTTCCTCTGAGCCCATCAGGAGCAGGAGAGCTGAGCTAAAGGTAACAGTTGGTGTGGGCACACCCCCTGCCGAGGGCTGGTTGTCCAAATTTGGGAAAGCCGGCCCGCACCTGTGACGTGTCGCCATGAAGAAGACGGCTGGGCCAAGGCTTGAGAGGACAACCAGCAAGACCGAACAAGAGTAGAAGGCTAGGTAGACGGTTTGGCAAGAAGGGACCAAAAGCAGGAAAAACCTGCTGGTAGGGGAAGGGTAGGAAAAAGGAGTCAGGGGGATGAGTCAGACAGAGGCGGGGCCATCAAATCAAAGTGAGGCTTCTGAATTTAGAACAAGGACAACTCATTTTAAGCCTTAACATTTAGACCGACACGGATCTTTTAGATTTGGCTTCACATAAACATTAAAAAAAAAAAAAAAAAGAATACAACAGTTCCACAATCTCGTATCTGCAAATGTAAAATCACCCAAATTTTGAAAACCAAGCTTTTTCCCAAGTTTGATGCAAACTCCTTTGGCAGCGAAGCATGGTAAGGACTCAGGTTAAGAGATTTTTTTCTTTTTAATTTGTATTTCAAAATATCCAATATAATACAGAAATAGAAATGTCAAGATGTTTGATTTGGGGAGGCGGCTCGAGGCCCGGCTGGGAGTGCCGTGTAATATACACTATAAACACTGTGTAATCTTCCTAGTAGCCCCCAAACTCCTGAATCCTGAACCACGTCTGGCCCGAGGGTTGTGAAAACAGATTATCAACCTGTATCTATACTCTATTTTTATCAAGTTTGATGACCAAGCCCTGTACTAAATACAGCTTCAATTCTGGCCAGATTGGCAAAGGTGGAAAAATCATATACCGCATCTGTCAGGAATAAGTACCTGCAGAGAGATCTGAGGGCTGAAGCTGGGCTCCAGTGATCCATCCGGTGCTCTAGACGTCGTGCCAAGGGCTAATGACAATGTTTTCAACTTAAATACGAGTGTGTGTGTGTGTGTGTGTGTGTGTAGATATATATATGTACACACATATATACACACACACGTGTATATGTATATATATGTATATGTATATGTATATATACATACACACACACATATATATATATACACACACACACATTATTGACAAATCACACAAAGAAGCCTGAAAAATAAAACAGCCAACCTGGTTTAACTCAGGTCTGGTAAGTTATCTACAAATGTAATAGTTTAAGCCACAAAGACATTGACCAATGTATTCCAGAATGTGAAATCCAGAAAAAAAAATCCAGAAGATTTTATAGCCCCCAAAATGATATTTAGTGAGGGATATGATGCTAGGTTTAGCTTCCAAAAGAAAGCGTGCCAGGACCTATGACAGGCTAAATAAACCCTGCCCTGGGTGAGTTTTTTTTTACTGCTCTCCCCTTGTTTCTGACAGCTCTGTTCAAGAAATTTAACCTTGGGCTGAGACTTTTCTAAGTCAATTAGCT
The DNA here is from genome assembly GCF_007474595.2 of Lynx canadensis. Classification (NCBI taxonomy): domain Eukaryota; kingdom Metazoa; phylum Chordata; class Mammalia; order Carnivora; family Felidae; genus Lynx; species Lynx canadensis. Next base: position 11,454,713 of record NC_044321.2, read on the forward strand.
AACTTACTGATTAAATGTCACATATTTTCCCAACAGACATCTGTCTGACCAGTGAGCAGCAAAGATAATTTCTGGTTGCACAAGATTTTGTTCTTTCTTTTTAATACGTCTAGCTTGAAGAATATAGCATCTGACTGCTAACAGTGTCAAAAGAAAAAAAAAAAACCAGTTTCTGGCATGTTACGGCCTGCATTATCATAGAAAGCCTTATTTACCACATCTGGATATCCTAGCATACACACGTATGGGGGGGGGATGTGTATTTGTATACACACACAGCCATCCACACACGTAGATATGTATACATAGGAAGGAAATTAAACTGAAAAATTAACATGTACTATCCTCTCCCAGTCCCTGCCTTGTTAATGATATTCAAAAGATACGTTTTTGACTTTATAACATGACATTACTTGCAAATTAAATGAGTATTATCCTACGAGCTTGAACAAATAAAGGCATTTGAGCTAAGGAATGAGTGAGCTCTATTTAAGAGATTTGTATTACAGTTCCAGACCCAAATCCAAACCATGCTTACATGGGTTTTGACTATTACAAAACCTTTTTAAGAGCGTACTGAATTAAGGACGACAAAGACAGAAACAATGCACGTGAGCAACAGGAGAAAACATTCTCAACACGCTCTTGCAATAACGACTTTGTTGGATTTGACCTCATTTAAACCATGAGGATGATGTATCTCTGAGAATACCAAAACTGTGTTACTGAAACTCTCACAAAGCCCTGTTCATATTTACATATCAAATTAGAAAATACGATTTTCAGATCACACTTAACTTGAAACTAAAGAGAAGCTTTTTTTTTTTTTTAAACCAGTCTAAGCAACGTACCTCCCTGAAATGTGTGACAAATGTAATCCCCAAAAGAAACCTCTTTCCACATTCCGGGCCTTCTGACACTTCCTGAAACTTCACGACTCTCCTCATTTCCCCCAGTTAATTGAAGCATTCTGATGCTTTATCTTTGGAGGTCTTATTTCTTGGGATACTGCTGTTATCTAGCGTCTTCGAAGTTGTCTGGCATATTGGAATCACACAGCCTCAGTCTATTTTGAAAGAGAATCCTGGGTGCAAATTGAAATGGACGCTAGATAAAGAGAATGATGTCATCCTGGAAACCCCTATGAACGCTAAAAATAACAGAGGGAAAATCTGAACTCTGTTTACGAATAAATTCTCCTCTCTCAAGTGACAAGCCCAGCAGCAACAAGTGTATCTGATTCATTTACTTTTGTGGCATCTCACGACAATTAAGGTGAATCATTTCTGGAGAGAAACGGAGATGAAATCCTACAAAGCAGGACAGTTTAAAACGTTTCACCCAAATGTTGGCATTTCACACGAGTAAAAGCCGCGTCGTGAAGGATTTTTCCTGCCAGCGACAAGTGGCTAATCGATTCGCACTGCAAACGACAACACAAAAATATATATAGCATGCCACAGCTGCTGCTTGAAATCAGATATATTGGTCATTCTATTTCCGGAGGGGACCCGGTCTCGTTAGAATGCATTGTTAAACTTTGTTGAGAAATATTAAAGAAAATCCCCCATCAGTAATTTTTCAGGTTAGTGGAAACGAGATTTCTCCAAATACTCTTAAAAAGCCACTACCCTAGTTCCTTCTTAAATAATAACCACTAATAATAGTACTACGAACTTGCAAAAATAAAGCTGAAACTCCTTCACAAATCAGTGCTGTAGTTTCTAAAAGTACCCACACAAAGCCAAACCACGAATAAAATCCACCCTCCAGAAATATCATTCGTACGAATCATCTAGGAGGGTTTTTTTTTTAAGTGTTGAGAACACACGCGTGTGATTTTACCTGAAATTCCACCATAGATCTCTTCTGCTATCCTAGCCGCTTCTTTTCTATTTCCTTTGACGATATAGAAATGAGTTAGGAGAGCCAAAAACACTTTGATTAAAAGTTTGAAGAAAAAAAAAGTAGCAAACATTGTAACAAAAATGTTTTTAAAGCCATAGGAAACAGGACCATCTTCCATTTTGGCTTGCACTCTCTACAGGTTCTTGGTGCTGCAAAATTACACTGAGTTATAATTGGTATCATATGACATCTATTTTCAACTTTCTAGCTCTTGGTGCTCTGTTACTGAGAACTCGTGTGCACCTTCTAAGCTAACTGTGATTCGGAGGCTGCATGTGCTGACTTCCATAGCCATGTGAAATGAACTAAAGAAACTTCCTTTTATTTTTTTTTTTTTAATTTTTTTTTTTCAACGTTTATTTATTTTTGGGACAGAGAGAGACAGAGCATGAACGGGCGAGGGGCAGAGAGAGAAGGAGACACAGAACTGGAAGCAGGCTCCAGGCTCTGAGCCATCAGCCCAGAGCCCGACGCGGGGCTCGAACTCACAGACCGCGAGATCGTGACCTGGCTGAAGTCGGCCGCTTAACCGACTGCGCCACCCAGGCGCCCCAAGAAACTTCCTTTTAGACCCACATTCCTCAGTGCTATTTAACCAACGGGATTCCTGTCCACATCTTTTTGATCCCTCAATCCCAATTTGTGCTGCAGTATGTTGGAAGGCAGTATCGGAAAGATAAAACAAACTTGTCAGATCCCATGGTGACAAAGCGAGTTATTTGAAGTGGAAAGTACCGGCCCCAGAGCATTTCATATTCTCTTCATTCTCAGGTTTATGGGAGATAATGGCCCGATCTAAAATATGACCGGTTAAAAAAAGGCCATTTACTCTAAGGCGGTACTTAACAAAAGGCTCATCTCGGATGCCTGTCCAAGTGGATGTGTCGGATTGAAAGCATTAGACCACTTGCCAGAATAGGGGCATCTGTGACAAGGTCTGCCGGCAAAGCTCATCATTCATTTCCCGTTTCAAGTGTCAGTAAAGGTGGTACCTCGTACTGGAATACGCGGGCTCTCCTTGATCACGGGAGAGTTACAGGGAAATGGAGAAAGAAGATACCCTAGGTTCTGGGTGAATTACCCAAAGAGTCTACGAATCGATACCCTCTGCCAACGGACAATATTCTCTTGTAACCCCTAACTCTTCCACACACATCGACGGGCCGATATGAAGGAAAGAGACTTATTTTTAATTTCCCTCCCCTACCAAAAAGGGATGGGGAAAATCTACGTCTCCTCTTTCATTCCTGGCTATCTTAGATTTTCAAAATCTCTACAAACTATTGAAAAAGGCAGGCCAAAAAAAATTTAAGAGCAGACTCAGTAAGTCTTATTTAATAAATGCTTTATGCAAAAGATACGGGGAGTTTCTCGTAGCGCTCGGGCACATGAGAATGGCTACCTAGGCGACAAACGTTTCCCTACACTCCGCTAAAAGGCTGACGTGCGAGCATACAGCCTTGACGCACAACACACACTGCGTCCATTTCAGCGTCTTACACAAAGATCCCGGGCAGTTCCCACCCTCAAGAACGGAGATCAACAAACGGGGTTTATTTACCGAACTTAGTGTGGGCCTGCAACTTGCCACCTACAGAGTGCCAATGTATGAAAACACACACACGAACACAGGCACATGACCTCTCTTCGTGTCGTGTCTCGTTCAATCGCGCTCTAAGAAGCGCACTCCCATTCTGAGTCATTTACGCGTGTCGGCCCAGTGTCGTGTATTTAACACATGACACCATTCAGTCTTGTGTTGGCCTTTTCATTGAAAACATGGCTGTGCTTTCTGTGTTATATACCAGCAAATTAGGCCAGGAGGAGCTTGACTTTTCTCCAGGTTCAAATGGATGTCTATGCTACATTTGAGACACCATCTTTAACTACGTTTGAGCATCACATTTGAGATGGGCATGAAAGGCTACTGAAGTAAGGGGTTAATTCGCGACATCCCTCACAGGAGAGGAAATCCTCTGTGGCACCACGGTTTCTCAGCCTCGGCACTACTGGTATTTTGGGCCAGATGATTCTTTGCTGTGGGAGGGCTATCCAAAAGCATTGTAGGATATTCGGCAGCATCTCGATGCCAGTGCCCCACTTCCATACAGGGCTAAGCACGGAAATGTCTCCAGACCCTGCCAGGTGTCCCCTAGGGGGCAAAATCACCACCCCCGCTCCCCCCTCCCCTAAACCCCCACATCCAGTTAAGAACCACGGAGCCATAGCCAAATATAAAGGAGAAAGGAAAACCAACTCCCCAAAGTACTAGTGAACACAAATTATATTTTGTACAGAACTTTAATTTTCAGAATTTCGTATTTAAAAAAAGCCCAGGGTGGCGCCCGGGTGGCACACTTGGTTAAGCGTCCGACTTCGGCTCAGGTCATGATCTCACAGTCTGTGAGTTCGAGCCCCACATCGGCTCTGTGCTGACAGCACAGAGCCTGGAGCCTGCTTCAGATTCTGTCTCCCTCTCTCTCTGCCCCTCCCCTGCTAATGCTCTGTCTCTCTCAAAAATAAACATTAAAAGAAAAAAAATTAAAAAAAAAAAAAAAAGCCTAGCCACAGGATAATACAATTTAAAGTCTTGCCATATTCTTTTGGGAATGAAGAGCAGGATAAAGAGGCCTTTAAAAACACTTCGCAAAAGTAAACACAGACCTAGGATACCGCCTTTGCCAAAAGTAAGATTTGGTGTAAGATAAATCAGAACATACCAGTGTAGATGACTGCTTTCCACTGCTTCCAACAAAAAGGGTGGGAGAAGCTGGCCTTCTGTAAATGAAATCAAAATTCAAATTTCTCTTAAAATAGCTTACAAGATATACAAAATTATACAAGGTATAATTACGTAGTTCACATACACGATAGTTTCCAGATGTATTCGTTTGCCTCACGCGGTAACTCTAGTGCAGGGAAAAACAGGGCTTGTTTGGATCAGGAAACAAAAGCACAATTCAACTTATTATTCCATGAGTAAAAGAGAGAATGTATTCTAGAACGGAAAGATGTCAGAGCAATTCATCAGCCGAAGGACAGTTCCTGTTTTACTAACAGACCCAGCAACACATCTAATTGCAGGGAAAAGAGCAAGCATGTGAGGGAGGGGGGCGGGGGGGGGAGCACTGTTCAACGGGTAAATACTATTGTGTTCAGAAAACAAGACAAACTCAGAAAATTGTCAAAATGCCATTTTCGTCTTTATTTTTGGACACGTAGCATGTTTTCATAAATCAGTGTTATATGTGCTCATTTTTATAATATCAAAAGAAATACAATATGTTTTTCATAAATTCCCCATCACTGCAAGTTCACTTTCAAATAAATGTAAGTAGCGGGGTAGAACAATATGTTTCCACATATTGACCAGTGCAACACTGACAGTTACGATTAAGGTATCCAGGAAGCCTGAAAATTAAGATTTATGAGAACAAGCAAATTTACTTCCGTTTGTTAAAAACAAAGGAAATAATTCTGATCTGCAAATTACATACTTTACATGCAAGAAGTTTAAATCCCATTTCCACCTGAAACACATGGCAATCTTGAAAATATGCTAAGAAACAAAAATAGAAGAACCAACAGTAGTATGCCCTTCAAAATTGCTGAACAGGATACATAAAAGCAAAGGTTATAGTTGCGTGCTTCGCCGTGAATACTGGCACTGTTTCATATTTATATAAATCCGTTTCTGTGCATAAAAATCCCAATGAAATTTAATGGTTTAGGTCAGTCCATTTTTCTTTCACCAAAGAACCGTTAACTTCCAGGTTTTAAAAACCGCACTCCCGCGTTTGTGTTTCGGCACAAAACACAAACATATTCCCTACGTTATCGGTGGCAACCGGTTAACAGGCATGTTAAGATACTTTTTAAAAAGAAGTTTTGTGAATGTTATCATTAAAGAAAACAAGTCCCGTCAAGGATCACAATACTGCCAGAATCTATCTAGTGCACCAACGAGTGCCTCGTTCTTTTGATTTCACAGTCCTTGATCACAAAAACTTATTCTAAGGAGTTCAAGGAGTTCGTAAGACACACCATGTGGATAATTTGGGGTTTAAAAACCCATGGCTCTGGGCAACAACGATTACAGTGAACAACACACATCCACACAAGAGACTGTGTTCCTAACATTTTCAAACTCAATCTGCTATAAATAAAACATTCTGGGGCAAAGACTTTTGCATACTGACGATACTTCTCAGACATCAGCTAGGCCACAAGTGAAGGGACGTGGCTTGCATCGAAGGTACAGGGTAGCAGCTGACTTGGAGATTGCACACCTCGTACGTTCTGCTCGGAAGACATGAAGGCATGTACAGAGGACTAAACGATGCACGGAAGCACGTGGAGGGTTTCTCTGCACTAGCATCAACAGTGATATCGGTCCCTAGTATTTCAAAAGAAAAGGTATTTTCATAAACACAAACGAAGACGAAGGCTCTACCTAGGAGAACGCATGTGACAAGGTCGAAGAAGTAATCAGAGTATGCCGACAGTTTCTTCCCGGCATTAAAAGCAGGAGCATTTTTGGCATGTTTGATATTTTACCAGCTTGTCAACTGTGACTACAGAGAAGTGAGCCATCGGAGTGATCAACAAAGAGCGCATGTGCCCCTGGTCCTTAACAGCAGGAAGTGTCTGGTTCAATGTTCTACACATAGTAGGTGCTTAAAACATGCTACTAACGGATGGACCATCTTACTCAAGAAACCTGCTGACGGTACGTAACACTGAGTGAACCAAATCAACGGCTACGAACAGGACTTCAATGGCTATGACATGTGTGAACAGGACTCAAAGTAGTTCGTATCGTTGTTGTACTTCCCTAAAGAAAACTTGTAAACATCTGGTGAATGTCTAATTAACGGTAGAACATTTAAAATTGGCCAAAAAATGCCCAGAAAACATTTGGCCCTTCAGCACCCAAAGCTCCCAAAATATAATGTTAAAACATCTCCGTTAAAGGGATTTCAGTAGTCTGAAAAATGTCATACCTGAGTGGCTTAAATGTTCTCTCCTAAATTGTAAGTAAGTGCAAGGAGTTTCTACACTCAGGAGTTGCATAAGTTTTTATCTTTCTTCAAAATAAAACATTGAATGGTATAGAGGTAGCATAACTTACTAAATGAACTTTAAAAAAAACAAAGAAAAAAGCAAGGTTATTTTCGATAGTCTTAATAGAACTATCACAAATGTGTAAAATGTTACAATCCAGGCTTTCTTCTACCTGGTTTTAGACATCGCATTATTCTTGCCCTCTTTTTTACTGGGAGGGTATCGAGGAGTCCAGGCCCCGTCTGGCCCTGTGGCGTCTATTGCAACGTCGATGACAGAATCTGGAGTCACCCATCGCAGGAAAACGAGGAAGAGAAAGTTGACTACAGCCAACAAAGCAAAAATGTAGCCCGTCACCGGGCCGCAGTGAGAGATGAGTCTGTCCAGTCGTCTGTCCATCGGTAACACGGCTTCTCCTGCCACGCGGTCGTACACCTGGCAGAGAGAGGCCGACAGTGAGCACTGTAACCCACGACAAACAACGACCCGCGCCAACCAGGAATGCTGTACAGATGCAAAGTGAGGTCGCTTACATTTCGTTGCTGTTGCTGTTTTAGTAATGATGTGATGAATACAATCACGGTCATTACTGTCATTTGATTCAACACTTACAGAGTGCTTATTCTGGCCAGAACACTGGGCTACACTCCTGGCCTCTAGGGCATCACCACCAAACTTAACCAACTACGAGAACTCCAAAGTCCTGAGAAGCCGGAGCCGCCTTTCAGGTCACCTCTGTCGAGGCCTTATTTAATGTGGCAGTGAATTCCTGAAGCAGGGCTGGCCTTCTAAGGTTCCGGGACGCGGCTGAGATGCTCTCACCACTAGCCCCCAACAGAGCTCTAATCTAGTGCGCTTCTGGGTAAGAGAGGCCCTTCCGTCCACAGCCACCTGAGGCCGTGCTGCTGAGCACAGATGGTGAGCACATACACAAACACTTTGTGGATTCCAAACGGAAGGAAGGAGGAAAAGATGGGGGACATTTTAGCAGATGGCACAGGTCGGACACCGGCACCTAATGCAAAGCTGACTGCCGAGAACTGGTGGCAGGTGGCGTGCTTTGTGAAACACCGCCAAGCACGGACCTCAGAAGTATTCCAAACAAAACCCCACGAAGACCCGTAAACATGTTTGTTTCGAACACAAACGAGGCCAGCATTTATGTTTCAACAGCCTCTCAGCATTCCTTGCGGTCCTTCCCACACAGCAGACCTGTGCGCCGCCTCCTTGAGAACCCAAGGAAGTTGTGACACGCGGTGCAGGTGCCATGGGGCAGCGACCTCTGGAAGGGTGCGGGCCGTTTTCGGCTAGCTCTTCCACCTTCCAAACATCTGGGACACATCTCAATCAGAATTATGTGGGCACTGCTGAATTAGGATAGTTGAGAAAGTATGCTTCCAGAGTGAACTCCAATTCAATTTCTTCATCAAGTTTCTAAATAGCACGGTTAAACTACAAAGCAGGAGTTGAACAGGATCAAAATGGCCTGTGTGGACCCGGCAGAATTAAAAAAGCAACTCCAAATTCTCTATTGCTGCTTTTTATTTGTGATCCTGTTTGCAACATCTGTCACGTGCATTTTGAGTCCTCACTCATTATGTTCTCAATCAGCCCAAAGATGCCAAACTCCTCTTCCCACGGAAAATCACATTACTTAGCAAAGGTGACACAAGGGTTTCGGGAAGTAGCCCAAACTAAATGTTGGCCGCAATCGGACTCAGCAAAACCATGTATTCTCTAGTAGACCCACATGCTGTAGAATTAGAAGCAGCCTTAAGAAAACGTCTAAGAGTAGAGTTTAAGATCAGTTTTGCCTTTAACTGTTGTGACTTCCTAGAAAACTTCCTCAGGCCCAATTTAATGAAGGGTCTAGATGGCATTACCACTATTTTCAGATGTCAAAGGCAGGGACTTGACTAGAAACAGCCTAGCATATACCAAAAGCAGTACACGGTTCGTGTCTTCTCATCGGAAGAGACTTTGTAAACTTAAGCAACAGAGAGGATAAACCTAGAGAAGAAATAGCAAACGTGTACACAAAACGCCAAGAATTCAGACCCAATCATTCAAATACTCTTTGCTTAGCACATGACATACTTTTTCAGTTCTTTCCGCAACGTTCCTCCAGGTGTAGAAAGTCTTTACGATGTTGTGAATATCTTCGGGGGCTGGCAGCGCTCCTGATTTGAGTTGGGAAATCGCTTTTTCCAAACCCTCGCACAAGGACTTTACAGAAGGCTCACACAAAATGATCAGATTTTCTGGAAGTACTTCAGGAATCCCGCCAACTCTGGTACTGACGACCTTAAGAAGAGACAACACACGACACACCATAATTCGTACCTCAGGAAAAGAAGCCAAACCAACTTGAAAAGTCGTTACAGAATGTGTCTGATTATTTTTCAGAATGCAAGTACAGAAACCCCGACAGTGCAAGGCCTCAAAGCTTTTTACCTGTAAACCGCAACTGGCTGCTTCCACAATTGCCATGCAGAACGCTTCGGTAAGGGAAGTATTAAGAAAAATATGTCCTTGAACTAAGACATTTCTAACATCCTTGTGTTCTAAGGCTCCCAAGAGACGTACTCTGATTTTTGAAATGAGAGAAGAAAGAGGGGAGTGAAAATCTTGCTAGAAAAGAAATTATCATTTAGAAGCCAAGTGTGCTATTCGTACTGTACTTAGATTATTGCTGGTTCTGATGTTTTCCACCTCAAAAAAGGTTAGCATCTCCAAACTCTTATCTAAGAGTCTTTTAAAGCTCTTTGGTTCAAACCCACACGGCCAACATATTTCGAACTTTTGTCACACCTACAAATTTCATCTTTTCCAAAACTGGTTGGCATTTAATAAAGATATTAATATGCTTTGATGAGTAAATATCAAAGTCATTTCTAAAGAGGAAAATGCCCCTTCTAAACGGATGTCTCACAGCAAACACCGTTCTAAGTTACTGAGAAAGAGAAGTACGTGAACCTGTACGTGCAGGGCAATTTACACGACTTGGGCCACGCTATAGAAATCACCACTCAGCAAGCCTTGAAAACGCGCAAACATTTCCAAAGCGGTTGGCGTGTGCATGCGTGGATGTGCGCACGCGCACACACACCTTCCAGGGTACCTCCAACCACTGCCCCCTAGAGTCCAATAATATTGGGCTAACAACAACAACAACAAAAACAATTAAACTGTGAATCTTAAAGTTTCCCATAGTACATACATTTTTTAAAAAAGAGACCTCGCGTCACATTTGTACATCAGGTACATGTAAGAGAAACAACCCACTTAACACACATCACCCAAACTGAATTTAGGTAACTGGTATTTTCTCACCCAAGGCAGTATGGAATCCATCAATACCTGTCATGTAGCTGGTACCTTTCCCGTACTTCTTCCAAAATGATTCTCTTAGGTCCCTCTCCTCCAATTATGAAATTTAAATCTGGATATTTTTGACAGAGTTCAGGTATTATACCACTAAGCAAATCAGTCCCTAGAAATATAAAATAAAGGTGAATGTTGGAAAGAGTAATATTTAAACCTAAAAAAGTTCATCAGAACTGAGAATCCACTCACTCTGAAGAGTATTAGCCATGCCCTCCTTAAGTATAGAAACGAACTCTCAAACCTTTCCGGGGAAGGTGGATTCCCTGGGATCGTCCAAACTAGGACTCATCTCCTGCAAGTTGCAATTCTTAAAGACACATACATTGACACATCCTTTGTTACCCAACACACGGACTGTTTGGTTTCACTGTAACAGAACATTCTTCAAGGTACTCGCTTGTGTTTACATATCACCTGTTATAAAACAAGTATTTGAGGTAGCTGACATCGGAGTTCGTTTTCTACAAGGCTGGACAGCTGACCGGAGATCTAGCTAGGTCCTGTCCCAGCCGTTTTAGGGGCAAGCTCTTTGACCAAGGGAAAGTTTTCTGATATAGAAAATGAAGAGACCAGGCGTACCTGAAGTCCAAGATCTCTTTCAGCTACCAACTTTCTCCCAGTCTGCGTTCCACTTCCCACCCTAGGAAAGGGCCAAGTGACAAAGTAGAACTGCAGCCTCCACTTTGACAATGTGGTTTGTACAGAGGATTTTACAGCAAACACTATGGTGTTTGGGAAATTGAAAAGAGTAGTCCATCCAAACCTGCTAGGGCCGCTTCCCTTGAATGACAGTAAACGAAGGTGGCAGGACTGCTACTGCTAGGTCATTAGAGTCCGTCAGAACAAAAGGATGCATCTTGGTTCCTTTTTGTTCTTTAATGAAACAAACACTCTACTTATAATGTGGAAATACTACCTCGGGTAATATAAAGCAACAAAATAAACCATGCTCTTCTAGTCTGAAAGTGGCTATCCAGAGTGACAGCATGTTGACACTATTTGGGAATTTAGTTAAGTAACATTTATAAATTGGACACATTCAAAAGTGAAAGTAAATGTAAAATAACCCAGTTAAAGTTTATTAATTTAAGAAATGCATACACATACACACACACACACACACACACACACACACACACACACACACACAAGAATTGCACTTCTTCTTAGTCCTTCCCAGATACAGGCAGATCAATTATAAAAAAAGATGGTGGGAGAAATTATATATATGGCGTCATTTTTATTAAACAATTCAAAGTAGGACTTAAGTAAACTCTGCTATTTTCAAAATATGATTGCATTAGCAAACATAAATTCACTGCGACTTTTCTGAACTCTGAAGGCTTCTCATTAAAATCTTAGCTATCTGTGTTTCCAAACAATTACCAAATCGATCCATTGGATTTCTACATAAACTAGAAGGTGGCTTAATGACTTTTACCATTTAGTGTCCTATAGTTCTTTCATTTTCTTTCTTACCTTTCCTTCTCCCTTCTATTACAAAGGTTAAGAACCCAGCCTTCTAATGAAAAGTGCAATACACATAGCGTACTAATTATAACTGCTGATAACAACATTTACTGAGCGGTTACTACATTAGGCAATGCCCTTGAAGGGTGCGAGGTCATGGAATCCCGACAACTACCTTATAAGGAATGGAAGTGATTAATACTATCAATGATCTATATTATTATTCTAGGAATGAAAGGGTTTTCCCAAACAATAAAATATTCTCCTGCCTCTGAGAAGAGCCTAACACAATGGAACATACAAAAGGACTTGCACTTGCCATAGTCACACAAAACGGACAAAGAAAAATCATGATACAAATGGCTTCTAAAGCTCAGTCTAACATATGTTAAAGAAACTTCTGAATCTACACTTAGACTCTGGGCCAGAGGTGAGGGAACAGGAGACCTTAGTTCAAGAGCTGGACTCTTGTTTGTCATCTCTGATACTGTATGACCTGAGTGAGTTACTTACCCTCTCTGAGACTCAGTTTGTTGCATGCAGATAACATCTACCCTACAGTTGTTGGGAGGGTCAAGTGAGGTACTGTACCATGTACAGGCTTTATCAACTCCAGAATATAAATAGAAGTCATCACCACCGCAGCAAGAAGGGGGGCGTGCCTGCACACGCGCAGGAGCACTGGGAGACCCTGACTGAGCACAACAGGCTCTGGAGAAAGGGAAGAAGGCAGCCAGGGAAGCTCAGGAGTAAGAAGTGGCATTTCTCCTCTCTCACTCAATACACTGCAGTGGGCCTTTGAGAACTGGTCCAAAGGAACACCTCCTAAGGAAATTAGTTAATAATTAACGGACCATAAACACAACTACTCACTTTTGGGCTAGAGATGTGGCTGTTCCTTCCGAGAATGTTACTTTTTGTACAGTGCCTGGCGTATGGAGCGGGTTCGCTAAATACTTGTTAAATGACCGAATTGAGAATAGGACAGGCCGTGCCTTCCCTCTGTCGCTGGTAGTTAGCTCAGCGGGCTCGAATACCATCGTTAGTGACGTAAAGGTAACAGCTTTAGTTTGTACCAAGATTTCATTTTGCTCTGATCCTCGACCATGCATGCACCACACTCATTCTCGGCTAGCTAGCTCACAGCTCTTTTAGCTATGTGACTAAAAGATAGCCTAGGCGCGTTTTCTAAGTTGCAACACATCACCAGTATCCCCAGAGGGGTTTCCAAGAGAGACTGCGGGTCCATTCACATCTTCTTGATTAAAGAAAGGAAGCACACCGAGAGAGCATGCCTTCACCCCAGAAAACGCAGCTCAACAGTTTCCTCACCAACCTCCACTTAAGTGGACTGCTGGACCAACCAGGGCTCCCTTCCAAATGTAAAGCATACTGAGCAAGGCCCGCGTCTGCACCGTAGGCCACTCCTGGGCACACTGGTACACTTCCGACCCCACCGCTGAGCTGCGTGCTGAGAACCAGCTGCATTGGTCCACGTACGTCTGATGCCAGCTACGCTTGGTAATGCGGGTACTTGGGAACGCTGGGTAATTTACGTAAATGGCACATCAACTGACACAGTTAAGTTCCTACGAGACTAAGCTGAACGGTATGAAAAATTCAATAAAGGAAAAGTTACACCAGAAAGCTCTTGTCCGATTAGGGGATATCCTAAACCACTGTGTCAAATCAAGAACAAGTCAAAAATCTCGAAGTACACGATTTCGTACACCTTTAAGTTCTCACCCCACTTAAAGGAAGCCCAAATCGGCAACTACAAATAATGACACTTTTGGAAGGTGGCCGTGCGAGAAAGATGGCACAGCTCCAACCAGCGGACCAGAACTCTTACGCCTGGAGGCCCACATCCAACTACTTACTGGCAACGCAGTGTGTGTTAATAACATTCTGAGTTAAATTCAAATACTTAAGGGAGGGTATGGATTATTTTTTTTCAATAATTCCCTACTTTAAGTAATGATTTTGATTACTGGACAGGTTTTTCAAATACCATCCAGAAGACCACTTAGGTTCTGAATAACCAGACCGTTTCAGGCTTTTAGTAAACGAGGCTCTACAAATGCTATTGCGGTGTCCATTAAGTGCTGCAGAGGCACTAAAAAAAAAATCCTCCTTGATAATGGTAGACACTTATCAAATACAAACTGGCCTAAGTACTTTACAGGAACCATTACTGAACCCTCACAAGGTTCCTGGTGTTGCCCAAACCGTACAAATGAAAAAACTGAGACTCAGAGAGGTTAAGCAGCCTGTCCTCAATCACACAGTGGGATGCGGGGAGGATCAGGCTCCAGGCTGTCTAATCCCCCTGCCTTCACCACTTACCTGCCCCCAGATTATTAACACCTTATCTACGATTAAATGAAATAAGCTATAAAACGGCAATGTTCAGAACAAGCTGACTTTGAGGAGATGCATAATAGACAGGAAAGCTAGAAATTGAAATATTCCTAAAGGTCATCCCTGAATAGTACAGTTACAGCTGATTTTACTTTCCACCTCTGTGCTTTTCTTAGTTTTCAAAATATCTGCAGTGAAAAGGCATTATTTTTGCAATCAGAAAGAAAGGGCTATGTGGTGGCTCAGCTTCTCACCTCTTACCACACACACAGGGCTGTTTAGCCTTAAAAAGACCTGACCTACTCAACAATATCAGATTACTGTTTTTAAGTAACTATTAAAACATCAAAGGTGGGGGGTGGCATTCACCACCATTTCAAAAAATCTGGGGGGATGTATCAAACAGTATTACACCTTCCTTCGCTATATTTAATCCAGAAGTGGTTATGAGCCCATAAAACAAAACGAAAAGCCGAACAATCATTACATACAAGTATTCAACAGCTTTCTACAAGAAACAAAAGTCTGTGCAGTGCAATTGTAGCTATCATTTCATTACCTTTTCTGTAAACAAGTCTGCTGACAACAACAACAGTTATTATACTATCATGCCTTCTAAATGGGTCTGGAGTGAAGTCAGTAGGATCTACAGCATTAGGAATGACGGACACTATTTCAGGATTCAGTGCTGCTCTTAGCACAGTGTTTTCCTTACTAGTATAAGAGACACAAATTATGTGGTTTGTGTCACAAAGAGACACAGTTAGAAGCTTGTTTGTAAGCACCGAGCTGACATCAGCAAATCCAAAAAGGGAGTGGTCCGTGAAGACTGTCTGGAGCCCCATGGTCTTGGCGTGGAAGAGGGCATCATGGGCCATGGCAGAAAAAGAACTATGTGAATGTATTATCGTGACTCTCTCCCGAACAAATATGTACCTGAGCAATGGCAGACTGTGAAAGAGGGTCGTGGCCGTAGATTGGTTGTACATGACTTTCAGAGGCAAGTAATAGACTTTGAGGCCATTAGTGAGGTAACGGATGCCTTTTCGATTTCCATAAGCATGGGTGACAATTATAACTTTGTGCCCTCTTTCAATCAGACACTGAGAGAGCTGGTAAATGTGGCTTTCCACGCCTCCCATATTGGGATAGAAAAAGTCCGACACCATGCATATATTATGGGTATGGGTCCTACATGTCGACAGACTTCCAGGGCTGACACGGGAGAGCACAGCTGAGGGAAACTGGCCAGGCCCACCTCCTCCTCTACAGGCCATGCTGAGATGGTTTAGGCATTAGTCCTTAGAGCAGCTCAGTTAAGATATGTGTCGTCTAGTACCTGAAAGAGAGAGTAAAACAAGATCTCAGCTCAGAGACAAAATATATTACATTTTCCAAATCCAGATATAAACACTGTTTTATGCTAATGTAAATTTGCCAGCTTTCCCCCTAGAAATAAAACAAAAGCATATAATGAAATTACTCATCTGACATTTACTTGCTTAGCATTTACTACGTGCCATACAACAAAACTAGATTCTGAGATGTCCTTATATTTTAATTTTGCTTTAAAAAAACTCCTACACGGGGGCACCTGGGTGGCTCAGTTAGTTAAGCGTCCAACTTCGGCTTAGGTCACGATGTCATGGTTCGTGGGTTCAAGTCCCGCGTCGGGCTCTGTGCTGACAGCTCGGAGCCTGGAGCCTGCTTCACATTCTGTGTCTCCCAATTTCTCTGCCCCTCCCCCACTCATGCTCTGTCCCCCCCCCACTCAAAACAAATAAACATTTTAAAAAATTAAAAAAAAAAACTCCTACACATAATTTTAAAAAAGTAAGTTTCGGGGCACCCGGGTGGCACAGACAGTGACGCATCCAACTCTAGATTTCGGCTCAGGTCATGACCTCACGGTTGACGGGGTCGAGCCCCGTGTCGGGCTCTTGTGCTGACCATGTGGAGCCTGCTTCAGATTCTCTCTCTCTGGCCCCCCTGCCCTCACTTGTCTTCTGGCTCTCAAAATAAACAGATAAATAAAAGTATGTTACATCACAGTACATAAGGATGTGCTATGCTAACAAACCAGTGCATTTCAATAATTAAACATATGGCTCTTTACAGAAAGTTTGCCGACCCCGCTCTAGACCTTAGCCACTGATTCAACAAACCTCATAAAATTCTGCGATTCACTTTGTGGTTTATACTAAAATATACCTGGAACTAGAACTGTCTTTTTGACGGTAGCTTTTTCAATATCACCTACAGCACATGTTACAGACATCCACCTACGTTTTCCCCTTCCGTATTCAAGGCTGGTGTTAAAGGGCTCCTTTCGTTTTCTTAAACTTTCTTTCAGTTATGTAAGCCTTTCTTCCATGAGCGTCCCTCTCTCTGGTTTGGAGTCTCGAGATAAAGGCTCAGTTAGAGGTGGGTTGGATCTGGGGCCATTTTCTAAACCTTAAGTAGGAAATATTTACTTCAGGGGTCCCTTAGATCCTCATCAGTGCAAAATGCTCAGTATTCGGTACTATTACATATTCTTACTTTTAAAGCTAAAGAGTGTTGTGGAAAGCTAGTGAAAATCTTCCTCAGATTTACAATGGAGATTTCCACACCTCCAGAAACTCAGTGGTACAAGGGAAAGCCATTCCAAAGGTCTGAGTTTCTGATTTCACCTGCAAACTCAGGAAATGCAAATCAACTGCCTGTGCAAAGTCTTAATTCTTCTTGCTAACAAATTCATCTATGTTTTACGTATATTCTCAGAAATACTCAGTGTTTCTTGACCTGAACTTACTAATTAAGATTCAAGACTACCAAATTTGGGGAGTCGTCAGTTTTGTACTTTTAAGTGGCTTCAGTAACATTTTCTTACTGTGGTTCGTCACCTACACCTGAATTTCCAGTTGTATTCAATTTAAAAAGATGAGTGATTAAAAAACAAAACAAAAAAAAAAGGGAGTGAAGGACCAAATGAAATAATCTTAAAAGTTTTCTCATGAACCTGCTAACGTCCTGTGAGGAGTCTGCCTACTTCCATCGGGTTATCACGCCTAACATCTTTCTGGCATAGAAGCTCAACAAATGGTACAATCACAGATTCTTAGATTTTAAAGCCGAAGAGAGGCTAGGAGATCTAGGAATACCTCCCTTACTCTACAAACGAGAAGCCAAACAAGTTGAGCGATTTGCCCACGGTCTCCACCCAGCCACTTAAGTGACAAATGCGAGATGGCCATAAAATCTGCAACCATTCATGGCCAACGAGTGTCTGGGCAGACAGCCGCAGAGGCTCCCGAGGAGCCTTAGGGAGACCCCGAGGGGGCTTGGGTCCGGAGGACGGGGCTTCCACACCCACCCCCCTGGCAATACCCCGACTTCACTCACTGAGAGGTCACCGGGGAGCGCCAGGGCCAAGGAAGGGACGACCCCGCTCAATCAGCAGCCCCGCTGGAGTCAAGGAGGGTTCCGCCAGGCCCAAAGGGAGGAAGATGGCCAGACGGCGGGCAGGAGTCTGAGGCTGGGGGTCCGGAGTCCTTCACCCCGCCCGCCTCAATCTCGGCGGAACCGGCTTCAGCGCGGCCACCCCAGCGCACCCTCAGCTCCACTCGACTCCGGTGGCTCTCGACCCCGACTTCCGAGCTTCAAAGCCGCGTCGGCTTCGCCCCTTCCATCGCCGGCCACACTCCCACGAGTGCAGCCCCGTCCCATCCGGAAGCGGCCGAGAGTGCTGGCGCAGGGTCAGACGCGCACTTACCGGCGAGTCCCATGGCCGCCAGTGTCCGGACCTCCCGCGGCTGCAGCCAGAGTCCCACCTCGCTGTCCCGAAACACCAATCCGAGGCGTCCGCGCCCGAGCGCCGCGCCCCCGAGGCAGCCAATCGCAAAGATGCGCTGGCGTCACGTGCGGGAGCGCCGCTCAGCGCCCACCCTTCAGCGCGCTGTGGAACGTCAGTGCGCGTAAGCACATGTTTTCGCGATGTTCAGAGTAACTTGTTTTCTCTGCACAGAAAGTAGTAATCTTTGGTTTAATCTTTCATATGAAGTCTTAGTGTCGCAGATCTCTAGAAACCGGCCCTGGTCTCTTCTTACACAAGCAACCTATCAAGAGCCTTCCTCGGGGTAAAGTCAGAAATCCCAGCGTGACTCGCAGCGAGCCTTTAGGGCTGCTGGGAGTTGTAGTCTGGTGGCCTTTGGAAGCGAAGCTGAACTTCGGAAACTCACTCCCAGGATGCACTGGACTTCTAAGCCCAAATTGTGCAAAAGGTCTGGTGGGTTCGCGTCTTGGTTGCCTGGTTACAGCGTCTCTTTTCTGGAAGCCGGTTCTCAGCGACTTCGGATGGGAGAGACTTTTGGGTGAGAAGGCTACCAAAGGCTGGGGTCACGCTGGCCTTGGGTTTCTGGTTATCCACAGATTCTGGTTAGCCGCAGAACCGTGTTTGTTCTTAACCACCCTGCTAGGGTTGCCTGATGTAGCAAATAAAAATACACAGATAAAGAGTAAAAAAAATCAAACTTTATAAAAATTTGAATTTCAGGTAAATTTTATTTTCTTTTTTATTTTCTTTTTAACATTTATTTATTATTGAGAGACAGAGAGACACAGAGCATGAGTAGGGCAGGGGCAGAGAGAGAGGGAGACACAGAATCCGAAGCAGGCCCCAGGCTCCGAGCTGTCAGCACAGAGCCGGAAGCGGGGCTCAAACTCGCAAACCGGGAGATCATGACCTGAGCCGATGTCCGACGCCCAACCGACTGAGTCACCCAGGCGCCCCTCAGGTAAATTTTAAACAAGTATGTCCCACATATTGGGGACTTGACTAAAAAATTATTCGTTGTTTATCAGGAATTCAAACTTAACTGGCTATCTTGTATTTTATCTGGTAACCTTACACTCTGGAGGAAAAAAAAAAATTGAGGTCTGACGTACAATATCAACTCCCACTCAAACTGGTTTTACTGGCTATGGTGGTGCTTGGCCAGGAGGCTCATGAATCGGTGTAAATGGTCTGATGGCCATCTTCCCCTTCCATTTAGTGCCTGGAGTTCCCCCAGCTCCACCATGCATACACTTTCCAGAACAGTTGCCTTCCTGAGCACTATCTCTAGCGCCCCTTTTAAGCTTGTAGAAAACCTATTCATCCTCTGAAGATTTCAGCTCCTTTCTGATGCCCTCCCCAGGCCTAGAGAGGGAACTCAATCCTCCCTCTTTTGTGTTTGATAGTATTTTGGCCTTATGCTGGTCTGGTAGTTATCAGGTGATATTCAAGTTGTTTGCCTGACTGACAGCCCCCTTCCCCCTTCACCTGATCCTGGAAGGCGGGTGTTGTTTGGATCTCACACGGACTCGTTCTGAAAATGATTACGTTTGCTTGTTAAATGTCTGCCTTCTTGGCCAGATATTGAGCTGAGGCAAGGCTTGTTCCTAGTAATAGACAGTGACTAAGTCTTAATTGTATTAATGGATTTCTTTATCCAATACCGGTGCAGTCCCAGTATGAACACTTATACCCAATAAAATGTATTGAAAATATTTTATGGAGTGTACCCTATAAATATTACAGTGCAATGATATCATTCAAAGAGCATTTTGGTTGTAGGATCTGAACTGTTACTAATGAGTTAACTTTAATGAGCTAATGCTGTTTAACTCAAGTAGGAATAGATACCCTGCACTGGGTTGATATTGAAGCATCAGAGAATAAAGACGATGATGAAAGTTCAAGGATGGTACAACATTGCTTTGGACTCCTGTTCATTTTTGCAATAGGCTTTAAGACAAAGGGAGTGGGTAGAGAAACTGGAAAGTATCAATGAGCGTTAAGCCCATGTGTTGAGCCCCTGGTTTGCCAATGCCATAGTTCTAATCACAATGCACATTCGAAATTCTAAGATCCTGATGCCACTATTCCTTCAAATGACTTGTGATCCTTTTCAAAACAGTGTTTTCTACCATTATCACCATTTACTGAGTTCCTATGCTGTAGAAGGCTTTGTGGAGAATACAAGGAACATTAAACATAGTCCCTATGTTTTAAAAGTTATTTTTTATCCTTTGTAGCTTTTACACACTTTTTGCCAATAGTGACAAGCAATCCACCTTTCTTGAAAGGTTCTTTGTGTTTTAAATACTGTAGCATAGGCTGACCTTTATAAATA
This sequence comes from Lynx canadensis, assembly GCF_007474595.2. NCBI lineage: Eukaryota > Metazoa > Chordata > Mammalia > Carnivora > Felidae > Lynx > Lynx canadensis. The sequence goes on from NC_044321.2 coordinate 11,475,058, forward strand.
GCTAATAAAGGCACACTGGTGCTGAGTCTCTGTTGGAGGGGGAGAGGGTTGAGAAAACTTGCAGGCTGTTCCAATGAGCAGGTATATGGGTTCTGGCAGTCTGAAAACATTGAAATTCATTCATCACATCCCAGTCTCTGACCTAGGCACTGAGCATTAAAGGCAAATAAATCATAATTCTGCACATGGCTCACAATCTCATGTGGGTATGAGACTCCGTTTATAGCCAGTGTAAATTTAAGGCTATCTTCTAAAAGTCAAAAGAAAGTTGTAGCATCAGGGCTAAGCTATAAATCTGAGAATAATTCTAATTATGGTATTCTGCCTAAATGTATGGAATCAAGATATACCTTTAGAGAATTTTCTTAGAAATTACTAAAGTTAAAGTAGAATACTTACATGCAGTGTATTCTGATTACACTTAGTAAAATATGAGGGCAATCAGTACCAGCTGTAGTATAAAATGATCTATAAATGGAGAAGGTATAAAATAAATGTGGGTATCGCCTTCCCTTGAAATCCAGCTCTTTGCAAGTTTCAGCTCAGGTCATGATGTCACGGTTTCATGAGTTCGAGCCCCGCATCAAGCTGTGCACTGACAGTGCGGAGCCTTCTTGGGATTCTCTCTCTCCCTCTCTCTCTGCCCCTCCCCTACTCACACTGTCTGCCTCTCTCTAAATAAATAAATAAACTTAAAATGCTCTGAGGGAAGTCCTATTGGAAACTTTCCTCTTGATCGCCAATGGCTATGCTGCAAAGAAGCTCAGGCAAGATACTAAATGATGAAGGGCCACCTGAAGAGAGGCCCTGGAGAGTGAAATTTCGTCTTGGGCTTCCAGCGGCAGAGGAGTCCCCATTCACTGGTCACAAAATCAATGCAATACTGCTTCTTTATTTATTTATTGTAGTACTGTTTGTTAGGTACCTACTAAATGCAAGCCATTGTTTCACACTGAGGATTATGGGTGGATTAGACAAAGTCCAGCTCTTCATTGACCAAATGACCAAATCCATGAAGGTCACAATTTTCACCAAATTACTTTCCTTAAAAACCTTAAAATAGGGGTCCCTGGCTGGCTCAGTCAGTAGGGAGTGTGACTCTTGATCTCGGAGTCATGAATTTGAGCCCCACATTGGGGGTAGAGTTCACTTAAAAAAAAAAAAAGCCTTACAATGGATGCTTTGCATCATCTCCTTTATCAAGCATCTCAGTATTTTAATCTCATCCAACTCTGACCATTATGCTGTCGAATCTGTTTCCAGTGCTAATGGGGCTCCCACCACTGCCTCCTTTAGTCACAGCTTTGTGATCTGTACTGCCATATTAATACATTCTCCAGCCTGGTGGCTTAGATAATCAGGGACAGCATGCATCACTGGCACTTGCTGTATTTGCTTTAATCTCTTGGGACTTCTCACATATTTTTGTTTTGCAACAAGTTGAGAATTTTCAGCCCACATTCTAAAGCTATTACTATGATAAATGCTTCTGTGCAGTGAACAGTACATTCTAATAAGGCCTTAGGCCAGCTATCCCACCTCCACACTGAGGGCCAGCTCCAGCCCAGGTCAGACACAGCCTCAGGGATCCAAGTGCAAACCTCTTGGTCCTTACGGAGGGTTAGAAGTACAAAGGCAGACGGCAAATGCGTTGTCCTAGCCCAGAACTGTCTATGATATCTCCATCTCAATGGCAGTTAGGAAGCCAGAGCCACTAAGCAAAACATGGTTTGATTTGGCTTTAGGGAAGATCCAGGAACCCAGTATAAGCTAAAAACTTTGCTCACCGTCTCGCTTCTTTCAGGATGATCCCTTTAATTTGTAAATTACTTTGTATTTTTCAAATAGTTTTCACTTACGGTAATTCAAGTGAAATTAGCAACTCTGAGAGCAAGGAGAGGAGATAGTCACCCACATTTGGCAGGTGGGGAAACTGAGGCTCCATGAGGCTACTCAGCCTCATAATGAGATGAGCAAAGTGACTCCTTTGTGTGGTGTCCCTTGGGCTGTCCGCTACCCCTGTTCTCAAGGGAATTTGACCAAGAACTACAGAGGAGGACAACATGGCAGGAACTGAATGAAGGAACAAAGCTCAGAGTTGAATGCTAACGCACTATGTGCAAGCCCTTTCAGAAGGCTGGGAATCAAACAGCGAAACCAGAAGAAAGAAGGCCGTTTGGCATCAAGGTCATAAAGCGGGGGTAAGAGGAACAGTGACAGGAGAGGAATGACTGGGCCAACACCAGTAAATGACAGCAATGATAACGGCAGCACGATGGGGACTGGTCCCAGGCCAGGTCCAGATCAGCAGTGTCCCCAGGTCAGGGACTGAGAGCTAAAGCCAGGAAAGGAGCAGGGGCCCAGAGCCACAGGCCACAGAGGACTTGGGTGAAGGAGAGGAGAATTCAAGAACTGCTTAGGAACCAAGAGAGGAAGGACAGGGGCTTGGGTCAGGATCCAGCAATTCTACACGTGGCATCAGGAGAAACAAAACCATTTTGCTGTGTTTACCGCTACCTTCCTCCTTGTTATTGTATAGCTCCATGTGGTCTGGCCTGAGAAATTCGGGTCACACAAATTTGATCAGGACAATTTCTAATGGTAAGGAGGTCACCGAAATGGAGAGGTACACACGAACACAACTATTTACAAAAGTCTTTAGTAAGTGTTGTAATAGATTGTGTATCTATCTATTTCTGCAAGATGCTGGGGAGGGCATCCATTTCTAAGTTATTTGCTAAATAACTTAATTCTGTTCATTAACTTTGCAATTTGCTGAAAACGTAATACTCCTCATGCTGCCTTAATTCTATTAATGCTATATAATTCCCTCCATTTTATCAAACTTTCAGTAAAGTCTACACTATCAAAAGAGTATTTGTGGGAGTGTTTTAGAGAAAAAGCAAGGGAAAGGGCTTGTGCCCCCTTCCTGGGTGGCCGTGGGACCGAGAGAAGAACCCCTTGGCCAAGAGAAGTGGGATGTGCACGACCAGAGAAGGAGTGCACAGCTGGAGGTGGCCAGAAGACACAAGCTCTCAAAGATGTCAAGGGCTATCGGTGGGCTCTCCTCCATCATGAGACACAGGTCAAGTTACTTTTACATTGAATCTCAAAGGAAAGACAGATTTCAAGCTGATTCTTGGGTTACATTTGCTTAACTTCCTTTAGAATCTTAAACTTTCTGAGAGTTACTCCCTGGGCCGCCCCAAAGTGCCACCAAGTTTTGTTGTGTCCATGTCCCTCCCCACACCGCCTTCTAAATTCCTTTGTCTCTTTGAAACATATTTTTGGGGTGCCTGGGTGATTCAGTTGGTTAAGCATCCGACTCTTGGTTTTGGCTCAGGTCATGATCTCACGGTTCGTGAGCTCGAGTCCCCTGTCAGGCTCCACACTGACAGCGTGGAGCCTGCTTGGGATTCTGTCTCCCTCTTTCTTCCTCTCTCCCACTCGTGCGCATGCTTTCTCTCAGTCTCGCCCTCCCTCTCTCCCTTTCTCTCAAAATAAACAAGTAAACCTAAAAAAAATACATTAAAAAAACCCATATTTTTTCCTTCAGCATAAAATTTAGAGCGGGACCATATTAAATAACACAAAATTCTATAGCTTGAATAATGGTGTTTATTTTCTTTAAATACACTTAAATATGAAACAACAGACAGTAGTTCAGTAAACTCGAAACTACAAGCTGGACAGTTATCAGAAAATCAGTGCTGATCCTACAAATCAAAATCTGCATAATAAAGAGTCAGAATAATTCACAAGAGAGTTTGCATTAGTGGAGGACTTGGAGACTATAAAATTGCCTCATCAGCATGGAGTAATCAATACGGCACCTGTGACTGTATGATGATCAAACCTTTCTCATTCACAAAAAAAACAAAAACAAAAAAACCCAAAAACCAAAAAACAAAACCAAAACAAAGGTTACACAGGTTCCCTCCTTTCCATTCCTTGCAGTGCAGGGATATCTTCAGGTGGAAGATATCTGTCAGTGAACCAGGAAATCCCAGCTGGTGTGCAATGGAAGGGTGGTCTGGATACACTGTGGTATCAGATAAAATAGAGGGTTTTTCTTCCCCCTAGTACCTGGGGAAAAAAACCACAGTGACAGCAACTTGGCAAAGCAGCGTGCCATTTAAAATGTCAGGGATGGAGACCTTGGGAAAAAGCGGAGTCAAGGGTTTTCTTGACCGTGGAGCCCATGGGCAGCCCTTTTCTCCTTTGGAAAGCGGCAATGCTTTGCACATGCTGGTTTTCCATTTGCACATGTTCTGGTGTGAAAGGGACATCTGTCCTCACAGCTGTTGCAAAAGAAAATAAACATGAGAATTCAGAATCAAGGACTAAATCCAAAGGAATAACTCTGTTCTGATTTGATTAAGTTTTCAAAGTAAATTTTCCAGATATGTATGTAAAATGTCAATATAAAATCCTGAACGGGTATTCCGCACGGATACAAAATCTATGAAAGCCCAGACGGCAGCCTGTAAGTGTCCTTTATCGATGAATTTCTTGCTATATAAATCCAGCGCCATCCCCTTCCTCGATGAGAAAACAAACCGACATATGTGGACGTATATTGAGAGAATGAACCCAAGAGTCTGCGGATCTGAAATCTACCCCCCAAATAATTGTTCAAATCTCATCAATTAAGTCTTTGCTTAAGATCCATAAGCCAACAATAACAGGCAGGATTTTCTTGTTTTCACAAATCAATCATCACTCTATATACTCTCACTTATCCCTTAGTTGCCAAACCTCTGCTTTACTATCAAAAAAGGGGGGGAGCTGAGAATTGGCAAAACATGCTTTTGGAAGGAATCTCACCAAATGGAAATGGCATTTATAGTAAATGGCAACGAATGAAATTAAGGTGAAAGTGAAGTGCCTTTCACCTGCAGGTGTCTGGGTGAAATATCTTGTGCTTCTGGCAGCAGCTCTCCAGGCTTTCTCTGCACTCAACGCAACTGCAGTTTTCCGGGTGCTGGATGAGATCTCTGGGACACGGGGTTTTACACACACACTCACAACGATCTTCGTCAAACTTCATGTGTGGCCCACAGACAGCGAGTTCCTGGAGATGAGAGTGCTCTAAGTGGAAACAGAGAAGTGTTGGTTGAATGGCTGTAGCACGGATAATGTGGCGTCAACGTTGGTTGCATACTTCACATTATTCTAAAATAACTTGGATTCTCCTAGTCTGCATTCCTGTAGATTTTTGCCCCTAACCTTTTCACAGGGTGAAGGAGATTCACCTCTGATTTCATGATACCAATACTGAATTCATGTGTTCTCCTAAATTTGGGATAAAGATGTTATTTTTTTAACAGATTTTTTTAAAGAGAACTTTAGGTTGGTGACTTCCTAGTTTTTAGATGAAGAGTAAAAGGAGAGAGGAACAGAAGTATCAGCAGTATAGAAATACAGAAATATACCTCAGGCCTTCCAGACTGGATAGAAACAGTGATGTATTTCCTCACCACAGATCACAACGCTGTTATAAAAGATACGACAGTGATGATAAACTTTGATTCCACAGAACGTGTTCAGCTGAGAGGAGGGTCTCAGAAGTTTTTGACACACTTAGTTGACAGCTATTTCTTCTAGAAAGCGTACACGACAATTGGATAACTACTACTCCGTGTGCAGTTCTGATCATCAAGTTGAAATTCAGTGCAGAAAATGGATGAGACAGAAACTTTGGAAGAACTTGACTATGACACTTTAGCATTCTTGAAGGTTTTGGAGGCAAGTACATGTCTAGTTTCTTCCCCAAACCTGCTTCTCTCCCAGTTTGCCTCCTTTAGGGAATGGGGCCATCACTCCGGACTCACCTGCCATTTTGGGTCTTATCACTTTGTCCACCCAGTTCTGTCGCCCTAAGTTTGTTCTATCATTCCCATCATCACTGCCACCACCTCAATTCAGTCAGTGCCTTATACTTTTGTGTGTAGATGGCCGTCACAGATCTTGCCGTCACACGTTTTATCCCTTCAATCCATTTTCCACAATATTATCAAATGCAAATCTAATCACGTCATTCTACAGCTTTAAGTTCCTTAAGAGGTTCCCCTCTCTTACAGTAAAAGAGTATTTTCCCACCAAGACGTATGAGACCCTCCATGAACTAGACCTTCTGAACTAGAACCTTCCAGACTCTTCTCTCTCCCTCTCCCACTCCCCCCTCTCATAAATATCTGATGTTCCACCCATACCAAATTATACTACCTTTTATTCCCCTGATATGCCAGGGTCTCTAAGCCCCATGCTTTTGGCCTTGCCCTTCTCCCTGCCAGTTATCTTTCCTCCCAGATATCTTTCCCAACTTCTACAATTTTAGCTAAGTGCCCTTACCCTGTGCATATTTTCATCCTGTCCTTTCTTGCATTGCTTACATGTGTCTATTTCCTCCACGAATTAAAAAATGCTGAAGGTTATGGGAACCAGATCTCATCATTCTGACATGAAATGAGCACTTGATAAACGCTGAGTGCATTTGGTATAATAAAAGGGTCCGAAACAGGCTGCTGTATGAAGACTCTGAAGGATCCCATCCATCGTTCCAAGACATTGGGTTAAACCATATGTTTTTGTCAATATCTGACTACTGACAATATACCAAAATGGCAATCTCATGTTGTCTAATCTTCTAGTTTTAACGGCTCTGTGATTGATATTTGATGATATTCCACCTGTGTGGAAAGGGTGTTGGAAGGCTAAATCTGGGGAGATTCTTGGAATTGCATAAAGAGGAAAAAAGTGAGCTTTGTAAGCCATATGCCAATAAGGCATATGCCACTTTCAGGCAAGAGGAGAATATATTATTCCCATTGGATATTCTTTCCTGATTTGTCAAAGACTAATTCACCATATAACTGTGGATTCATTTGTGGGTTTTCTATTCTGTTCCATTGATCTATGTGTCTATTTTTATGCCCGTACCATACTGTTTTGATGACTACAGCTTTGTAATATAACTTGAAGCCCAGAATTGTCCATTGATTGATGAACAAAGAAGATGTGGTGTGTGTATGTGTGTGTGTGTATGTATATGTATATACATATGTATGTATATACATATACATACACACATATGTATATATGTGTATATATATAAATATATATATATATACACACACACACACACACACACACACACACATAGTGGAATATTATTCAGCCATAAAGAAGAATGAAACCTTGCCATTTGCCATGACAGGGATGGAGTTAGAGAGCATAATGCTAAGTGAAATAAGTCAGTCAGAGAAAGACAAATACCATATGATTTCACTCATATGTAGAATTTAAGAAACAAAACAAGCAAAGGGAAACAAAGAGGGAGAGAGACATACCAAGAAATAGACTCTTACCTATAGAGAACAAACTGATCGTTACTGGAGGCGAAGGAGGGTGGTGGGTTAAATAGGTGATGGGGATGAAGGAGTGCACGTGTTGTAATGAGCACCAGGTGATGTATGGAATTGTTGAATCACTATATGGTGCACCTGAAACTTCTATAACAGTGTATGTTAACCATATTGAAATTAAACTAAAAACTAAAAACAAAACAAAATGAATACATTGCTGAAGAATAGTCAAGTAGCTCTTAAAAGACTTGCATGAGGGGCGCCTGGGTGGCGCAGTCGGTTAAGCGTCTGACTTCAGCCAGGTCACGATCTCGCGGTCCGTGAGTTCGAGCCCCGCGTCGGGCTCTGGGCTGATGGCTCAGAGCCTGGAGCCTGTTTCTGATTCTGTGTCTCCCTCTCTCTCTGCCCCTCGCCCGTTCATGCTCTGTCTCTCTCTGTCCCAAAAATAAATAAACGTTGAAAAAAAAAAAAAATTTTTTTTAAAAAAAGACTTGCATGAATCACTAGGTGGCGGTAGAGATTCAATGAGGCCACTTCAGGTAGAACCAATGCCCTTCTTAGGTGGTTTAAGGAAACACAGTCCACTGGGTGTTTGATGCTGAACTTCACCAAGGTAGTTGGCAGAGGCTGGCCTCAATCCTTATAGCCATTAATTAAAAGTAACAGAGACTGGGGCGCCTTGCTGGCTCAGGTAGGTAGAGCATACGACTCTTGATCTCAGGGTCATGAGTTCGAGCCCCACTTTGGTGTAGAGATTAGTTACAAAAAAAAAAAAAAAGAAAAAAAAAAAAGAAAAGTAACAGAGACCGGGTGTAGGAGACCTGAGCAAAGCAGCAACTAGCTAAGGGTGATACCCTGACATATGCTATACTGATTTCAGTCTTAGGGAGGGTGATGGTGGGATACCATGAGCTCTGCTCTCATCCTTGCTTCATTCATCCAGCAGTAAGCTCATGGGGTTTTTTTCCCCCAATTCTTGAAGTTGTGGCTGTCTTGAGGAATTTAAAATATAGAATCAGGACTCCTCAATTTTTCTTTTTTTCTTCTTCAGTATTGTTTGTTTGCACAGTTTAAAGCAATGATCTGAATCCAACGAGATGAAATTAGATTGGTCTTGGATTCACTACCCCAAATGTGCTCACTCAGGGAAGAGCTGTCATTGTAGAAAAGGCAGTTGGCTTAACAGCGGCATGTGTGAAAAAGGTGCGTAGGGAACAGTACGCTCAGTATATGTCCTCAGTTTGATGGGGCCACTGGAGAAGTGACCGTGATCTAGCTACCCCATGCCTCTCACTTCCATCACTGCTGCAACGTCCTCCGAGGTCCCCTGCCTCCTTTCCTGCCCTGGGCCAACACCTCCTCCTCTACCCTGTCACTGGTGGATTGTGTTAAAATTCTAATTGGTGCTGTCACTGTCCTGCTTGAACCAGCTGAGTGGTTTCCCTTTGCCCTTAGCATCATGTCCAGTGTCTGGGACCAGCTGCCCAAGGTCCCCTGTGAACCTCTCCAGCTTCCTTTCTCACATGTACCCAACCCCTTCCCATTATGTTCCCACCATGCTGAACTTTCTCCAGTACCCTGGCATGCTACCTTATCTCACTTTCAGTCCTCAGCACTCGGGTTTACCCTGCTCAGAGCACTTCTCTCCTTCCTCCCACTCTTCACACCCTCCGTGCACATGTGCACCAGCTGTGGTATCCCCAGGATATCCCATTAATAAATTGTATATGGATTGCATGTTAAAATGGTACTATTTTGATATGTTGGATTAAATGAAATATATAAAAATTAATTGTACTTGTTTCTTTTGACTTTTTAAAAAAATTTTTAAATGTTTATTACTTTTTGAGAGAGAGAGAGAGAGAGAGAGAGGAGGGGCAGAGAGAGAGGGAGACACAGAATCCGAAGCAGGCTCCAGGCTCTGAGCTGTTAGCACAGAGCCCGATGCAGGGCTTGAACCCACAAACTGTGAGATCATGACCTGAGCTGAAGTCGGACACAACCGACTGAGCCACCCAGGCGCCCCTCTTTTGACCTTCTTAATGTGAGTACTACAAAATGTAAGTTACATATGACTCTCACTATAATCCCACTGAACAGTCCTGTTCTGGAGAGAGAGATTTAAGGTTCAGTATAATTTACTAACAAGAGTGTGCCCAGGTCTTGAATGCTATTTACATCCTAACCACCGGGTATTCAGACATCCTCTGCTAGAATATACATCAATCATGGGGAAAACCTGCCACCCACAGAGGCAGCCCTGTTTTCTAGGACAGTACTCCATAGAGCTTAGTCCTTACAAAGTCTTGCTTGTAGATCAGAGTTTAAAACAAGCAAGGTTCAAAGTGCATGACTCCTTGTGATCTTTTTCAGTGGAATAGTGTCATGTTCTCTGGGAAATAAATTTTACCAGTGCATTCATTTTCAGCCAAACGATCATCACCCAAAATCACAGCATTATGAGTTCTGAGCAGCGACGACAACATTCGGCTCCCCACTCCTTTTAGCCCAATAGCTAGCCATGGTTTGCTTTTACCTTGCCCTAGTTCCAGAAAAAGTTTTCTCCTATGTCCCATTTTTTTCTCAAATAATTGGCATGTCTTCATATGGCACAGTTGAAAGAAACCAACCAGTCTAAACTTACTTTCTGTTCCTGTGAGACTTCCATACAAATAAGTTAGTAAAATGTGGTCAACTAGTGTTTAGCTCTAAAGTGGTTTGCATGAAAGGCTACCACTGCCTTTCAAATCCAATGTCGTTGGATGCTCTAATCACTGGGCTTTTCTTTAAGATTAAAAAGCAGAGCTATGCATTGGTAGACTTACTATAATAAGGAGAGCTCACAGGGCTCTGCTTCTTTCGCTCTTAGCTGTGCGATCTGGAGAAAATAACTAGACTTCTTGGTGTGTTCCCATTGTGATTGTTAAAAAAAGGGATAATAATAGTACATTAGAGGCTTGCTTTGGGGATTGAATGAGTTAATAGGTACATATAAAAGGCTTACAACATTGCCTAGTCATAGTAAGCACTCAGTATCTATTGAGTTAATTGCAGTTGTTATTTTTATGATTACTGCTAGTATTTCCTTACTGTTATCATTACCTTCCATTCCAATGAGTGGATTCTCCTCCCGTAAAACACATTTACATTTGTTGCTGTCCCATAGCATGTCAATAGGACAGAGTTTCTTGGAATGGGAACAGCTAGGAGAAGAGAACGAGAAACCAGATTTAAAAGCTTTCAAGGGCAATCATACCTTTGGAACATCTTCTTTAATGCTGAATAAATTTCTGAGTGGAGGAGCGTTACGACTTTTAAGGAGCTTAATTCATATTTATGAACTGCATGGTATTAGGTAGTAATTCTGTAATCACAAATGTTCTATTTGGAAATGAAACTGTAATTTTGGACAGTTAGCATCTTTTTAAGAAGATTGCTGTTAAAACTGTGCAAATTAGCTGTCAACAGAGCCTATTTAGCAAAAGTAAACATTGTCCTAACAGAGCCTTTAAAATGGAGAGAACACTGGCCGGGCCGGCAGGAACAAGCTGAAGATACACGTTCCTTTTATAGGAGCCTCTGTCCCCGTGAGAGAGGTACAGGTGTCTTCTTGGCTCGGTAATGACGAACATCAGCACCAGCTCACTCCACTTGCCAGCCACCCAATACATTTACTGCTTGCTTTTGCGAGATCTAAGTCTCTCACTCAGTTAATGTTTTCATTCAGTGTTTGTAATTTGCCCTTGTGTTTCTCTATATGAAAATCTTTTTCCCAAATCAATGATTCGTACCTTTGATTTCAGGACACTTCGGGGTGTCATGATTTGTCTCACAAAGAACCACAGAATGCTCTGAAGAAATGTCAAAGTCAAATTAATTTTAAGCCATTTTAATTTAAAATGAGAATTTTCCATTTGGTAATCTTAACAGGAAGTTGAGAAAAATCACCAAACTCAGATGCGGATAGTTTTGCCGCTCCCCGGGGGACTTGGGGAACCGTTTTCCCTCCCCAATTTGGGGGCTTGGAAGTATAAAGAGCCAGAAATGAGTTTCATGTAACGCTTGTTCTGGACGAAGGGGACGTGTGCCAAATTGGAGACTGGTGTAGACTGTTACGGCTGCACCGGACTATGCACATTAAGAACAAAGGTGTCTACAAGTAGACGTGGTGAGTTCCTAGCCACCGAGTTATTGGTCCCTCTACAACATACATCTGACACCTAATAAAAAACATTATTTGCCAAACCGTTATTACCAGTAGATCTGGATTAGAAGCTTAAAGATGATGAACTTGAAAGCGATGACTGTATAATTAATGAAGTATTCTCCACACACAGCTTTAGCAAAGGCAAGAACAAGCGTAACTGAATACAAGAAATGCTTACTGATCTTCTTCAGGGACCTGGATGGATCTTCTGATAATGGAGTATGGATGGCGGGGAGCCGTTGGCAGACATTTACAACCTGTATGGTTGGCAACTTTAACAGGCACTAATTCAGGTACTGAAGTCAAAGGCACTGATATCTGAAAGAGCTAGAGGAGAGAAAGAGAACCGTAACACATACATATTTTTAGATGATAATAATCTCTACAGTCTGCATTTTTGCCTTTGTCCTTATGGCACTCACTTTAGGAAAGCCGTCCATTAAGAAAAGAACTAATGAGGGGTGCCTAACTGGCCCAGTCGGTTGAGTGTCTGACTTCGGCTCAGGTTATGGTCTTGCGGTTCGTGGGTTCGAGCCCTGCGTCGGGCCCTTTGCTGACAGCTCAGAGCCTGGAGCCTGCTTTGGATTCTGTGTTTCCCTCTCTCTCTGCCCCTCCCCCATTCACACTTGGTCTCTCTCTCAAAAAGAAATAAGCATTTAAAAAAATTGTTTTAAAAGAATCGAACTAATGAGGATAAAGGCTGGCATGATGGAAAGGATACTGGCCTGGGAGTCAGGAGACTGGGGGCTTATGCAACTTTACCAAATATTTAAGACCAAATCTCTTAACACTTAGTGTCACTGGTATCCCTGAAAATGGCACTGTTGGGCCTTCCTCCTGTTTTCATTTGAGTGTAAATTATAAGGACTAAGTGAAATTCTAGCTATGAAGTTTCTTTGAGACCATGGCAAACAGATTATTGTTTGAGACTATTTACTTATCCCTTCTCATACCATCTCCATTGAAGGAATATAGTTTCCTGTTCCTTGACTTTGGACTTGGCTATGTGACTTGCTTCGGCAAACAGGATGTTAGCAGACATGACACAACGGCAAACTTGAACTGTGTATGCTTTGTGGGCTTGTTTTCTCCTGCGTACACCGTAGCCATGAGAAGAGCATGATCTGGCAGGCGTGCTGGGCCAAGGGACGAGAGACCCGGGGGACAGACCTGCACTCAATCTGTAGCTTGGAGTCAAGCCCAACTGAGCCCACTCTAAACCAACTGAATCTTACATACATGGGTAAGAATTTAGGGTGTTTATTATGCAGCACTACACAGTAGTAACTGACTGATACAAGATCATCGCACCCAACCAAATAATTATAGGTAACATGAATATCATTCCGTTTCTAAATTTAAAAAAAAAATTTTTTAATGTTTATTTATTTTTTAGAGAGACAGAGCATGAGCAGGGAAGGGGCAGAGAGAGGGAGACATAGAATCTGAAGCAGGCTCCAGGCTCTGAGCCATCAGCACAGAGCCCGATACGGGGCTCGAACCCACGAACCGTGAGATCATGACCTGAGCCGAAGTCAGATGCCTAACCGACTGAGCCACCCAGGAGTTCCTCATTCTGCTTCTATATGCCCTGTTTTGTGTTAATTCATTTATCCCTTATAACGACATTACATGGTAGGTTTTTATTTATCCACCACCAACTCTACAGGTGAAGAAACAGATGTACAGAGAGGTTCTATAACTTGCCTAAGGCCACACAACTTGATTGGAAGAGTGAGGATTTGAACCCAGGCAATCCGCTCTAGAGCCAGAGGTGATACTCTTAAGAATATGCCTTATTAACTTTTTGGAACAAAATTTCTGTGAAGCAAAATTTCAGAAGAAGCAAGGTGGGATCTTGACAAGTAGAATTCAGAGACATGACAATTACTTTGTTTCTAGAGTGGCTCTATGGTGTATGGACAAAATTGAACTTGACTTTAGTGTTCTGTTTATTCAATCCCCATTCCAAGTAGTCTTTACTACACACAGCATTCATTTATTCACTTTGTTTCTAAGATGTAGGTCATCAAATAGTCCATAACTTTGGGGTGAGAGGTAGTTTTTTTTAAACCACTGTGCAAATGTTCAAGAATGCATATTTGGCAAGAAAAACTCCTGTACACTTACCCTTAAGTACATTCTTTAAAACTAATCATTTGTTGAGTACAGCAGTCAAAATAAAGTACTCAACTCTCTATTAAGTGGAAACAATCCATTAAAGTTGTGTTTATTCTGACCTTTTGATATGTAATAGAAGTTCTATGAGTCTAACTAAGAGAAAGTTTAAAAACTTTCTTACTCTGCATAAACTTCAACTTCTTGCGAAATTTTTCAGGAATTTTTTAGGGAATAACGTGGTCATTTCCCACTACCCCCCGCTGATTGTCAAACAGTAAAAGGTCAGAGTTTTTACAAGTTCCAAGATTCTCTAAAAGAATTTAGAGAAAGAAACTCTACAGCTTGTGGGCAATTTTAGGGGGTAGGGGAAACAAAATGAAGCATAAATTAACTTATTACCAAACAAATCGGCATTCCATTCTTTCCATCCAATTAAGAACATTACCCACCATGGATATTTTCGTGTACATATGTAATTTTATTGTACTACCTCTGTACACAATCATGAGCAAAATGTACACATTTTGCATAGGCAAATGTGACAAATAAATATATCAACACGTGGGAGGAATCTGCAACGGAGAACCAAAAGGAATGTAGTCGGACTGACAGCCTTTTAACATGTTTTCCTAAGTTTGGTATTACTGCTCTTCGATGCCACATCTATTACATTTCACAACAATATAGTAGCAGTGATAGAAAGAAAAACTTATCTACGGGGCGAAAGAGATTTTACAAGATGGAGAGGGAAGAATTATTTCTTTCATGGGGACGAGAGAATTCTTCTCAAAGATCTTTTGTGCCAGATACGCTCCATTTGCCCCTCCCGAGATGCCATCCTCTCTCCTTCCCCACTGGGCTCGGTGTCTCGAGACGCTGGCCTCCACGGCTGCATCTATAGGTCCCCGCATCCTCCACCCTCTGCCCCCGACTTTTTGCCCCCACCCCTCCAACCGGACCCGCAGCCCTCTTCTCCCCGTTCTCTCTGGGTTCCTGAAATGGCTCGAGCCCCTAGCCTCTTCAGTCCAAGGGTGAGAACAGCTCCCCATTTTTGCCAGCTCAGGGCATCTCGCCAGCTCTTCCTCCTTCCCACAGCCCCACCCGTCCAACTCTTCTCAGTCACTCCACTCGCACACACAGAACCCAACGAATCCACAAGACAGTGCAGATTCTCGACATCAGAGCATCAGAGAGGCTAGAACGACATCACGCGCTACACGGTGAGGTTTGTAATTAGCCACCCCCCACTCTACAGGGGAGGAAGCAGATGTACAGACAGGTTCTATATCTTGCCTAAGGCCACACAACTATTGAGTGGAAGAGTGGGGACTTGAACCCAGGCAATCTGCTCTAAAGCCAGAGGGACTTCAGGCTCTGGAGTCCCACAGACCTGGATCTGAATCCCAGCTCGGCCACGGCTCAGCTCTCTGAGCCTCAGTCTCCTCATCTATAATAAGATATCCTCTTGATTTGTTTCAGGGATGAAATGAGACGGTGCCCATTGACATTGGGCTCAGCGGCACGCCTGTCCCCCGGGGCTTCGGAGGGGGCCGCGGGCGGATGTCCCCTTACCTGTTTGGAAATGTAGGAGGTGCTCGTGTTCATGCAGACGCGGCTCTCCTCGTTGCAGCAGCCCCCACACCGGAACACGTTCACACAGGGGGGCTTGAAGAACGTGTCGGTGCTCCTCCCCAGCTCGCTGGCCACCTCCACGCATGTCTCTCTGGGGCTGCACTGGGTTCTCTGCCATTCCTCGTCGATAACTGCGGAGAGGAAGCCGTTGGGGCCGGCAGGCCAGCGCGGGCCAGGGTGCTACCGAGCACAGTCATTTTCGCGTCTGCACTTTGGGGGGGGGGGCGGCCCTCTAACCAAAGACTGTTTTCGGAAAAATTAAAACCACAATCTGTGTCCCTTCCCACTGATCGAATACCTTCTTTGGCAAAGAGCATCATGTCTGGTATTGGAACTCCCCGGGTACCCCTGGGAGACCTGGCTAATAAGGAAGCAAATGGAAGCACGTGAAGAAATAACCTGTAAATGTTATTTGTTAAGCAATTTCGGGACACAGCTGGACAGCATTTCTTCCACTTGAAGTCAGGTGCGGGTGGGTCCTAGCGCCATCAGGAGATGCGTGTCCGTTGGCTGCTAAAGTAGCTGTAGGAGGATTCAAACCCGGCAAACCACATGAATGGAAATTTAAGTGGGACTGATCTTTCCTCAAGCGAGGGTTTCGTTCATTTGCGAGTGCCCCATGCCGGTGTTTATGTAAAATAATGAAATGAGCCAGGTCATTTTGAAATTAGCCAGGTCATCTTCTGGCCATTCTAGCTAATTTGAAGGAAACCAGAAAAAGACACAAGCCTCTGGGAATAAAAAGATTACATACTTCCCTGTAAAACAGTACTTGCTTTTTCTCTCCTAGTTTATTTTTAAAAATTAGACTCTTCTGCACAGCAAAGGAAATAACCAACAAAACTAAAAGGCAACCAACGGAATGGGAAAAGATATTTGCAAATGACATATCGGACAAAGGGCTAGTATCCAAAATCTATAAAGAGCTCACCAAACTCCACACCCGAAAAACAAATAACCCAGTGAAGAAATGGGCAGAAAACATGAATAGACACTTCTCTAAAGAAGACATCCGGATGGCCAACAAGCACATGAAAAGATGCTCAACGTCGCTCCTCATCAGGGAAATACAAATCAAAACCACACTCAGATATCACCTCACGCCAGTCAGAGTGGCCAAAATGAACAAATCAGGAGACTATAGATGCTGGAGAGGATGTGGAGAAAGGGGAACCCTCTTGCACTGTTGGTGGGAATGCAAACTGGTGCAGCCACTCTGGAAAACAGTGTGGAGGTTCCTCAGAAAATTAAAAATAGACCTACCCTATGACCCAGCAATAGCACTGCTAGGAATTTACCCAAGGGATACAGGAGTGCTGATGCATAGGGGCACTTGTACCCCAATGTTTATAGCAGCACTCTCAACAATAGCCAAATTATGGAAAGAGCCGAAATGTCCATCAACTGATGAATGGATAAAGAAATTGTGGTTTAGGGGCGCCTGGGTGGTGCAGTCGGTTGAGCGTCCGACTTCAGCCAGGTCACGATCTCGCGGTCCGTAAGTTCGAGCCCCGCATCAGGCTCTGGGCTGATGGCTCGGAGCCTGGAGCCTGTTTCCGATTCTGTGTCTCCCTCTCTCTCTGCCCCTCCCCCGTTCATGCTCTGTCTCTCTCTGTCCCAAAAATAAATAAACGTTGAAAAAAAAAATTTTTTTTTTAAATAAAAAAAAAATAAAAAAAATTTAAAAAAAGAAATTGTGGTTTATATACACAATGGAGTACTACATGGCAATGAGAAAGAATGAAATATGGCCCTTTGTAGCAACACGGATGGAACTGGAGAGTGTTATGCTAAGTGAAATAAGCCATACAAAGACAGATACCATATGTTTTCACTCTTATGTGGATCCTGAGAAACTTAACAGAAACCCATGGCGGAGGGGAAGGAAAAAAAAAAGAGGTTAGAGTGGAAGACAGCCAAAACATAAGAGACTTTTAAAAAACTGAAAACAAACTGAGGGTTGATGGGGGGAGGGTGGGTGAGGGGTATTGAGGAGGGCACCTTTTGGGATGAGCACTGGGTGTTGTATGGAAACCAATTTGACAATGAACTTCATGCATTGAAAGAAAATAAAAGGCAAAATTAAAAAAAAATATTAAAAAAAAATAGACTCTGACACTTTGATACTTACACTTGTACAGCCTTTCCATGGGTGTTTTGGGGAAATGAGTCAATTTTAGGATAAAGACAACTTTAAAGACTTTCCTTGAGCTTGCCATACAACTGTAGAGTTTAGTATGTGTTGGAGGTGGTGGTGAACACCCTCCTGTGGTAGGAAGCTTCTAAAATGACCCCCGGTGAGGCCCACCTCCTGGTGTTCACGCCCTTTTACAATCCCCTCCTCTGTGGGGGCTGGGCCCAGGGACTTGATTCTTATGAAGAGAATACAGCAAAAGTGATGGGAATCTCACTTCCATGATTAGGTTTAAAAAGACGGTGACTTCTGTCTTGCTAGCAGTCTCTGGCTCTTGCTGGCACCCTCTCTCTTTTGCCTTTTCAACTTGTAGGCTCTGATGAAGCAAACCGCCATGTTGGAAAGGTCCACATGGCAAGGAACTGAGGGCAGACTCTGGCCAACAGCCAGTGAGGAGCAGGGACCCTCAGTTCAGCAGTTTGTGAGGAACTGAGTCCTACCAACAATCTCTGAGTGAACTTGGAAGCACATCCTGCCCCAATTAAACCTTGAGATGCTGCCCACAGCCCAAGATGACACCTAGACGGCAGCCTCTGGAGAGATCCCGAAGGAGAGACACCCAGCTAGGCCATGTCTATATTTCTGATCCACAGAAACTGTCAGATAAAATATGTTTAAGCAGCTAAGTTTGGGGGTAATGTGTTACACAGCAATAGATAAACTCTCCTCCCTTTTTACCCCATCTTCCAAAGTTTATGTGGGTCTTTCTCCACGTCATTCTGGATTCCCATAGATGCGAACATGTTTCTGCCAGAAGGGACAAACAACTGCTCGAAGTGTACAGATATAACATTATTGTTGGAGATCTGACCCTAGTCTCTGAATTATTCCTTCAAAACACCTTTTCCATATCTTCATTCCTCCCCCCTCCCCTTAATCTTAATATTCCTCATACGTGGCTTCTTCAGTCAGTCACAAAAACAAGATGTTTGGCCACCTGAGAAACCTTGCATATGCTATGCAATCTGCCTTAACTTTGTTTTTTCATAATAAAATCTTTCAACCCAAGACCCTTTTAATTTCTGATTATGAATGTTTATATAAAGAGCCTAAAGGCTATAACCATGAGAGAGAAATTACCAAATTTGGTCTTAATATGAATATTGTTTAAGTCACTATTATTAATCACGAGTCCTGGGAAAAGCAAGTAGTTGACTTACAAGAATAGTGCTTTGTTTAAAATTCTACTTAAATGTTGCTTTCCATCTGCTTTTTGTAAGACTAAGTTTTGAAAGTTGGAGTGGTACGAGATTTTAATCAAAATTGTGTGGAACTATGAGTAATGCCACTGCTTAAAAGCTTCATAAGTTTACTATTCTTTCCTAGCAAAGTCCTGCCAAGCAGGACTGCTGTGCCTCAGGGAATGACCCCCAAATCTGTGAGGAAGAGTTGATAACAAATGAGAAGTGGTGTAACACCTCAATTTGATCATTTACTGCTTCTAACTGAGCAAACAACTTCTGATGATTCCCATATAAGAGACATTTTAGAGTTGGCAAATTCCATATTTTTATGTTTTTTAAAATACAGTTGTTTTGTTTTTGTTTTTGTTTTGTTTTGTTTTGTTTTATGGTTTCCGCCTCAGAAAACGTCAAGACGCCTGGGTGGCTCAGTCGGTTAAGGGTCCAACTTCGGCTCCGGTCATGGTGATCTCACGGTTTGTGAGTTCAAGCCCCGCCCACGTTGGGCTCTCTGCTATCAGCACAGAGCCCTCTTCAGATCCTCTGTTCCCTCCCCCCCATCTCTCTGTTCCTCCCTTGCTTGCACTCTCTCAAAAATAAATAAAAACATTATTAAAAAAAAACTGTCAATGTAACTGACTTTTTTTTTTTAATCACCTAGTCTTGGTTGTATGGTAAATGCTTGTCTCCCTCCATTTTCATGGAGTATCTCCAGGTTCACCCCAGGCCTTCAGACAGGTAATCTGGCTAAGGCCTTGGATCTTCAGGTGAGGTCGGATCCCTCTGTTTCCATGAAGTCCATGCTAATTGGCCACATAGAAACAAGTAGAGCTTCAAACCTCTGGCTTAAGTGGGTTCTAGGCCAGGGTTCCAACTGTCTCAACTCAGACACACGGTCATACACAAGAGCACAAAGAACCCTCTTCGCACCCATGCCCCCAGCGCTGCCAAGAGATTTATCCCCCGACACACGGCCTTCCCCACAGCTGACAACAGCGGCCTGTGCCACCTCGTCGTCTTTTTACATATGGAAACAAAGAAAGATAATTCTAGAAAAAGAGAAAAGAATAATTTTGGCCTGGTGGTTAATTTGAATTCTGTGATAGATGTAACCCATCACTAGGTAATCCTAGGTTCATCAAATCTAAAATGCTAGATCAACAATGCCCCAGTGGCTTCTTGTGTTGTTTTGCTACATTATCCAAAAAGTCCAATGCCTAACCAGAGGCCCCGTGACAGTGTTTGGCAAGCTTCATTCATTATGGCACAGTACCTATACAGACAATGGTTTTCTTAAAAAGAACCTTCATATCTTACTAGGGAACAATCACCCCCTTTATTTCAAATTAGGTTAGTTCCTAGTCTGGAGTTTGGATTCTTTTGTTGAGAGGATTCTCCACCTCTGTCATCTAGTAATACTGATATGCATTATGACAACTCAGCTTCCAACTTCTACTTTTCATGTTTGCTAAAAAAAAAAAAAAAAAAAAAAAAAAAAAATTCCCAGAATTTTGAAGACATAAAAGAAGTGAAACCTAACTTCCTCATCTTTAGTCGATGTAGATGCGATTTTTTCTCTATGAAGAATGGTCTTTCTAGGTTTGTTTTGCCCTGGCATCTCTGAGTTAAAATATAGTTGTGAATTTTAAAGTGTTCTCTTGCATCGGTTTTCGATCTCAAAATCATGTTGCATATATTTCTCTGCAGAATCAACGTAGGAAACAAGGGTTCTCTGCTAACGCCGAGGCTATGAAATCAGGCACCCCGTTTCTTTTCCCGGACCCGCGCCTGCCCTCCTCAGACCCTTGGAAGAAGCTGGTGCACGTGTCAGTATCTGACACACTGCAGAACTGGCTTCTGGCCACAGGTGCGTACGCGCGCGCGCGCCTACCTTTTAGGGTTTCAAGGTCGTAGAAAGTGGCCGCAAACCTGGTGGCCCGATGGGAAGCCGAGCGGGAGTCTGTACCGGTCAAACTCGGGAGCTTCAGTCGGCATCTCCACAGCTTCCAGTCCTCGAAGTGTGTGATTCGCAGCAGCTCCTCCAAACCGGAGGCCGCCCTGATCTGCTGTTCAGACCGTTCTAAGGTTGACCGAGACGCCCGCTGTCAACAGACAAAAATACTGGTTTCAAAGCCAGTTACTAAAGTTTTAGTGTGTCCTGACGGCCCACATTGCCGACCCTTAAAGATGTAAATGGAGCTGAAAAGAAATTAGAGAGATCGTTCAAATGTACACCAGTACCTAGGAAAACTACTAGCGAGTATTTTTGATTCACATGCTGCTCATTGATGATTGAATCAAAAAAAAATGATTCCCCTGGTTTCTCGGGACATTTAAAAACAGTACCATAGTGGCCGGAATGGTGGACTTCGAAATGCTATATCCCAGAACCTGGGAGCGTGACTTTACTGGGGCCAAGGATCTTTGCAGAGGTAATTACTGATCATGAGATGAGATCATCCTGGATTATCCAGGTGGACCCAAATACAAAGACAAGCGTCCTCTTAAGAGCGAGGGAAAGACATGGACACAGATGAGGTTTTGTGAAGGCGGAGGCAAAAGTTAAAGTAATGCAGCCACAAACCAGGAATGGCCCGGGGCCGCCAAGAGCTGGACGAGGCAAGGAAGGATTCTCTCCGAGAGTCTTTGGAAGGAGCACAGCCCCGCTTACACCTTCATTTCACGTTTCTGGATTCCAGAACGCTGAGAGAATAGAGTTCTATTGTTTTAAGCCACCAATTTTGCAGTAGTTTGGTACAACAGCCACCGGAAACTAGTAAGGATTTTAAAATCACACAGTTTTTGTGACAGGAGCCGATGACCATTGCTTTCATCTCTGTTATCTGAGAAGCTGGCCCACAAAGTCCTGGGGACCCTGCCTATAGACCCACAGGAAAGAAAGGTTTTAAGACCTTGATAACCTGAATTTTCTAACTTCTAACCCTCTGAGCCTTTCACTATTCCCGTTCACTATTTCGAAGGCATCTTTTTTTTTTCTGATAAAATACACTTCCAAAGTTTATGTTGAAAATTTGCTTTCTGCCCAACTACACGGACCGTATCGGCTGATACAACGCATGGATGTGTGAGACTCCGCCAATACGGTAAATTGTTCAAAATAAGGGGCTTGGTTATACAAATATGATACATACATACAATGAAATACCATGTGGTCATCAAAACCAGTGATGTAGACGTACATTGGGACAGAATGAATCGAGCTCCTCCCTGGGATGTGCTGGAGAAACGATACAGCAGTCTGTCTATCGTCAGGGACCCAGATTTTCACCTGCTGAGCCTGCGCCTACTGGATCTTTGTTTTCCTGGGCAGCTGGGATATGCGGGCCGAGGGGATTTTTAGAGCTGGGTGAGGGGGGAGCCAAGGGACCAGGACAGCTGCAGGGTGGTGCTGAGGAGGGAGGACGGAGAGATGGGTGTCGGCTGCCTGCTACAGGGGAAGGAACGGTGGGGAAGGAGAGCTGAGCAAATGGAACCTTCAGGAAGCCTTGCGTCGAGTGGTGTGATGTACACCCTCCTCCACTGCGCCTGAAAAACTTTAGTTAAAATCTGCATCAATAATCAAAGTTTTAGGAGGACTTTTTGTTTTTAGATATGATGGTAGGTACAGAGTGTTGTCCAAAAGCGGGGTGCTCAGAAGAGCAAGTGTGGTCAAGTCATGTATGATTCGGTTTTTATATATTTTAAAATTGTTTGTTCATGAGGGCGCCTGGGTGGCTCAGTCAGTTAAGCAACCGACTCTTGATTTTGGCTCAGGTCATGATCTCGAGGTTTGTGGGATAGAGCCCTGTGTCGGGCTCTGCTTGGGATTCTCTCTCTCTCCTTCTCTCTTTGCCTGCCCATCCCCCACTTGTGTGTGTGCGCTCTCAAAATAAACATTAAAAAAATAAAATAATTTGTGTATAATGTCCTTCGTGTATGTATACATAAACAATCATTGTTAATTAATCATACATGTAAAATTACATATATATATATATACACACACATATATACACACATATATTATATATATACTACCTGGAGGGATATATATGAAAATATAAACACTGATTCCTCTTCTACATCAGGGACTGTCAAACTACAGTTCCCTGGCCTAATTCAGCCTGCTCCCTGCCTGTTTTATGAATAAAGTTTTATTGGCACACAAACATGCCCATTCTTTTTACATATTGTCCATAATGGCAGGGTTGAGAAGTTGCAAAAGAGACCTTCACAGCAGATTCAATCTTGAGGCCAACGTCCTTTCAAATTTCAATTCTTTATCTTTTCAGGCATTATATTTTTCATTATTCCATGTGTTGTTTCAATTCTAGTTTTGAAATATCTACCAGACATGTATTGGAGCGCTTTAATGATCGTACATGTCTCTTAAGTGTACTTTCATATTTATCTATTTTTTTTCCTCCCTTCATCTCTCTTCAATGTGTGAAATTAATTGGTTCATCTTCCCAATCACCACTTCTCCAATTGTGAGTCTAGTAAGTTTTTAATTTCAATCACCACATTCCTAATTTCAAATATTTCCACTTCGTTCTCCTTCCTTTTTATTTCTGTATGTTTCTTCGAATTTGTCATTTTATGAATATCATTCCTTTAATCTCTTTATCTCATTCCTAAATACACTTATTTCTTCAAATTGTCTTATTTTAACTTCATATATATGATTTATATCCTGATTATTAATTTTATTGGCTTGCTTAGCAATAATTACCTCTGTGATTTGGAATTTTGTTTAGTAGTTTCATCTTCATTGGGAGTTCATTTTTTTTTCTCCCTATCCTCTCTTCATTTAGAAGTTCTGTGGTTGCAACCCCTGACTCCCAGGGCCCTGAATCCAGAATCTTATTGACTATTTATGACTCAGGGATCAGCCTGGTTCAAGTCCTGGTCGCAAGGAAGTATCTGCTTCTGTTGCCCCTAGTTAAGCAGTTTCATAGAAGACAAGGCTCCAGGCAGCAAAGAGCAGTAACTTCCTTCCGCTTCCATGGAACTGATGGAGTGCACTCACGGAACCCATTACCCGCTGAGGTTGAATTCTTGGTGGCCTCCACCTTCCAGACCCAGAGTGCATCAGTTCGGCAGCTTCGGCTTCATGTTTTTTAAAAGTTTATTTGGACTGAGATACAACTGACACACGGCATGGTGTAAGTTTAAGGTGTACGATGTGTTGATCTTTTCAGCTTCACGTTTTGGTACCATTTCTGCACATGTTTGCCATCTGCCGATGTTTATGATCGTTTGATCAATTTTATATTTTACCTATAATTGCTATGGAGTATAAAAGACCTCAAACCATGAATTGGGAAGGTCATCTTGCTCAGAAGTTTAGATATGAACGTGTGTGTGTTTAACAAAAGGGGAGAATCTTGAACATGTTTATAAGCTTGAGGAAAAGAGGCAACAGAGAGGAAGACCCCGAACACACATGCAGGAGAGAGAAAGCAGAGGTGCTGGTTTGACCTAAGTTGCAGAGATAAATGGATGAATGGATGAGAGGGTCCCCTTCTGAAATAGGCTCATAGAGAATGACATGGGTTTATGCACAGCGAGACTGCCTGGGATCTAGGATTTCTCACTTGTCTGTGAAATTTAAATCAGGGCAATTTTCTGGGAGTGAGGGGAAGAGGAAGCTTGAAGAACAAAGATAGGGTTTGTGGAACCGGCATCAAATTTAAGCAGCACGCCACAGCCTCTTCATCTAGGAAATCTGGGGATGAAACTGAATAATTGCTCATGTCTTGAAGCAACTCTGAAATTCATTGATTCTCCATCAGGGCCCATTTGTCAATGGCCTCCCATTTCCTGATTATTCATCGCCTCTTCACAGTTTAATCTCTGAAATACATTTTGTTACATCATTGCTTCCGCATGAAAATAATGAAACCAATCCAATACCTTTTTATAGGTTTTAAAAATTGTACTATATTGAAAGAATTTTTATTTATTGAGGCAAGTTTCATTCAATACCATCCATGAACATAGAAAGATGTACGTTTTCACAGTTCTTACAGATTTCAATTCAATCCCAGAAATGTTTTTAAACTATCCAACTGAGAACTCAGGAGAAAATATCAAATCTCTGGATTGAATTAAAGGCACTGAAATGGCTCATAGGACTTGCCTCATCATAAAACATGCAGTGTTTACTCAAGTACTCAGAGTTATTTAAGCATACTTCAAGCCTCATAATTTAAAATCTAGTTTGAAATAGCTGAGATATTGCAGACAGTCATTTTGCTATTGCAAGCGGAAATACTATACATAAATACAACTCAACGTAAGCAGACACCTGACAATTCATCGGGGGATACGTCTACAAAGGGTCAAAAACGGCTGGCTGGCTGTTGGTTTCCAATAGACTTTCTGCACTAGTTGATTTTTGTGTAATTAACGTTGTTATCTGCTTGGGTAAGACAAAAATTAAAATCACAAGGTGTGAATATAATCCCAAAAGTATATATAAGCCATTGGTTTCAATGGTTTTAAGTACCAAACATTTGTCAAGTACGTTAATCATGATTTTTTCCTCTTTTCTAGTGGAACCCCTAATCAAAACTAAAATAATTAGAAAGTACTCAGCAAGAGGAAGGAAGTGAAGCAGGGTTACCAGATCTCTGCTTTTTGTTACAGTAGCACCTTTTTGTGTGTGTGATAATTAACCCAATACTATTAGCAATTTCACTCCTAGATAACAAATCATTCTCTGATGTCCTGGCCACCACAAGCCAGTTTCGAAGATGTGAGACTTAAAGTCTTTGTAACAAGATTTTACTCTTATTTGAATGTACACTGTTTTCTGCACTACAATAGGAAGGGTAGCCATTTCTCCTCTTGTTAACCCCCAAGTTCACATGGCACTCTCCCATGAGGAAGCATGAGCATCTCCACAGCTCGGGCTTGGTCAGTAACCTGGGCCAAGGGTGACTGAAATGGCAGGCAAGATGTTCGGAAAAGTATGGCAGCTGGGTTTGTAGGAGGAACTTGGAAGAGTCCACGTTGTGGGGAAATCAAAGGCCTCGTGGACGCCTACTAAGTTAAATTCTAAATCTCTGTCCCCTCTCCTCCTCAAAAATATCTAGTCAAGGAACATACTCAAAGAGTAAACAAAGGCATGATTGGGGGATATCAAGGAGCCACAGTGCAAAGATCAGTGGGAGGGCCACCGTGGGCACAGAGCCAAGTTTAAGAGTGGGAAGACTGGCACATAAGATGAGGGAGAGGTTGGTACAATGAGGTACCACGTCACATCCATGTGGATGGCTACAGTCAAAAAGACTGACAATACACCAAGTGTTGTTGGGGAGGTGGAGCAGTAGGAACCCTCTTACACTGTTGATAGGATTCAGCAGTTCTTTAAAAAGTTAAACATAAATTTACCATATGACCAACCCATCGCACTCCTAGGTCGTTCCCAAGAGACAGAAAGTAGATGACTGGCCACCTGGGGCTGGGATGGAAACGAGGGTTAACTGTAAAAGGGGGCACAAGGGATCTTACGTAGATGATGGCTGCTCAACTCAGTAAGTTGCTAAAAATTATCAAATGACTTAAAACAGGTGCATGGGTAACTTTTATGGTATGTAGATTGTGTATCGCTATAATTATTTAAAACCAAAAAGAGGAAGGACTGGAAGCTCGAAGGCCAGGCTACTTGTACCAGTTCAGGAGGCAGTGGGAAACACCAGAGAGCCGAGTATTAGTAAGCATCCATTCCGCGGGTTTGCTCTTTTGTTCTTGCTCTCGCCGTGGTCCATGCCACCCCCTCTGCTTGGCGCCCTCCCTCCCTGTCCAGTGGAACCCTTCTTGGCCAGATGTTACCTGCTCAGGGAAAAGAGGCTCCCCCACAGCTCCCACCCCTGCCTGGGTCCCGTCCCTAGGTCGCATGGATTCACAGCACCCCATTTTTCTCCTTCCCAGCACCTACCACCACTGACACTAATGAATCATTTGTGTCCTTACTTGCTTACTTGTGTTGGTCTTCCTCACCGGGTTGTAAGGGCAGCAGTGATAATGGGTCTTATTTATATAGCAATGGTAAGAGCTACATACAAAGGTATTAAATAAGTGGAAAAAAATGATTCATTGCACGCTATAGAAAATCTAACCCAGAGATTGTTCACTTGTTCAAACTACCTCACTATAAGTGTCTTCCTCCGGGTGTCCTCTCTGCAAGTCCAAAGCCAGTGCCGCTTGTTCGATCAAGCTATGATGTGCCTAAGTTAGACGATATCATTTAGGAACACATTGCATTTCCCTTACGAGAATGTGATCTCTTTGAGGGTAGAACATGTCTGCTTCATCCTTTTTACATAATAAGCACTTAGCACATATCTGATGAGGAAATTTACGAGTAATAACTACACACATGCCTTTGACAAATAGCGATTCGGCCTAGGCTTGTGTGGTCTGTTTAATGTTTTGTATAGAGTAGTGCTTCTCAAAACAATGTGTGCATGAATCACCGGGCCCTCTGGTTAGAATGCAGATTCTGATGCAGGAGGTTTGGGGTGAAACCTAGGAGGCTTTTTTAATGTTTGTTTATTTTTGAGAGAGAGCACACACATGAGCGGGGGAGGGGCAGAGAGAGAGGGAGACAGGATCCAAAGCAGGAAGGAGGCTCTGCGCTGAATGTGGAGAGCCTCATGTGGGGCTCAAGTTCACAACCCATGAGATCATGACCTGAGCCGAAGTCAGACGCTTAACTGACTGAGCCACCCACGCGCCCCTAGGATGCTGCATTTCTAACAAGCTCCGGGGTGATGGCGATACTGTTGGTTGGCTGACCACACTTGGAGAAGTAAGGGTTGGGAACAGAGGTTCTCAACCTCGGCTTCGCCTTGAACCTACCTGGGAAGAAGCTTCAAAGAAATACTGATGCTTTGGGATCCCATCCTCAGAGATTCTCATTTTATGGGTCTGAGCCGCAGCTTTGCCATCAGGAATTTTTTTAAAGAAAACTTCCTGAGTGTTTGCTAGTCTTAGGGGAAGCTGGGTGGGAGTACCTAGGAACTCTCTTTACTATCGTTGAAACTTTTCTGTAAATCTCCGAGTAGTTCAAAATAAAATTTATTTTAAAAATCTTCCCAAGTGATTTTAATGAGAACCACTCATTTGGAGGATGGTGCATGCTGGTTTAAGTCCAAGGACTCTGGTTAGTGCCTGAGGTAAGTAAGTACAAGTCCATGCAGTAGGGAATAAATGGTAGATGCACGCTGAGAAATAATCCTACTCTTTAAGCTCTTCTGGGTTACACCTTGGACTCAAAGTATTTGCGTAAGTATCTTGATTAACTCGATTTCCAAAGCCTTTCTTAAGTCATCTGACTGACTACCAGCCCCCAACCTGTATGACTTTTTCAAGATTGAAGACCAATGATAACCCTTTCCAGACAAAAGAGCGTGTAGTCAGCTGCCTTTCCTGCCTGAGACCATCCTAAATGACATAGTAAATTGCTTCTCAAATTCCCAAGGACTCAAAACAACCCATTTCTCAAAACAGAATAAAAAATAATAGGTAGTGCTTTAACTTACTGGAATTCAACAGGGAGGTGTACATTGCAATCTTTTCACAAGGTGGTCCATAAAAGTATTTGAAAGAAAATATCAATGAGGAGTATAAACATGGATGCCTACGTAGGAGGAATATGGCTTGGGGTCCACAGCCAGGCTCGGATCCTGGCTCCGAGCTCCCAGACGTTCAGTGAGGAATTTCGGAGTGGAGCCCTTGACTGCTTGCCTCAAAGAGCCATGAAAAGCTTTTCTTAGGCCATCCAGTCCCATGCTATTAAGAATCCTGTTCTAGATATGGAAACAGACCAGCTCTGCAAAATTCCTCTCTGGACCTCTTGACAGCGTTGAGTCTACGATTCCCAGCCTTTTAAAAACTGTTGATGCTATTTTGTCCACCATGTTGGCAATGTGTTCAGGAAGTGTGGTAATAAGGAGGTGGAGTGAATAGGATTTATATCTTGGGAAAATCCAGAAGCTTCTGGGTGAGCTATGCAGAGACCACATTTCACAAGACTTTGCTTAGGGATTTACAAGTGTTGCCTGGGGCCACAGTAATAGAACTGGAGTTCAGAGGCATCACAGCAGTCAGCACCTTCCCTCTGCAGTAGGTTTGGGGAAGTGGGTCAGGTTGCAATGCAAATAATTCTGTGCTCCCTCCACCTCTTAGGAACTTCTGTTTCGCTGCGAGAGCATTTTGCATTTCATCTCTAACGAAATGTTTAAGGCTTAGCCAAAACCCCCAGAATTTTCCTGGTTTGGGTTCTGTGTTGCACAGTCATATTCCCAGCTGTCCTCCACAAATATTGTTTCCCCTGCCCCCTCAATCCCTGTTCTCGCTCTCTCATGTGTCAAGGAATCTACCCAGGCCATGTTAGACTGCTGAGTCCAAATGAAGTTTTCCGACTCTGCTTCCCGTAGCTCCCAAGTGAAAATAACATCCCCCGACAGGAAGCTTTGCCTGACATCATAGACCACAGCTAACTGGAGAGGGGACCACATGGATGTGAATTGTTTGAGACCGGTTTTGAATGGGAGAGCACTCTGGAAAACGTGTTGGCCATTTCTGACAAAGTTCAACATACACTCACCATATGATTGAGCAGTCACACTCCTGGGAATTTGCTCTTGATAAAGGAGGACTTAGGGTTCACATACAACTCTTTACACTAATGTTTATAATAGCTTTCTTCATAGCAGTCCCCAAGCTAGAGGGGCGCCTGGGTGGCTCAGTCGGTTGAATGTCCGATTTCAGGTCAGGTTGTGATCTCATGGTTGGTGAGTTCGAGCCCCGTGTCGGCTCTGTGCTGACAGCTCAGAGCCTGGAGCCTGTTTCAGATTCTGTGTCTCCCTCTCTCTCTCTGTTCCTCCCCCACTGGTGCTCTGTCTCTGTCTCTCAAAAATAAATATTTTTAAAAGTTAAAAAAAAAAAAGAATCCCCAAACTGGAAAGAACCCATAAGTCTTTCAATGGGTGAGTGGTTAAACAAATGGTTCCATCCATCCTGTGAAATACCACTTAGCAAGAAAACACAATGATCTGGTCCTTGCAGCACCTTGGATGGATCTGTAGGGCATCAGCAGTGGAAGAAGCCAATCTCAGAAGGTTAGTTACTGGAGGACTCCATTTATGATGTTCTCAAAAAACCAAAATGATAGTCATGGAGAAAAGATCAGAGGTTGGGGGGAGGGTATGACTATAAAAGGATAGGCTAAATGAATGTTTCCCTATCCCGAGTATGGTGGTGGTTACACAAATCTATACATGTGTTAAAATTCATAGAACAGCACACCAAAAGGGAAAAATACTTCAAAAAATAAAGTAGGCTGCCTTTGAATCAAGGCACTGCTCCTTTTTAGCTATTTGACTGAGGGTCAGTTATTCCTTCTCTAAGGCTTGGCTTCCTCGTTTATAGATGGCAAGGCTAATCGTGCTCAACTCAGAGAGCTGATGTGGAGATCACACGAGGTCATATGTGGGAAAGGGTCAGGCATGGAGTCAGCACTCAGTAAAGTTAACTTCTTTTCTTTCTTTTCTCAGGGGTGGGGCATCAGGTCCTGTGCTGCAGTGCAGGGGTCTGTGTTTTATGGCTTTGGTTTCCCTGAGTAACCAGAGAGGGGAGTTTGAAAAGAACAAGACGGGGAAACTTCAATCATAGTAAATAAAAATTTAAAAGAGAAAAACCTTCCCAGGGTAAATCAAGGACAAACTTCTCCTCCTCCTCCTCCTCCTCCTCCTCCTCCTCCTCCTCCTCCTCCTCCCCCTCCCCCTCCCCCTCCCCCTCCCCCTTCCTCTCCTTCTTCTCCTTCTCCTTCTTCTTCCTAACACTTCTTGAAGGTATTTTCAGATGAAAGGCCAATTTCAAAGTAATCTGTTCAGGCTTTACATATGTCTTTATAGACAGATGAGAAACAACCCACTTCTTAACCCTTTGCATTCTGTTATGATGGTCTGGCCTTACCCGGAACAGATGGTACCTACTAGAATAGGGCGCATCAACTGAGGGCAGGGAGGAGAATGCATGCTTGCTAGTAATTACTGCTGGGGTTTCTCAGAGGGAGCCAGCCAAGGGCCTGGTCCTGCTTCTCTGAAATCGAGGAACCTGGCCATCTGGGGGCCTCATGCTCCTGGTGGCTCTCTCGCTTACACAGTTCTGTATTGAAATGCATACATATGAGAAACCTAGGGTGTTTAATTAAACTTGACTAAGGAAAGGAATTGCAAATGCAAGGAAATCGTGTGTGCGTGTGCGCTCACATGCACGCACATGCGCGCATGCATTTCTGTGTGTGTACATAGCCATTTGGGTATTTTAAGGGGATACTGGAGGGCTAAGATGCCTGGGACCTCCACATCCTCCAATTTGATGACTACTGTTGGTGGTTTTCTCCCCAGCCAAATGGTTTAGCATTTGGGGAGATGTTTATGCCCCCTTCATATGTTTTAAATCCACGCTCTAATCAAATGCCTCTGCTCCCATCTGATACATCTGTGATGAGGAAACGTGAGGCAGATGCATGTGGGATGGGCTTAGATGGCAAAGCCCAAAGGGTGCTCTGAATAATCCCAAGAGTATATATTCCTGTTATAGTTTCTTTATCACTGATCTCAAAGCTCAAGGGCCCAGTGCATGAGGAAACAACTCAAAGCCTTCATGGTAATTAGGTCATTGGCTAAAAACAATTGCACAGCTGCCCCCCAAAAGGGGGGAATACCTTTCTAAGTCCTATTGGTATTGGGCCATGAGACTTACTTTGGCCAATGGGATATTACAAGACATGACACAGAGTACTGAAATGTACTCAGGAGGGCACACTGCTACATTTCTGCCATTACAACTACCTGCTTCTGCTAACCCGCTGATCCAAGGATGAGAGGCATGTGGGGCAGACCCATATTCAACCGATGGCTTGAGCCTTGATTGTGACTCCCAGCTGACCCACAGCAACATGAGTGAGAAGAGGTTACTGACATTTGAAGCCAGTAATTCGGTCTGTTACACAGAGCGAAATTTGGTCTGTTACACAGCATTATGGCAGTGACAGTTAACTGCTAGAGCCCTATTTCAGCCTAAGTGTGACACAATGCATCGGACGGGCACAAGATCTTTATGCAAAACCTCGTGTCCTTTTGGCCAGGCGGCCCCACTGTACTGCTGGCAGTCAGCCCAGTATGCCCCCTTTTCCTTTCTTCCAAAGATGCAGCGGTCCCATATCAACATTCCATGGCTCTCCTTCTCTTCCTCGCCAATATCCTCTGCACTAAGATGCCCAAGGATCCCCAGTCTTGTGGTGATGTTGTAATTGTGAACCAAGCACACCATGGCAAAGGCTGCTTTTACTTTTTCATCCCACTCTGTTCTTTTTGAGGAGATCTTAATTTAGAAAGAATTCAGGGCATTCATTCAGTCAAAATTACACCCTTCTTAACTCTCTCCAGAATGGAACCATAAGCAACAACAAAATATTCGCCCTGGCAATATTCCACAAATGTCATGATCTCTCTCCAGAATCAACTTTGGCCAAACCTAGATTTCAGGAAAGCAGTACTTTTCTCCAACACGTGACTGTTATAGTTATTTAGGTAACAACGAATGACCAAAAAAAAATGACTCATGAAAATTTACATTATTAAAGCTCCAGGTGTTAAAATGATCCTTCCCACAGGCCAAAATGAACCTCTTGGCTGTTGGTAAGACATGAAAATAACTAAGACGTCTTTATTTTATAAAAATGTCATTTCCACTCATGTGCCTGGCACGTGGTAGACATTCCACAAATATCTACTGAGCTGCATGGATAGCCTTCCTTTTTCCAGGGAAAAGGAGCCTACTCCTGAACAGCAGAAATAAACTTAAGGGTCTTCCTTCCCCGATTCTACCCCAGTATCCAACCATGGTTGTCTCCCACCTCACAGATAAGTTCAGAAACATTGAGAAGCAATCACAGGTATGTTAGTCATTAATACCCTTCGCCAAATATTTCCAGCTTTCTATCTGCCGAGCACATGGAAGGATGGCATCTCCTGCTCCCCTGTGGTTGGATGGAACAGTGGGTCAGGGGGCTGTGACCAGAAGCGGTAACAGGTCACTTCCTGGCCAGAGCATTTAATTGCCAGGACAAGACTCTCCGGGGCTCTCTGGCCCTGTCTCAGTGATTAATGACATTCAAGATGTGGATGCTCAGCCAGCTTCATCCCGAAGTGGAGCTGACCCTGAACTAGCTGGGACGGCCGTGTGGTATGAGCCATAAGTAAGTCTCAGTTGTTTATGAGCCACCAAAATCTGGGGGTTGCTTGTTACTGCGGCACAGCATGGCCTAGGCTGACTGAAAAGTATCTGACCGGAGTACTTTGCCATAATCTAGCACGTGTTCACAAACCACAAATCACCAGATGAAAACACAGACAGCACTTCTCAGGGATCTCAAAGATGAAAGAAATCATCACGGCGTCCATGTTTTACCCATGTGGCCCCACACTGCTTTGCCCATCTCCCTTTCTGTGACCAGCAGGCTAGAATATGGGCGGAGGTGACATCTTCTATAACTGGCTCCTAGGAGTGAGCACCTTATAGAAGGGCTTGTGGCTAAAAGGACACTGCAGGATTCTTTCCTAGCAACACGTGAACCCTCTCTCACCCCGAGGAAAACAGCACAGGGTGAATATGCTGTCTTATCAAAAATGCTTCAGGGGACGCCTGGCTGGCTCAATCAGTAGAGCTCGTGACTTTTTTTTTAAGTTTACTTTTTATTTGAGAGAGCGCGAGCAAGCACGAGCAGGGGAGGGGCAGAGAGAGAGGGAGAGAGACAGAATCCCAAGCAGGCTCTACACTGACACTGGGCTCAAACCCACGAACGGTGAGATCATGACCTGAAGTTGGACGCTTAACCAACCGAGCCACCCCGGCTCCCCAGCATGCAACCTTTTTTTAAAGTTTACTTATTTATTTTGAGAGGGAGAGAGACAGAGCAAGCGAGTGAACAGGAGAGGGACAGAGAGAGGAAGACAGAGAATCCCAAGGAGGCTCTGAGCTATCAGTGCAGAGCCCGACATGGGGCTCAATCTCACAAACCGCAAGATCATGACCTGAACCAAGATCAAGACTCGGACGCTCAACTAACTGAGCCACCCAGGCACTCCTGGCAACTCTTAATCTCAGGGTCGTGAGTTTAAGCCCCATGTTGGGCATAGAGACTACCAAAAACAAACAAACAAACAAACAAAAACGCTTCAGATTGTAAAAAACTGAAATCAGACAAGCCACAGTGAGAGCAGATGTTGGAGACTGCTTCATGTGACAATTTATAACCTGGGTATCTCAAGATCCTACAGGCCTTGTCCATCAGTCAGTCCATACTTTTTCTGGTATCTACTCTATTACAGGCTTTGTGCTAGGTGACTGGGACACTGAAGTAGACCACGCAAAGTTCCTGTTCTCAGGGCGCCCTGCAGGCAGGACTGGAGAGGCCGGTGAGCTGCTGCCTCCTGCTGGCCGCCCTGTGCTCTGCGTCCAAGTGGCTGCCATAGTGGGAGAGGGACTCTAGCTGGGCTTGGAGCAGCAGTGCGGGGCCAACACCAGGGAGCGCAAGCAACTCCTTAAGACAAAACAAAACAAAACAAAACAAAAGGAAGAGAGAAAGAAAAAAAGAAAAGTTCTTGTTCTCAAAAAGCTTTCCTTCTAGTGGAAGATGACAAAGTAATAAACGTACATGCAAACAAACGAAAAATGTCAGGTACCGGGCCGCCTGGGGGGCTCAGTCGGTTAAGTGTCCGACGCTTGGTTTCGGCTCAGGTCGTGATCTCACGGTTCATGAGATCGAGCCAGACATCGGGCTCAGTGTTGACGGCACGGGGCCTGCTTGGGATTCTCTCTCTGCCCCTCCCTGCTTGTACTGTCTCTCTCTCTCTCTCAAAATAAACAGTCCGAAAAAAATGTCAGGTACCAACACAGACTATGCAGACAATAAAATCATGTAATGATACAGATCAGGGTTGACAGACTATGACCTGTGGGCCAAATCCAGCCTGTACCCTGTTTTACTATAGCCCGTGAACTAAGAATTCTTTTTTACAATTTTAAATGGTTGAAACGAATGAAAAGATGATTTCATGATGTATGGAAATGATCTACAATTCAAATTTCAGTGTCCACAAAATTTTATTGGAACACAGCCACACCCTCTATGATCCGCCCCGGCTACTTCTCCAACCTCAACAACACCTGTGGCTGTGGCCCCCACTCCCCCTACTGTAGCCACACTGGTCCCCTGGCTGATACCCAAACACCCAAGCCACCTCCCTGTCCTCCCCCATGGTCAGTGCCCAATGGTTGCCTTTGCCTGCCTGACTTCCTTCAGGGGTCTGCACAAGTGACATCGAATCAGAGAAGTCTCCCCCGCCCATCACTCTGTCTCTCCTCCTGCTTGATCTTCTCCACGGCACTACCCCTGACATGTTAGAGATTTGCTATTGCCTGCCTCTCCCCGCCACGCTTGGAACAGAAGTTCACAAGAGTCAAAACACGGTCTTCTTTCCTGTTGCATTTCCAGCACTGAGATCAGTGCCCAGATGTAGTAGGCTCGCCACAATGAAGTAAAAGAATTGTCAAACACAGTTACATTGCAACGGGAGGCAAGGGAGATCCTTTACCAACTGGGACATTACAAACCGCTCAAAGCTTTCCTGATGCGGGGGAGGCCTCAAGGTGTCTTGTTTATCATGTCCTAGTATCTTGGTAGAGATTATACGAACTAGTGGCAAGAGAGAGAAAAAACTGGACTAACCATAGAAGCCACAAAAGAAATGTCTCGTTTCATCTCCTCTCAGTCACATCCAAGTGGTAGGAAGAGTTATGCTTAAAAATGTCCTCAGAAACAGGGGCACCTGGGTGGCTCAGTCAGTTGAGTGTCTGGCTTTGGCTCAGGTCATGATCTCACCGTTCGTGGGTTCAAGCCCCTCGTTGGGCTCTGTGCTGACAGCTCAGTGCCTGGAGCCTGCTTCAGATTCTGTGTCCCCCTCTCTCTCTGCCCTACCCCTGCTTGTGCTCTCTGTCTTTCAAAGATGAATAAACATTAAAAAAAATTTTTTTTAATGTCCTCAGAAACAAGGTCACTGTCATTTGTGTCCCTACTTCTCTAGGACCTCCAGCCAATGTGCCTGGCAGCTCGGGATCTTATTATGTCAAGCTCTATATGGAAGCATTCATGCGTCCAAATACTGTATTTTCGTCCCACAAAATGTCTTTATCAGCTGGTTCCTAAAAGGGGTTCCATAATGGAACTTGTTCAACATTCACCATTACTGTTATTTTTTTTCTTAGGGTCCTATAGTAAAGGTTTATCCACAAGTCCAAATTGGGATTTTTATTTATTTATTACTTAATTAAAAAATTGTTTTTAATGTTTGTTTTTGAGAGAGACAGAGACAGAATGCGAGTGGGTTAGGGGCAGAGAGAGAGGGAGACACAGAATCCGAAGCGGGCCCCAGGCTCTGAGCCGTCAGCACAGAGCCCAACACAGGGCTCAAACTCGTGAAATGCGAGATCATGACCTGAGCCGAAGTCAGACACTTGACTTACTGAGCCACCCAGGCACCCCCCGTACTGAATTTTAATTTAAATAAGAAGAGCATTAACATTAAGAAATATATTCTTCTTAGATTTTCTCTGAAGAAAAAGGGGGTAAAGGAAAAGTCTAATAACCAACATGATACACCTCCTTATCCCTCACATTACCCAGTCACATCTATGCCAAAACTTGTTTACTCTAGGCGTGGCTTTCCTTCACATCAGAAACATTTAATTTAGCGAGGGGTTGGGTGGGTTTGAGCACAATATATGTAACTTCAGTTTTTTAAGAAAAATTTTTAATGTTTATTTTTGAGAGAGAAAGAGACAGAACGTTGAGTGGGGAAGGGGCAGAGAGAGAGGGAGACACAGAATCCGAAGCAGGCTCCAGGCTCCTAGATGTCAGCACAGAGCCCAACGCAGGGCTCGAACCCACAGACCGTGAGATCATGACCTGAGCTAAAGTCGGACGCTTAACCAACTAGGCCACCCAGGTGCCCCCATACCTTCCCTTTTTACAAGAAACTCAGATCTATATGAAAAAATTGCTAATGGTGTTACATATACTGCTGCCTCTTCCATTTGCAAGGACATATCTTCTGTCACCTGCAAATTCAAACAGTTTCCTCCGCTGCCCCACTAATTAGGTTCATGTGTTACCAGTAAATTTGAACATTTTAAAACCCCACCGTCCCCGGGACACCTGAAGAATTCTTGGTGCGCAAGCTCTTTAAAAGAGCTGAACAACCTAAAGAATATGACTTCTTTCCAACAATCCCAAATCTCCTCTTGTAACTATCAAATATAGTGACGGTTCAAAGTAAAATGAAAACATTTTTAAAATCCGTGGAGTAACACTGGCGTTGGGGGCAGGGGGAGAAGCTTCCAGAGGCCCAACACATCTAAAGGACTCCTGAGTTTTATGGACTTAAAAAAGGTGATCAGCCTTGAAAAGTCTTATTTGCTTGAAACAAGTCCAATTTTCGCCATCACCTGGGCTCAGAAGCGGATTCGTTTCTACTTACCATCTGGCAGGGAAATATGGAGGGCGGGCTGCGGTCAGTGAGGTGGGGCTGAATGGCTGGGAACTCTCCTGAGTGCATTTGGAGTTCAGAAAGCTAGAAAGATTTTTTTTTTTTTCTTGGAAAGCTAGAGAGACTTTCTTGCTTTAGAAAGACATTAGTAGACTGCTACACCAGGTGGCCGCCCCTGAGCCCAGCGTTCAATCTTTGTTACAGACATACTATAGGTGTGTTTGGTCACTGTACGGACATCTGTGCTTGATACGACTGATACTAACACTTTTTTACCCAAGGACCAATTTTCCCCGGTTGGGGGCGATATCACACCTGCTGAAGATGCATGTCCTAACAACAGCTACAGAAACTCAAGCTCATGTTCGACTGTTCACAGCCAGGAATTCCTAAATCCATAATAATTTAGCACTATTTCAGTCCAAACAAATCCAAATCATTTTCAAAATAAAAAGCTGAAGAAAACAATGTAATCTACAAAATACATAAGACTGGGCGAAATACTGCTCAGTCAGTAACATTCCAGTTAATTCTTTTGTGTTACTCTCAATTCCCCAGGCTCTGAGACTTGCCTGTAGAACTAAGGATTCAATTACTGTTGAGTCTTACCCATTTCAAAAAGCATATAACCAAACGACTTCCAAGAAAATATTTTTCTAGACGGTGGCAATGGGTAATTCTAGAAAACCAGATAAAAGTCATCTGTAGAAAGTACTGTAGTTTTGCGATTTACAAATGAAATTAACTAAACTGACTAATGTTTGCTGCTCCCACCAACCTGAATAAATGACTCACACAGTTATCTGGGTCATAAAAACAAATCAGTGCTTCATTAGAAATTCACTCTGCCATCTGCATATATGAAGAGAAACTTACCCAACCAAAGAGTCCCGAAAACTCATTCATGTTCTATTACATCTCCAGAAAAAAAACCAAAAACAAAAAACAGCATTTTCAAATATGCATGGCAAGAATCTTAGTAAGCCTAAGATCCAGAATACTCATTAGCAATGCAAGATCTATCCTGTCCACTATGAGGAGCGTTCTGCGCTTTTATATTTTCTAGAAAATGAGGGGCAAAGAAAGTCCTCTGAACAAGCCAATAAAAAAAAAAGCTGCATCACATTAAAATGATGCCACCTACCTTCACCGTTCCATGTTCGTAACTGGAGCCCTGTGCCAGGTGCAGATAAGACATCATGAAAATATTCACCACGGCCCACTGTCTGTACATTTTGAAGATTTTAATATCCACTGATTACCAAGCAGTTGACATCAGGCAGCTAGAGAAAACTGTTTCAAAAGGCATTCTCCGGAAGGAAAGGAAACCCTAAGAGTTCACATGGAAAAACAAATCATCAGTTGTGATCAAAATCCAATGAAATGACTTCAATTAGTCAAGGAACATTTCTGCACAATCTTATGGGGGGAGAGAGATGAAAAAAATTTTTAATGCTCTCATGCTCCAAAAATAATCAGAAGGTGGACATGACTTCCACTGGACATGAAAAAGCACTCCAAATTCATGTCACGTCCAGCAAATTAAACAAACAAACAAACCTCTCCACCCTATGCCCCGGGTTCTAGTTGCTTTGTAAGGAGGTGGTGCAGCCACCGCTGTTAGCAGCTACAAGAAGCCTGGAACCCAATTCTGGATTCAAACTTTTTTTTTTCACAACCCTCATGGAAGGTTGCAGAAGTACGTGTCCTAAATCTGACAGATTTTGGCAGAAAATGCAGGGAAGTCTTGGCTGTAATCCTGTCGCGTCCCTACCAATAGCAGGGCAGTTTTCAAAACTGACTCAAACCCTCAGGACTGCTGTTCCTTTAACGCAGATAACCTGTAACGTGAAACCTCGGCACACAGGCGTCAATGTTGCACCACAATGCATTGTTCAGGAAGGGACCTCAGATGGTCACACATCTACTGCCAGGGACACGCAGAAAGCAATCAAATATGCTTAAAAAACTTACCTGTGCACAAAAAAAGCACATGAAAAGCCAAACATGCACAAAATGACTTTTTTTTAACAGAAGCTTAATAAGGTCAAATGAAGAACACGGATTTTTAAAGAAGCAACAATTAGGTTTATTTGCATGTACCGGGAAATACCTCACATGCATTGCTATCAAAACCGTGTTATCACTTTAGTGTGCAATTCTTTAGAAGCACTGGCTAAGTCAGCTTTGGAAACAGAATATGCTGAATGGATGGATGCCACAAGTGGCAAAATTCTAGAAAGTACTGAGATCTGCTTTTGTGCTCTTCACTAGTTTCCAATCTTTGATTTCCAGGTTTTGGCTCGTTCAAACCCATTTTTTGCATTTCTGAAATCAAGGATGGCCTGAGAAATCTCTTCATTGGTGTTCATCACAAATGGACCTAGGGGAGAAAGAGACATTCAGTAAGTTCTGGGTGACGATAATATTTTCTTCTATCACTATAAATGGTATATATTTCTAGAGTTCTTTTTTAAAAAAATTTTTAATGTTTATTTTTGAGAAAAAGAGAGTGAGAGAGTGAGCACGAGCAAGGGAAGGGCAGGGAGAGGGAGGCAGAGGGAACCCAATGTGGGTCTCGAACTCACGAACCTCGAGATCATGATCTGAGCCGAAGTCGGACACTTACCCAACTGAGCCACCTAGGCGCCCCTGTATTCCTAGAGTTCTTAATCTGAAACTGACCCAGGCATATCTAAACAGTAAAAGGTTATTTTGCAGCATCCAATCCCTGAGAACTAGAATACAAGTTTCTTGACCAGGACTGTGTACGACTATAAAGACCAAACTCCAGATACACAAATGCAATTGCATCATCCACTCACCCCTGGGTTTGGTCCTAACAAAATCATTTTTATAGTTGTTAGTTTTTCTTCTTCTTCTTTTTTTTATTGAGGTGTAACTGACAAACAACATTAGTTTCAGGTGGACAACGTAATGATTCAATATTCGTGTATGTTGTGAAATGATCACCACAGTAAGTCTAGTTAACATCCATCACCACACACGGTTATAGAATTATTTTTTCTTGTGGTAGGAACTTTGAAGCTTTATTGGAGTTGTTAGTTTTATAGCATTAGCTGATGTTAAGAATTGAACCGATCTGATGCAAGGAACTGGCAAATTTCATCATGGTTTTGGGGGTCTATGCAGTATACAAGGCTGCATACTTACATGAGGAGTTTAAGTCATCTTTGGACATTTGCAGCAACTCACTGACAGTAAATAGGAGGTTATAAAAATTACAAGTCAGGGGGGCTGGCAAACTTTCTGTAAAGGGCCAGACAGTACGTATTTTAGATTTTGTGGGTCAAACAGTGCCTGTCTCAACTACTCAGCTCTTCCGTTGAAGTGCAAAAGTAGCCACAGACAATAGGAAAGTGAATAGAGATGGATGTGTTCCAATAAAACTTTATTTACAAAAACATGCAGTTTGTTGGCACCTTTGTCTAATTCCTAGGTTTGGAGGATGGGGGTACAGTGCTAGAAGGAGGGATCGAAGGGGGAAAAGAATGAGGCGCCTGACAGGCAGGAAGAGGGCAGACTCCAGTAGGCTTTGGATGCCTTCTACGGGCAGAACTGTGGGGGTAATTCTGCAGGTGATCAGGGGTCACCCGAGGGTTAAGCAGATAGTAACGTCATCTGATTTGCAGTTTTTAAAGATTTTGGCATCAGGGTAGAGACGGTGTGTGGCCTAAGAGGCTGAGTTTTGGTGGTGGAACTGTTAAGGGCAGCTGGGATACAGGACACAGGAGGCTGTGGGTACAGCAAGGCGTTCGGCTCTGGATACTGTGACATGAAGGTACTGGAGACAACGGAATGGCTTCCTGGCAGAGGGATTTGATATATTGTCAGAAACATGGATCTGGGGCTCAGGAGAGAAATTTCATCTGGAAACAGACACTTGGCCTATTTCGGATAGGAAAGAATGAGGGAGCCCTGATGTGCAAAATAAATAATCAGTCCAAGAGGGCACCCTGGAAGAGCCAACTTTAAAAAGACACACAGGGGCGCCTGGGTGGCGCAGTCGGTTAAGCGTCCGACTTCAGCCAGGTCACGATCTCGCACTCCGTGAGTTCGAGCCCCGCGTCAGGCTCTGGGCTGATGGTTGGGAGCCTGTTTCTGATTCTGTGTCTCCCTCTCTCTCTCTGCCCCTCCCCCGTTCATGCTCTGTCTCTCTCTGTCCCAAAAATAAATAAACGTTGAAAAAAAAAATTAAAAAAAAAATTCTCTAAAAAGACGCACAGAAGAAAGGGAGATGGAACTCAGAAAATGAGAGCAGATCCTGGGCCAAGGACCAATTTCTCGCACAACATAATATCACGACAGTTTGGACTCGTGGAGCACCTCTCCTGTCTCCCAATTATTTTTCTCTAAAAATGGTGCACTTCTGGGCTTCCATTTTGACACTCCCCTGGGGTATTCTGCCGTGCTTCTCAATTCAGAATGTGCACATGAATCACCCGGGAATCTTATTAAAATGCATATTCTGATTTAGGAGGTCTAGAGTGGGGTCTGAGACTGCATTTCTCACTAACTTTCTAGTGATGCACATACTGTTGGTTCATGGACCACACTGGGAGAAACGAGGGAAGCAAGCTTGGAGCCCTCCAACACCGAGCTGAGGGAGCTTGTCTCCTCAAATCCTTAAGAAGGAGAAGAAAACTATAACCAGAGAGCAGGTTTTTGTTTTTCTTTTCCTTTCGTTTTTTGCATACTGTATCACTAAGTTTCTTATTTTTTTAAGTCGAGGTATAATTGATATACCTTGTATTGGTCTCAAGACGGACAACGTAATGATTCGATATTTGCAGATATTGTGAAACGATCACAATAAATCTAGTTAATATCCATCAGCACACACAGTTGCAGATTTCGTTTCTTGTGATGAGAACGTTTAAGGCCTGTTCCCTTAGCAACTTTCTAACATGCACTATAGTATGATTAATTGTAGCTGCCAGGCTGTACATTCCATCCCCCAGAAAGCATGCTTTTCAATTGATCAACTCTACGGGTTATAGACATGCAAATTATTTGATAGTTATCAATAATCTCATAAATACTCTTTCTTTTTTTTTTTTTTTTAATTTTTTTTTTCCAACGTTTATTTATTTTTTTTGGGACAGAGAGAGACAGAGCATGAA
Source organism: Lynx canadensis (assembly GCF_007474595.2). NCBI lineage: Eukaryota > Metazoa > Chordata > Mammalia > Carnivora > Felidae > Lynx > Lynx canadensis. The sequence goes on from NC_044321.2 coordinate 11,517,530, forward strand.
TGGGGGAGGGGCAGAGAGAGAGGAAGACACAGAATCGGAAACAGGCTCCAGGCTCTGAGCCATCAGCCCAGAGCCTGACTCGGGGCTCGAACTCACGGACCGCGAGATAGTGACCTGGCTGAAGTCGGATGCTTAACCGACTGCGCCACCCAGGCACCCCATAAATACTCTTTCAAACTACAGTTTTCATCTTTTCTCTAGTTAAACCTTTACACTGCCTCCCGAGTAATAAAAATGGCATGAGTTCAATCTCTCGTTATGTAGAACCTAGGTGTGGCGGACAGCACAAAACATGGGGTCAGAAGACCAGGGTTCGAATCCCAGCTCCACTACTAACCATCATTTCCCATCAGGGAAGCCACAGGGCAGAGCGACGGGCAACCCAACCTCCTAAGGTTGTCCTGAAGAGTAGGTGAATTTGCGGCAAGCACTTGGACCAATCCTAGTAAATGAGACATGCTACCCAAGTATCTGTTAGGTAAATAAATTAAGTATATTGATTTTGTTTCCCTCCCTTATAAAAAGGGCCAGGACTACATTGATGCTGAGGACATTTCCTATTCCAACATTCAATGACATTCCATGCTTAAAGGTCCTTAGCTAGTTCATTACACCGGTACACTTCCCAAACAGCCAGAAGATGACTGTGGCTGTCTTAAATGTGCACAGGTAAAAGAAAAACTTTCTGGGGTTTAAAGAGTTATAAAAAAGAACTAGCCAGCCAAACAAGATGCTTTGCCTCTCATTAACGGAGATGTCAAGGGCCGTATCTATCTGGTCTGGTTACTCGGAGTTTGAACGTACGGGCACATGCAGTGTTCCTGAGATCCAAGCCTCTGAGACAGGCGTCGCCTAACACAAATGGAGGACAGCTCCGAGCAGTCCCAGCGCTTTGGTCTGTCACCGAGTTTGGTCAGACTCTGGGTTTTCCTCATTGGTGCAGAGGAGATCTTTAAACTCAAAAGCCTCAGATCCCACACATCCTTTGCGCACCTAAATTCGAGTTGCTGTTAATAAACATCGTGACTCCTCTCAATCTGTCTTCAGGCTTTCTCCAGAAGAACAAACTATTTCGGCCCTCTTCCAGCAAGATAAAAGGAAGCAAGAACCACGAGCCTTTGGAGTGGAAATTGAAGCATGCAAAATGGAGGTCAGATGCTGCATGCTTAGTGGAGTACAATTTAATGTTTTTCCTGTAAGTCATTAATCGAACAAAAAAGAATATTAAAAATTTTTTTTTTATATTTTTAAGTAATCTCTACACCCAGTGTGGGGCTCGAATTCACAACCCTGAGATCAAGAGTCGCACATTTGGCTGCCTGAGCCAGCCAGGCACTCCACAGAAGAATAGTTTGTAAACTATCAGTGTTCTTTAAATGTATGACCAGCTGGGTTGTTTTACTTCTGAAATCATGGTTTATGTGTGGGAATTCATGCAAGGCAATATAATGGGATTTTAATGCATGCTAAATTTAATAATATATGTTTTATAGGCATTTATCTAAATAAGTTGGCAAAATGTTTTTTTAATTTTTTTTTTTTTTAAATTTTTTTTTTCAACGTTTATTTATTTTTGGGACAGAGAGAGAGCATGAACGGGGGAGGGGCAGAGAGAGAGGGAGACACAGAATCCGAAACAGGCTCCAGGCTCCGAGCCATCAGCCCAGAGCCTGACGCGGGGCTCGAACTCACAGACCGCGAGATCGTGACCTGGCTGAAGTCGGACGCGTAACCGACTGCGCCACCCAGGCGCCCCGAAATTTTTTAATGTTTATTTATGAGAGAGGGAGAGAGAGAGCCAGCATGAGTGGGGGAGGGGCACAGAGAGAGGGAGACACAGAATCTGAAGCAGGCTCCAGGCTCCAAGCTGTCAGCACAGAGCCTGACACAGGGCTTGAACCCATGACCTGAGACGAAGTCAGACGCTTAACTGACTGAGCCACCCAGGAGCCCCGGCAAAAACATTTTTTAATAAAAATGAACTAATAATATGTTGGCGTCTACATCCTTTCTCATTTAACAAAACAACAATATTATGAGGAAGTTAAGGCAAAGAAGCGAGGTGACTGGATACTTATTCCAGGATTTTCTGCCTCTGTTTTTTTTTTTTTAATACTGATTCAAATAATTCACATACTTCCAAAGGAATATTTTTAAGTGGTCCCTATTTTTCACAAAAAATGCAATAGACTACAAATGGTATTGAAATCACTGTTGTTTTTAGTAAAGATAAAAATGATATTCAAGCAGCAGGCCACAAAACATTTCTTTAAGTTCAAGTTCCCTATGACGCAACGCAAAACACTGTTTTTGTTTTCCCCATAGTTCTAAGTTCAATGTCGTCCACATGATAGGTACTCAGGAAATGTCTCTTTACAAGAAACAGAGAATGAATGTAGAAATAAGTGCCATGTATGTATTTTCCTCCTACAAAATCTTTGCAGATAAAGAGACAAGAGGAAAATACAGCTACTCTTCCCAGTAATAATACTATATTGGTACACTACTTTCAAAGGAGAAAATCACCCAGGAAAATTGCCATCATTTGGGGCTTACCATGCTGGACAACTGGTTCTCCTAATGGCTCCCCAGCAATTAGGATGAAGTGGTTTCTCTCAGGATCCTCAAGTCAAGGAAGAAAACATCAAACAATAAACATGCATACTTTTGAATGTCAAATTAGAAACAATTTGAAGCCGACATGCTGGCCAAATGGACAATGTTCCTAATTCCTCTTTTTTAAGTTTTATTTACTTAAGTAAGCTCTGCAGCCCTCGTGGGGCTCGAACTCAGAACCCTGAGATCAAGAGTCACATGCTCCTCCGACAGAGCTGGCCGGATGCCCTGGAAACACTTATTCCTTAAGATGATTGGTAGCAATCAGCACTCAAGACTAAGCCCAAACCACCAAAAGGTTAATCTTCTCAGATAAAGGAGAATGCAAATTAAGATTTTCTTCAACCGGGAACACCTTTAAGACAAACTATGTAATTTACTTATCTTATTACAGTGTTTATAACCTCCCATTAACAATTTTTAAAAGGGAGGATTATGCAAATCCAAAAGTAAGATTTTATTACTTTTGACATTTCTTCATGTAAAACGTGCCCCAGAAATGTTGCACTAAACAGAACCTTATAAAAACATCCAAGTGGCATCTGCTCAGGTAAATTTCTCTCCCAAAGAGTCCTGTTATATTAAAGTCTCCAAAAGTTTTTCTTTAGAGGGGAGCCTGGGTGGCTCTGTCGGTTAAGCATCTGACTCTTGGTTTTGGTTCAGGTCATGATCTCACAGTTTCGTGGGCTTGAGCCCTGCATCGGGCTCAGAGCCTGCTTGGGATTCATTCTCTCTCTCTCTCTCTCTCTCTCTCTCTCTCTCTGCCCTTCCTCAACTCACGCTGTCTCTGTCTCCCCCAAAATATAAATAAATAAACTTAAAAAAGTTTTTCGTTAGAATTAAGATTAGGTTTTTTTCCCCGAAACTGAAAAAAGTAGTAATTATAATATCCAGTGTGAGTGTGGATGCAGGGGAAGATACACGTTTATATCTTTGGCAGATTTTTAAAAAAAAAATTTTTTTTCAACGTTTTTATTTATTTTTGGGACAGACAGAGACAGAGCATGAACGGGGGAGGGGCAGAGAGAGAGGGAGACACAGAATAGGAAACAGGCTCCAGGCTCCGAGCCATCAGCCCAGAGCCCGACGCGGGGCTCGAACTCACAGACCGTGAGATCGTGACCTGGCTGAAGTCGGACGCTTAACCGACTGCGCCACCCAGGCGCCCCTCTTTGGCAGATTTTTAATTGACACATCAATCCTTCCAGAGAACACTCTGAAAATATGACTCCAAGCCCCCAGTATCACTGATGTCCTCTGACCCAGTAATGCCAGAGAAACCAGCAGAAGACCCCCTCCCCCACCACACTTGTGAGAAATAGTAACTGTTGTAAGCCATCAGGGTTTAGGGTGATTTGTTAACCACTAATAGACAACTGAACAGTATGTAATTCTTTTCAGGCACCTCTTAGGTTAATCTCATTTAGAATAAAATCATAAATAAAGCAATAATGATCAGGTACTTTAAAATAAAGCCTTCAGAAATGGTTTAAAACTTCACCTTACCCTAATAATATAGCATATTTCTAAATGTGTGATATAGTATACTACATATTACATTTATATGCTTCTAATACAAAGCTCTTTTGGGGCGCCTGGGTGGCGCAGTCGGTTACGCGTCCGACTTCAGCCAGGTCACGATCTCGCGGTCCGTGAGTTCGAGCCCCGCGTCGGGCTCTGGGCTGATGGCTCAGAGCCTGGAGCCTGTTTCCGATTCTGTGTCTCCCTCTCTCTCTGCCCCTCCCCCGTTCATGCTCTGTCTCTCTCTGTCCCAAAAATAAATAAAAAACGTTGGAAAAAAAAAAAAAAAAGCTCTTTTTAGAAAATTAATTTAATATTTTTTTAAGTTTTAATTTTTTTTATTTTTGAGAGCGTGTGTGTGCGCAAGTGGGAGAGGGACAGAGTAAAAGAGAGAGGGAGAGAGAGAGAATCTCAAGCAGACTCTGCACTGTCAGTGTGGAACCCAATGTGGGGCTTGAACCCATGAACCTTGAGATCATGACCTGAGCCAAAATCAAGAGTCGGACGCTTAACCGACTGAGCCACCCAGGTGCCCCCCTAATACAAAGCTCTTTAATTGGAAATCATTGTAATGTTACTAGTACCAGAAAACTTATCACTGGATTCAATAAAAATAATGAATTCTTTAAAACTTCCATGTAGTAAACACACACACACACAAACTCCTATTATACAGGACTCACACTGGTTTCTCCTTCTGCCTCCAACTTTAAAATATTAAAAGGCAATTTGGGTACAATGATTTCTGCAGAAGTCTTAACTTACTCCCTACAGTCCCAGGGCTGGTGTCATTTAGTACATCTACCCAGGGGATGCTTTGTGGTTATCAGGTCTATAAGTCAGAGCTGGAAGACAGAAGAGTGCTACTATAGAGGAATACAAGAAAATAGCTTAACGTCCATGATGGAAATGGAAAAAAAAAAAAAACCAACTATGGAAAACAGGCACAGAAGCTTAGAACTTAGTCTAGGACCACTTACTGTAGAAGCCAACAGGCTCTAAAGACATCATCATACTTTACAGCTCAGGACAATAATACACACGCTGATGATCCAAGGAAAGGGTAGGGTTTCTATCTGAAGTGATTTCTTTTTCTTCAATATCCTGTTTAAATGACTAAAAATTCAACTTAAAAAAATGCAGTTATCAACAAAGATTTATTTCCGAAGAGCTCTGGAGTGGTGAAACTTTAGTGTGAATCAACGGACATTTGAAGGAAAAGTTAGAAAAATAGTTCTGATCCTCCGGACTACACCATGTATAATTTAATCGGAAAGACGTCACTGCATAGTGTTTTGAAGTGCTTTTTCAGAGACACGCTTGAGTTTTAGGGTCAGGAGGCAGAGGGGAAAGGGTTGGGGGTTAGGGAAAGGGGGAGAGGAAAGGCCGACCTAGTGTGCCATGCATGCACCGACTCCTCAGAATGTTTCTTTCTCTTCCTTCTTTCTTTCTTCCTTTCTTCCTTTCTTCCTTTCTTCCTTTCTTTTTCTTTTCTTTCTTAAGAATGTAAGTTTCTTAATTCAGACAATGCTTCTGTTGTGGATGGCAGAATATTCCACAGTTTACACATTTAGGATGGTGATAAAAGTTTAAAAATAAAAGTGTTGCTTCTTTTGATATTATTCAGATAAAATGATGACTTTCCATTTATAATTTGGACAGTAAAATAAAAGGCCCTGACATTTGATCTGAAATGAAAAATGGTTTCACTGCAGGGTGTTGAGGAGTTCAGCACTTTGCTTTTCCATTTCAGAAACCTTAAGGATGGTCCAAGCTTTCTTTAATGCCTTTTCCACAAAATTAACCTCTCAGTAGCCCCTTCTCCTCTATGCTAAACCAGATGTTTGATGTCCTTTTCTTGTTTCCTAAATGTATCTTTTTTTCTGTCCTTACCTAGCCCTCTTTTGTGAAAGCTTATAATCTTTCTGGATATTCAGTAGAGTGCCAATGTGGTTACAAGCCCCTATCTTGAAAAGTCCTCGTCTACAGTGACCTTGTGTAGAGTGTCAAATGATGAAGATCATGCACAAGGAAGGAGAATGAACAGCTGCTTCAGACATGAGTCCCTGTGAGGACCTAAGTAAATGCTTTTTGGGGTTTGATGAAAAGACCCCATAGAAAGATGACAGAGGCCCACTTACGGCTTCATATCTAATTACCCCAATGGAAGGTCATGATCTTTTAGGGCCCAGACCATGTCTTTTACTTTGGTGAATCTTCTCAGACTCCTTAGTTCAGAGTTAGACCCTTCTGGGTTTACTGAATAACTTACGTTTACAAATTGCTCATTATCTCATAAATATTATCACCAAGACATGCCTTGAGTTTCACTGATACTGACAATAAACGATCAACACCCAGCTGAAGGCCCTATGATTCATTTAAGGTGCTGATAACTTCTACTAGTCTTGAGGATGTCCTCATAGTTGGATTGATTCTGAAGCTGGAGATGGCAGGAGGACTCTGAGGATGAATCTGAGAGCATGCTTTAGGTTTAAGGACACTTATTCTAGTGATACATTACCTGAAAACAACTACCAGAGAGAAACCGAGTTTTCGCATGACTTAACTGCATGCAGTCATTCTTACTGGATTTCACTGTCTACGCTTCTTAGGCCAATTGAAAGATAAAACAATGAACTATTGTCAGTTTTTACAAATTAATGGTCATGAATTATTACACATAAGTAAGCAAAAAAGTTGTCTCTGGTTTTCATAGGGTGTTTTATTTCTGTCTTTCAATCTTTAGTTTAACCAAATGTCGATCTGTATTAATTTTAGCAAGGTCCCCATGAATGGTGCCAGTTAAAGAGTACCATGACTCTCAAGTACTGTTTTGAGGGCAGCTAATGAAGAATTAATTGTCTACCTTGACAAACTACAAGTGAATTTGCTAATCCATGAGGCTAAGTGTTTCCTCAGCAGGACATCAATATAAACATACATCTAAAGGTGACATCGAGCCTTTCCTATCAAACCTATGTGCTCCTGATCAGGGAGCAATACTGGTGACAAGAGCACCAACTATGGGCCAAAGCAGCACAGGGACCCTTAGCCCCTGCAACAGAGTCTGTTCTAGGGTGACCAGAACCATCCAGGATTAAATACCCAGAGAAGCATGGAGCTGATCCTAATCTCTAAGAACTCTGAAAAAGCTAAGACTATTTTGAAGCCATTGTTGGGAGTCTGGGCTTCCTCCAAGAAGTCAGAGGGTCTGGCCTAAAGACTCTTAAATCTAGCATAAACCAAGCCCCATGTAGTTGCCATCTGCCGCGGAAGACTTCAGAGTAAGGGTCACAGAAGACAATCCACCCTCGGAAAGAAGGTGGTCCCTGAAGCCTAAAATGTGCTGACATAAGACAAGTCAAATGCTAAGATGGAGCAGGAAACCTGGGGACAGAAATGATGTGAATGACATCAACCCTTGCGTGCCCTCCTCTCCCACCCCAGAGGGTTGCTTACTCTAGAGGAAACCACCCATATGTGGTTAACCGGGAAGACAGGCATGATTGCGGAAGACTCAGAAGTAAGGAGTAGTGAAAATCCTAGGAGCCAGGGAGTATACCAAATCCTTCTTCTTATTCTTTATGTTTATTATTTTGGGGAGGGGGGGCAGAGAGAGGGGGAGAGAGGATCTGAAGTGGGCTCTGCACTGACAGCAGAGAGCCCGATGCGGGCCTCGAACTCACAAACTGTGAGATCGTGATCTGAGCCGAAGTCAGACGCTCAACCTACTGAGCTATCCAAGTGGCCCCCAAATCCTTATTCTTGACCACAACTCAGTGCAAATGGGATTAAGGGGAACATTAGGAAGTCATATCTTCCTTCTCTAATCCTCAAGCTTTAGTTCCACGTGAAGATAACCCTGGCCTGGGGCCTGGAGTGAATCAGAACACTTAAGAGGCTTTTTCTAGCTGTAGAAACTGCTATGTGCCCCGAACCTTACGGCCTAAAGTATGAATCCTCATTAGGTAACATATATCTGACATGACTCTCTGTTAAATTAGGTGTTTAGATCAGTGAACCTTCTGGCTACCATTATTGGGCACCCGTTACATACTAGACCAGGGGTTAGCATACTTTTCCTTGTAAAGAGCCAGAGAATAAGTATTCTAGGCTTTGTGGGTCATCTAGTCTCTGCTGCAAGCACTCAACTGTACCGTTGTGGTGTGAAAGCATCCACAAACAGAAAGGAATGGGCGTGGCTGTGATCCGACAAAACTTTATTTACAAAACCAGGTTTGAATTTGACCTACTGGACATAATTTACCAATCTCTGTGCTAGACCTAGAGTAGACTCTTGACATACGTAATCTCACATATTCTTTCTAGCAACTCTATGCAGGAGGCATCATTATTTCGATTTTGTAGACAACGAAACTGAATCTCAGAGAGGTTGAAAAACATCTCCAAAGTCACACAGCTAACAAATGGCAAGACCAAGATTCACACCTTCACGATCTCCTTCCCGTTGTAATCTAAGGGGGACTAACTATTTCTTTGTGGATAGAAGCATCATACACCCATTGAAATACTAATTTTTAACAATAATTTTCTCATAGAAATCTTTCTAATGCCTGGATGGCTCTGGCTATGTTCATACCCAGCAATAATTACAGAAGTCTACACAACAGAGTGGTGTCCCTGGAGCCACTGAACTGACGCTTTAGCCAACTCTTTGTTATCCCAGGCTGCCCCCTCTTCCCCCGCCCCCACCCCCCCCCAGCCCGCCGCCTTTCTGGCTCCCCTCAGCAACTCTTTCTGGTGGTTCATTCCAGTTTCCAAATCCTTGTCATCTGCAATGTGCCCTCTGCTAGATTATAGGAAGAATCGAGGCGTCAAGTTAAACCCAATAATGTGACAAACAAATCCACGACCAGTTGGCTCTGGTCTGTGTGCAGCTTCTGGGCCTCCTTCCTGCACTGGCCCGAAACCATTTCTGTGGGTCCAAAGTGGCAGTTTCAAACAGTTCAACCTAATAATCGAGGTGCATGGACCCCGATATGCACATTTTCTCTGGTGCTCATGAGGTTTCCCTTCTATTTACTCCATAGGTGAGCTGCCAAAAAAGCGGGCGAAGATGCCGTAATTCTTCAAATCCACTGCATTCCACAACACCGGGATCAGAGCGGCCCGAGGCAGGCAGATCGCCTCTCTGCCAGTCACCTGCACACCGAAGTCGTTTCCACCCCTACTTTTCAAAATTCATCTTGTCAGGAGCTTTTGCACAACCGTCTCTTCAATCCTCTTGATTAGAATGACACAAAGCCATCAGACTGGCTTAGCAGGCTCACAAGAGAGTGAGATAATCACTTAAGGGAATGAAATAGAAATATCGGAAACTCTAAGAAGCAGGGGTTCAACACCAAAGGACTATGAAACGCATCACATGCTCCTCTCAGTTCGACTTGCAAAGGGCTCGTTGTGAGCATGGAGATCTGTATTTATACTCCTAGATGGTTGATCCATTTTCACTGATGGCACAAACAAATCAATTGTATAAAGAAAGAAAATTAAGAGACAAAGAAGCACATGTTGCCTCCAGATTCAAATTTCTAGGGATAAACAATAGAGACTTCAGGCGATTCCTGACGATGAGGGATCGGCATTGATAAAACCTTAAAATAAACCAATAGAAATAATAGATGTTAATGAAAGGTGTTGACAAATTTGTGGCATAGTTTCTTTGCCTAAGGAAGACAGAACATTTTCCAGCCACACAGAAGAGGTAGTAGGCATTTACCTGTAAACTGGTAGAAAGTGCAATTTAAGAAAACAAAAGATTTTTAATACTTACCCTGTTCTGCACCTGGACACTGTCACCCTCCCCCAGCACTGCCGTGTGATGAGGTTCTATTTTTTGTTGTGCATCATCAGGCCCTACAAAAGAGATGAGCCACAAAACTGAATGTTCTTTATAGGACGTTTATCATATGGTTACAAATTTGGTTAACTAGATAGCGCCATAATTTTTGTTTCAACCTCAGAAATAAGAGACTTAGGAATCTTGGGATGGTATGGTTTCAAATGTCATTAGGGAAACACACGTATAACTGCACCATGAGCTTCTCCTTTTAACATTTTAATGACTTCACTGAATTAAAAAACAACAACACTGTTCAGAGGTGGGGACTTGGCATATGACAAAGGGTTCATGGCACAAAAAAGATGAAGGACCTCCGTCCCCGAAGCGGTGGCATGCCGGTCAACGTTTAAAAGGGGCTTTGGGAGAGAAGTGGGAGAATGAGGCCGATTTTCGGTGTGTGCTCATTTCCGTGGTGGAAATGCTCCCACCGCGGCCGATTTCAAGCTACCGACTTGAGGCCAGGGAAGAGGTGCGCAATCGGCTCCCGCGAGCCGGCAACAGCCGGCCCCAGTGCACCTCTAAAGGTTCCTTCTGTACTGAAAATTCAGGTCAACAGAAGTAAACAATAGAACTCCACTGACTTTCTACTCATGCACGGGTCTGGCAATGAAACAGAGGTCTGGCAGTCTAAGAATAATCTCATTTAGATCTCAGTTAATATCTTTAACTGTGATATGGAGAAGCATTTTATTAAGTGTGCTTTATGGAGATTCCCCGGGAGCAACGGATCGTGTCTTTTATCTTCGACTCATTCATACACAACACCCATGTACATTATGCACACGGTCTACTCCTGGCCCCTCATTTTGTCATGCAGATGTTCCATCATACGTAAGCCAAAACAACTTATAAAGCCCCTTCACTGCCTTTACGGAGGGAGCTGGCAAAAGGCAGTTCTCAAATAAGGCTGAATTGAGATCCTCTGTACCTCCAAGCAGGAGAGCTTGCTTGACTGTCGTGTTCACCAGTCTGGGAGCAAATCTGGATTTAGATATCAGGGGTTCATGTTTTTCTAACAGCGTCAATCCTAACTTTACGCGGAGCCCGATTTCTGCCCACACTCTTTGCTGTTGTTCTAGGAGAGGAACCACAAGGCTGATTCTGAAGAGGCCATATGATTGATATGTCTCAGCCTAGGCAGACAGTTTTTACAGACACTAGGGTCAGGTTTCCAGGTCTGTCATTGTAAATGTAACTTGCTTCTGTATTATTTTATGGAATGGTGTTTTTAATGTTTATTTTTGAGAGAGAGAGAGAGAGAGAGAGAGAGAGGAGAGAGAGAAACATAAGCATGCGCACATGAGCACAGGAGGGGCAGAAAGAGAGAATCTCAGGCCAACTCAGAGCTTGATCTCAGGAACTGAATCACGAGATCATGACCTGAGCCAAAATCAAGACAGCTTCTATATTCCTATCATCTCTATGTCATTTCACCCACCTGGTTATCTCCTGAACCTAAAATAAGTCTCAAAGAAAAGAAACTTTATTGTTTCTGCCTACTTTCAATTATAAACGGAGCCAAATCAGATAATAAATAGTTTCCATTGAGAAGCTTCGCCAAGAATGTTAAATCTAATAGCGCAGTTAAGGAAGATTTAACTGAAAACAATTGAATTGCAAATATTTTTGTTTGCCTAAACAGTCCTCAAAGGGCAAAATACTTTAAAACATATTTTCAAGTTAGTGCTGCAGCTTCAGTGTGTGATTGATCGCGGGGCAACTCTCCCCCATATGCCAGATTGCCTTTCTCTTCTCTTTATAAGAACTGCTGCCGCAGGGCTAGCCATTTCAGACATTCTGGCACTTCCAGTAGAGTCTGATATCATCGATTTTATAGGCACGAAGCTCTCTCATCTGATGCAATCAGGGTCATTAACTGAAAAAGACAATCAACTGCCTCCAACATTTTAAATTAAACTTTTAAAATGTTTATTTATTTTGAGAGAGAGAGAGAGAAAGTGTGTGCAGGGGAGGAGCAGGGAGAGAGGGAGAGAGAGATGCCCAAGGAGGTTGTACACTGTCAGTGTACAGCCTGACACGGGGCTTGATCCCACGATGCAGGGCTCGATCCCATGAACCATGAGACCACGACCTGAGCCGAAATCTAGAGTCAGACGCTTAACCGACTGAGCCACCCAGGTGCCCCTCCACATTTTAAAGTGTAAATGTGCATACATTTGCCAATATTTAGAAATACAGTGAAAGTTAGTTCGCTGATTAGATTGAAGCACTGTCTTTCTAAAGCAGAACTATAATGACTATAACCACTGAAATCCTTCTAGATGATTTGTTTCCCCCAATCTTTTTCGGTCATTTTCCCCATACGTTAGCAATTCACTTTTACAAAGCATTTGACTTCGTGGTTCTAGAAATACCAACTTTTTTAATGCTTACTTCATTAATTTACATGTGGTTTCACTGAACCACATAATTGCAATTATTACTGCAACTGGCCTAACAGATCTGAGAACAAGCACAGCTGCCTTGAAGTGCACTTGAATTTGGCCTGAAGGAGTAGCGATGGGCTGGCAGACCAGGGTTGCTGATCACCCTGGGTGTCCAAGAACCTCACGCCACATGTTTCTGTGAAATGAGCACATTGCTTAGTCCAGTTCATTCTAGGTAAGTGTAGGTCAATTCGGAGGGCTTCTGGTGTTTCTGCACCTCTACTGAGATCCGGGGGCTGTGTCAAACTTAATACTCCCCAGAACCAGAAGCAAAGGGCTGAGCACATACTAAGCATGAATAATTACTTATTTAAATAAGTCTGAAACATCTCACTACCCGCATAAGCCAGTTAGGTGTCATTTCAATAACCACAAATATTTTTAGATTTCTAAATATATTAAGTTTATTTTTGAGCGAGAGTGAGAGAGAGAGAGAGAGAGAGAGAGAGAGAGACAGAGTGTGAGTGGGGGAGGGACAGAGCGAGAGGGAGACACAGAATCTGAAGCAGGCTCCATGCTCCAAGCTGTCAGCACAGAGCCCAAAGTGGGGCTCAAACCCACAAACCATGATATCCTGACCTGAGCTCAAGTCGGACACTTAACCAACTGAGCCACTCAGGCACTCCTCTAAATCTATTTTCTAGGCCCAAACAGTATACCTGATGCTGGCCCCTTTAGGAGGCTGACATCCAAGCCGTAGGGATATAGGATATGAGTTGCTCTCCCCTTTGATATCTGTGTCAATGTGGAACGTCATTCTCATCTCGGCTGCAGGCAAGGGACTCGGTGTTAGTATCCTGGGGATTTATTGGCTTTCTGCCTATGTGGTTTTTAGTTTCTGAGTTTTAAAAATCATATACTGCACATATTTCAGCTGAGGGCTGGGCAAAGGACCTGTTAACTCTGTAAAAGATTGTCGTCGGAGATCTCCGGCCATCTCTAACGTTAAAGCCTCCACCTGTCCTTTTTCACAATCTACCAGTGTCCGTCTTTTAAGAACTTCCTGCATCAATTAATATTCTTTGAGTCCTCCTACATCTCCATTTTATGGAATCTCTCCAGATTACTTTCTCAACCCAAACTGCAGTCTATTTATTCCAGCCCCATGCACATTTATAACATCGATTCCAACAGAACGGAGGTACAGGACATTTTGGAAAAGACAATTACTTGCTTATCAGTTCCTGCCATCTGTGGCCGGCTGGTGCCATCCTGGCTTTAAACGCAAGATTAAACTGAGGCAGTTAAATCAGAAAGTGTTTTCTAGATTCTCTCTTACAGATTTTATACGTCAGTACATACTTAATAACCATCTCTGCTTTGTCTTTTTTCCTTTGATGATTTGTTCTTGCCCTTTTGTTTTTCTCATGAACATCTCTATTAGGGGGGTGGGTAGGAGGAAAAGAAGGAGATAAAATTCAATTGAGGTCATTTGGCCAGTCACTCATTGGCTACAGCCGAGTCCCAAGAGGCCAGTTATGCGAGCTGGATTCTCTCCACGGTCCAGTTTACCCTGGACAGATGCAAGTTCGTTCCAACGCTACAGACCGTGACCCCATTTCCTGCCAGATGTTTTGCACTTGTGGCCCATGGTCATGAGAGGTGACCAGGCCAGTGAATAGAAACGACTCCGGAAACTCCTGCCTCACCTCAAGAAAAACAAGTGGATGTACCGGTCATTCTTATCCCTCCAATTGCTGAGCTTTTCACTTGTTTAATTCTTGGACTGAAGGTCTGTCAGGAAACAAGGCTGAAACTACTGACTAAAACAGGTTTTGAATGCCAGAGGGGAGGAGGTGGGGGGGGGGGATGGGCAAAATGAGTGAAGGGGAGGGGGAGGTACAGGCTTCCAGTTATGGAATGAATCAGTCACAAGGATGGAAGGCACGGCACAGGGAATACAGTCAGTGGTGGCACAATGGTGACAGACGGCAGGTACAGGTGTGGCGAGCACAGTATCACCTGCAGACCAGGTGAATCACTGCTATCCACCTGAAACTAACGTAACATTGTGTGTCAACCATACCTCAATTTAATGAAAACAGGTTTCAAAGATGATTTGTTCATTTTTCTCCGTTTCATCCTCCACACCACCATTTAAACCAAAATAAAATATGACCTGTTGTAGAGTCCAGAAGCTAAGAAAGGTTTTTACATTCTTAAATGGTTGAAAAATATCAAAACAAAGGCATTGCATGACCCGTGAAAAATCTATGAACTTCACATTTCCGTGGCCATCGAGTTTTATTAGAATAGCCACCCCAACTGCTCACATATCGCTGTGGCCACTTTTGTGCTACAAGGGCAAGAATGAGTCGTTGCAACTAAAACTGTATGGTCCACGAAAGACAATAATATTTATTATCTGGCCCTTTGTAACAAGTTTGCTGCCCCTGCCCTTTCTCCTTCTACACAGGCATTTCTGGTATCCTTATCACCTCAGAATTCACATGCTTTATTACTTTCCATTTGTGCAGATTATTTTGTTGCTCTTGAAACCACAAGTCAATGGCGCTACCTCCATAAAAATGGTTTTTACTCTCCATTTGTATAAAGTTCTTTGTGACAGTCAAGATTTTCAAAAGATCATAAGACAAATGATGCTTCATCTCTTCCAGATGGTGAACATAGTTTACGTGTGATCCTTGTGATACCACTACATTTTTTCCATCCTTTTTCAGATGCTAAAATAAATGAATTTTGCTTCTGGCCCATCACTGAAATGCTATTCAGTGAAAGAGGAACTAAGGCCATTTTTACTGTTATAAAATCAAAATACATGGTTCGTGTTACCACTATTTTCCAGAAAAATAATTTGAGGCGACTGAAGCCCCCTTTTGGAGATTATAAAGAATGGTTTAAGTGGTTCTGGGTATCACCTTCAAGTCTAGAGCAGATGTCATCAATAAAGCAGCTGTCTGGGGCTGGCAGTGTATCACCCACGGAGATGGCCACGTCAGGGTCACAGGAAGACCACTGACGGCTGAGGCCGCTAGCCTGCGGGAGACGGGGTGGAGGGCACCCAAGCCCAGAAGGTCTCCGAAATGACAGTGTTGGCCTGCCCCACCCCCACCCCACCACCCATCGCTGTCACGAGGGGCAGGGAAGAGCCGAGAGGAGGCTGGTTCCCTTACTTTACATTGTCCCAGAAGCACAGCCCGAGATGTTGAAGTACGAGTTTATCTGGCAGGTGGACACAGGAAACAACAGGCCAGGAACCGAGTCAGGTAAGGGAGACAGGACAGACCAGTGTCATCAGGCATGTGCCCACCGTGGGCGGCTTGGACGGAATCCCACCGGGCACCGCTAGGAAAAGGCCTCACACGCAGGCGTCACTTAGCCCACCGGAGGGGTGACGTGGCCGCTGGGAATGTCCAGTCGCCAGCATTCTCGCCCTGCCCTGACCGGGGCGGAGCAGCGTTCCCCGGTTCAGAGAAAGCCTCGGGCCGTGACACGCAGACGCCACTGGCAGGGTGGAAGGCGGTCGGCTGGCCTGCGGAGCTAAGGCGTCCGAGGCGTGGGCAGGGCACACTCAGAATCCGCCCCAGCACTCGTCCGGCAGTGCCACAGAGAGACCGGCCTGACGCCCGTGCCGCTTCCAGGAGGACAGGCAGGGCGGCAGTGGACGCGGCCGGAGCCCGCCCGCTCTGCGGGCTCCACTCCGCCACCCGGCCGGCTCCTTGCTGCGGGCCTGGCTATGGAGCGCAGGCCAGAAAAGACGGGGCGGACGGCGCGGTTGCCGTGTTGTCGTCGTACAGAGGTGACGCAGTACGTCACGGCAACGGGAGCGGGCAGTCCTCGGTTCAGGTCCCAGGCCTGCCGAGGCACAATCCTGGCAAGTTAACTAACTTTCTTTAGACTTTACTTTCCTCATGCGTAAAATGACGGTTGGGTCTTGAACATCCCTCCCGGAACCCACTCAACAAGAGACGCTTATACAAGCCTTAAAATAAGGGAAAACCAACTTTGAGATTTCTCAGAGGCGCCTGGGACGGCAAATGCCCCTCCTTCCAGCTCCCAGGAGACAGATCCCTGTTCCCCTGCGCCCGTTAGAGCTACGTCCCTTTATCAGCATGGAGGTCGCCAACCTCTCCCCAAGATGTCAACCCACAGGAGCGTGCCCAGATCTTACATCTGCACAGAGGCCACAGTAAAATGGCTGCTGTCGTGACCGGTGTTCATATTCTCCTCCCTCACTGAGCATGCTGGAAGCTGAGAGGTGCCCTGTCCTGGGTGTACCAGGATGTACGAGGATGGAGAGAGGGCTGGTGCCAGACAGAAGGCGGCAGAGTATGTGACTGCATGAAAGGTTTCATCTTGCTTTTCCTCCCCCTCAGTCATTTAAATGATAGTGCAATTGAACCCAAAGCAAACAGTCATCACTTACCAATATACACATTTCCAGATATGGTATAAATGAAGCTTGTCCACCCTGAAAAAGGACCAGCAACGTTAAAAGGTTAGTGTGCATAACGCCAAAAGGAACAAAAATGTAATAATATGTTTAACAAATATCTCTGAAATATAAATGCTGTACATAAATTTATACAACAGATACAAAAGATGAGACAAAATCCTCTATTTTCTCTTAGATACATATTTAAACGTTTAACTTCCATGAGCCGTTTAAAACACACGCTGTCACTTCCACACGCACACACGTATGGACACATGTACACACATTCCCCTAACCCTAAATGACTTGGTCCCAAATGCCCTAGAGCCATTTGGCTCTAGTTGCCACTGAGCTCACTCCTTTTCATCTCTCCTAAAATAGAGCACCAATTCCAGGGACGTGGAGCATGCATCATCTTTGGGGGTATGAATGGGGTTCAGCTGGTCCGTGCGCTCCCCGGAGTTGCGTACACAATTTTCCAAGTGCGTACACTTCTCTGTGAAGATATGAGTACACAGCGTTCACCAGGTTCCTACTGTGACGCACGGGCCCAAGAGCTCAGGACCACAGACAACCTGCCACTTGCTCCCCCGGTGACTTCCATGGGTGTCTGTAGCCACAGCCCAGAAGGGACGCTGCGGGGCCACTGGGAGACCTGAATCCAGAAACAGCCAGCTCAAAACAGAACAGGGACATCACTTGTGTGCCTTAGGTGGAAAAGGAGAAGATGTGGGAAGGGAACACATGGTAGAGTTCGAGGTAGAAGGGCAGGGTCCACCCTGGGGCGTCTTTGAGAGTCAATGTGACACAGTGAACCAAACAAGGGCAGGTGTGGAGGATCACGGGGGACAAAAATGCACTCTGGGGATGCAGCTGGGATTCCAGGTGGGCTGAAACACACACGAAAGGCACAAGAGAAAAGATGCAACTGACAACCGTCAACATCAACGGGGTCTGGGGAAGAAAATCCGAAGGCTGGCGGAACAAACCAAGACACTTGGGTGGATGCCAGAGGATATTTCGTCACCCTCCCATACCCCAACTGCTCCTCTCGGAGGTTTTACCAGACCAAGTTTAAGGCCTCTGGAAGTAATTCTGTTTGCTGACAGCTCGCTCATATTTGTCCTCCCTTGGTGCCCCACAGGCTCGCTCTGCCATCAGCTGGTGAACATCACTCCCTCCCCTGCATGCCCTGTGGGCAGAGACTGGGAGGAAGAAGGCCCAGCCGGGCTGCACAAGTTGTGCAATTTTGGGGAGGGAGGTTTGGGATGCTGAAAACAGGCCAGCAATCCACAGCCCAATTCCACGTGTCTTATCCGGGCGGACCGGCTCTGCTACAGATGCTCAGCCTCCCTGGTCCTAGTTGGCCTGACTTGTAATGAGACTCTGTAACAAAACCCCTTTCTTCGCTGCTTTAAGACAAAACATCGCCATTGAACGCTGTCTAAATTGATTTTTCAAAGTGCCAATGTCTTCACTGTGTTTTTCTGATTATAAAAAGCTAATACACATAAATTGAAGACATATTTTGAGACTGTGGAAGTGTGTAACCCCTAAACTAAAAATCTTTCCGCAGTCTTCATTCTTGGCCTGACATAAATATTGCCAGCAATTTGCTATTTATGCTTTCGGTTTCTTTTTTGTTTTGTGCACTATATATCATTGGCTAAAAAACCAGAACAGACTCAATGTTCTATTCCATGTCAAAACAGAGAAGTAACTCATCCTCGGGAAAGCCTGCAGAGTGGTCCATTGTGAGGACACGTCACGATTTACGTAACCAATCCCTTCTTCATTCTTGAAAGGTACTAAAAAATTAACGGCTTGTGAGTTTGACAAAACCTCAAAGCTCTCGATTGCTCAACCGGGTTTTTATTCAGGACAATTTCGCTTGTTCTAATCTCATCTCTCCTCCACCCTCTTTGGTTCATTCCTGCTCACCCTGCAAACAGAAAACTAGTCCACACATACTTGCCATGCCTTGTTTTCTTTTCTGTTTTATCTTTGTACAGGATCCAGAATGACCAAACCTGTGCTCAAAGATGGCCAAGCCAACGTATTAAGTGCCCCTTGTAAAAATCTTCTATTAGCAGGTTCTATTAGTGAGCCCATCCTCATCAGTAATAATAAAATTCATGTTTCTGGTTGGAAAGCACAAAGCATTGTAGGGAATGGACTAAAAATGGGAAAATTGCCTTTTCCCCCCTTCTTTTTAACACATCGTCCAAATGCGCTTGCTCTGTTAAAACTGAGACTTCCAGCTACCTCCATTTTGACCTCAGACTTTGTAATTGATTAAGTTCTTCTTTTCAGCTAGTCTCTTGGCTCAGGTGGAAGATGCTGAGGACGGAGCACCCCCCGATGGGCCCTAAAACCAGCGCCTCCAGCAGTAAGGTCCGCTCTGAGCCAGCAAGACCCTACCCGTGATTGATCCCAAGACCCTGACTGATTTGGCCTTCACAGCCCACCTGCACGGATCCACCCGCCTTTGCCCTACATTTTCCTTCTGTAAACCCGGATGCCTTTTCAGTACTTTGGAGACAAGTCTTTGAGATGCCGGTCTGCTGCACTCCCAGCGGTGGTCTCACTGAAACAAACTGCATTCTTGTTTCACCACTACTTGTTTTTCTACCTTTGGATTTTGTCAGCGACGAGTGGCCAAACCCGGTGCTCCTTGCGCACCAGCTACACACCTTGTTTAATTTCCACCATTAACAAGAAAACCACAGACCCAAGATGGAGTCACTAATGCTAGGCCAAGTCCCCAAACAGGGGCTTGATACCCAACTGAATTGTAGTTTCAACCTCCTCCAGAAACACAGTCTTAACTGGGTCAGTCAGAACTTTTCCAGTCAGCACCACTGAGGTCATCCCCACAGGGGTCCCCTCCATCCCCCAAAGGAAGAGGAGATGATCTGCATGATAAGACCCCTTGCTCTTCCCACCCCCCCTTCCCTGGGAAGGTGACCTTGTCTGGAACCATCTTTTTCTTTTGCCAGTAACTTTCTTGCCCCCTCCTCCTTCCTACAAGAAGCTTCCATTTTGTACCATTCATGAATCATTTAATAAAGCCGATTCAAACTTCAAATTAGCCAGTTGAATTGTTTTCAACAGCATTAAGCATTGCTTCTTAAAACTACAGTAAAACAAGAGCCGAGTGGTATGAACGTTTTCTATATGTTTAAGAACTGCTACATTTTATTAGGATTCCTTCTCTGCGAAGAGCAGGATTGCATCAGCAAAAGCTCTTCACGGAGATTTGCAGATCCTTCCTCCTCCTGCCCTCCACTCCCACCCCTCCTCCCGCTCTTGTGTCCTGCACCAGTAATGGATACCATCCCCCCATTTTTACTGCTCCAAGGTCACAGGCCCTATGGTTGCCCTTTTTCCACAACCGAGGTCTCCAAGCTACTGGCTCTTTGCAGCTGGGAAGCTCTTCCCGTCCCTCAGGCAATGACAAAATAAGTTGGGATGGAGGTCACGTTTTACCTCTGGCCCTGCGGGATGGTTTAATCAGCAACACATTTAAGTCAGACCTCCTTCAGTCAAACATCAAAAATGTAAGACTTTTAAATATGTAAATCACTTTCTGTGGCTTCTGCTCTCATTTTCAGGGAGGCTCCCAATTCTTATAAATGTCCCTAGTGAGAGCTTTTCTTGGCCTCCATTCCTTGCCTTAACCCAGCTCATTTTCCTCCTGCTTTGTCTGTAGAGTTCACCCTAACGATGAACTCCACAACTACTCCTTATCTATGTATGTGTAGAGAAAGTCGAAAAAGAGAAACTGCTGACAGAGCAAGTCTTTGACAAAAGTCAACTCCGGGGAGGGAAGGAGAGAGGGAATAGGGCTAAGGAAAGAATGAGCCTCTCCCCAAACTCTGGGTCACACCGGTTGCCAGATCCCAAAGCAACACTGGCTCTACAAGGCTCCTGTAGAGAGCAAGACAGAGTCACTCCTGTCCAGCAGGGGCCTGCATTGACAAATGATACGAGCGGCTGAGGGTACTAACAACGATGAGCTCTCCCTGAGACCGGCACCGGCTGACGACGACCCAGAACCGATCAGCAGCAGAAGCAGGGGAGGGGTGCAGGCGCCCAGGACTGACCAAATCCCTTTAAAAGGGGGAGGGCTTTTGCAGCGGTCGGGCCCCACAGACGTGACCCTCTGCGTCTGAGCGCCTGAAAAGGCAGCTGCCGCCGAAGGCTCCGGCCAAAGAGAACGGAGAGCCTCCACCGCTTGAACAGAAGGAGCGGGAGGGCCGAGCGCGGACCCGGCCCAGGGCCTCCTCTCAGCTGCGCGCCCGCACACGGACTTCGCGGTGGCCTCGTTCACTTCCTACCACCTGTGTTATCTCGATCGTCGTGTGCCTCGTCCTAGGTCCTGCGCCGTGTGCAAGGAAGAGGCCAAGTTACTCACGGGCTCCAATGTCACTGGGTCTGGAATCCCGAACCCACTTTCTCATTACGTTCACCTTGCTTTAGGACTGAGCACAGCTGGTGCTGCATAAAGACCCAACTCATGCGTGTGCCTTCATGGTGAGCTCGTGACACCTCCCCGACCCCTCTATGCCCCTACGCTCCTCTTGGGCAGGTAGCTCCCTCACCGGGGACTTCATGCCTGGCGATCGGGGACGGGAGGCAGACCTGCCTGGTCCTCTCCTCCCTCTCCTCATTCAAAAATTATGTTTTTGATTTTTGTTTTGAAATAATTTCAGACAAGCATAAAAGTTACAAAAATAATAATTACCATATACCACTCACCCAGATTCTCCAAAAGCTAATGTGTTATCACAATATGCTTTATCATTCTCTCTAGAAATAGGTCTCTATTTTCTTCTGAAATATTTGAGATTTATAGATATGATGTCCCTTAACGTCAAAATAATTCAGTATCGTTAAAAAAGAGTCCAAAATGGAATCATTTTTCCCCCATGAGAAGCCAAGACGTAATCACAAGCTTTAACTTCTCCCAGGAATGTGACCTTTTAAGAGTCAACCTGAAATGGCCTGAGCACCACTGGTGAGGTCATCTGCCTGAAGAAAACCCTGCCGGCTCCCTTCCTCGCAAAAAGAAGACGTCACAGGCTGAAACAATCCTTTCTTTTCCTTTGCTAATATCTTACCCCATCCTTCTTCTGCCTATAAAAATCTTCCATTTGGTACAACTCCTAGGAGCCCCTGTCTACTTACTCCATGGGATGCTGCCTGAATCATGAATTGTGGAATAGAGCCAAGTAGATCTTCAGACTTAACTCGCTTCAACTTTTGTTCTTTGACAGTATATATTTCCTAAAAACAATGATAGTTTCCTACATGAATATAGGGTATTGATAAAAATTCTGAAATTGATACAATACCAATGAGAAAATAAAACACTATTACCTATATATGGATATCCAAAGTGTGCCAATTGCCTCAGTAATGCTTCTTATGGCAGAAAGAAAGAAAGAAAGAAAGAGGAAAGAAAAAGAAAAAGAAAAAGAAAAAGAAAAAGAACCCAAACAAACCCCAAAACAAAAGCGGAGGCTGGGCTCTAACCCTGTTCACAGGCTGCATTTAGTTCTCACATGGAATGTCCTTCCATGGGAAACACTTCCTCAGTCTTTTCCATTAAAAGCACAAACCAGTTATTTTGTAGAATGTTCCTAAGTTGGGATTTGTCTGATGTTGCCTCATCATCAGACCAAATTTGTTTAATCCCTCAGCTTTAGAGAAGAGTTTACTTATTTTCCATGCTTTAATTTTTTTTTTTAATTCAGAAGGGTGCAAAGGAGGAAATAATGAACGTCCATGTTGCTGTATTTCCTATCTTTCTTCTCTTTTACACATGAAATCTTTAAAAAAAAATTTTTTAATGTTTATTTATTATTTTGAGAGAGCAAGAGAGAGAGAGAGAGAGAGAGAGAGAGAGAGAGCATGAGTGGGGGAGGGGCAGAGAGAGAGAGAGAGACACAGAATCCAAAGCAGGCTCCAGGCTCCGAGCTGTCAGCATGGAGCCCGATGCGGGGTCCAAACCCATGGACTGTGGGCCATGAGATCATGACCTGAGCCAAAGTCAGACGTTCAACAGACTGAGCCACCTAGGCGCCCCTACAGATGAAATCTTATAGGTGATAGAAATGTCCCCTGATTGCCTTCAGTCCTTTTCCTACACACAATGAATGGGGCCTTCCACTTAAAACCCTTCAATGGCTCCCTGTTCTCCCAGGACAAGCCCAGACTCCTGACCCTGACATGCATACCCTTCTCCAGCATTGTGGCCCCTCTGCTTGTCCCACCTCTCTAGTTAGTTCTAACCCAGCAAACCCTTCTGGGGGAGGAGGAAGCAGAGGGCAGTGGCAAACCTTACAGGGGCCTTGTGGTGCCATGAAAAACAAAGCACCTGTAACTATAAAAGAGCAACAAAAATTGAAGGTACATAATCACAGGCAGAAAATACAGGTTTAAAAATCAGCAAGAGACACTCAGGGGGGACTAGGACCAGATTGCTAGCCTCTTTGAGGCAGTTTCCTGGTTTGTAAAATAAGGAAATAATATGTACCACACAGGGCTGTTGTGCTGATCAAGTGACACTGTGTAGCTGGTACGTACACATTTACATATCTACGTATATATGCACGCGCTCGATGGTTTTCGCCTTATCTACACAATGCCCTCAGTAGGCATTTCACAGATGCCCATTCCCTTTCCTGCTCCTTCCTTCTTTTTCCACTTTCCTCTGACTTTATACAGGTCAGGGGGTTGCAGTGACTGGTATCTATGCTTCCGATAAGCTGTGGCCCAGCCCACAGAAGGGTCACTGTCACAGAGATGGCCCCACGCTCTTGGAAGCACCGCCCTCAACTCCAAAACGGAGACAATGGATCCTTGCTGTCCTCATCAAGAACGCTGTGGCACTTAGGATTCTGTCTGTGCCCCGCTGAACACCGCAGTCTAGAACTAGCAGCATAAGGTGGGCTTTCTGATCAGCCAGCAGCTGACAGCTCGCCAGGCCTACGAGCACAGGCGTTTAACCCCCATCTCACAACTAAACACAAACAGCAAATGAGGTGTCAATGTCGCAGCCCTGCAAAAGGGGTAGGAAAAGAGGTAGGATACCACATGACCTTGTAGGAATTCCAGTAAAAGAAAAGAGAATGCCCATTTTACCAAATTTGGTGAGTGACATCAGTAATAAAATGCCCAATGATATTGCATAGAATGTTACCAACACAAAGACACTTGAGACGACTGGCTTTCCAGAGCAAGATATACTCAGAACATGTTTCCTATATTCCAGAATGATCATACTACAGTCTATGTTTATAAGCCATAGGCATGTAACATTATAAAGGGCCATTCTAAAGATACTATATCTTTTTAAAAAGTTTTTAAGTTTATTTTGAGAGACAGAGCAGAGGAGGGGCAGAGAGAGAGGGAGAGAGAAAATGCCAGGCAGGTTCCATGCTGTCAGCATGGAGCCCGATGCGGGGCTCGAACCCATGAACCATGAGATCATGACCTGAGCTAAAACCAAGAGTTGAATGTTTAACCGAATGAGCCACCCAGGCACCCTTAAAGATACTACATCTTAACAAGAACAATTGCAACCTATAAGAAAACCTTCCCCTATGGTTTGGTCCACCATTGATAATACTGAACATTCGTTCACTGCACCAGGGACTAACAGAAAAACTAAGAAATGAACAAAATTTAACATTTTGAATGAGAAATGTATTAGCAACACAAAGTCTCTGGAATGGAAACTCTCAGAAGACAGGCTTGTGTGTGCCCAGAATGGAGCCTAGCCCTCTGGAGGACAAGTTCTGCTGATTACTTTCTTGCTAATAAAACGGCAAGAAGAAAAATGCATTAGAATCCCCTGGAAGCTTCCTGATCATTACAGGCTAAATCTACACTGAAGTTTTCCCACCACTGAGACATTTAATGTGGTAATTTTTCACTAAAATAATACATGTTACTATTATTACTTAGCTTTATTTGAACAGACTTTTTACTCATCTTCAATTATGCAGTGCTCACAATTGGGTTTTAATTGTTCAGAAAAAATCAGGAAATAATTCAAATATGTAGTTATAATCATAAAATTATACTGAAGGTTATAAAGTAGAAATGGCTTTAGGCATCAGAACTTAGACTAAGGCCAAGACAATTAAGAACCAAAATACACACCACTTTAAGGATTAAACAAAGGTTCGGAAAACCACAGAACCTGAAATAAGCAGAGAATGTCATAATGCGCACATTTTGGCACCTGACTTTTTTTTAAGTTTTATTTTATTTATTTTTAGAGACAGAGAGAGAGGGTGAGCAGGGGAAGGGCAGAGAGAGAGGGAGAGAGAGAATCCCAAACAGGCTCTGTACTGTCAGCACAGAGCCCAATGAGGGGCTCGAACTCACGAACCGCGAGATCATGACCTGAGCCAAAATCAAGAATCAGACCTAACTGATGAGCCACCCAGGCGCCCCTTGGCACCTGACTGTTTTTAAGAGAACAAGATTTTTTTCTAACGTTTATTTATTTTTGAGAGAGAGAGAGAGTGCAAGTGGGGGAGGGGCAGAGAGAGAGGGAGACACAGAATCCGAAGCAGGCTCCAGGCTCGGAGCTGCCAGCACAGAGCTGTCTGCGGGGCTCGAACCCACAAACCATAAGATCATGACCTGGGCCGAAGTCAGATGCTCAACTGACTGAGCCACCCAGGCGCGTCAAGAGAACGAGATTCTTCAGTAGGACCTGAAACTATGGGAAAAAATAAACCCCTGTCGAAACTGAAATGTGTCTGAATTCTTAGAATGGTTTCTTACTTTGCATTGATTATTAATTTAATCTGTTCTCTCTTAAAAATGATTACAAAAACAATATAATTTTCGAACTGGGGAGATTCACTTAAAAAGTTTCACAAATTGGGGGCACCTTGGTGTTTCAGTTTATAACACGTCTGACTTCAGCTCAGGTCATGATCTCATGGTTTGTGAGTGCGAGCCCCACATCGGGCTCTCTGCTTTCAGCACAGAGCCCACTTCAGATCCTCTGTCCCCCTCTCTCTCTGCCCCTCCCATCCCCTCAAAAATAAACAAACATTAAAAATTTTTTTCAAAATTGTTATTTTTTTAAACCTATCTGCAAAGCCTTGGGCTTATTTGCCAATATTCCCAAAGCACTATCAATAGGGTATTGGCCCATTAACATGTCTGGACCTTAGTGGTTAGGAGTCACAGTGAAAGTCCAACTGTGTAAGGTAGAATCGCATCCCCAACACTCCCTGGCTAGTCGACCTTGAGTAAGTTTAAGTAAGTCACTTTGCACCTCAGTTTCCTCACCTGAAAAATGGAGTAATCACAGACCTTACTTCATAGACTCATGAGGAGTGCAGGAGTTGATACAGAGGGAGTTCTCAGAGCAGTGTCTAAATACATAATAGGGCATTTACTAAATGTTAGCTATAGTAACTATTATTACTACAGGATGATTCAGTGAACTGTGAGCTCCCAAAAATGTTCATAAGATTCCCTATTAAGGGTTTTTGCTACAAAAGGCAAACAACAAAGCATCTATAATTGAACATTTTCATGATCTGGAGCTGGGAGAGATTATTAAAGAAGCCACAGAAAGCATACACTAACCATTAAGGAACAGAGCAATACATTTAAGAAATTTGTATTTATTAACGTATAGAAAAATATGAGTGAAAAACAAGGCAAAAGGGGGAAGATATTTGCATCACAAGTAACTGACAATGAGGAGCATTCAGAATGTGTAATGAGCCCCTACAAATCAGTATTAAAAAAGACAGACAACCCACCCAAAGGAAAATGATATGAAGCTTTCCACTGGATAATTTGTTCAGGCTCTGGTTCATGTTCATCACTGCTCTGAGGACTTATTGATTGACATCCATAACCATTACGAGCACATTCTGAGTATGGGGGGCATGGTGACTGACTACTTTAAGGTACTGCTGGTAAGTAGAGAGCATGAATTAAATCATGGAGTCTGTATAGTGGACAAAATCAGCCAGCCTTTGTTCTATGAAACCACCTGAAAATCTAAAATTCCACATGAATCATTCATGTTTGGGGCATTCTCCCTTAAAACGTAGATAATGACAGTGAAAAGACATTTAGGCAGGAACTCTTGAGAATTCACCGTGCCTTCCATTTTCAAAAAAATAATAACAAGAGAAATAGTACTTTTCGAGTCACTGACCATAGGGGGAAACGTATGGCCCTGTGAACCAAGATCACAGGCTTGGCAAGTTGACTCCGAGACGCCCTCTGCCTCCTGGTATTCACGCCCTCTGTAAGCTCTTCTCTGAGCGTGGGCTGCACCTAGCGGTGTGGCTCTAACTGGCAGAATCAGCACAAGTACTGGGATGTCACTTCTGAGACTGGGTTACTTGAAGACTCTGGCTTCCACTTGCTCATTCCTTCTTACTCTCTGCCTCGTAGGCTCTGATGAAGCTAGAGGCCATGCTGTCCACGAGCTGCCCTCTGGAGAGGCCCACGTGGCAAGGAGGTGACGGCGGACTGCAGCCAACAACCTTCAAGAAACTGGATGCCTGTCACCAGCCACAAGGGTGTGGGCTTCGAAGCGCATCCTTCTGCGTTGAGCCCTGGGATTGCCACAGCCCTGCTGATGTGTCCACTGCAGCCTTATAGGAGTCCCTGAGCCAAAGACCACAGTGACACTGTGAGATAACAAATGTTATCTTCAGCCACTACATTTGGGAGTAATTTGTTATGCCACAATATAGATAAGTAATACAGTGAGATTGATACCTACCAGGATTTACTGAGTAGCTACCGTACGTACAGCATTAGAATCTACTTTTTAAAAAAGTGTTTTGAAGCAGTGATTTCTATTCCCCCCCCCAATTTTATGGAGATGTAATTGACAGGGCTCCTTTCTGTTTTTTCCTCCCATGAAAGCAAAAATACATCGACAATAAGAGAATGTATTTTTCCTATGGCTGCTATAAGAAATTACCACACTTTGTGGCTTTAAACACCACAGACTTGTTATCTAACAGTTCTGGAGGTCTGGAGTCCCCAAATGGGTCTCAACAGTTTAAAATCAAGGTATCAGGGTGGCCTTCTTTCTGGAGGCTCTAGAGGAAAATTCATTTCCTTGCCTTTTCTACCTTTTAGAGGGTGCCCCTATTCTTTGGCTCGAGGCCCCCTTTCATTTTCTTTTAATTTTTTTAAATGTTTATTTTTCAGAGAGAAAGAGAGACAGAGTGTGAGCAGGGGAGGGGCAGAGAGAGCGGGAGACACAGAATCTGAAGCAGGTTCTAGGCTCCGAGCTGTCAGCACAGCGCCTGACATGGGGCTTGAACTCATGGACCACGAGATCATGACCCGAGCCAAAGTCAGATGCTTAACCGACTGAGCCACCCAGGCACTCCCCTGCCCTTTTTAATTTTAGAGAGAAAGAGACCACACAAGCAGGGTAGAGAGGCAGAGGCAGAAAGAGAGAGAGAATCACAAGCAGGCTCCATGCTTAGTGCGGAGCCCGAAGTGGGGCTCAATCCCACAACCCTGGGATCATGACCTGAACCGGAATCAAGAGTGGGACGCTCAACAGACTGAGCCACTCGCCACATGGCACCCCCCACCTCCATTTTCAAAGCCAGCAGGTGCATCACCTGGACCTGTGCTTCCACTGTCACTTCGTTCACTCCGACTCTTGCCCCCTTCACATACCCAGACCCTTGCAATTATATTGGGCCCACCTGGACTATCTGGGCTACTCTTCCCATCTCAAGATCCTTCACCTGCAACATCCCCTTCACCATGGAAAGTAACATATTCACAGGTTCCAAGGATTACAGTGTGGACATGTTTGGTTTTTTATATAACTTTTTTGATGTTTTTTTTTTTTTGAGAGAGAGAGAGTGAGAACACACCAAGGAGGGGCAGAGAGAGGGAGAGAGACAGAATCCCAAGCAGGCTCCACACTGTCAGCACAGAACCCAACGTGGGGCTCTATCCCACGAACTGTTGAGATCATGACCTGAGCTGAAATCAGGAGTCGGATGCTCAACAGACTGAGCCACTCAGGCACCCTGAGTGTGGACATTTCTGGGCCTACTCTTCAGCTTACCACAGTGGGGTAGGCCCTATGTTCTCCAAAGAAATCGTTTGGATTGACGTATATATACTGTAAAGAAAACTAAAAGGTTGGGGGAAGTGAAAAGAAAAAACTTACAAAATTAAGTTTTTCCAGGGGCACCTGGGTGGCTCAGTTGGTTAAGTGTCTGACTTCAGCTCATGTCATGATCTCGTGGTCTGTGAGTTTGAGTTCCACGACAGGCTCTGTGCTGACAGCTCAGAGCCTGGATCCTGTTTCAGATTCTCTGTCTCCTTTTCTCTCTGCCCCTTCCCATCTCACTCACTCTCTCTCTCTCTCTCTCTCAAAAATAAACATTTAAAAAAAATTTTTTTAGGTGAAGTTTTTCCATACCAGAACCATCCTCCGTTTTTAACATTCCAGATGATACTTTAAAATACCTACTAGCAGAGACACTGTGAAGGAAGATGGGGAGCAACAGACTGGCTGTTGAGGGCCAAACTGTGATGCAGTCAGAAGACAAAGGGGACGTGAGGACCAGAGGCCCAAGTTTCTTGGGCAAGACTGATATGTTCCTAGAAATACAGGTTTATGTCCTTCTGAATGAATGATACCAGTGTTATCTGTATGTCAGTTTGCAGCAAGGAAAATCAGATTGCTTTGTAAGAGATGGTAAAAGTCACTGCAAAAAAAAAAAAAACCAAAAAAACAAAAAACCACAAACCCAAACCCAACACAACTACTTACTCCTGGTTTAGCCAAGAGCTAACATGAAAAATGTGCGGCCAATGGGAAAGGAATGTGGTGCTGTCAGAGACCTGACAGATTGGATTCTTTGTAAGTGATGCACTGTCCAGCTCAATTCCTGGTATCAGCTGCCTTCCCAATCGCCACGGCATGAAACATCTGTTTTCTGCAAGGTTAGCCCAACTCCACAGAAATGGGCCTTAACCAAAGGAAAGAGAGAGATGCTAAAAATCAATTCTAATAACTATTTAGGGGAAAGAATTCAGATGAAACCGAGTCTGACTCACGAGAAAGCTTTCCAATCTCCCTCAACTGGATGTCCCTTGAGAAACATGTATTTTCCTGGTATCAGGGATGAGATGGTAGCAGCGTATGCCCCTACCTCTCTCCCTCTACTCCGGTAATGATACAATCATGTCGGCATTACATTAGTGAGATCGCAAAGCTTATGCCAAAAGCCAAACATAACCCAGACATCCATGTCAAATCCCCTTACCATGAGTAACAAAACCATCAAAATATTGTAAACGGAACATGTCTAGGACCCTGCCAGTGACAAAAGCATTTCAAAAAATATCTGATGCAGCAAAGCACCCAAATAAAATGAATTTAAACAGTCCTTCGGGTTTATAATGGAATTTGACCTGGAAAGGTGGTTTTAAAAAAAAAGACAAAGGGTCACCTTGACTTAAATGACTTGATAATAAAATTTATGCAGCATAATTTCACCAGCCAATATGGCTGATTACAGACAGCCAAAACTACCAAGTCTGTAGGCAGTAAGTACTTTATAATACCTGAATTAAACTGTTTGTCTGGTACTGGACAGAGATGCCCCAAACTTTGGATTTGTCACTTAATGTAATGTGAACATGGGTGTGTGTGTGTGCGTGTGTGTGCGTGTGCGCACGTGTGACAGAGACAGCGACACTGAGAAGAAGAGAGAGGATGCTTCGTTGCTGGGTTTATAAGAGACTTTTTCCAAATGGGTTTATATTGACTCGATGATGCACATGCATTTCTAAGCTACTGGCTTTTCTATCCCTCCAAAAACGTTTTTGAAAACAAATCTCAAGTTTAGAATTTATAAGGACAAATTAGAACAGAAGTTTGGCCTTTTTAAAATTGTTTTAAATCTTTATTTACTTTCGAGAGAAAGACAAAGTTTGAGCAGGGGAGGAACAGAGGGAGAGGGAGACACAGAATCCGGAGCAGGCTCCGGGCTCCAAGCTGTCAGCGCAGAGCCCAACGCGGGGCTCAAACTCATGAACTGCAAGTTCATGACCTGAGCCCAAGTCGGACGCTCAACCAACTGAGTCACCCCAGAAGTACAGCCTTTCAAAGTGACATATACGCATTCTCTCATTAGGTAACATAGAGTGGTGCTAAGGGTAGAACAGAACCTAACATGAACCATACACTTAGTGTCAGTGGGGTCATGGAGAAACTGGCACTCTCAGATACTGCTGATGGAAAAAGTATAATTGTGTTTCGGGATCGCAGCCTGACAATGTGTTTTACTTATTTTTTTAATGTTTATTTATTTTTGAGAGAGAGAGAGAGAGACATAGTGTGAGCTGGGGAGAGAGAGGAGACACAGAATCCGAAGCAGGCTCCGGGTGGTTGGCACAGAGCCCCACGTGGAGCTCGAACCCACAAAGCGCAAGATCACGACCTGAGCTGAAGTCACTCAACCGACCAAGCCAACCAATCACCCTGACGTGTTTGTTTTAAAATCAAATAGGGGCGCCTGGGTGGCGCAGTCAGTTAAGCGTCCAACTTCAGCCAGGTCACGATCTCGCGGTCCGTGAGTTCGAGCCCCGCGTCGGGCTCTGGGCTGATGGCTCGGAGCCTGGAGCCTGTTTCCGATTCTGTGTCTCCCTCTCTCTCTGCCCCTCCCCCGTTCATGCTCTGTCTCTCTCTGTCCCAAAATAAAAAAAAAAAAAAAATCAAACATGCGTTGGGGCACCTGGGTGGCGCAGTCGGTTAAGCGTCCGACTTCAGCCAGGTCACGATCTCGCGGTCCGTGAGTTCGAGCCCCGCGTCGGGCTCTGGGCTGATGGCTCAGAGCCTGGAGCCTGTTTCCGATTCTGTGTCTCCCTCTCTCTCTGCCCCTCCCCCGTTCATGCTCTGTCTCTCTCTGTCCCAAAAAAATAAACATTGAAAAAAAAAAATTAAAAAAAAAATAAAATCAAACATGCGTATACCTTGTGACCATCACTGGAAATCTACTGCATCAAAATAAGTGCCATAGGGAAGGACACGTGTATAAGGATGTTCACTGCAGACCAGTGTGCAGTGGCCGAGCTCTAGGAACAAAGGGAGTGCCTGCTGACAGGCAGTAGGTAAACGCATCACAGTCCACCCACGGCACGGCATACCGCCATTACTACCACCACCACTGAGAGAAACAGACTCAAATACAGAGAACAAACCAGTGGTTGCCAAAGGGAAGGAGGACGGGGAGATAGGCGAAGGGGATTCAGACGTACCATCTTGCAGTTATAAAATAAGGCACGGGGATGAAAAGTACAGCATAGGGAATGCAGTCACTAACACTACAACGACGCCGTGTGGTCACAGACGGTAGGCAGACATACCACAGCGAGTATACCGCAACGTACACTGTTGTCGAACCACTATGTGGTACAGCTGAAACTGAGATGTCAACTATACTTCAATTAAAAATTTTTCAAAGTCAGGGTGCCTGGGTGGCTCAGTTGGTTGAGCGTCCGACTCTTGATCGCAGCTCAGGTCACGGTCTCATAGTTTGTGAGACTGAGCCACACGTTGGGCTCTGCGCTGACAGCACAGAGCCTGCTTGGGATATTCTCTCCTCTCCTCTCCTCCCCTCTCCTCCCCTCTCCTCCCCTCCCCTCCCCTCTTCTCCTCTCCTCTCCTCTCCTCTCTCTCTCTCTCTCTCTTTTGTCCCTCTCCCACTTGCGTGTGTACACGCATGCTCTCTCTCTCTCAAAAAAATAAACTTCAAAAATTTTTTAAATTAATTACTTAAATAAACAAAGAGAGCCCCTATAAGTAGATTGGGAAGGATTCCCATGAGGAGCTGTTTGATCAAAAAGGATGCAAAAATGCATTTATAATATGGTTCCATTTTAGTAAAACAATGACAAAACAATCCTGTATAGGGGTGCATTTCCATGCATATATATATCAGTGTAGAAAAGTGAGTGTGGAGAAAAACACAGCAAGATCTAATTTGAGGATCTGTGTCAGCTATATCCTAGAGCTGCGATGTATGGGGAAGGTACTGGAAGGAACTGGAGGGAAGCAAACTCAAAAGCAGAAGAAAAAAGCACTGTACTCAAGGTTAAAGCATATGGGCTTTAACACTTTCACACTTATTGTTATAAAAATTATGTATAAGGGTAGGCATATGTTTCAGAGAATTAATCTGAAGAGTTTTTCTATACTCAAAAATAGCCAGAAAAACCCAAAGAAGAAAATAATGGCTCCAAGGTTTCTGCCTAATGATCTCATGCAACCATTTTTAAAAATGAAATTGGCCTTATACACTTGGGAGTTTCCTAAGTATGCTTTTGAACTTAGAAGTCCACTTAAGGGTAAGCCCTCCATAACAGTACCTTTATCAACAGATACCAGTATCTCATTCAGGAATACACCTGTTCATAAGTCACAAGGTTGGAATGTGCCTGCAGGAACACTCTGAGTCACCAGTGGCTAGGAAATCAGAAGATGCAGGTGAAAGTCCTGGCTTGTCCAGCAAGTCTTTACGAGGACACGAGCAAGTAGCTCATCTGTTGGATCTTAGTGTTTCCACCCATAAAACGGGGGTGGAAAAAAACAGGGCCCACACAGTCCAGCCCTAACACTCTATGAATTCTTCCTGATCTTCTTTGCTTGAAAAGCCCCAGGAATATTTGTTAATTTAAGTGTAATTACAGATTCAAAAATGAGCACATTTCAGAGAAAGCAGTCCCTTTTTTTCTGATCACTAAACCCCAGAAGCCACCATACCTTTAGGAATAGGCTGGGAATGCTTTGCTCCGTGGTCCAGTTTGAAGTCCAAATATAAGGTTGGTGTGCGAGTGTAAATCTTAGACTGAAAAGGAAAAGGAAACCATCAGAATCTTTCCAAAAATAAAGTTCTTCTTCACTTCAGCTGGGCGCTTCTCTGATGGGCCTGGGGCCTGGATGACTGTATTAACAACTCCTCCTTGCCAAGTGCTGTTAAAGCAAGGGGATGGGCTACCATACAGGCCCCTCTGAAGGGTCTTCATCTAAAAGTTAGCCCTCCTAGCTTTACAATATGGTTGACAAACTAATTTCAGGATGACAGCTATCTCCCTCTAACCATTTCTCAAATAGGGTCCCAGGTTAATAGTTTATTGGCCAAGGCTTGCCTCCAGCCTTCCACTTGATAATAGCAGGGTAGCTCATGTCCCAGGGTGTGCTTTTTCCCCAGGTCTCAATGAAGCCATGTCCATTAAAAAAATTTTTTTAAGTGGCCAGTAAATATTTGTATTTGTTCTAACTCTGCCCTCAGGCGAAAAAAGGTCATCCGCCACCACTGGCTTGAAAAAGCCACGACTTCAAATGCAAGAAAGGCCAACTTCTGCAAGATTTTCCACTGTAAACAGTGGCTTCGATTCCATCAACAGTTAAGCAGAATTTGTGAGCCGATAGGATACCATGTTTTGAATCACTGGCACAGACCAAAATCCAAGGGATTATCGCTGTTGCTATGAACTTTATGATGTGTCTCACTGTTTATCACAAAGCCCCGGTGGTTCTGTTTGACTTTTTAGAAACTGAAAACACACACAAAAATGAAAAAGCACGTAACACCAAATGTGGCAAGGATGTGGAAAAAATGCAGCTTTTCATACACTCCCGGTGGGACTAGAACTTTGTATAAACGCGGTAGAAAGCTGCTTGGCAGTACACGGTACACGTGAATGTATATGCATGACCTATGACCCAGCATTCCATTCATATGTGGACCCTCAAAAGAAATGTTCACCTAAAGACAAGTATATGAATCTTCATAGTGATACTGTCAGTAACAGCCCAAACCTGGAAATATTCCAGATGTCTTTAACGATAGAAGGGATAAATGAATTGTAATCTACTTACACAATGAAATACTATACCGCAAGGACAGTGAATGAACCCAACTATATGCAACGACTTGGATGAATTTCACGATCATAATACCGAGCAAATGAAGGCAGACGATCATATACCATATGATTCCATTTCTATAAAGTTCCAAACGAGGCAAAACTAATCTATGATGTCAGAAGTCAGAAAAGTGGTTACCTTGGGAAGCTTAGTAACTGGAAGGTGTTAAAAAGGGGACTCCTGGGGACGAACAATTTCTGCCTCTTGACCTAGCTTCTGCTTCCATGGGCGTGTTCACTTGGTGAAAATTTTCTGAGTTATACACTTGATTTGTATACTTTTCTGTGTCTATATTATATTTTAATAAAGAGCTGTAAATAGACTGTGTAAATAGACCAAAAGACAGAATCCAGAGCCCACAATTATTCACTACCCTTGATAAATGCATCATTTTGCAGAGAATAATTATGTAAATGCTATGAGGACAGGAACATGGCTGTCTTTTTCACCCAGGGCCAACCCATGCTGCCTATCACATAGTAGGTCTTCAATAAATAGTTATTGGCTGACTTTCATAATGGAAAATCCCATGAATAATAAATTTATTTACAGTATACATAAGGTATTCATCAGTATCTTTACCTACCTGTAGCAAAATGCCTCTCTTCAGGACAGGTGATTTGGTATGGTTAAATTGTATGTCTGTAGATTAAATTTTGGAATTACAGAACTGTAAATAATGCTATCAGAAGACTGTTTCCTTTCCTATGAATGTCTCATGTATTAAAGCTTCGGGCTTTAAAAGTTCTGGCAGGTGGATTTATGTGGCTTAGAAGGCCACGCTGCATCAATACAGCTTCAAAGACTACAAAAGCAAATGCCCCTGTGCACACATAAATGAAACCAGAGAGACCTATGGCATCAAGTACAACCTCAGGCCAAAGACTCACAATCAATCTGAAGACCTTGAAACACATAAAACAAGGGCAGCGCCCATGGGACACAGGATCAAATTCTCTACGACCCTTAGATGTATATGGCACCATCTGGAAAGGATCTGGTTTTGTCTGATGAGGACTTCTAAAATTACCTCTAAAAAGATCAAGCGTAGGGGTGCCTGGCTGGCTCCATCAGTGGAGCATGCGACTTTTCATCTCAGGGTCATGAGTTTGAGCCCCACGTTAAGAGTAGAGATTACTTAAAAAAATTTTTTTTAATAAAAAGATCAAGGGTAAACTTCATCTAATATCGATGACTCCCCTGCCCAGGCAATATTTGGCTCTCTTCTAGAAAAAGAATCCCTGTTTGGTTTAAGTGTCTTTCCTAACCTCTGCTTCAGTGGCTGATGCAGTATCCCTGCCTCCAGCCAAGAGATTAATCACAGAGAGTCTCTTGGTTTAATTTTCACTAGAATTCTCCCAGAATGTAGTCATAATACTCTTGAGCTGGAAACCTGGAGGCTTTGATGCTAGCATGGCTTTTCCTGCTGACTAGCAAAGCACTTATCTTCTTCTGGGCTTAGTTCACTCATCAGAAAATCCCATGATAGGACTCACTGACATTTAAATTCATTGCTGGTTCTAAAATCCTGAGTCAGAAAATTAGTGTTTTCCCCCACATTTTAATTTTGAACATTCCCTTCTGACTTCTCAGACTAGAGCTGTCGAGAAGGGAGAATGTGGCTGGGGGCAAGGAAGGACAACTAGAACTGTGTTAAGAAGGGGGCCACTGGTTAATGGGCTCTACTCTTGCCCTCAAACTCAGTCATCAGTCTTGCTCCCCTAGCTATCTCTTTTGCCATCCTTCCTGCCTCTAGCTTCTCAACCTGATCCATACTGTCCAAATACCAGTCACCTCTCTAAGACTGCAACGACACAGACACACATGTGTGCATACACACACAGACTTCTGTATTTATGTACTCATTTACAAAAATTTAAACAGAAACCAACAAGAGACACTATAAAGCCACAGATAAAACCTACCATCTTACAAGCGTGAAAAGGGCTAAAGGGGATTTTTTTACTCATTTTTAAGTGTTTTCCACATCTATAGCCTAAAACAGAATTCCAATTCTAATATCCTTTTCTGTACTGAAAATGGGAACGTTAAAGGTTTCAATATAACACATCTTGAATAATCAATACCCGAAACATAAATGTACACTGTTCTATTTCAATTAATCCATAATGAGATAAAATCAATTCGGAAGCTGTCCCCATGAGTGGGGGTATAGGTGCATACATGTATATATACATGTACATATATATAGACACACATATCATGCGTTATATATACGCATAGTTTTTGAAAAGCAGATAGGTTTTTAATTTTGACCCTCCGTGGTAACTGTTGAAATAGCAAATGTAAATTATGTTCATTTAACACAAGGATAATGCTAGCCTCGAATGCACTTTGAGCAAACCTAGCACATTCTTAACTGTGTTCTGTTTTGTTTATTGTTATGTATAGTGTTAAACTATTAATATGGTCCTCAAAAACAGAATGAGAATTTAATTAAACAAACCGTTCTTTTTTTGGTTAAAACTTAGCTATAATGTGTATCTATTAAAATAAATCGGTCCATGACAACCTAAAATAAAACATTATTCCACAAATCTGTTTCAGCATGAACAGAACTAATGCACTTCAAGTCCATCAGTGAAATTGTTTTCTTTTTCCTTTTCTCTGTTTTGGTCCTGATCAATAGTGCCTGTACAGGGACTAAAATCCAAGGCTATTCCTCTTTAGTCTTTCTTCTCATCTCATAGATTAAAAGTATTTAGGAAACTTATCTTTGAAGGTTTTAGTCTGCATTTGAAAAATCAAATGTCTTAAAAATCTTAGATTTCAAATATGCAGGGAAGGGAACAGAAAACTCTTCAGAAAAGGTTAAGGGTAAATTCTGGCTAGCCTAGACCAACAGGGGTGGCTCCCCAATCCAGACAACCTGGTCTCTCTTTCTCTAGAAATATGTCAGAGTCAAACCTTTAACGAACCTAACATACCGCTCCAATAATGACCACAAAACACCCAAGACCAAACAAGATCTCCGAAATCACTTCCTTCCGAACCCCAGCTACCTTCATCTTCTATCCTTCAAAGACTTCCTGCTTGCCCTGGCTTTTAGCATGATACCCTTGTCGAGCTGGCTTCCTGCCTGTACGTTTATTCGTAAATGTGATCTTAATTAAGGAGATGAAATCACTTCCACATGGAAGCCATATGGCTCAAAAAGTCTTCCCAAGAAAGAGAAAAGAGCACACTGTTCTGGCTGTGCTGCGTGAGCGTGGCAAAGGGCATCTCTCTCATTTTGCCTCTGCTCCTTTCACAGGTAATCGGAACCCATCTATCCCTGAATGCTGCTCATTTTGCCACGGTGCTGGCCTTCCCTAAAAGCAAGTGACAGCAATGTGTCATATGGCAGAGCTGTCAGAAATGAATGCCCATTTCTTTTTGGGCATGATTTCAAAATCCTTTTATGATTTGGTGATTCTCAGGAAATGCACTCAAATCCTCAATCTTACTATACGTTGCTTAAGCAGACTCCTCTAAGTAATTGTACCAACGAGTGTAAATCCTCAATATCCGAGAAGAGAAAGAAACAGTATTTTCCTTCTACCTACTCCTGGACCCTCACCCTCATGTTGGATAATCTCCCTACTGTCAGAGATCATGTTTTATGGTTTGTTTGGGCCTTCTTTTTGGCATCATTGCTAACTTTTGATAAATATCTTTGCACACAAATCTCTGACCACATTTCTCTTTTTTTCCCTTCAAGGTGAAATTTGGGGCCTGAAGGTCTAGACATGTTAAGGGCTCTTGGTGTATCTGTAGGTTTATGGCTAAATGTGATGTGGCCAAAAGCAAACTGGTCAACACAATCAAGTGATTAAACAGCAATTTTGCTGAACATGCCTACTGTTAGTCATTGGTTGTTCTAGTCTTCGTAATTTTGCTATACCACAGGGCAGTTTTTCAACTCTACATGCTCTAAATATTGGTTCCCCCTCCCATTTAACCCCCTATTGTTAGAAAGTTAACTCATTCCAACAAATCACCTATTGTTGCACATTTAGATTTTTTTCCCCAATGCGTCCTTGTCACAAACACAGAAGGGAAGGATTAATTTCTGGAGGGGAGGGAAAGGAAAGGGGAAGAAAAAAAATCTGAAACTCTTGGGAAAAATAGACAAAAAGAAAAAGTAAGAAAAAAAGCCTAACCTACAAAAAAGTTTAAAGGCATGGCCTCCATAGTACAAACACTGACATTTGGACAGCCAGGGTCTAGCAGCATTTGTTTTTGAACAAAAAATCATTTTTACAAATTCTTATACTAACTGAATTGCTTTCATCCAAATTGTCAAATTGCTTAATAACTGTCTGTACAAAGTGCCCATTTCATCAAAATGTTGACCATATTATATATTTTTATTTATTTAATTTGGGGAGGGCAGAAAGAGAGGAAGAGAGAGAATCCCAAGCAGGCTCTGTGCTGTCAGTACAGAGCCCAACATGGGGCTCGAGAACCCATGAATGGTGAGACCATGACCTGAGCTGAAAGTAAGAGTTGGACACTTAACCGACTGAGCCACCCAGGTGCCCACCATCATATTTTTTTAATCTTCGCTAATTTAAGAAGCAGAAATTGTTATCTCCTTGCTCTTTTAATTTTGCTATTAGTTTGGGTGATATTACTATTAACTTAATAAATACTATTAAGTATGATTACTATAAGAATAACAATAGCTAAGTATGTAAGGGCTTCATATGTACTAGGAACTATTTGGGGGTTATGTATTAATTAGGACACTTGTACATCACTTTTTATGAAATACTGCTCATTACCCATTTAAGTTATCACTCATTACTTAGTTCCCTCACTCAAGATATACTGATTGAGAGCATGTAGTGTGTTAGTCACTGGATATGCATACTGGTGAATGAATAACAGATCTGCTAAACCTTTATGGAGTTTACTTTCCAGTGAGGAAGACAATGTAACAAAGTAAATACAAAATTACACATGCTATAAAAGAAGTAAATAGGGTGCAGAGAGAGAAAATGAGGAGAGTAATAGATGGCCCCAAATGAACAGAGTTGGGGGTAAGTGGTTTCCGGGCAGGACAGGAGGGAGTATGGCATTGCAAAGGCCTTAAGGCAGTAAGAAGACAGTGATATGCAGACACAGAGGTGGCTGGAGAAAATGGCACAAGATGAGTTCAGAGAGTCAGAAAAGACCTGGTCAAGTGCAGGCCACTGTAAAGTATCTGAGATTTCCTTAAAAGTACAACAGGAATGGCATGTCTGGGTGGCTCAGTTGGTAAAGCGTCCAACTTCAGCTCAGGTCATGATCTCGTGGTTTGTGGGTTCGAGCCCCGCGTCCAGCTCTGTGCTGACAGCTCAGGGCCTGGAGCCCGCTTTGGGTGCTGTGTCTCCCTCTCTCTCTACCCCTTGCCCACTCACACCCTGTCTCTCTCTCTCAAACATAAACATTTAAAAAATTAAGTAAAAAATAAAAAATAATAAAGTACAACAGGAACATGCTGATCCAATTTTTATCTTAGATGTCTTGAGCCACTATTTGGAGTAGAGAGCAGCCCCCTGAAGAGGCTGCTGCAGTGGGCTGGCTGGGACTGGGCAGGGGACAGGAGTGAGGTAGATACATTTCAGATAGATTTCAGAAATAGAAAGGTTTTGCTGAGGGACTGGATGCGGGTGGGGGAGGAAAAGGAATAACGGTGACCACCATGTTTCTTCTTTGAGCAGCGCATGCCATTCATTAAGATGGAAAAGACTGGAAGAGAAAGGAGTTCGCATTTGTTTGTTGTCAAGACATGTGGGAATAGGGGGAACAAGACTTCAACTTCTGCTGTTTATTTTTTTTAATTTTTTTTAAGTTTTTATTTATTTTTGACAGAGACAGAGTGCAAGCATGAGCTGGGGAGGTGCAGAGAGAGAGAGGAGACACAGAATCCGAAGCAGGCTCCAGGCTCCGAGCTGTCAGCACAGAGCCTGACGCGGGGCTCGAACCCACGAACTGTGAGATCATGACCTGGGCCGAAGTCGGAAGATTTACCGACTGAGCCACCCAGGCTCCCCCAATGTTTTAAACGTGACAGGCCTGGGAACATGAGAAAAGAGGTGCCTGAATGAGTCCACAGAACTCAGAGGTGAGGCGTGTGCTGTGAATATCAGCGTGGGACTTGTAGGACTATAAATGGCCTCTATGTTCATGGGATGGACAAGACCACCCTGGAAGATGATATTCTACGAGAGAAGACTCGGCTGAGATCCAGAGAACTCGTGTGTGTAGGGGTCTGGTAGAGGACAAGGGACTTACCTGAGAAAGGAAACTGAAGGAGCAAGGAGCGCCCAGAGATGCAAGAACCCACCATCTTGGAGACCAAAGAAAAGAGAGAGGGTGACGAGAAGGAGGAAGTAGTCAAACCATGTAAGGAAGAGTTAATGTGAAAAGAAAAAAATGACTTCTGAGTTGGGCCACAGGGAAGCCAGTGGTGACTCTAGGCACTGATGGGGGTGGATGCCAGGCTGAGAGCATCAGGAAGGTGGGCGAGTGGACACAACATGTGCAGACAAATCTTCTGTGGCTACGAAGAGGGAGCCGAGAATGGGGGTGGGTGTCAACAGAGTTTGGTGCTTCGCTTATCAATTTACACGAAAGGTTTTTTTTTTAATGTTTATTCATTTTTGAGAGAGAGAGAGAGATTACAGAGCATGAGCAGTGGAGGGAGAGAGAGAGAGGGAGACACAGAATCCGAAGCAGGCTCCAGGCTCTGAGCTGTCAACACAGAACCCAATGCAGGGCTCGAACTCACAAGCCACGAGATCATGACCTGAGCCAAAGTCAGATGCTTAACCGACTGAGCCACCCAGGCGTCCTGAAAGGTGGGCTTTTTTTTTTTTTAATGTTTATTTTGAGAAAGAGATAAAGAGCGTGCACAAGTGGTGGAGGGGCATAGAGAAGGAGAGAGAGAATCCCAAATAGGCTCCATGCTGTCAGCACAGAGCCCAACTCAGGGCTCCAACCCACCAACCATGAGATCATGACCTGAGCTGAAATCAGGAGTCGGAAGGTTAGCTGACTGAGCCACCCAGGTGCTCCTGAAAGGTGCTGGGTTTTTTTTAAATATATATTAAGGCTGCTAGTCTTTAATAACAGTTGCTGTAAAAATCTCCCAGTTTGTTTCTGACTTTAATTTCATTTACAGCAGTTTTAACATGGGTCAGATCTATCAGTCTTTTCCTTCTGATGCTTTTAAACTTAGAAAGTCTTTCCCCATCCAAAGATCACGTAAATGTCTTCCTACATTTTTCTAGTTCTACATTTTAACATTTAATTCTTTGATCTCTGTTGAATTTATTTTGCTATGAGGTATGAGATCATGAGCTAAACTGGTGTCCTTTTATATTGAATGGTGGATCACCTGTCCCAGCTGACATATTCTCATCTTTTCCTCAACTGATGATAGTCTTCTGGAGTCTTTTGCAGGTAGGTTCCCTTTCTGCCCATCACAAGGAAGAGCCTTAATGCAGACAACTTCACAAGTAGCTCAAGAGTCCAAACTAATCAACGAAGATCTACTCCATAAGGAGTTCTTGTCATGATCTAGTACACTTCCCACTGGGCCTCCCAATCTCCTTGTCCTTCCACTACTTCCCTACTCTCATGGTCTGCTGGGCTCTGCATGGGGGAGAAAACCCATCAGCACAGACCCCTTTTCTCTACCACGAACACCTTCACACACACACACTCTAGAAACTCACTGCCAGAACCTTTGGCCCCTGTGTGGAGAACCATACCTTCCTCTGTCCCCCGGAGATCCTAAATCTTTGAGGAAGTGAAAAGTACATTTACCACATTATTTAAAGCAAACTTCTAATTCTCGTTGCTCAGAATAGGCTGAAATGGTAAGGCTTCTGTCTCTAATCCAAAGCACTCGGATTTCTGAGTTCTTGATTATTCTAAAATATTCTGATAAGGGGTGGGAAAGATGAGTTTCCATCCTCAGTGCCAAAGGTTATCATGGGGGGCTTAAAACCTTATAATCATAGTTTGACATATACATGAAGTGCTACACAAAGAAACGACAAGGAACACTTGGGCAAACCGCCAACAACTCTTATGGGGTGAGAGAGAGGACCAGACAACATTTTTAACTTCTATCAAACATAAAGGATTGTGGGAAATCTCAAGCATCAAGCTGTCCAGCTGACCAAGAATTCCGGACATAGTCAAATTATTCTCTAGTCCTTTCCTCGACTTTCCTCGAGCAGCCCTGTTGTCCATAGTAACATTCTCAGCCCTCTCCTCACCTTCTATTTAGGAGAGGGGCAGTGAGGAGAGAAGAGCGAACGGGGAAGGGAATAAAGGTGCTGACAGGGCTCGCAGGCCTGACATTTAACCGGAGGCATGTTGACTGTGAAACTGGTCTCGGACTCCTTCACTCTTTGAGTCAGCATTCTCGCCTGAAGTTGGGTTACAGATGTTCTAACTTTTTGGAAAATTAAAACCAGACGAAGAACAAATACCCATCCTTTATATGAGTAACCCATCCAAAATTTTACAAAGGCAACAGTACAATAAAACCACAATGACCTCCAAATATGCCAACAGGGAACCTTTCTATCCCTTGTCTCCTACCCATGGGTAATATGTTCCAAGGTTGAGTCAGCAAATCTATTAACAGATGCTAGAATATTCCTCACAGGGCTTTTTAATATTTTTTCATCGCTATTAGTTACATTTGGTATTTACTAAGATGCTTTTAAGGGTTCTTGCAAGAAAGTGCATGAATAGGGTGTCTGGGTGACTCAATCGGTTAAGCATCTGACTTTGGCTCAGGTCATGATCTCACGGCTCAGCCCATGAGTTCGAGCCCCACGTTGGGCTCTGTGCTGACAGCTCAGCCTGGAGCCTGCTTTGGAATCTGTGTCTCCCTCTCTCTCTGCACCTCCCCTGTTCGTGTTCTTTCTCTCTCTCTCAAAAGTAAACAAACATTTAAAAAAATTAGAAAGAAAAGAAAATGCATCAAGATGGGAAGCTGTTTGGCAAAGATAAGACTTCACAGAGAGCTGGAACGGATACCTCTGTGCAGATATGATAAAGGGGGAATTTATTATGGCACAGGGCTTCTCCTACGTGATCATTTGAAGGACAATCTGATACAGTCAGGGGTATCTGCTTGTACAGATATATACCTGAAGGTACCTTTTTGGTGTCTAAAGAGAGAGAGGGAGGTTCACTCAGAAGCTTCCTTCCAGGAAAAAGAAACAAGGCATTCCCAAAGTGGAAAGAGACACACTTAGTAAGTTTCTGCACGAGGGCCCGATGGCAGAGGTACTGCACAAATAAAAGGAGGCAAAATTCAGGAAACCTGAGTCTGGGCCTAGGTTCCTTCCACAATGAGCTGCGTGACCTTGGAGAAGACCTTCACCTAGGTGGGCTGATCTCTCATGTCTGTTGCTGCCTGACATTCTGACCCCAACAGAAGAAAAAGGAAGAGTAGGTTTTGGTTGGCTCTGCAAACTTCTCATCGTATCAGGAACTCTAAACTCTTGCTGCCCTAAGAACTTCACTCATAGCCTAATACCCCATTACAACAATGGAAGAGGTAAATGAATGGGAAACTACCTGTCCACCTGCTACATAAATAGGCCGCAGATGGACCCTATGTTGTTTAGTCCAAAGCCTGATGAAGCCAACTCGAATTCTCATACATCCGGTTGCGTTAAATATATTCCAAATAAACACATTCTGAGCCATTTAGAGCCTGCCTACCCCACACATGCCCTGCGAAATTGTACCCACCATCTGCTAGCAGCAGTAAGCAACACCCTGCAGCTAGAAAAGTCCTCCACCTGCTGCTAGCGTTTGGAGCCCTCTGACCCAGAGACCCTCTACCTTGTTGCTGAGTGACATCACCTAGACGGGTAAGCGCCTT
Source organism: Lynx canadensis (assembly GCF_007474595.2). NCBI lineage: Eukaryota > Metazoa > Chordata > Mammalia > Carnivora > Felidae > Lynx > Lynx canadensis. The sequence continues at coordinate 11,562,260 of NC_044321.2, forward strand.
CTCTGATTTCCCCTACTCCCCCGGGAGGTCCCTTGCCCTATTCCCCTTATCGTGTCACTGTCTCCAGAAGGTCTCCAGCCGTGAGGGACTTACTTTCCCACGCAAGCTTGTCGACACACCACCCAAATAAAGCTTGGGTGTCATGGCCTCTCTCACACCTATCTCTTCCTTAATCAACTTTCAAATTTCCAAACTTACTACACCAACCCTTCTAAATGAAGTAAGTATACAAGCAGGCTCCCAAAGTATTAAATATGGCCTCCCCTCTACCCACAAACAAAAAAGGAGGTTCCCTACTATTCAGCAACAGCTCCACAGAACTGAAGAGTTGACCAAATCAACTAAAGGGCTGAGACCTATGGAAGGGATCAGTACTTACCTCCCACGCGGGCAAGTAAGCAGTGGTCGGCTCCTTAGGAAAATTACTGATCGGTCAAGAACTTCCTCTGAACCTTTCAATAATCCATCTCTCCTCTTAGACCTCCCTGTCTTTAAAGTGTCCACAGATAGGGGCACCTGGGTGGCTCAGTTAAGTGTCTGACTCTTGATTTCGGCACAGGTCATGATCTCGGTTCGTGAGATCGAGCCCCGCATCAGGCCCTGTGCCGACAGTGTGGAACCTGCTTGTGATTCTCTCTCTCTCCCTCTTTCTCTACCCCTCCTCACTCGTGCTCTCTCATCTCTCTCTCTCTCTCTCTCTCTCTCTCTCTCTCTCTCAAAATAAATAAATGTAAAAAAGAGAAAAAAAAAGTTTCCACAGATAAAAACCTGCTCTCGACAGAAAGTCTGATTTATGTTGGCTTGTGCCAAACTGGTAAGGACCTATGAGCGTGTGGCTAAGAGCCCAAACTGGAGCCAGACACCTACCTAGTTGGAATGCCAGCTCTGTCACTCACTAGATGCACAGCTAGTCTCACTAGCCTCCCTTCCTTCTCTCATTATGTTGCTGTGAGCATTTGTGAGAACCCAAGTTAAACCACGTAATATGCCTCCTCAGAGTCTCTCAGCCTCGCTAGCTCCTGAGCCCTTGCCCACCCCACCCCCCCGCCCCCGCCACACTGACTGCCAAGTTCTGAATGGCGGGAGCTGCAGCAGCTCCAGAGCTCCTGGGCTTGACCTGACAGACCCATGGAAGCTCTGGATCCAAGCCCAGACTGGAATGAGGATCCAAGCCACTGGATGTGGCATGTGCCCTCCTCAGAGAGGCTGCCCGAAGTGGCTGGGTGACACAATCCAGAAAGGAAGGGCATTAGCCTCAGTGGGGCCAACTTCGGCGAAGAGGGATGGAAGATGTGGAATGACAGGAAAATTCGTCTTTCTCCGTTACAAAGTCCCGAGGTACAGTTTTCCATCAGGCATCCTGTGCCTCCAAGCATCTGCCTCATTTCCCTTCTCCCTCACACTCGCTGCCCCGGGATTGTACAGAAGTCCTGCCTTAGGCTCTGTCTTCCAGAGAACCCAAGTTAAATTGGGAGGAAGAAAACGCGTAAAGCACTCGAACTTCACTGCCCAGTACGGTTACCACCAACCATATGAGGCGAACGGAGACGTGCCGTGAGTGTAAGAGACACACAACATTTCCCAGACTTGGTCCAAATGATGTAAAATAGCTCATTATGAACTTACATTGATTATATGTTGAAATGACAATATTTTGGATAATTGGACTCAGATATATGATTAAAATTAACTTCATCTGTTTCTTTTTACTTTTTTAAAAATGTGACAACTGAATATTTTGAATTAGATGTTGCTTCCATTATGTTTTTACTGGACAGCCCCTAGAATTTAGTACCTCACAAGTCCACGAAAGATGTTACCATTTTCATTTCCATTCCCAAGAAGTTCTAGACATTTGCTGTCAATAAAGCCTGATGATAAAAAGGAATGTGGGAATAGAAAGGGAGACAGAGAGGGAAAAGGAGACGAATATGTATTAAGTACGCTTAATGTCACTAGACACATTATGTATCACACAAATAACTCAAAAACTATTCGTTATTATCCCCGCTTGGCGGATAAGGAAATAAGGGCTCAAAAATAGTTTTCCCAAGGCAACAGAGGTATTAAACAACATAGCTGAAAACTGGACCCAGGTCAGCTTAACTCCACAGTTCATGCTTTTTTTTTTTTTGATCTATCATACTGTCTAAGCATTGGCTCTAATGGTACGGTATGGTTTTGATAATGGAGGCTTTTTGACATATGTTAGGGCTTCCCAGAATTCCCTTAAATCACTTAATAAGAGGTCAACTACACTAACCAAGTTAAAAGCTACTGCTGAACACAAATCAATCAATATTTACCCCACCCCCTCTCTCTGGCCTTGGGTGCAAGAATTGGGTGCACGGAATGGAATTCAATTGATCATACATCACAGTCCACATCACATGGTCATCGTACATCCATGAGAGGCCCCGCCTTGTTTTGTATTTTTCCCCATTATCCCTAATTTCAATCCCATTCTCCCACTGGTTCTTGGTTGGGCATCCGTAATGAAATTCCTCTCAATATACCCTTCATATGTTTACTCAAATATATGGGTGTCCTTGAAAAATAAGTGATATTGTGGCATAAATGCTTTCCTGTTCTGACTTACGCCACATCATTTCCTGAAACCTAATAATATGGATAGAATTAAATACAGTCTATTGCTTCTGGCAGCTACATCACACTCCATTATACGTAACCACCATATTTGACTTATCCATTCCCGAAGTGGCGAACACCGACATCATCTCTGACTCCTTTCTACCACCCAGGACGCTGAGATGATCATTGCTGTGTCTACTTGGTGAAGTTTTGCTGGAGCAAATATCCAGGAGTAGAATTACTGGGGCACACTCCATATTCGGTGTTCCCTTCAGTAAGCAATGCCAGTTCACTCTCCACAACGAATAGGTATACTCGCGCGCCACGCGTGAAGCCTCTATTTCTTTCCATCCTTGCCGGCATTTGCCAATACCCAACTTTCTAACTTTGGCCAACCTGACGGGTGTTCGGTGGCAGCGTATTATTTGAATTTACATTTCTCTGCGTGTTGGCTAGAAGAACATCTCTTCATATTCTTATCAGCCTTCAATAGTTGGGTGGAGGATTTTCTTAAGACCTAGTGCCTGGAGTTGCCACCGACACAAGCATCTTTTCACAAGAAGACAGGAATGTTTCACTCCAAAGGGTAGAGGCACTACAGAGACATGGCTTTGTTCTCCCAATTATGTTAATGCCCTGGACTGACCACATCTATCAGTTTTCTGCAGCTATAACTGCTCTAGGGCTTGGAGATTTGGTTGTGTAATGAAATCTCATGGAACTAGGGCTGGTATTCCAATAAATGTGTCTCTTACTACCTTCTGGGTCTACTTTCAAAGTGAGATGAAGGAGAACTGGTGTACAATGAATTCAAGTTGGGAAGTCCTGATGGAGCCACATCCAGCCTGGGGAAAAGCCAGGCTGCGGTGCTTATGAAGAAGAGAGTCTGTACCGCACCCAAGCAAAGCAGAGTTAAAGTTGGGTAAGGATGCTTTGGGACTTCATTTAGAACGTACTTAGAAATTATAATTTCTGTTGATTTGGTTTATAAAAGCAAGGGGGTTTAGATCAGGAGCTTGGATTTCTTCTTAGAAATTTGATGATGAAGGAGATGTGTGTTCAAGACTAGGACATTTTAATTTTTTTTTTAGTGTTTCTTTTTTTTAATTTTATTTTTTATGTTTTAAAATCTACATCCAAATTAGTTAGCATCTAGTGCAACAGTGACTTCAGGAGTAGATTCCTTAGTGCCTCTGACCCATTTAGCCCATCCCCCCTCCCACACCCCCTCCAGCAACCCTCAGTTTGTTCTCCATATTTATGTGTCTCTTCTGTTTTTTCCCCCTCCCTGTTTTTATATTATTTTTATTTCCCTTCCCTTATGTTCATCTGTTTTGTCTCTTAAAGTCCTCATATGAGTGAAGACTAGGACATTTTAATATTTAGGTAATTTTGATGCTACTACTTGGGCTTCTCACACACCTCTCGACATGGCTGGGAATAATTCAACAGGGAACTAGGATAGGGAGTAAATGTGCAGCATAGAATAGGATGTGCCTTGGTAATTATTTAATGAAAATAACTCTCTATATTCATTTCAGACCCTTCTGCGGGTAAAATTTATCCCAGAGAGTTGACGTTAGTTTCAGTGAAAGGAGATCCACAATGACAAACTTCTCTCCTTCCCTGAGGCTGGTGGGGGGGGGGGGTGGGGGGGAGGCAGTCACTGCTAAATAGCTAAGTGTCCAATCCAATAGATTAACAAAACAAAATGCTGGGGAATATTGGGGGAGCCTCCAGACCCCTCTTTAATGTTCCCATAAGGCAACATCCAGCTGCTCTCAGCCTTCCTCATCCATTCCCGGGGGCGGAGGAGAGAGGGAAGGATGGGATCCAGTTGGTGAGGGCCATTCAAGGAACTGAGCCTGCTCAGCTGGGCTAGTCCCTCTCCCTCTCTGTCTCCCATGAGGTAAGAGGCCAGCCTCTGAGAAGGATGCCTATAACTGTAAGCTCTGCCTGGACATGCTTAATGAAGTAGAGAAAGTATTAAAAAGCTCACAGGATCTCAAGAGACCAGTCATGTGTACTTATCCAGATTTTACTGTAATAAAGATGATATTTGGATCCCCATCTGGCTAACTCCTCAAAGTCTACATGTCAGTTCATCCTGAACTTGGGAGGGGAAGAAATGATAATTACCTCTTGGTCTTCTCTCTACCTCAACTCCCTACATTCGACTTGTACCCAATTCGAAGTCCTCTTCTGCTTTTGTCTGGTGGACAGACTCTCACTTAAAACCTACGACAATATCTCGTCACAGTCACCAGGAACTCTTACTCGAAACTTGCACCGATCAGTAACAGATGGCTTTGAATCAGGATCTGATGTCAGGGAAAATCGACCGGCCAAGCTTCAAGAGTTACTCAGAGACACTCAAAGTCCCCAAGGCACACAAAGACGTAAGTGGGTACGGACCCCTGACAAGCAGAGCTGCCACAGCCCAGCATGGACACTACCGAAAAAGGAATCTGGCCGGGAGGACTCAACTGGCAGAACCTCTAATAGGTGGTGGTGATGGGGTGGTGCGAGGCAGGCGGGTTTATGAGAAAGCACTCTAGTGGAGAGGACGGAAAGGCACAAAAATCAATGCTAAAGGAACTGGGATGGAGTGGAAAAGATGTCAGGGTCTTTATGTTCCTCCTTTTCATAGCCCAGCTCTCCTTCTCTTGTGGATTCCTTCTTGTCATCAAAGAAGAGCAGGTGGGGAAGGGAAGGGAAGCCAGCATTGTTCTCAGAGACTAGGGATGAGAGGGAAACTGACCATAGGTGGTTGTCTGAAGGTGGTGGGAAAGAAGAGTCTTGTGGTCTGGACTTCAAAATGATTTCCTCCAGAACGACGCATTTAAACTTCTCCAATTGCTACCTACAGTTGGACCGATAAAGAAAAATTTTGGTCATCGTGCTTTCCTTCCATAATGTTAAAAATGAGGGGCGCCCGGGTGGCTCAGTTGGTTAGGCGGCCGACTTCAGCTCAGGTTATGATCTCGCAGTCTCTGGGCTCGAGCCCCATGTCGGGCTCTGTGCTGGCAGCTCGGAGCCTGGAGCCTGCTTCCGATTCTGTGTCTCCCTCTCTCTCTGCCCCTCCCCTGCTTGCTCTTTCTCAAATAATAAACATTAAAGAAAAAAATTTTTTTAAAAATGACCCACCTCTATGGAAGCAAAGAGAACCAGGGGGCTTTAAGATTTCATAAGACAGAGGCAAATTACCATTATTTTATTCTTCCATGAACCTGGACGAACTGGATCTGAACCAGTTCATGTCATGTTCCAAATGGAACAGCTCTATTCTCAACATGGAGGACTCCCATAATGATACAAAAGCATTGCACCTTTGGAATTTTGTACTATTTTAATTTTGCTCACTCAGAGGGAGAAAAAAGGCAGAGAAGACAGAAGAGCAGTTATTCCAGGTGAAACACTATTGGCATATTCAAGATAGTTCTAAAGACAAAAGAAAATGAAATTGAGCGGCGCCCGGGTGTCTCAGTCAGTTGAGCGTCCGGCTCTTGGTTTCAATTCAGATCCTGATCTCACAGTTCATGAGATCAAGCCCCACGTCAGGCTCTGTGCTGACAGCATGGAGCCTGCTTAGGATTCTCTCTCCCCCTCTCTCTCTGCCCCTCCCCACTAGTGCTCACTCTCTTTCAATGTAAACATTTTTAAAAAAAGAAAAGGAAATTGAAAAGTTAAAAAGATCTTTGTCCTATCAGCTGGCTCCTTGAGACACGGGCCTGCTTCTCCTGAACCTTCTGATTGTGTTGAGCCTCTTCTCTATTCTGCCTTCCGCTAAAGCCACCACGTTCACAAGCCTGGTGACTCACCACACAGTATACTAGTGTTAGCAGCTGACGTGCCTGTCCCTTCCTTTGACCGTGCCCTTCCAGCTCCCTGATTCCTTTCATCTTTTCCCTCATACCTTCACAGTGTCTTGCACGCGGTTGGCCTCAATACCTATTTGCTGAGCTCAACCAAACTACAAAGGCATAGATACCTTTCTGGGAAATCCTTCCAATTCCCCATAGCCAGTATGGAAGTCCCTCCAGGAAAGGGAGGATCAGAACCCTTCCTCATCTCATTTTACTGAGCCAAGGGAAAACCAAACAGCCCAAGGGCACGCAAGGGAAGATAAAAAGGATCCCCCTGTGGTTTTAAGACCACAACATGCTCTTCCTTTAATAGAGTAAACCCTATCAATGATTTAGAGCCCACGTGAGTTGAAATTTAAAAATTCTTGTCTGAGAGGACTTACACCTAGCCACAGGAACAGAATTCTTAAAGCTTCAAGTAATCAAAATTACATCTGACACCATATTTTCTCATCACGTTTTAGCCTGAGTTTGGTCAAGCTGTTTATAAGCTACTTGATCCTAAGCGTCTGTGCTTCGGTCGAAATAAGCAACCGTGTTTGCAGCTCGCAGCAGCATGGCTTTATAGACACCAATAGCAGTCTTTAAAATACTGCCGTTTACCTCATTTATATCCACAAGAGCTTATCTTCCAATGCAACGTCCAAGAGCCTCCGAAGCTACCTGAAGCAGTCCTGTAGCTTTCACTCCGGTTAGAGAAACATATGTAATGTGTTCCTGGGGAAAGACTTCTTACATCCTAAAAGTGCAAGCCTTGACAGTCGACCGAGTGATTACAATGAGCTATAAAGTGTCCACTCATTTTTATTGAAGGCGACGCCTTGGTTTTTTATGGCTTTCATTATACTCTGATTCTAAATTTCCTTGCTAATCTGTACTCCTGATTACCAAGGCCAACGATGTAAGAACGGCACGGGATATAACATCTGGTTTAAAAGCACACCTATCCATTCTTCACGTATTGCCAGAAAAGGGCTTGTTACCACCACTGGAATGTACTTCCTAGGTCCGCAAGGACATCGTGAAGGAATAATAACATCTGGCACCCTTTGTGCACACCAAGAATGCTATTTCTGGGGTGAGTGGACCGCCCTGGGCAAGAGCAACCTTTCGTACAGCTGATTTGAGCAAATCCTGACCACTGTTTATTTGAACATTCCTCACTACAAATGAAGTGCCTGTCTTTGAAGTTGCTGGATGCATTTCTTTGGTGTCCTCCTCGTTACTAAACAAGACCAACAGACCGAATTGTGCCTATTCTCAACACTGAATCAGAACCAAGTTTTGTTCTTGTGTGTGGAATGATGCAGATCATCTGCTCGGGCTACATGGTCCTTGTGGGGCAGCCACTCCTACAGAACGAACTGCCTTGTGAAATTCGACAGGACAGCAGACTGCACGCAGCGCTCCACCCTACCTTATCCTCAAACCACGCTACTGACAACCCTGGGAGAGAGGGATACCGGAACACATACAGCCAACATCAGCCATAGGCAAAATCCAGGAGTAGACAGACTTGGTCTTGGATTTCCCTCCAGCCCAGTACTCTGCACCAATTCCTTCTGCCCCGTCACAACCCCACCAGGATCTGGTCGTCCATGCATCCTGACATCAGGATCCCCAAAGAGTTATTGCACTCCTACCATCCATGCCTTTAATACCAGCCATTCTAGGACATGACCTCTGTCCCCCTCTCTTTTCTTTCTTTCCCTCGCTTTATGCACACAAGCAAAATCAATTGTCCCTCCTCCGACTGCCATGGAAGTTTTGCACACTGCTGGTTTAGCCTCTCACGTACCACATTATACTGTCGATGTGTGTCAGTTTCCCTCCCCAGTTAGACCGTGACCTTATTTGAGAACGGTGGACATTCCTCATTCACATCGTATCTCCAGGGCACTGCACGATGGGCACACAGCTGGTGCCTAACGACTAAATGAACAGAGCTCACAGACAAATGGGACACATGGATTAAATAACTGTCAGTCTCCAAATCCCCTGGGATTGAAGGTAGATGATCGTGTAGATCTAGGGCAGTGGAGAAGGCTTCACTGAAGAGAGGGGACATAGGCTGGACCTTGGCGAACAGCAGCAATGAGGCAGAGGTGGTGAAATCCTCAAGTTCACGTTTCTACAGGACTGTACTTCACCATATCCTTTCCCCGCAAATGGTGTTTCCCTCATGCTATGTCAAAGGAGACCAGAAGGCTGCCTTATGCTGGTATTTCGTTTCCTCTCTCCCTATACCCATCCACTATTTATTTAAGGTCTCAAAAGGGAAATTCAGCCATGATTCATTTGGGTGATTGTGGTTTTCTTAGGTGAGACTTTAATTTAGCCTCCCTTATAGCATCTAATTAAACATGGACAATAATAAAAAAAAATAAAATAATCAGTGGAAACAAAAACTAGAGGAAAATAAAGACCTTTATAAGAAAGGAACATAAAATTACATGATTAAAAAGCTTCAGATTCCTAAAATGGTCAAATCATATTAGGTTTCCAGAAACTGCTTCAGAGACATAATGGCCATCCATTTTTTTTTACATGTCCACTTAGAGTTCAATGTAATGTTGGACATTACAGTATTTTTCTTAGCTCTTTCTTTTATATCTATCCCTATTTTTTTCTTACAGTGAGAAGCTTGACTCCTCAAAATATTATCAAGTTAACTCATTTGTTTTATTTCAATATATGCGAAAAATTTTAAATTATAATGCCAACACTAACAATAAACTATGGAGTCAAGTTTAAAATCTTTGTGCCTTTTTTTGTCTTTAGAAAGTACATTCCACTAAAAATGTATCAGAGACCTATGGTTAAAAGCCCTTAAAGTAAATACTTTCTCTGTGTGGTTATGTTGCTGGTATCTTTACACAAATTTTAAGGTCTTCATCTATTTCTGTTCGGTTTTGATTTTAAGACGTGGGTTTTGTTTTCCTTTTCTGGTTTGACTGGTTATTTTAAATGTGTAATCATATACAGCTTTCAAAACTGAAAAGAAAAAGACATGGAGAGAAGGGTCAGGTCCGTCCTTATCCCCCAGCCCCATCCCAAAAGGAACGGTTTTTAAGTATCCAGTTTTCAGGCCGATCACAGAACGCTCTGACTTATAGATCAAATGAGTGAACAGAGAAGGCTTCGGAAGGGACGATTCCTTTCTGGGCAAGTGTCTTTTCCGTCTGCTCACTCTCTGTGGCAGCTAAAGCCTGTTCTCTCACGTTCCCTTTGTCAGAAACACACCATGCCACGTACCACCTCTGCGATCAGGAGAATATTCGTCATTCTTTTTCCATCTGAGCCCATGAACCTGGTGGAATACTTCAAAGGCAAAAAAAAAAGAAAAGAAAAGAAAAGAAAAAAGAAAAGAAAAGAAAAGAAAAGAAAAGAAAAGAAAAGAAAAGAGTGGGCCCGTGCCACCTGTTTCCATGATTTAATAGTGTTTTAAATGCTACTTTGAGAAGCCGTTCTGAGCTGAGGAAGGAAGGAGAGGCCAGCTCTCCCCACATCACAAAGTGAACAGAGGCAAACTCAGAAGAGAAGAGGGGCAGGGGGAGTGGAGACCTGGGGGAGGGGGGTCAACCATAAAGTCAGCAAGATCCATTGAAATGTGCCAGATGTAATCAGAGAGTTCAAATTATCCCTGAAATAGAGAAATAGGTACAACGAAAAAATGTTCTAAGTTTACTATCCAGTATTATGATTGCCCAAAACCCACACCTGTTTGGATGTGCTATCACAGTACTTCCCTGAAAGCCACGTAAACTACACACACACATACATACACACACACACACACACACACTTTTTAATCAAACTAAGGTAGAAGGGATACTAACAAAATTGTATACTGGTGATGAAGTATTTCAAATGACATTAGGCCCTTAAGGTTTCCCAGATGAAAACCAAAGCTGGCAAATGTGGTGGGTGGCTCTTTCTAGCTCTGGTGTCGGAAGAAGTGTGTGTGTGCATCAGTGGCCGGGTACACAGCCTAAAAACCCCCATCGGCTCTCTGCATTGGAGGTAAGAATCAGACTTGGTTATAAGTCATATGCCAAGCCACAACCAACACAGGCTGATTAGTGGGCAGGTTGCTCTTTTGTGGACAGACTTGCCCAAGGGACACGGGATCTTCCAATGCCTGCCGGGGCGAAACTGAAGCCAAAAAGGGGGGCAGGTATCACAACAGGGTTACAGTGAAATCTGGGAAGTATGTCTCCCTACTAGAGATCAAACCACACCTTGAAACCCCACAGGAAAGATGCTAAAGCAAGAAGACACGTGCCTGTGGACCCCTAAGCCTCCACACCTCTGCTCATCATTGTTGTCACTGCTCGAATTTAAGAGACCTGCAGGGAACAATGTGGGTCTTGCAAAACAGCCTAGTATTCACGTTTAAAGAAAAAATATATACTTTTTTCTTTCCCTACTTCCTAATCCCTTAGTTTAAAAATACAATTTAGCTATTTTTACTGTTGTCTCAACTTTTTAGTTAGCTCATATTAAGTTTATTGCAATCATTCTTAATCCCTAATTTTCCACCTTCTTACTACTTCACCCATTTCTCATATTCCAGCATTCATTTACATTCTAACGATTTCACTTACGCACCCAGAAAATGTTTATTGTCTCGTATGTATCAGGCAGTGTGTCAGGTGTTGGGGCACAGTGGTAAGATCTCAGCGAATTACAGGACATGCTCGGTCAACTCTTTTTGGAAAGTGAATTTTGAAAATTTTGCTCATCGTCCAACACATGCATATACAATCTGTCCGTCAAAAGGAAGATCCTTGGGGCACCTGGGTGGTTCAGTCGGTTAAGCATCCGACACTGGTTCAGATCACGATCTCAGAGTTCCTGGGTTCGAGCCCAGAGTAGGTAGGGCTCTGTGCTGACAGCTCAGAACACAGAGCCTGCTTCTGATTCTATGTCTCCCTCTCTCTCTGCCCCTCCCCTGCTTGTGCAATGTCTCTAAAATAAATAAACTTAAAAAAATTTTTTAAATAAAAAAGAAGATCCTTTCTGTCATGTCTGTAGGCCACATGAACACAGTACAAAGCTTTGGCAAGTAAGAGCCGTAACCACTTAGAGCTTATTCTGCACCGGGTATTGTTCTAAGTTCTTGACATATATTAACCGATTTAATCCTCTCGAGCCATTTTACAGTTGAGAACACTTGGGCCCAGCAAGCCTAAGTGACGTTTCTAAAGTTACACAGTAGTGGAGCTGGCCTTGACCGCAGGCAGTCTGGCTCCCGATTGCCATTTTTCTGACCCCAGTGGGGCTGAGGCCTCCTTAAGGTCTGCTTTCCACACAATGGAATTTACAACAGCAGGAGGCAAGTAGAGGCATTTGTGGCAGAAATTATATTCCAATAAACACGGCTCATGGCTCATCCTGATAAGGATGGAATGGGCTTTGGAGAATTTCATACGGTCATGAAAATAAACATGTGATTTTGACCTTCCAGAAGTGACAAACTATTCAAAGTATCCCATTTTTATCTTTTCCTCGTTTCTTCAGCCTTCACTTTAGATGGTGATGTCCTGGCAGAATTTGGCTCAAAACTGGCAGTGGCTTCCCAACCTTAAGTGCAGAGACACATACAACCTGGGAATAGGGACACGTCTACCTTTCAAACTAAAAAAAAAAAAAAAAAAAAAAAAAAGACAGTTGCGCTGCTTACAAAAGCTTATAGCATCCTGCACAAAACTCCCTCACCTTTTTCACGCATGTCGCAACCCAAGTCCAGAAAGGTTAAGTAAGGTTTGCCAAAAGCCACAGAGCTGAACCTTAGTATCTTCTCTAGGCACATAATCAACCTGTTCTTCCTGATGAGTCAACTCCTGCGTCTTGGGTCCCACGGTCATTACAGGTATTACAAACGGTGGTCCCTAGACCACAGCATTGGCATCATCTGGGAGCTGGTTCACAATGAAGACTCGGGCCTCACCCGCACCTGCTGAAGCAGGTGATCCACATGAATAAAGCTGGAAAGGGGCTGGGACGGTCACTAATTCCGTTTTCTAGATATCGTAGTTACAGGAGAGGAGCTGTTGTGGACTAGAAACACATCAATCTCTTGAAAGGTATTTTCCCAGCCTCACCTTGTAACCGAGCTTAAAATTATCTTCCCGATGCAAAACAATCTGCAGTTTGATTTAAGGTACATGTAGGCTTTTTAAGGCTCAGTCTTTCCTTGGTGAGCCGATATTAAGGCTGCAGATGTACAAAACTATGTTTCTTAGGAGACCCAAAAAGAAATGGCCAATAGTCCCACCATCTTTACAATGACTCATGCTGGTATCTTTTCTTCAGAGCGGGCTGACGGTCTTTCCCGAATCCCAGCAAGCCTCTTTAGCACAGACAGCAAACATAAATCTCAGCCCAGCTCCTGCCCCAGTTAACATGAAGTAATCAAATAGTAACAGCTACCGCTTACATGGTGCTTACGATGTGTCTGGTGCTGTCATGATAGATTAAATAGATCAAAAGCTCACTGAATCTTCACAGCAACCCTATGTTACGGAGGAGTACAGCGACGCAGAGAGGTTAAGCGGCTTACCCAAAGCCACACAGCTAATTCATGGCGCGGATTCGAATTCAGGCTGTCTCCAGAGGCCATGCTGGTGACCAGAGCACCACGCTGCCTCTCAAGATTCAAATTAATGCTGCCCAAGGTTCCAAGAGTCCCTTATTAAGACGCTCTCATGATAAAGACTGATCTTTTACTTAGGAGAATGTAGTTCACTTCCGAGACCTTATTCGACAAAACGGAAAAGAGGGAGGCCGGCAGCGCTACAAAGACGCGATTTTACAAAGCTAAAACATTACCTCTGGTCTCTCATTCTTGGTGGTGATTGCAAGACCAGGCGGTCTGCTGCACGGAAGTACTTTTAAACGTCCTTCTGCCTGTGATTGGAACCGGCTCCAACATTAAAACTGCATCATGTTTGCATTAATAAGAAGCAGTTGTGAACTCCAAGGATTCGTGATATTGCCGGCTTTGCTTATCTATCAAATCTGTGGTCTAATCTCTCTTTTTTAGCTGCAGACAGCTCTTTTTCTAAATGAAATCTTAAGGACGATTGCAATATACGTGACTGCACAAGACCTTGTGCTTTGGCGAGAGTGAAGAGGGAAAATGATCTCGACCTCCACCCTCCACCTCGGCGTCCCCTGAAGGCGTGTCCCTAGAACTCTAGAGTCCCGGACACGCAGAATGAAAACTGCCACAGGCATCAGAAGGAGCCGCTTAGCATGTGCCCTATTCCAGCTTTCCTTAGGCCTCCCCGCCTGACCCCACACACGACGTCGTTCGCCTTCTACCGGGAAGACTGCACAGCATCTGAATTCTGCTGTGGAGCTGAAGGGAAGAAAAGTCTTGATGCACATTTGAACAGGGCACTGTCCAGCGTTTGGCAAAACAGAAATGGGTCACAGAAACACAAGGAAGGGTCACATTTCCAACCACAAAGTAAGCCACAGGCGTGCTAGGGGTATAAACAGTCAGATATATATATGCTCAATGGAGAGCAAATCTTGATTTTTGTTCTTCGGTTACTTCTGTCTGCCCTGGAAACACAAATCAAAGTGACACAACCGACAATCCTGACCAACCTGTTCACCACAACACGGATCTCCGAGTGGCTGGCTAGTCACCACTGCCGAGCCATTATCCTTGTGGGCGCATATAAACAAAACTGAAATGTAGGAAAGGTAGTATTTAAGGTAGTTTTAAGCGCTGACCGCCCACAGGGAGAATGGCAAAGTGGTTCCCAATATGGTGGCATTTGTGGAACCAGATGTCAGAACCTTCAGATCCCCCAGGAACCCTGTGAACCATTTCCAGCCGCTCCCGGGCCCAAACTCAATGGCCATTAAGTAATGCCTTTGAGTAAGAGAACATGAAAGCCCAGCTCCCTTGCCCAGGGTGGGTCAGGACAACTTTGAGGCAGACTGAACCTTCCAGAGTCCCTGTCCACTTTGGGACTTTGCCTGACTCTTGCTTGGCTCCCTTCCCCGTCCTGGTTCCTTCTTCTGTTCTCCTAGGGACACTTCGTTTATAATCACTTGCACATGAATTCCCATCTCAGGGTCTGCCTCTGGGAAACGCCCCCTAAGAGACCACACCACCCAGCTCACTACCCAGCTGGCCGTCACCGTGAATCACGTGACCTCCCCAGTGGTGGCTCTGGCATGCAGTTAATTAACACAGTATCTGCCACACCCTTTTCCTACTACAAGTGTGTCCAGAATCTTTAGCCTAAATTGATCTTATTTGATTGAAAGGGTGGGGCCCTAAACCTAAATATTATACAGTCTCAGTTGAGAAGAAGGTATAGGGCATGGCACGTTTGGGTTAAATAAATGTTACATTAAAAAAAAACAAAACCTTCCCATGATGCAGTAGTGTGTTTCCCTCACCAAGCTGGGCATAAATGCTTTAAATAAATCTGTGGAGAGTGGAGTTTGTCTCTCAAAGGTCACAGACTTGCAGTACCGAGGAGCTATAAAACCGTACTAGAGGTGAAAGGTGAGAACTCGCACATGTGTTAAGACAGACCTTGAAAGCTTTTTATAAAGAAAAAAATGTTATTTTTTGAGAGAGCACAAGAAGGGGTGGGGCTGGGGGGGTGGGGGACAGAGGATCTGAAGCGGGCTCTGTACTGACAGCAGCAAGCCTGATGCGGGGCTCAAACTCACCAACCTCAAGATCATGACCTGAACCAAAGTCGGATGCTCAACCGGGCACCCCCAAAGTTGCTTTCTGACCAGATTTTTTCCATGAGCTTACTTTCTTGTAATTCTCCTCACTCTGTGGGTTTGCACGTGGCAAAAAATGTGTGGGTTCCCTTGGGTTCCACTTATTCTGAGACCTGTGAAGCAAGCCCACCCTGTGGGATGTGAACCGTGATCGACCCAGGGGGATGCGGTGACCCGGATGGGGCCGGCCTCCCGTCACTGCACACCTGAGCTTCCACAGACACGTGACAGCACGGCTCACCTTTATTCCCAGGGCTTCTCCAGAAATGACAGCAACTGTCACGCCATCCTTACTGGGTTTAGGGATTTCTTTACTTTTCAGTTCCTGGTACTGAGGCTCCACCATCTTCTCCGAGCTTCTCAAATTAACCCACAGCTGTAGGCCGTGGGCTGGCTCCTCCGAGCAAGGCATCTCCGCGTGCAGAATGCCCCGGCCCGCGGTCATCCACTGCAAAGGGGAGACCCACAAGAAGGAAATGTCACCCGGCCTCTAAGGAGCCTGCGGGGGGGGGGGGGGGCAGTTAGGTCATGGGGACGACGCAAGGCACCTTACAGGTGCCGCTTTCGGAGTCCCTGGGCGTCGTGAGGAGTAACCAGGCGACAGTGACCATTGCTGAAGCCTTTTCCGGGATTCCAAAAGCTTCCCAACCTTCCTCACTTAAATTCAAAGCGTCAGCTCTGAAATTCACACAAATGGAAGAATCTTCTCTTTGGGATCCCCGAGTCTTCGACTGAGCTCTGGGATGGGGGGGGGGGGGGGAAGCTGCAGGCAGAGGGCACACCGGGGTGCACTCTGGGTAGACACACCTTAAGTGAAAAATAAGACCCCATCGGGCTGCGGGAGAAGCCAAGCGGCGCTGCGGTTAGGGCGGAGGCCCCGGCCGGTCCGACACGGAGCGCCGGCACTGGGGGAGCCTGCACAATCGTCCCAAACCCAGAAGAGGCAAGCGGGCTTTGCTGTCCCCACACCGGCAGACCGTGAGCCGAGGGCCACCCTCCCTCCGTAGGGAGAAGCGCCCGGGGAGAGGCGCTTCCTGCGGCAGAGGGCAGTGCCTGGCACGGGCTGCAGCTGGGAGCCGTCACGCCAGTACTCGCGGCAGCGAGCGGGAGGCCACTCGCGCGGGCCCGCCGCCGCGTGCGTGGGGGCCTACGGCTGCGTGGGGGGGCGAGGGGGCCTGCCGCGACGCGCGGAGGCTCCTGGCATGCGCTGCGCCGCGGCAGGTGGCTCGCGGCTGCCCGCTCGGTTCCGGTCAGGGAGCCCTCGCGGCGTGAGAGACGCCCGTCGCCTCCGCTGTCGTGCAGAGTCTTCGAGCGTTTGTCCGTTTCTTTACTGAGAGCACGTCAGGGGCCAACCCGAGACGCCAACCTGGGCATCTGGGGATGAAGGGATGGAACGTGGCCGACAGGTTTCCTGCCTGTCTTAGCTTGCGTCCGGCCACAGAAATCCTGACAAAAGGCCTTAAGGCCAAGTATTTATGGGGGGGAGAGGGGGGTTGCTGCAGGAAGCACGGTCGACGTGGGAAACAGCGAGCTAGGCAGGAGAGAAGGGTGTGAATGAGCAGGGGACATCTGTGGGCACCTGGGGCTCGGCCCCACCGCGAGCGGGGCAGACCGGTGCACACAGGGGTGGGGGAGGCGAGCCGTCTACCCCCCAACTCCCGACCCTCTTGGACAACAGTTCCTCGGGGGGTGTTTAATCCCCAGCACGCCCGGCTGCCGAGAAAGCCCTCAGGCAGAGCAGCGGCACGGGAGACGGGCGGCCACGCACACTCATGGGGGCTGTTGCCACCTGGCCTCAGGCGGGCCAGACGGCGAGGACGCAGGCCGTCGACAGCGTCTTCCAGACGGCCACGGTGGGGGAGACAACTCCATAAACAATCAAATAATCGCCGGCATATGCTTGCACCTGGGGCACTGGGGGGCACGGCAGGTGTGTGTGAGAGCACGTGGAATGGCCTGCCTGTTCCAGGCAGCTCGGCCGAGGGTGCAAGCTTCAGGCCGAGACCCGGACAGGGAGCGAGAAGTGACCAGGGTTAGGGGGAGAGGGAGGTATTCCACACAAGGGGAACGGCACGCGGAAAGGCTCTGGGGCAAGAAGGAGCAGGATCAGCCCCAACCTGCAAGCAGGCCGGGACACATCTAGATTGATTTCCATCTTCCATTTGAGAAGACCGATTAAACTTAGCCCAGGGGTCTGCAGACTACAGCGCAGGGGCCAAACCCAGCGGGCCACTTGGTTCCCTACGTTCAGTTTTCCTGGCGCACAGACGTGCCTGCTCACGGACGTGCTGCCTGTCTGCTTTTGTGCCGTAAAGGCGGAGTTGAGGAGCTGCCACACGTCGGGCACTATGACCACAAAGCCTAAAACATCGCCACCTGGTCATTAGAGAAAGCAGCTGCTGCCCCCCGCTCTAAGGCAGTGAGGGAGATCTCCGTGCCCTTCGTGCCGCACGGCTTCCATCTGACGGCAGCCGGTGCTGGTCCTCAGGGATGTGTCCTGCTGCTTGCTTTCCTGTTTCGTTTATAGCTCAGCTCTCCATATTTTCGATCTACTTTTTGTACCTTCTTCATCCTTTTTTAGGCACAACCTAGTTTAGCAGCAACTTTCTTAATATGGCCCACCTATCGGATTTGGAGGGGGGGAAAACAGATTTCCCTTTTTCTTTTTTATTTTGAGAGAGCGCGAGAGAGTGAGCACAGGCACATGCAGAGGAGGGGCAGAGAGAGAATTCCAAGCAGCCTCCACGCTGTCAGCGCAGAGCCCAGTGTGGGCTCGATCTCACAAACCATGAGATCATGACCTGAGCTGAAATCAAGAGTCAGACACTTAACTGACTGAGCCACCGAGGCACCCCCAGATTCCTCTTTTCAACCTCACCATTTACTAGCTCTGATGCCATGGGCATCTCTTTTTTTAACATCAGTAAATCCCCACTCTCTCATTTTAAAAATGAGGTAAAAAGAATACTTACCTTAGATTATGTGTATGAAACTGCTTTCAATTTCATGTTCATGAAACACCACGATGCAAATATCTGCAGTTATCACTCCACGAGATATGTAAATAACCCCAGAAAGTTCCTGACACAGAGTTCAGACTTACAAACCCAGCAAAGAACACCCAAGCATTCCCTGGAGATTGAAACGTGTCTCAAACAAGCCCAGGATGGCGGCAAGGTTTGGGTCATCGTCTTAAGTGACACTACCGACCCCTGCGAACAAGTTGGCAGATAAACAGTGCAATGTTGCAAACGCAGCAGAAAGGTCTAGAAAGATGACAACTGAAACTGGTATGCCGACTTTGGCAATGGGGACATCATGCGTGACCACTGTCTGAACGGCTTCGGCAGGGGTCTGGGTGGAGGTTGTGAGGCCAGCACTGATTTCAGTGAGTGAAGGATAAAATGGATGAGGAGGTTAAGATAATCATTCTTGATTATGCTTTGGAGAAACTTAAGAGAAGGACTAGTTGGGAGCTAAAAAGTGATTGAGGGGGGTCAAGGAAAGCTTGAGAGAAGAATACAAGACACCTGTGCAGGTTTCTAGGCTAAGTGGAAGGATCCACAGAAAGGAAGAGGTCAAAAATACCCAAGAGACGGGGAGGAAAGCATGAATGTACTAGAAGTGGGTGAGACGAAGCATGTACACCCACAGATGATTAAACCACCAGCAGTTCCATGTCCTTGGCCATACCTGCAGGTCTCCTGGGTTCATCTGACCAACATGTCCACAGAAGTCTTCATGGGCCATGCTGCCCCCTTCCAGGAGGTAAGATACCTTTGAGAAAACAAGCAGAAGAAAAAGTAGGTGTTTGGCCAGCTGTGAAGAACCGTTCACTTTTTCCACAGAAAATGTGGTGAGGAAAGTGTCAGGAGCAACGAAGACAGTAGGGCGAGCTGAGGGAATGAATCTCAGTGAAAGGGCCGTGCTAGCCCATACGACGCCTTTGAGAGAGGGGGGAGGGAGGGAGGGAGGGAGAGAGAATCCCAAGCAGGCTCCACACTGTCGGTGCAGAGCCCGACACCAGGCTCGATCTCACGGTTTGTGAGATCACGGCCTGAGCCGAAATCAAGAGTTGGACGCTTAACTGACCGAGCCACCCAGGTGCCCCAAATTCATATACGTTAAAGTCAACTTTTCTAGGGGCATGTCCATGCTAAGAACAGAAAGAAATTCTGTATTGTTCAATAGAGTAGCCATTAGCCACTAGCCACGTGTGGCCGTTGAAATTTAAATCAATTAAAGTGAACGAAAATTAAAAATTCATGGGCCGCCTGGGTGGCTCAGTCGGTTGAGTGTCAGACCTCGGCTCAGGTCACGATCTCACAGTTCGTGAGTTCGAGCCCCGTGTCGGGCTCTGTGCTGACGGCTCGGGGCCTAGAGCCTGCTTCCGATTCTGTGTCTCCCTCTCGCTCTGCTCCTTCCCTGCTCACACACTGTTCCCCTCTCAAAAATAAATACAGATTAAACAATAATTAAAAAAAAATTCAGCTCCTCAGTTGTACTAGCCACATTTCAAGGCCAAATCCCTGCCTCTCCCCTTCCTTTTTGGTAATCAGCCTGCCCACAGAAAGCAAGTGCCTCTGGGAGGGGCCAGCCCTCATGGCAGTGGCCTTCAGGGGTCCAGCACAGCCAGTGAGATCTGAATAAAGTCTGCCTAAGTTTTGCATACAGTATTTGGAAGCCCAGCTGCATGTAGAGAGAAGCCACACTCTCCAATATCAGCTATCTCGGAAACAAAGTGTTTTTCGTGTGTCTGCCATCTTTCTCTTTCATCTTCTCAAATGGCTCAGAATTCATGCTGGGAAAACAGGCCATCATTTATTATGCCTCCTCATACCCCAAACTAAGGGCAATTAAAGACCCGACACTGGGAAGCTGCTGAAATCTTATAGTGTAGCCTTACAATAAACCCCTTCTTCTTGAACCAGCTTCGTTGGATGCCACTTCCTGAAACTAAAGACTTATCGGGCACTTAACGACAATAGAAATCAGGGCTGGTTGACATGAGGACTCTCCACATGTCATCCTGCCGAGCGATGACAATGAGGTACACTGTGTACAGAATGGCCTCAGCAGGTGACAGGCAGATGGCTACAGAAATTGGAGGTTCTAGGTTGTGATGGTCAACGTGACTGGGCTAAGAGACACCCAGATACATAGTAAAATACCACTTCTGGGTGCATCTGTGAAGGTGTTTCTGGAAGAGAGTAGCATGTGAATCGGTAGCCCGAGTGAGGAACATTGCCGTCCCCAGTGCGGGTGGGCATCATCCAATTTGCTGGGGGCCCAAAGAGAACAAAAGAAGGGTGAATTCTTCCTCTCTCTTCTTCAGCTGGAACATCCGTCTTCTGTCCTCAGACATCGGAGCTCCTGCTTCTTGGCCTTGGGACGCTGAGACTTCACACCAGCAGCAACCCCTGTCCCATCTCCCATTCCCCTGTTCCCCGCCCCGGGCCCTGCCCCCAGTTCTCAGACTTGGGCCTCAGACTAAATTATACTACCAGCTTTCCTAGCTCTCCAGTTTGCAGAGGGCAGATGATTATGAGACTTCTCCACCTGCATAACCGCGTGAGCCAGCTCCTATAATAAACCCCCTCTTGTACATCTCTATACATCCTAGTGGTTGTTTCTCTGGAGAACCCTGACTAGATTCCTACTCTCAAACCCCCACAGGGCAACTTGCTATACTAAATGGCAACAGTGCAACATTGGCACAGGACGAGAAGAGGCCCATTTGCGGGTGAATTTGTATGATGACAGCAATTCCAAATCAGGGGAGCAGGGGCGCATTTTTCAATAAACAGTATTGGAACAAAGGACTGACCATATGAGAAAAGAGAGTAAGCCCCGCCCCCACATATGGAAACATGTTCCAAATGGACAAAGATTTAAATGTTAAAAATAGGCTTCTGAGATTTAAATCTAAGAAGGCAACAAGAATACAAAATGTCAGCACAAACCTATCTTTGGAATGTTTATTATAATAGCAAAAAGACAGGAGAACATTCTGCAACTGTTAAAAAGTGATGGAGATGTCTATTCACCGACACAGAAAAATGAGATACTATTTAATCAAAGCAAGTAGGTTACTGAACAGGAATTTTACTTAAAGGGGTCACATGCAATGTTGAGTTTAAATGGGTTCATTTAAATAAAATCATACCCCATCATGTTAGGACGCACCTGGAGATGCCCGGATGAACACACCAAAACGTGGACAGAGGTCATCTCCAGATGGTGGAATTGCAAACACATTTTATTATCCCCTTCCCACTTTTCTGACAGTTTGGGTTTTCCACAATGAGTCGTTTACTTTTTTATAATGGAAAACACTTTTTTATTTTACGAAAATATAAAGATATTACCACTGATCAGTGAACAAAAAGAAGTGATATGCTTTATTCTGCAGAGAAGCTGGTGACTATTTGTTCCCTCTTTGGGCGAACCGGGGCTGGCCAAGAAGGCAGTGAGACAGAAGGGAAAACACAGAGAATCGGAAGAATAGCGCCATCCTATGGAAGAGAACAATGTAGCTAGCTCTGACTTTCATATGTTACCACGCAGAAAAGACCTGGGACTCCTATAGAGGCCAAAACAGGAATGAAGGACTTAGGACCTCATACAAAGCTTAAACATTAACAAGGGGAGGGGTGCCTGGGTGGCTCACTCAGTTAAGCGTCAGACTTCAGCTCAGGCCACGATCTCAGGTCACGAGTTTGAGAGCCCCACACCGGGCTCTCTGCTGTCACCACGGAGCCTGCTGCAGATCCTCTGTCCTGTCCCTATCTCTGCCCCTCCCCTGCCTGTGCTCACCCTCGCTCTGTCTCTCTGAAAAATAAACTCAAAAAAAGCATTGATGAAGAGAAATAAAAAGCTTCCAAATCTCAAACAACTAGAAGAAACAGTGTCTAGAATTGCTTTCCTTTTCCTGTTATGCATACATGTTTAATTAAAATAACTGCATAACAAAGGCAATTCTCATTCTCTTTGGCCTCAAGCTCTGGGTTCTCAAAGGAGTCTCTTTCAAATCGTATTCTTTCCATCCCCAAAGATTTTTCAATTATCCAAGCCTAGGGACTTTCAAGTTGTTAATCATCTAAAAATACGTCAGGCAACTTTAAAAAGTAAATTGTAGTGAGCATGACTCATTTAAAGATGAAAATTTATGTGGACACCAAGAGAGGGGTGTGTGTGTGTGTGTGTGTGTGTGTGTGTGTTGCAAGTTTTATTTTAGAAAGCGATGCCAACACTGTTTCTCAAAGACTGAGAATTTACCCCATTCTCTGGTAATACAAAAGTAAACATCATTTCTCCCATTCTAAGTACTATAAAATCTGAATTAGAGAAGTCTGGTTAATGAGGCTTTACTGAGCCCATAATGCCTACCTTTTACTTCTTAAAGCAAAAAACCATACTTTTTGCCATTGGGAGGAAAGAAAAATCGGAAACCAAGGACCCTTTATTTATGATTATCTTTGATTTATTTCTTTGTCCTAAGTGCTGTAAATGCCACACTGAGATCTCAAGTTTAAGCGAATTCCTGCGCAGGATTTTTCTAAACGCAAGCAGTGCTCTGAGAGTCGACACGATCCAGATGATTTTTTAGGACGTCACATAATCGCAAACACCTGGAGAACGGCCGTGGGTGGCTGACGGAATTGGGGGCGTTATGTTTAAACTCAAGAGTTGCGTGTGTCTAATTAAGAAATCTGTAATCAGAAACAGGTGTTTTCTGCAAGAGGGTCCATGCTGCCTGATCCGGCTCCGTCCTTTCCTCCTTCTTCGTCCTCCACTTTCCATGGGTCTTCACCGAACACCTCTGCTTCCTCGTCGGTTCTTACCTCTTCGTGTGTTTGTATATTTGGAAGGAGAGAAACAAAAAGCCAAAGCAGGAACGAAAGAAAAGTGGCACTTGCGATGTGAAATTGAAGCAAGGTGTACCTCCAGGAGCTATAAATTAATCCTGCAGAATCACAGCACAAGATACCATAAAGTTTGTTTCTTTCTGGTATTTAAGGAGGAGGAGTGTGCTGACCTCAATGTTTCTAGATGCAAGACTTTTTCTTTAAAGCAAAAAGTTGACGTTATAGGTAAAACTATATTTTCTTTTAATTTCCAGGTGCCCCAAATGGTGGCTGTTTTTCTATTGGTAGCTGAGTAGGAAAAAGAGAAAAACAAAACACAAACATGAATTGAGGTCACGGCTGTTACCAGAGGCCAGCAAGGAACGTATTGCATAACAGAAGCGGCTAGTGGGTCTTCAAGGATTCTTCAAGGATAGAAATGTAATGTTTGAACCCATGCAGTTAAGGACCCAAGTTATTTTACAAAAATGTTTTAATCAGTTGCGTAAATCACTGAGAATTCTCAAATATCACCGCACTAAATAAGCCCATCCAATCTCGACCCCACATAAACACCTTGGTAAGTGCCAGAAGGCAGCTTGAACAAAAAAGGAAAAGATAACCAACATGGTTTTTGGGTATTTGGCCAAATATTTTAAAGGCTCTCCTGGGGCCTGCCTTGCCATTTCCTGCCACAACCCTGTCTGGGGGCCAATGCTGGGGGGGGGGGGAAGGGGGCGCTCTGGCCCTGAAGGCGTGGCCCAGCCTCTGGGAACCACTCAGGCTCCCCCGAGGGAGTCTCGGGTTTGTCACTTACTAGGTGTGAAATGTGGGGCAAGTCCTTTAACTTCAGGAGGCCCGGTTTCCTCAAGTACAATGTGGACAGAGGAGATGAGCTCGCCAAGCGTGGTGAGTTCTCAACGAGGTAATGAGTGCAAAAGTTCCTGGCACATATCAAGTGTTCGGTAAGTTCTAGAACTGGCACTCCTGCCACACTTCCACGGGCAGAGATCCCACTCGGGGGTCTTCCCTCTTGCTTCCTGGAATGTATTTCTCCCGATAGTCTCGTGGCTCGTTTCCTCACTTTGTTCAGGCCTCTGTTCAAACATCACTGCCTAAGAGGGGACACCCCCCACCAGCCCATCACATTGGTCGGTCTATTCTTTATCCTCTGCTGGTTTGTTCCTTCTCCCTAGCTTCTTCCCAGAGGGACCCTACAATATAGAATTACTTAGTTGTTCATTGCCTTCCCTAAGAAAGGGTAACCTCCCTGCCATCTTGGCGGCAACAGACGTGTTGTGAGGTCTGACGGAGTTGCAAAAACAGCCAGGACTGCCAGCTGCGAGGACTTCAGGCGAACTGGCCACCTCTGGCAAAGAAGAGGGTCTTTGTGCTGCTGTACGCAAAGATGACAACGGGCCTCGTGGTTCCTGGGTGAGGTGGAGAAGAGGTGGGGGGGCGGGGCGGGGGACAGGCAGCCACAGGTTCCTGACAGGACGTGCTCCCAGGGTCCTTCCTTGGTGTGGACGTGGGAGAGTTCCACCCAACAATGGCTAACTACAGCGAAAAGAACTGATTTAAAGGCAATTTTCCTTTTATATTTTTCTGTTGCTCCCGTTCTCAAAAGTCTCCAAAATGCACTCATTTTCCTTTCCCTAGGAGTAAAATTTCTGACGCGCACATCAAGGTTCTTTAACAATCATTTCCTGAATCTAACTACTCAGGTGAGCTGAATCGCAGACTTCCTCAGAACCTTCCAGCTGCTTCTAGGACCCCAGGGCCAGGAATGCCCTTTCTCTTCAAACCCCACTCAGGATTCAACCTTTCGTGGAGTCTCTTCAGTCAAACTACCGCTGGCTCCTCGTGTAATCATCAGGCTAACACCACCTACATCTCTTAAAACTGTGGTCAAGCAGGGTGCCTGGGTGGCTCAGTCGGTTAAGTGTCCGACTTCCGCTCAGGTTGCCATCTCATGGTTCGTGGGTTCGAGCCCACGTCGGGCTCTGTGCAGACAGCTCCGAGCCTGGAGCCTGCTTCGGATTCTGTGTCTCCCTCTCTCTGTGCCCCTCCCCTGCTCATGCCCTGTCTCTCTCTCACTCTCAAAAATAAATAAGCATTTAAAAAATTAAGAAGAAAAACTGTGGTCAAGGTGTTCACGTCGTTCGTTTTACTTCCTGTGTCATATTGAAGGGGCCTCCAGGGAATGGTTTGCCGACTTCTATGATCACCCAAATTTCCCACATGCAAAAGCCTAGTGTCTGCAGCCAGGGCGAGAGTGGGTCGTTGGAAGTATTGCTGCTTAAGAGTGCCCTCTGCTGATCCTAAAGATGTGTGCACGCTGTTTTTGTCCTACCAGACCTCACCGGAACAGGGAGGGGGCTCTCTAACAGAGCCACTGAGAACCACGCATGTCTTCTAGCACGGGCATGGGGTCTCTGCTTCAGGACCGTGTGTCCCTGTGGCAGGCTGCCATCTAGACGTCAAGGGACCAGCTGTGTTGTGGTGTAGAGGGAAGTTTTCTGCTCACACGGTCTCTAGTCGAAAGCTGTCCAGACAGACAGCTAACAATGAAGGTTTGGCGCTCACAGAACTCTTGCCAAGTTAGGCTTAAGGGATGCACCTCTTGGTTTACTATTTTGTTAAGATTTCATTACGTTGAATTTAATTAAGCAGCTGACATCTTTTGTTGGGTGCATTACTCTTATTCTGATTCAATTCACTGCAAGGATTTAACTTCTCAAATTTTTGGCTAATGTGTTCATTGTGCTTGAGGTTTTTGGGCCACAGGTTCTGGACTTCAAGAAGCAATAAAACATTTTATAATAAGGGGGTCTGATATAGGGATGTCATTTTTTATCTTTTGTCTTTTTAAAATTTTTTTAAATATATATTTATTTTTGAGAGAGGCACAGAGTGTGAGCAGGGGAGGGGCAGAGAGAGAGGGAGACACAGAATCTGAAGCAGGCTCCAAGCTCCGAGCTGTCAGCACAGAGCCCAACGCGGGGCTGGAACTCACAAACTGTGAGATCACGACCTGAGCTGAAGTCAGACGCTCAACCGACTGAGCCACCCAGGCGCCCCTATCTTTTGTCTTTTTAAATAAACTTTTCATTTGGGGGTAATTTTAAATCTCTCTCTCTTTTTTTTTTTTTGCTTTCATTGCAGCTTGCACAAGGGAAAATGTCATCAGAAACTCATAAACAGGAAGTTAGAAAGCCTCCAGAAGGAACATACTTCCCTACCTTCAGGGAGCCACCACTCTAGCAGGGGAAACACTACTAAAACATGCAGGTAAGAGAAGTGAATACTAAAAAGAAGTACAATTAGTCCCCAAGGAAACACAGAAGATTCATTCTGATGAGCAAGAATCTGAAGGAATGGGGGCATCACTCATGGAGGAGGCAGCCCCCCAATGATTTTAAAATGTCTCGTTACTTTAAAATGTCTTCTTAACAGCTGTGTAGTATCCTTGTATGGATGCGTGTGTTTAAACCACTGGGGTGGGTGGGGCAAAAAAGTAGAGAAGGAGGAAAAGAATTTTGTGGGTTGTACTAAAAGGCCATGAGCAATGAAAGCAGGATTTTGTTAATTATCACATTATGACTAGATCATGAGTGGTCTCGTGGCTACAAGAAGTTAAATGATTGTGCTTAAACATGCAGGCAGTTAACCAACCTAATCCATTTCCTCATTGCACCGATGTTCAGAGAGATAAGAGCATTACTTCGCACTTACAGGTGGGAGATTCGGATCCCTGAACCACGAAAGCATTGGGCCCCACAGTAAGTAACAGAAAGACCGTGCGGTGTCCACAGCTGGAGACCTGTGTCACAGGGGGTGTCATTTCTAATGTTTTTAACTTGACAACGTCTCGCAACAACATCAGATGTATAGAACGGGAACTCTGTTCCAGAAGGAGTGGTGGCGTGGAAGACTGGACACATGTGGGCCCGGGATCAGATGGGCCTGCCCAATCCTGCCCTACATGGGCTGTGTGACCTTGATGGGTCACCGCTTCCCTGCGCCTCTGTTTCCTCATCTGTAAAATGGGGGAGCTGACAATTCCTACTTTTCAGGATTGCTGTGAAGCTTACAAGTAATGTATAGAAGGCATGTGAAACTAGGGGCGCCTGGGTGGCTCAGTCGGTTAAGAAGGCATGTGAAACTTCTCATAAAACTGGTAGCCGATGCGGCATGGCAAATTTCCTTTAGGTTTAGTCCTATAGGGTCAGGCATTTCATTTTAAGAGTGTCTACTGAGGCAGAACTCTGAAGCAGCTTTGCTAATAGTGTTGAAGATTTTTGCAAGAAGCTTTTTATCACGTCATGGCCTATGTTCGTTTACTCTGGACTTAATTTTAGTCTCACTTAAAAAGCGTTATCTGGCGACATAAAAGGACATTTAATGACTGGTTTACACTCTTTATCACACCCCCTCCTCCAAGGAGGAGAATTCTAGGAATGTTCTCTGCCTATAATCGTCATAGGGTAGGAGTGGGACAGAGGGGGAAGTCTGCTGGGAATTTATTTGGAAAACTTTTGAAAAACAGTTAACTGCTACTTTCCTTCGTGTGACCTATGCTTCCTGACATGGACCTGGGTTGAATTCTATGCTGCAGGACGCTCAGCTGCAACCCTGGCCTCTACTCACTAGATGGCACTAGCGCCCTCCAGATGGTATGATCAGAAATTGCCACACTGACCCCCTGTAGGCAAAGGCACCCCCAGATGAGAACCACTGGCATAGACACTCTAAAATCCAGACTTTTTTTAAAAACGTTTATTTATTTTTGAGACAGAGCGAGAGACAGAGTGCAAGAGGAGGAGGGACAGACAGAGGGAGACAGAGAGTCCGAAGCAGGCTCCAGGCTCCAAGCTGTCAGCACAGAGCCCGACGCGGGGCTCGAACTCTCGAACTGTGAGATCATGACCTGGGCTGAAGTCGGCAGCTCGACTGACTGAGCCAGCCAGGCGCCCCATTGAGATCATTTAGGCATACCCTAGAATCAAGGCATAAGTAAGAACACCCCAAATGCCCATCGACAGACAACTGGATAAACAAAATGTGGCATATCCATATGATGGACAATTATTCAGCCATTAAAAGGAATGAAGTTCTGACATGTTACAACTTGGATGAGCCCTGAGAACTTTTGCTAAGTGAAAGGAACCAGACACAAAAGACCAACACAGGATTCCTTTTATATGAAATGTTCAGAATAGGCAAATCCCCAGAGACAGACAGTATGGTTGCCAGAGCCTGGGGGAAGAAGAAAATGGGGAGTGACTTTGAGTAAGTATGGGCTCTCTTTTGGGGTTGATGAAACTGTTCTGGAATCAGAGGTGACAGTTGCACAATATTGTGAAAATACTAGAAACCACCAAATATTTTTTAAAAACTTTGTGAATATGTATTTGTATCTGCCATTATGTGCTTGTTTTCTAAGCACCATCTTTTGGACAGTGTAATGTGAATTCTGGAATTTTCTCTGAATTAGTGTAGTATGTAGAAGTAATCACTCAGTAAAATAGCCCATCTTTCCCCACAGTACAACTGAAAATAAACTATTTTTTTTAAAGAATAAAGGTATAGCCTTTGCTTTGTATACAAATCCTACACTATGCCATAATAATTCTGTCACTTTCCAACTGTCGTGGAGATTATTCTATATTAGAACATATCAAGCTGTGGCATTCTTCTTAACAGCTGTGTAGTATCCTTGTATGGATGCGTGTGTTTAAACCACTAGTTCTCTACTGGGGGTCATTTGGTAGCCCTTGTCCTCCAAAGCAGACAGTTGGCAATATCTGGAGACACTTTTTGTTGTCACCCCTGGCGGTAGGGGGGCGCTACTAGCATCTAGTGAGTAGAGGACAGGAAAGCTGCTTAACATCCTACAGTGCACAGGACCACCCCACCGGAAAGAATTCTCCTCCCAAAATGTTAATAATGCCCAGGTTGAGAGATTGGCTCAACTTTTAAAAAATGGAATAAACAGGGGCACCTGGGTGGCTCAGTCGGTTGGGCGTCCGACTTCAGCTCAGGTCATATCTCACAGTTCGTGATTTCAAGCCCTGCATCGGGCTCTGTGCTGACAGCTCAGAGCCTGGAACCTGCTTCGGATTCTGTGCCTCCCTCTCTCTCGGCCCCTTCCCCACTTGCGCTCTTTTTCCCTGTCTCTCAAAAATAGATATTTTAAAAATTCTTTTAAAAAAATTAAAAAATGGAATAAACATTTGTATAGTGAGCCTTTATTCTTACTTTGGTTTCTTTTTTTTCCCCCCAGAAAAGTATTGAGATTTCTAGAAGTAGGTTAAATGGGTTAAAGGGGAACGCCTTTTTCCTCTGAGGTACATGGGGCTCCCGTTGCTACAATGAAGGGGGTATTTCCTCCATTCTATCTGGTTATTGCTTTCCTGCAGGAAAGTGAGTGATTTTTGCATATTTATTTTAAATTCAGCAAGTTACTAAGAAGTTTTGGTTGATACTCTTAGCACAGTGGTGCCAAAGGGGTCTTGGGAGTGAGGATGGCTTTCTATAATCTGTTGCACCTCAACTCCAAACCATGCCAAATATACAAGCTACAACCTCCAAGCCTGCGCCATAAGCCCAGCTTCTGGAAACGTCCTGTGCCCTCCCTCCTCCTCCAGTCACGCCACCGCCCAGAGCTGGATGCAGTCACTGTGGGGTTTGCTTTTGTTAGCATAGTCCCACAAAGAAATAATTTTTCCTCCTCCTCTCCAACAGCTGTAACTCATATTAGTAGCTTCGAACTTTCCGGGGCGATATTAAATCATAATGGCGCTGGTAGACATTCTTGTCTTTTTGTTCCCTCAAATTAACAGGATTATGTCTAATATCTCAATGTTAGATGTGACATGGGAAGTTCACCGAACAATAGTCTTCATGATACTGAGAAAGTATCCCTCTTTCCCAGTTTTCCTAGAGTATTTTTTTCTTTCCAAAATGGGTTTTGATTTTTGTATTTGTTTTAAGAGAGAGAGAGAGCACATGTGCGGAAGCAAGCAGGGGAGGGGCAGAGAGAAAGGGGGAGAGAGAGAATCCCAAGCAGGCTCCACACTGTCAGCACGGACAAAGCCCGACGCGGGGCTCGAACTCATGAATTGTGAGATGATGACCTGAGCCAAGATCAAGAGTCGGAGGCATAACCGACTGAGCCACCCAGGTGCCCCATGTGTTTGATTTCGATCAGGCTTCCTTTTTACCCCCAGCTTTGATTCAACAATGGGATAGTGTGGTTTTGAGAGTACACAGCAAGGTAGGAAAAACAGGCTGTGTGGGAGACGGGGGTTTGATTCCAGCTGTGAGTTTTCGGTGTGAATCACCAGCACCCTTCCCTCCCTCTCCAGGATATGGTGCGGGCAGTGCATGCAAAGGCTGCTGGCCACCGTCCAGGAAATAGGAGTGTGGCTTTTCTGATGGGCACACCCTTGGAAACAGGACGGGTTTGTTCTCCTGAACAAAGTCAGAGAACCTGCTGAGGCTTGTAGTGAAAAACCTGGGGGGAAAAAACACTTCTAAGCCCAACTAAGAGCATAATAGACACCATCATCCTTAAATGTCCCTGACACATGATGATTTACTCCTAACTGTTCTTAAATGTAACCAAGCAGGAGTGACCGGGGACTTTCAGTGCTAAAACCAGGAAAGTCCCAAAGCTATAATTTAAACGATGATTTTGAAAGGCATACAACACGCTTCTTCTCAGAACAGGCGAAGAGAAGAGTTCATCAACAGCGTGCTGAACTTGAAGGGCTTCTTTTTCCAGCTCAACTCAACTTTGGCAGGGCATGGGTTCTTCAGTTGGTTCTGTTTCCCAGAAACCAGAGTTGCCCTAAGCAACTCAAGCTATTAGGCCTGACCAGAAATAGGTAAATACAAAAAGTTTCCACCCTTTACCACCCAGGCCTTTTGAAAACAATGCTTCCCAGAGGCCTAACTCCTGGCAGGAAACACTGACTGCATTTTCCCCTTCTTCTTGTGACCTCCAGCTGTAGCTCCTTCTCCAGGGCATTCCTGCTCCCTCAATTCTCCGGCAAATTTTCCACAGAAAATATACAGTTCTCCAAACCATTAAGTAGAAAACAACAACAACCGCTATAAATGGGTCCTCGCTCTTTCCCATCTGGTAGAATTATAGTACTTCCGGTTTGGAAGATCAACTAGATCATCTTAATGTGCTCACCAACCCCTCGGGGCTGTTGCTGAAATACGCCGTTGCGTGGGTCCCACTTCAGGTGATCGGAATTTTCTAGGATAATATTCTCCACATTTCTTTGATCACGTATCACTATTAGCTACAAAAAAAAAATGTGAGCATGCACTCATAATGCATATATCTATTTAGGTTGTGTATTCCCGGGATAGTACAACGTAATTTCATTTTTATTTTAACAAATCAATGGAAACCGGCACAGCACTGACTCATGTGGCACACAGCCTATTTTGAGGACCACTGATCCTGAAAACGCACCCATTATGTTAGCATTCAGCGAATGCTTGTATTTCTCCAGGCATAAGAAAATCACTCTGATTCAGGAAGCCTATTCTATGTTTTATATGTATATTGTAACACATATAATAAACATATATATGTATATATATATATAACATGTTATTACAAAGGTCTTCCTTCTATTGGTTTGTATCTATGCTTCGCATCCAAAGGTTTACCTTTGCGGGCATGCAAAATAAGCCTAATCCCTCTTAACACTACTGCAACTCCTATACCTGAAAACGGCCGGATTTCCTTGATAGACAAGAAGCTTCTCTAACACAGTAAGGATCCCAGCAACCCAACAGAAAAAAATAGGCCAAGGATATAAATATGTAAGGTAAACAAATATGTAAAAATGAAAACAAAAACATAACCTCGCTCAGCTAGGAAAAGGGAAACTTAAAACCACGCTGAAGTATTCTCTTTCATTTATCAAAACGGCAAAGAGCTGGAACAGCGGGATCAGCCTGTGATGTTGGTGTTGCTGAGGGAAGCCTGGCACCCACACACACTGCTGTGCTAACGTTGATTGGTACAACCTCCATGGCAGGTGCCTGATGAAGCCATTCAAGAGTCGTTGTTTGAATACTGGGAAAATGCTAACCTTATAATGGTAAATGAAAAAAAAAGAAAGAAAGAAAACAGCACAATACCAGAAAAAATATACTAGAAGGAAATTTATCCAAACAATAACGATATGTATTTCTGGATGGTAAGACAACATAACAAATGATTGGTTTTGTTGTTGTTGTTGTTTAGTTTTTTGAGAGACAGAGAGGGAGACAGAGATAGAGAAGGGCAGAGGGAGAGAGAGAGAATCCCAAGCAGGCTCCACACTCAGCTCGGAGCCCAGTGTGGGGCCCGATCCCATGACCTACACTGAAATCAAGAGTCAGACACTCAACCGACTGAGTCACCCAAGCACCCTTCTAGTTCTGTTCTTTATACTAATTAGCCTTTTCAAAATTTATACCAAGCCTGTAGAAAATGCACCAGGGAGGAGATGATGAGAGCCTATCAGGGGGCCTGGTTCTGAACTGCAGACTCTTAACGTCCACATTAAGAGACAGAAGAATGCTTGCCTTGCCTACACGCCTGGGAAAAACCGATACAGTTGATTCTGGGTATTCCAGGTAGTTATGTTCTATAAAGTTGCCATGACCATCGGATTCACAAACGCTGAACTGCTGCTCTTGGGGAAATACAGGGCCTAGTCCCTTTGAGCCTCTAACCACATTTTCATCAACCGATCAACATTGAACCTTGTTTTATGTGTGCTTCTGTTTAAAGACATCTCACGAGTAGGTGAATTCGTGAATACAGGATCCGCAAATAATGAGTAATGGCTGCAATTATAACTCTGCTTTTAGGGAAAATTCTTACTCAAAAGTAAAGGGCCAAATCCCAATATTCAACAGCTGAACGCCTTTGCAGGTGAAAGTTGAGCACCTTAAAATTTATAAATTGCAATTTATAAAGGAAATTAAGTTTCCTTTCCATAACAGAAAGGAAAGCAATGCGTGTCATGATTCATTTTATTTAATACATTCACTGTGTTAGCAAAAACTCTATTATCCAATTAAATTCAGCCAGTAGTTACTGAGCATCCCCACCTGCAGAACATGGTGATGTGTGGGATTATGTCAGCTGAAGCAATTTACAGTCCTCTTGGCCATGGGCGGGGAGGTTGAGGCCAATTCCTAACTCCAATACACAACAGACAGAATGTGATCGAGGTCACCATAGAGGTCTAACGCGCATGAGACTAGTAAAAATAGAATACTATGGGGACCAAATGAAGGAGAGAGTGTACCCTCTTGGGACTGTCTTATAAAAGCTGGTGGAGAGAATGGCATCTAAAAAGACCTTGAGGGACTGGTACAATGGTAACTGGAGCTGTGCGATGGGTAACTGGGAGTGATGAGAACATCCTGGTACCAGAAGCAGAGGAGAATAGTGGGGACATGTGTTCTGGAAACCATCAGAATCCAGCATGGGTGTAGGATAAGTGAAAGGAATGGCTTCCATTACTGCTGTAAGGCAAGACACAATGCCCCCAAAGTGCTAACAGAGAACTGGACGGCCAATGACTAAGTGGGGAACGGAAACCGGTCCAACCACCTTGAGCCTTCATATTGTTTCCAGAATCTTCTTGGTTAACTCAACCTTTACATGGCAGTGGTTAACTCCTTAGCAGTCCATCTTTCACCTCCTTAACCAGAATGCAAACTGGAAGCAAGCAGGGGACCAAGCCTCCTGCTTCCTTAGCCTCTGTCCCTCTGCCCACCACCCACTCCCCAACACAACACACACACATCTAACCTACAAAGGATTGCCCAACACCAATGTCGGCATTTCACCAGTCTTTAGCAAGTATTTACTCATTCGGTAATTGGCTTTGACAAACACAAGTGAGCCCTGGTCTTCTTCCTAATACAGGTTCTTCTCACGGAGCAGATGGCTACATTTTCTCGGTAACTGTCCCTGCATTTTCCCAGAACATACGTATACGTACGTGTAGAGAATGAGAATCTTTTAAAGTGCCACCACATTGCATCATACATTTTTGTCTCTTTATCTAACTAAAACTGAAAACAAGTGTTCAGCAGAATGTCTGCAAATCTTAGAGTTAAATTTTTAAATGTACAGGTATGACCTTAAAATTCTAATTTTTAGGCTATGTTGTATTTCAGCCCCTTGATTCTAGAATTCCTTAGAACTGAATTGAAATACTAATAGTGTTCTTGGATTGTCTTTGGAGTTTTAAATATTACATGAGATTAAACATTTCTGAATTTTCTTGAAGAAAAACAAGTTTTCTACATAAAATTATTTAAATCACACCTTAAATTGTTTCTTCTCTCACAAATTATTTTAATTACATAAATATTTGAAGAAGCCAATCCTTGCTCTTTATTAACTGCACAAATAAAAATGTCTCCAGTGGCACAAATTCAAAGAACATTAAAAACAGCAAATATTTAAATCTGAATATACTTCATGTAAAGTATATGGCTTCCCAGAGTAGCCAGTCCATAGCTAAGACCTCCAGAATGAATTTAACTATTATTCATTGTTTCGAACTCTGAATTTTCTATTAGGAGTGATCGCTCAATTTAATTACGGAAGCAAATTTAAAAATACACACTTTTGCAGTCAAATTATTTTACTTACTGTCTCAAAACCTCGATGCGGGTGATCAGGAAATCCACCTGGTCTACCTCCTTTAAATTCGTCAAACAGTAAAAATGGGTCCAGATTTTTCAACTGAAATAAAAATTAAATCCAACAGATTAGACATGCCTTTTAAACCACACTACTGGGGGCTATCTTCATGGACAGATCTAGCGAAACTCACTGAAAACAACGTAGCTGATGAGAATCTTGAAATGAAAATCACTTTCAGGAAAGAATGCCTTATACACGTCCGCGTGCACGCACACACACATGGACTGTAAGTACGTTAAAGAGCCTATTTTATAAAAGGTACAAAGAGGAGATAAACATTTCATGATCACCGAAGATCTAAACGGTCAAGCACAAACAAGATACGGTCTGTATCCTAAGCAGATTCCAAAATCCGTGATAGCATACATGCTCTGGAGGAAGGCAATTTAACACATACGAGGGAAGGGGAAGGATCAGGGAAGGTACTTTCAGGGAGGTGGCACCTGAGCTAGGTCCTGAAGTACATGTAGGAGTTAATGAAGTAGAAGGGGGGAGAAGGAAGAACATTCCAAGTAAAAGAGCAGAGAACACTGCTAAGCTATAGTAATTATAATAATCTATCTGTAGCTTCTTTTGGGTTTTCTTTGCAGACATTCAGATTGCCAGTGTATTTACCAATAAGCTTTTGCCCGGCAGTTCACAAATTTTTTGGTTGACTTAGATTAAAGCTGTGGCAGGCTGCAGTTTTTGTGGGGTCTGCTAGGCTTGGCTGGTCTCTCTACGTGGCTTATTTTCCATCCCAAGCTGAAACAGTGGCCACCATCTAGGACATGCTGTTCTCATCACCAAGGGCAGGAGCAAATGGGAGCCAAGTCAATAGTGCACAATCACATTAACACGTCCCAGGTCACAGCACGTGACATGGCCAAGCCCAAGGCAGGAGGAGGGCACTTAAACCCTGCCTATGGGACTCACGGGGAATGCACCTAAAAGTGGGTTTGGAGTGTGTAATCCCATTATGGGGGGCAGTGAATATTTGGGAGTAGTATTCCAACCAACACCCATCAACAAATAACTGGGGTCCTTTCCCCTTCGTTTTCAATCCTTACACTTTCTATTTCTTTTCCCTTTTTGCAAGCTAGCGCATCTACAACAATGCTGAGTAGAAATGCTGGTAAGTAGACGTCCTTGCTTTTCCCTGATTTTACATAGATTGCTTTTTCAAGATTCATCGGCATGCAGGTTGTTTAATACAGGTTTTCTGCAGACTCCCTCCACAAGGTGAAAGAATTCCCCTTCCGTTTCTAGTTTACTAATTTCTTAAACCTACACAGGTGTTGAATTTTATCGAACGCTTTTTCTGCACTGATCGAGATAATTTTTCTCTCCTTTAATGTCTTAATGTTGGTAAATTACATAAACAGATTTTCCAACATTAAACCAAATTTGCTGTGTTCAGACAATCCAAACCTTGTTGTGATATATTATCTTTTTTATACGTTGCTATATTTGCATAGTTAATATTTTGCTTATGATTCTTGCAAAAATGTTTATAAATGCCATGCAATTATCCTTTCACCTTGCTGTCCTTGTCTGCTCTTGACTGCAAGGCAACGTAGTTTCCTAAAGCGATGTGAGGTCTCCCTGGAGCTTCATCTGGAGGTGGAGAGTTTGTGTTACTGGAGTTATCTATAGTTTCAATATTGGGTGAAATTTGTCTGTAAGATCATCTGGACCTGTTGTCTTTGAGGTAGACTTTTAAAACAGGCTGGGTGGGCCTTTTAGGGAAATCCTTTATTTAAAAAAAAAAGGGATGGACAGCTGGCACTGATCCTTTTGCCCTTTCCCCTCGTCCTCCTCTCTGTGCCCAAGGGTGAATGGTTACTGTTGCCTCAACAGCTGTCTCGGGCCATAAGGTGATGCACTAAGAGCACTAAAATGATGAACTAATATAGAATGAGCATGGGTCTCTAATAAGTGGGGAGCCTTCAGGCCCACGCTACACTGCCTACTCTTGGGTTTTCAAAAGAGAAACACAAATCCGTACGTATGCAAACCATTGGTTTTAGAGGCTGCCTTCTGTTACACAGTTGAACCTAATCCTGATATAAGGGTAGTAATACCTGTGGCAGCAGCCCAGAACCAGCTGAGACCCCACTTTCCCAACACTCAATGAAATGCCAGCCTATATCAAGGCAATATGGAGGCAGCAGAAGGGAGAGGTCCTGTCAAAGACAAACTCCAATAGCTCAGACTACCTCCCGGGCCTACTCAACCTCTAGACAGGGCTGGGGGGTAACGATGAAAAAGTAGAGGGAAATTGCCAGCATGCAGTTCAAACTGAGATCTAGATTTGGCCTTGAATGGACTTGAGCTACAACTCTATGCTCCCCACCTTGACTCTACACATAGAGATCCTGATAATGGAGAATGCCATCTACAGAGGCTATACCAATCAGGACCAAGATTAATCAAGGTTATTTAATGATATTAAGGAACTCTTAGCATTTTTAAGTGTGTAATGGGATTATAGTTTCATTTCTTAAAGCTATTATCTTTTACAGACACCAACTGAAATATTTATAAGTACAATAAAAATGATTCACTTTTAAAATACTTTGAGTGAAGAAATGGTTGAGGGACACAGAGGAAACAAGAATGCCCATGAGTTGATCACTGTGGACGTTGGGTACATGGAGATTCATTGTACTATCTTCTTTTCTATTTTAGAAATTCTTCATAATAAAAAAATACGTGTAAGAGTGGTCCAAGGAAAATCGCACTCCACCAAGGAGTGTCTGGTGGAAGGGGGTGTGGAGCATTGAGGCAAGTGCAAATGAGTGACGGGCTTCCCTCCTGTTTCCCAGCAGAAAACAAGCCACTAATATCATGCTGTGCAATCATTCAAATTCCAGCTTGGCCCACATTTAATCATGATGAAAGGCGTGAGCTGACCCCACTCCTTCTTTACTGTTCATCACCAAAAGGCTCAGTGAGAGCTTTGTAAATTCCTCTGCCTCCACGTTTACCACCAGAGGGAACATGTCACTTAGGGCCACTAATACGAAACACTTGTAA
This sequence comes from Lynx canadensis, assembly GCF_007474595.2. Classification (NCBI taxonomy): domain Eukaryota; kingdom Metazoa; phylum Chordata; class Mammalia; order Carnivora; family Felidae; genus Lynx; species Lynx canadensis. The sequence goes on from NC_044321.2 coordinate 11,600,095, forward strand.
ATTCTACACTAAAATAGCTTTGTGCTCCAAAGTGTGTGAGATGTTTCTTCAGAGACAAAGTCCGGGTGCAAAAAGTTTGAAAAGTAACTACCTTGAAGCTAGATTGGTGCTTTCCTTCTCTGCTGACTGGAGAATTAGGGGTTGCAGGGTACTGAAAACTATGGTGACAATCTAAATGGCCAGAAGTAGGTCCAGGAGGAAGACAACAGTGGTATGCCATACACTGGAGCAGGTCATAGCTATTTCATTGATGGTCATGAAGAACTGATAACAACGTGGCAAGTGCTTACATTACTGTGTTCAATGAAAAACCAAGGACACAAAATTGTTTATTTTGTATAATCCCCATGATGTAAAATATACAACTATATGGACACAAAAGGAAACACCCTCTGTCTTAATAGTGATTAAACCAGGGTGATGGCATTAGAAGTGATTCCTATCCACTTACTTTTTTCTTAGGGTAGAGGCATACACAGCAGACCCTCTGAATTAGTAGAATGTGGGTATCTTTAACATTGTTTTGGTGTTTAATTATTTTTGAGAGAGACAGAACACAAATAGGGGAGGAGCAGAGAGAGAGGGAGACACAGAATCTGAAGCAGGCTCCAGGCTCCGAGCTGTCAGCACAGAGCCCGACGCGGGGCTCGAACTCACAAACCGCGAGATCATGACCTGAGCTGAAGTCGGACGCCTAACCGTCTGAGCCATCCAGGTGCCCCAGAATGGGGGCATCTTTAAAGCATAAGTCTTCAGCAAGGGACTCTTAACTGGGTACCATGGATAGAATTCAGGGTGGCTATACACTTGGCTGGGGAAAAAAATTACATCTTTATTTTCACTAACCTCTAACTGAAAATTTCTCTTCTGAATTTTTTTCTAGTAAAATATATATAATAAAATTTACCATCTTAACTCTTTTTAAGTATACGGTTCAGTGTCATTAAGTACATTCACACTGGTAGGCAAGAGTCACCGGCAGCCATCTCCAGGCTGAAATGCTTTAATCATGAAGACAAAGAATCACAGTAAATGACCAGGACCTGTGACTCCAGAAATCAAAGCTCTTATCATAGCACGTGACAGTGGTTGCAGGTGTACTGAACTATTATTGTTCATGTGCCTCACAGCTTTGCAATTAGGGAGTTCTATGAACTGCCACCAGGTCTTATTATTTAATGCAAAATTACTAGATTGCAAATCTGCTTTGTAATATTGTGCTAACCATATTTCAATATGTTTTCCTTTGTAATCCTATGTATTTTGTTTCATGTGTATAAAAAATATTATTCTGAGAAAGAACTTGTAGCTTACACCAGCCCCCCACCCCAAGGGGTTGACAAGACAAAAAGAAATTAAGAAACGCTCAGCAGATGTGTTCTGACAGATGGGGTAATTAAAGTATTAGCTACCCCAACACAATGGGTGTCCGAGTTCCATACAATTGTTCTGTCCGTGATGAGGTCTGGTAGAATTGGATACCACACCCATCTGGCATCTCCCCAACACCCACCACGCATTCAGCCCTTACAATAATCCTGTTTGCATGTATCCCATTGGAAAACAATGTCTGATGGACCCCAAAACACATTCACAGGTGAAGAGGAAGCTAATGGCAGAAAGAGTATGGGAATATCAGAGCAGAATCTAAGAAGAGGAACCAACCAACCTCATTTTTTAAAAAGAATCCATTTCCCTAATATACTGCTTCCTTTATTCAAAAATATTTGGGGAGGGGGAAGATGTCCAGCATCACTAATCATCAGGGAAATGCAAACCAAAACCACAATAAGATATCACCTCACACCTGTCAGAATGACTATTATCAAAAAGACAAGAAATAACAAGTATGGGGGGGTGTGGAGAAAAGGGAGCCCTTGTGGACTGTTGGTGGGAATGTAAATTGGTGAAGCCACTATGGAAAACAGTATGGAGGTTCCTCAAAACATTAAAACTGGGAATACCACATGATCCAGTGATCCCACTCCTGGGTGTTCACCCAAAGAAAACGAAAACACTAACGTGAAAAGAGATCTGCACCCCCGTGTTCACTGAAGCATTATTCACAATAGTCAAGACATGGAAACAACCGAAGCGTCCATTGAATGGATAAAGAAAATGTGTGTGTGTGTGTGTGTAAACACACATACACTATGAAATATTATTCAGCCATGAAAAAGGAGATCTTGTCATGTGCAACAACATGGGTAGATCTTGAGGGCATTATGCTAAGTGGAAGAAGTCAGACAGAGAAAGGCAAATACCATATGATCTCACTTATGTGTGAAATCAAACAACAAATACATAAACCGAGCTCACAGACACCGAAAACAGATTAGTGGCTGTTGCCAGAGGTGGGGGTGGGTGAAATAGGTCAAGGTGTTCAAAAAGTACAAACTTCCAGTTAGAAGATAAGTAAGTCCTGGGGATGTGATGCGCAACATGGTGACTATAATTAGTATTACTGTGTTACATATTGGCAAGTTGCTAAGAGAGAAAATCTTAACGGTTCTCATCACAAGAAAAATAAGTTCTGTAACTATGTACGGTGATCGACATTAACTACACCTACTGTCGTGATCATTTTGCAAGACAAGCAAATACCAAATCATGTTGGCCACCCGAAACGAGTACGATGTCGTATGTCAATTACATCTCAATGAAAAACAATCTTTCCGGAACCCGGTATGCTGCGCAGCGCTGTGTTCCTTGGGCTATAACCACCATTTGCTACCTTTCTGTGCCAATAAGATTTTCTTTTCCGCAAGTCACCATGCCCCTGGTAATTTTCAAATAAAGCTGCTCTCTCGTGTTGAAAGAGGTCTACCTGACCTAAAATCACCTCATATGAGAGAAGCCTCCACGCACCCCCTTCACTAGGAGAGGCCCACAGAGTTGGGTCCCGGTGTTTTTTTCCAAGAACCCAAATCCCTGGCACTGGCTGACTGGCCAACGGTGGACACATGACCCAGGCGAGCCAATCAGATTCTCTCCCCTGGGAATTTGGAAGTGAGCCCTACAGCTACTCCCTGGGGCTGTGAACTTGGAGCTATAAGGTGGGCCCATTTGGCGCGTGCACACTGAGGCAGGTAGATCAACCCAGGACAGCACAAGGGAGCGCAGAGTAGGGGCACGGACGCCTCCATTGCACCTTCTGCGCAGGACCTCTGTACCCATGTTAGAGGGACCCACTTTGGGGCGGGGCTGGTCCAGGGGGGACCCTAATCGCTAAGTTTAGATCTGGACGCTCTGGCACCCCCACAAGGCAGGTCATGATTGTCCCGGGCCCTCTCTTCCCAAGTTAGCCCTCACTGTCCCACCAGTGCCTTCTGCCAAAAACACAAATAGCCACCCAACCAGCATACCTCGGGTCTGCCAATGCTTCTTCGGACCCTCGCCCCGACCCCTTCCGACTGCTCCCGGCTGAGCACGGACAGGGTAACCTTCTTGGAGGAGGCCATGTCCAAGTCTAAAAAGAGTGTTCCGACGCTGAGCTGTAGAGGAGAGAGGGCCAGAGGGGGAACAAAATAAAAGACAAATCATAAAGGAGGGCACATCCAAGGACTACGAAATAAAGGGTACTAAATTCAGACCTGCCCCAAATATTAACAGCTACAGTATATGGACTGCTTCCTCCGTACAACACCTGGCTTAGGTCATCTAAAATAATGTTGGGGACCATGTAAGGTACTAACTAGGTTCCCAGCACCCCACTAATTATTTGCAATCGTTACCTCATGCAATCCTACAGCCATCACTTACCAGGTTTAGCAATAACAGTTCGGCCGGGCACTTACTAACCTCTAATGAGCGCTGTATCCGCTTTATCTCATTGCAATCTCTCAAGACCCGCCAGGGAGGTGCCACCATGAGGTAGAAAGATTTATGTGGTGACACACGGAACACGAAGGAAATCCGTGAGGTCTGTGACTCTCACTGGAACACGCCAAAGATCTTGGCACTGAAAGGATCTTCGAGGGTCACCAAATTCAAAGACCCATCTTTCCCCGCAGTTCACGGGCAACTTCAGCGGCAAGAAATCTTTGAGCTTTGTCAGGAAGTCTTCAGGAGCACGGGAAACCCCCGGGTGTCCCTGCCAATGCATCCTGTATTTCAGGACCAATCTACACCCCGCCTCTAGTATTCAAAAGCGTTTTCTCTCGGCGGGCCTAACTTCTGCCGACTGGAGTATCACAGAACCAGTAATGATCAATCCCTTTTTCACTTCAAATGCTTGCAGACAGCAGTGCCACCAAATCCCTAAAACTCTTCTTCAAGCGAAACACAATCCACTCCTTCAAAGATCCCAACTCAGACCTAGAGAGTCGCTTTAGCAAGAAGCAGAGACTCCGGAGCCGGAGAGCCTGGGTTTGCATCCGGGCTTCACCCGGCCCCAGCTGTGCGACCTGAGGCCACCTGCTAAGCCTCTGTGTTCCTCAGTTTTTCCATTTGTGAAATAGGGGTAAGAGGCCTGCCAACCTCAACGGGGTGTGGTCGGCGCTCTAAGAATGTTAGCTGCTGTCACTCAGAGCCCTCCACTCGGCCACGCCCCCCCAGTCAGTCACCACGCGTCCTCCCGGGAGCAGGCAATCAGTAAATACTTCCTGGGTGCTGGACAGGGGGGTTCCGAAATGAGCTTAATCCTCAAAGCCGTCCAGAACTGTCATCACACACGTACAAGCAAGCAGGCAGGGTCTCGCCCCTACCTATCTGCACTACTTCGAGGTCCTTCCGGACTCCCCGCCCGGAAATCCGAGGCACCCGAACCACGGACGCGGCGCTTACCGGATCGCAGTGCTTTGCCGCCAGGAAAGCCGCCTCCCACCTTCGCCAAACGTCAGGGTCCTACTTAAGCGTCCGCCGGCAGCTCCCGGGAGCCTGGGCCGGGAGTCTACGGCGGGCCGGGGAGGGCGGGGCCCCGCGCGGCGCTCCCGGCACCGCCGCCCCCGCGGGCGCGCGGCCCCCACTCGGCGGCAGCTGGAGCCCGGGCGGCGGCGCGGGGCGCGAGGGCGCCTCACCGTGACTCAGCGTTTCGCCGCCCGCGGCCGCAGCGGGGCGGGAGGCGGGAGGCTGCGGGGCTCGGGGGGGCGGGGGCGGGCGAGGGTGCGCTCCCGTCTCTCCAGGCCGCCGGGCTCCTCCCGCGCCCCCTTCCGCCCCTCCCCTGCCTGCTCGGCGACCCAGCGACCTCTGCGCCCCTCCCGCCCCGGAGAGGCGCGCCCCCGCGGGCGTCCGGGCGGGCGCTCCCGGCCCGTCAAGGACCCGCCCCCACCTCGTTAGGAGGCCCGTCGTTAACTGGAGTCTCTGGTCGCGCGTCCCTCAGAGCGGGGCTGCACGTTCCAGTCGTGCCTCCGGCACTTGTTAGCTGTGCGACCTGGGGCAGCTGGCTCAGCCTCTCTGTGCCTCCAGCTCCTCCACTGCTAAACGGGGGTGGGGATAATGGAACCAGCCTGGTAATGAGAATTAAGCGAACTTGGTGTGTCCTAAGCACGACACAATTGTTTGTTGCATAAATATGTCGCCTGCTGTTTGGCCCTTAGAATGGGGGCGGGGGGTGTTGGGGGGAGCGGTGGAGGTGAGGGCAGGAACGGAGGCGCCGACACTCTTTTGCCTGAAGAAGAGACAGGCTCGCGCCGGGCGACAGTTGGGTAAGAGCGCGCTTGTCGTGGGCGTGCTTGTGGACAGGCATTGGAGAGTTTTCCCAGGGCAGTGCACAGTCGCAGCGCCGGTGAGCACGTCCAGCTCCCTGCTGGGGTTGTTAACCAGGAGGACGGGCACGGCCGCCAGCTTCTGTCCTCCAAACACCAGAAGAGCTTGTTGTGTGGTTTAGAGAAAGGAAAGAAAGTGGCACTTCCAAAGCGGGGACCAGAAAACTTTGTAAAGGGCCGGATGGTAAATGTTTTCAACTCTGCAGGCCACATATGTTCTCTGTGGAGACCGTTCCAAGATTGGCCTCTGTAGCAACAAACCAGCCATAGACAACATGGAAGTAAACGGGTGCGGCTGTTTCAATAAAACTTCAGTTATGGCTCCTGCTGGGGAGGGAGGATTTCCTCTGCCCTTCAAGGTCCTTGTAGCTAGACTGAGAATCAAGTCGACGGGAGACAGATTAACAGGAGAAAATGGAATTTAATTCTGTGAGTACGGGGAATTCGCAGAGCTGTGAAATTCCAAAGACAGTGAGGCAACATGAGGCTTTCTGGCATCCTGAGCTCAGGACAGGGATGGGGGTGTGGGGACACAAAGGGAAGAAGACCATTGGCGGAAGGTGAGAGGAGATGTTTGGAAAACAAAGGTTGCCGCGCTATGCACGTCAGTCTCTAGGTAAAGAGGAATCTCTGTTAATCACGTCCACCCTCCACCCCCCACTCACCCATCTCCTCTCATCAGGACCGAGGTTATCCGTTCCACCACCGAGGCCGAGATTTAATAGGCAAGCATCTCTAGGAGAGGGGATACATTTAATCTTCCATCCCAGTAGGTGTAAACCATTCACATCGGATCCCAACCTCCATGTAGATCATTTTAGCACCAGAGGAGTAAATGCAGGAGGTGGTGGGGCGATCGATACCCCCACTGAAGAGATTCCAGGGCAAGAGCGCAGGCTGTAGAGAGACACTACTGGAGCCCTTGGAGGCTTACTCTTTAGCAAAGAGAGACAGACATTAAAGGTAATAAATAAATCGTGCAGCAGGTGTCAAATGCTGTGGGAAGAGACGAAGCGGAGCAGAGAGAGGGAGATCCTCAGCGCTGGGGCGAGTGAGATTGTAGTACTAAACAAGGTCGTCCAGGTAGGGCTCGTTAGGAAGATGCCACTTGAAGCAGAGCCCCGAGATGAGGACATGAACCAGGCAGATGTCTGTGGCAGTTTGCCAAGCAGAGGAAACCACCGAATGCTGAAATTTGGAATCAGAAGCAGGTAGATGGTGTTTAAAGCCATGGCACAAATGAATTTTTTAAAGTGGGGGGAAAGAACAATAGAGGTCAGCCAGAAGCCAGAAGAAGCTCGCTTGTGCCTTAGAGAACGTTCCCGAGGGTGTCACTGGGTACGGGTGCCAGCGCAGAGGATAATTTGAACAGATTAAACCACGTAATCGCAACAGCAGTTTGCCACAACAAGTTGGAATTAAACTAAAGACGTGCCAAATACAAAGCCAAAGAAAGGTTCGGGAGACGTGGCAGAGGAAGCGAATGAATAGAAGAAGTCAATAAATCTACGACATTTGACTCAGAGGAAACCACTCCCCACGACTGCCCCGGAGAGTTTCAAGGCCCAAGAAGGGATGGGGATCCTAAGAGATTGTGCCCAGGTGTTTCCAGTACTGGACTTAAACCTTCTCACTTGGGGGTTCTGCCTCCGCTAGACATAAGGCCCCTGAAGCTGTGGGCTGCCTCTGTTCTGTTTACTCCTGTCTCTGCTGGGCCCACGGCAGGTTCTCACGAAGACCCCACCAGATGATGAGTGAACAGCAATGATGCGAATCCCACGTCCACCCAAAGGAATACTCTTTGCAAGTCAGTAGCTTCACTCTCGTCTGCCACCCCAAGATTTCATCACACCGTGGAGGTTTCCAAATAAGTCCGAGTAGCCAAGCGTGTATAAGTTAATACAGTTGTCAACGCAATGCCAAAAGGCTGGCTGTGGTTTTCGGCCGTTGATAGTAGAGCCTAAAAGAACTCATTAGATGTATTTCACGTTACCGGTCAGCGTGCACCAGAGAAAAGGGTGGAATGAGGAAAGCCGAAAGCACTGATGTTGTCAGAATGATGTCCAGCGACAATCATGCTTTTTCATTGCAATCTTGGTGCATTGGCCAAACTGATCTCTTTTCTGCTTCTGGATTTCTTAATACCTTAAGGTGGGGAAATGTGCCCCTTTTGGGTCATATTAACTGTCTTTATCTGTCGCATATTCTCCAGCCTCCCCTCGCCCAGGGTCCACTTGGAGTGTTCATTGCTTTCTCTCTGTGCACTTTGGCGTTACCTCACGGTTTCCTGATTCTTGAGAGAAGTCAGCGTCAGAAGCGGGGTTTTGCCGAGATATTTTCTTGTCCTTTCCAGCACAGAACTCTATAAACAAAGGCAGGGTTATCACATGTACCCGGCAGCTGCCTGGGAAAAGCGGGAGCTGTAGTTATCAAAATTGGAACCTTTATGAAAAATGCTTTTGTCTCCGTTTTTGTTGCGTTCAATCAGATCAACAAGTGTTGGCTAAGTGCTGAGCGTGGTTTCCTGTGGGATTGTGCAAGGCCCTTGCAGGACAATAAACGTTTTGGGGGCACTGAGTAATGTAGCCATTTCTGACCCAGCAGCCGGGAAAATGTGAGACAATTTGCTGCCGCTGGAAGGAGGGCAGCGGGGGCCGTGTTCCTGCAAGAGCAGACCAACCTCACCGCGGCGGACCCCGGCGGCGGACCCAGCCAAAATGGTGCGTTTCGTGCAGGTGCCTACACGATGTCATATCCTACAGGCAAATAGGCTCAGGACGATGAATGTGAAATTGCCGGGGCTCCTCCAGGGACTTTGGATGAGACCGTGCAATTTGGAGGCCTGCTGTGGATTTTCTGTAAATTCCCCCCGCGTTCAGAATCTCGTTCGGGGAAGCCGTCGGGTTGTGTGTATTTCACCGTCGGCTCCAGCTAGCTCTGTGGCTTTCTCCGTAGAGTTCTGTACGCATTGCCCTTCCGTGCCTTTGCATATCGGCTTCCTAACTGCTTCCGAAGAGACAGAGCAATGTTAGTCATACCTTCTTTCACTTATCTGTGTTTTTATGATGTTATTTTAACTACAAATATTTGCTCGCAGGTTCCCGAAGTCTTCCAAAATCTGGGGCTTGGGGGTGTCTTAGATGGAGATGGAAGGATGGGGGAGGTGAACCTTTCAGTTGCACCACAGCCATACAATTTTGCAAGTTCTTGTGGACCAGGAGAATTTCACTGGATTTAAAGAGTAGCGCAACTGTAACGTGGTCTAGCTCAGTGCTTTACAAACTCTCACGAGCACAGGCTGACGCTGATACCGCCGGCCCATGGACCACGCTTGGAATAACATCCACGTATTGATTTGTGAGAAACCCAGTGGCACAAATACACAGTCAGGAAGGGGCTGGTTCAACCTGATTCTAAGGTGACCAGTCCCAGGGCCAAAAGTCTGTAACAGACGCATGGGTCAGGTGCTTGCTGACCAGAGAATCCCTGAGGTATATTCCTGCCTCTCACGATCCCCTATTCCCAGGATCTGGTGAAGGGAGATGAGAACTGAAATTTTATCACTGAGGGTCATTTCACTGTCGTCAGTGTCTAACCTTTCCTGTGGTCTTTTTTTTTTTTTTAATTTTACATATGGAGTGATGAGGGGAAGGGGTACGGAGTTTAGGAATATCTACTAGCCTGCTAGGCATCATACCGCCATTTTCTCTTGATCCTCATAAACCTTTGACGTGGTTATTGTTTTAGTCCCTTTACAGATGGGGAAGCTGGGGTTTAGCAGGGTTAAGTAACAGGCCAGGTTGCACAGAATCGGAGCAGGGATTTGAACCCGCCAGCGTGGTGCTTTTGCCCACACCAACCTGTATCACCTAAGCAGTGTTATGGGCTACTAATTCAGCATAAGGTATTAGGACAAGGATTTATCACTTTTTGCTTTTTTCCTAACCACCCCATAGGGTAACTGAATTAGGACATACCCCATGGGACGGGGGGGGGGGGGGGGGGGGGGGGGGAGTCTGGCCTATTCTACAGGGTAAACAAATGCAAATTTTTAAGCTGCTTTAAACAGTGCCTGGCTTAAGGCACACCCTCCTTAAATGTGAGCTAGGATTCGATAGCTCATATCCTTCAAGGTCTGGTTCTAATGCCTCCCTTCCATAATGTCTTTCTTGATTATCTTAAGAAATGACTTTCCTTCCTCAGGCCTTTCAGGGCAAAGAGATCCTGGACTCTGCTCTAGCACTTGAGTCATTTCTTTCCACCTTTCTGTTTTTCTTTTTTTTTTAACACTTATTTATTTCTGAGAGAGAGAGCGCGCCAGCAGGAGAGGGGCAGAGAGAGGGGCTGTGCTGACAGCAGAGAGCCTGACGCGGGGCTCTAACTCAAGAAACGTGAGATCCTGACCCGAGCTGAAGTCGGACACTCAACCGACTGAGCCACCCAGGCGCCCCTCTACCCTTTGCTTTCTTAACCATGATTCAGTGCCCCTAATGCGCCCAGAACTTTCCCGTAGCTTTCTCATTCAAGCCACAGAAAACGACAGAGGCATGACCCATCTCATCTTACAGGTCAGAAAGCTGAAGCTTAGGACAGGGTAGGGCCTTGGTCAGGGTGACACAGCACACAAATGACAGCCCTATAGGCTCCTCCGTGCCTTCTCAGTCCACCACCCTCCGGCCGCCCGGCACGCTAATCAGTTATGAAACCTATCTCTCAAGTCTTCTCCTGATACTTCTCGGGCAGTAGAGGGCTGGTCCTCATTTGGGGAACCACTCGCTTGATGTCCGGCCCGCTGCAGGCTCGAAATCGAAATCGAAATCGAGTGTGCTGGAGAGACCTGAAGAGCGACCTCCTTACTCTCCTGCTAATGGTTCCTCACAAATGTTAAATAAGCATGGCGCTTCCAAGTCATGGTCACTCAGCAGGCACCTTCAGTGTGAAAGTGACATAATGGTTGCTGGCTTCCTAAGAGAAAATACTATGTCGATTTCTGCCAGTGTTTTGGGTGCTGGTTCTTGTTTTTGCGTCCCCTGCACTTTAATCTCTTTCTAGTTTCACGCGCTTATGGAAATAGGCAGCCTGGGCTATTTGGTAGGCAAATTGATGTGTCTATACCATGTAGGTGGTAATATGAGACACCCGCCGCATTCCACCGGCTCCCCTATGGAAATCGATTTCTGGCTAATACGAACTAGCTTTAGGATCTTGTTTCATTTTGAAAGTCTTCTGAGCCTTCCCAATTGAATTTCCCTTAAATATGGGTACACAGAGAAAGATTTGCCAGTTGTCGGACAGGCATTTGAGTCAACAGTGGTACCTGAGCCTGGTGACTTATTGTCCTAACACAGGGAGGAAACACTGCATTGCTAAAAATTAGTCATCACCACTGGTTATCTCTTCCTATACCAAGGGAGACCATAAAAATGCCTTCCATTTGGAATCTAGGCTAATCTAGGAGAAGAGAGAAGTACAAGGAAGAGATAGAAGCAAATAGAAGTAGAAAGGCAGGTCCAAACCTGAGCAAGAGCCAGATATGGTCTTAGAAGAAACTGATCTGGATGAGACAAAAAGCATGAGTAATCAAAATGGGGCTCTTCAAGGGTGTTAGGAAGCTCCGGGGCCTGCTGACGGAGTTGAACTCTGAAGGTCTCCAAAGACATGTGGCTCCAGACGTGTGTTACACAAGAACGACAGATTGCAGACCTATCTGCACAGAGTGCGAACTCATTTTTGTGAAAATAAATACGTGCACGTATGTATTCAAAAGAATCTAGACGTGTGTTCACCAAGATGTTAACAGGTTTTTTTTTCCTTTGCTTATTTGTAGTTCTTCATTTTGTAGGATAAACATACATCACATCTGATTTTAGAAATGAAAGCCAAAAAATTCACAAAAGGCAGGACTTTGGAATGAACAAATTTGTTGCAATTTGACAAATTATGTGGCATCAGGTGCAACAACATGCATAAAGCCTTGGAGATATATCAGAAAGTGTGTCCAAGGACTTGGAACGGTCCTTTTGAGCCCATTTTCTTCTTCCCCTCAAGATACAAAAGCAACTTTGTGAATTTCATTTCTCGGTGATTTCTGCAACTCACCATACTGATTTTTTAGATAAAATTTCCCTCCCCCAAATTTTAATGTAATGAATGTAAAAGTTCTATAAACAGAAAAGCATGTGTACTAGGAAAGGCTGCTTATACATTGACATTGCAGTTTGCATTTTTAAAACAGTGCTCTTAGTGTGACAAGTCCATTCAGTATCTGAAAAAGTTTTGAAAAGTAAACTTTCTCTCTTATTTTGAAAAGTAAACTTTCTATTCAACTAATCAGATCTATTTAACTTGCATTCTGCTTTGAGGAGTCATGTTCTAGCTGTGGAGACAAAAGACGTTTGACAAAAGTTTTCACAGTTTTTTTTTATGCTTTCTTAGTAAAACTTTTAATTGCAGGAATATAAAAGGCAAAAGTGCCCTAAAACTATACCCAGTGTGTGGTATGCCTTCCCAAGAGGGGAATTAACTCAAAAACACTAGACCCTGCACAGTTTCAGTAACCCTTCAAGCAAATCTCTTCCGGCCATTGACTCTGGGTATAGGAAATAATCTTATCTGGGAACGCCTGGGTGGCTCAGTCAGTTGAGCATCCAACTCTTGATTTTGGCTCAGATCATGATCTCAGGGTCGTGGGTTTGAGCCCTGTGTCGGGCTCCACACTGGGTGTGGAACCTGGTTGGGATTCTGTCTCTCCTCTCTCTGCCTCTGCACTGCTTGTGCCTCTAAGAAATGAAAAGAAAGAAAAGAAAAGAAAGGAAAAGAAAAGAAAAGAAAAGAGAAAAGAAAAGACCTTATCTGACCAGGCATATGTATAGAGTTTCTAACGAAGGCAAAGGTGAAAAGTAGGTGTACCTGTCTTCCCAGGTCCTGCTGGGTTTACTACCCCCGACCTCTGCCCCATCTTTGAGTCCAGGGGCCAAGAAACCAGTGACCATGACAAATAGCACCCACTGTGGTCAAAAGAAACCCATTCTACTTTCCCAAAGGAATTATGCTTTTCTTTCCAGATAAAACGATATTCAAAACAGAAAGTGACCGATGGATAAGATTTGTAATGGATAAGATTTCCATTACTTCTGCCTCTAAAGCAATCGATGCCCTTGGAGAACATTTGAGGGATTAACAGTCACTTCATCTGTATAAATAATGAACATACGCTGACTTTTTGATTCCCGTTTCTACAGTGGTGTGGTCTATGTCAGGAGGGAAGCTGGCTGGACCTGATGGTGGCTTATTCAATGTGTCTCCCTTCCTTCCCGCTTCCCTGCCACAGTGGGCCCATCACGCTCTGGGCCAGTGAGAAGTGGCCTTTAACGATTGGACAGGTTCACTCGGCATCCTCTCCCATCCACACAGAGCAGTGCCTCTGTGGGTGCTTCCTGATAGAGAGTGATAAATAGGATGCAAATATGTTCTTTGTAATCCATGATCTTGGCATAGCCAGAGGGAATATGAGCACCTGTGCCTCAGGACAGTAACTTTTTGCTTAGACCTCGAGAGTTGACTCGACGTTAAGGACCCACAAGCACACCCGAGCTGATCAAATGTAAGGTGAGTAAAGTTAACGATACGCAGATTATCAGTAGACAAAGAACGATAGAAATTATTGAACCTCTGACTGCTAGTAATCCTGAGATTTCACAAAACAAAGAACTTAAGAAAGTTTACCTTTTGCGGCCCACTACTCAACATTACTTTAAAACAAAACAAAACAAAGCATTCCTTTTCGTTACCAGATCTGATATCAGACTTGAGGGTGAAGCAACAGTCTTAGTAGCACCAGAAAGTTAATGTATTTATTTTTTAGAAATACCTTAAACTTTCACGGCAACATGGTTCGGGAAGGAAAAGCAAGACTGTTTTTAGTTTGTAAGGTACCATTTTTTTTTTCAGTTTCTTAAAAATCGATTTGGGTAGCATTTTTTAAATGTTTTGTTCTCAGAAATCCTGAAAATCATATCCGTGCCCTTTATGTTAAAGCTCTGATTATGATCAGGAACTGTGGGTAGCACTTACAATGCTATCAGAGTCTCACAGTGGTTTGGATGATTTGGTCAAAGAGGAGTCACATTGACAGAGAGAAATTTGTTGACCAATCACTTCAGACACGGTGAGCTGTCTGGAGTCCAAATATTTCAAAGTTTGAGCAAATCCAATTCGATTCAACAAATGCCCGTAGAATGCTTAAGGAATAAGGAGACCTTTGATAAGGTGGTCTGGGGGCAAGTGCAACGATGGTGGGTTTATGAGCCAGAATGGGACGAGTACGATACATAAAATATCGTAAACAAATCAACATATTTATACCAGTCAGAGCCAAAGCAGTAGGAATGAAGGGCAGGCGCATGTGTATTTAAGAGACTGCTTAGTTAAATTTTTTTCTCTAGTCCTAAATATAAGTTGTAGAAATTATATTATTTATATTATCCCTGACTGACAAAGAGTTGGCTAAAAATTCTGAAGGCTAAAAGAGAACGTCGCTGGGTGCTACACACACTCATTTTCATTATTTTATTTTATTTAGGACGACGATATGGACACAAAATCCATTCTAGAAGAACTGCTTCTCAAAAGGTCACAGCAAAAAAAGAAAATGTCGCCAAGTAATTACAAAGAGAGGCTTTTTGTTTTAACCAAAACAAATCTCTCCTACTATGAATATGACAAAATGGTGAGACCCTACTTATTCCATTGTTTTTGTACTGTTTATTTTTCTTGAGTCTCCACAAAGTGCTTAATTATAATGGAACAATGTCACGCTTCTTAGCTTACATAGTAAAGATCAACTTGCCCTCACTTATCACATGGTCTTTTCTTAACCAAGGTATGAGTAATTCAAGATAAAGGGCTTTAAAATACTGGCTAACTTTACTAAGGCAAATTGTACCCTTTAGAACAGTGGTCCTCAACTGAGGGGGGGTTTGGCCCCCCCCAGGGGACATTTTTGGTTATCATGATGGGGGGGGTGTGTGCTACTGGCATCTAGTGGGTACAGGCCAGAGTTACTGCCAAACATCCTATAACGTGCAGAACAGCCCCCACAACAGAGAACGATCTGGCCCCAAAGAGTGCTGAAGATAAGAAACACTGCCTTAACACTCTGCTGGAAATAAGACTATTTCTATAAAGCTGAGAATTCTATCAGAGCAGAAATACTGAAAGACTGTCTTAAAATTGGAACAAAATTAAGATGCTTCCTGGAGTTAAATTTTGATTTTCCCAAGTGGATTAAGCAAGCACGTGACAGGTGATTGGAAATGTGTTTCAAGATTATCAAACAAAAATTAAGTACTGCTTGAAGACTTGCTTTTGGAGGCGTATATATGAGCTTGTGTCCACACTCGAAAACATTCTGTTGCCATTGGATTTTGACCACGATGGAATAATTGGAAGAATTCTCACATAGCCGTCCCACCTCTCAATCTCCCTCCTAGGATAACCTTCACTTTATGCTTTTCCTTGTGTGCCATTGTGCATTGCATGAGGCATCTAATATTTTGGTTTTTAATTCAGAAAAGAGGCAGCAGAAAAGGATCAATTGAGATTAAGAAAATCAGATGCGTGGAGAAAGTAAACCTTGAGGAGCAGACCCCTGTGGAAAGACAGTATCCGTTTCAGGTAAGGGGCGGGACAGGGACAACGTTCTATTGGGCGGATGGCTTTTGTTTTAATATTTTCGATTGTGAACTCAATTTATGGTCGATAACCAAAGGTGTTGCGAAACGATGAAGACAGTGACAAGGCTTGACACGTCCCCAGATGGGAGCTGGGCATTTTGCTGAAATTCTACCTACTGATCTGCTTCGCTTGGAGGGAGAAAAGAAAGGATGAGCAAGTAGCCACAGTGGCCTGACTTGTCCTGGGGCCTCACAATCTTTCATCAAACACTGCTAAGCATTTCCAAGGGGCTACAAGGTACTAGACACACTATAAGGAGTCAAATGCATCCTTGTCCCCAAGGCATTTCCAGATCATTATAAGGCAGTGAGGGTGAGTGTTAAGATGAAGGTCTGCAGAGGAGCCATGGTGACCCAGGAAGCGGAAGCTCAGGCCTCACTCCCAAAGGTCAGGGAGATGATCTATCTATTGGAAGTGACCCTCGGGTTAAGAAAGACCAGTGGTTAGCCCAGCAAAAACAGGAAGGGCAGTGAAACAAAAGAAATAGCAGATGTCAAGGCCCTGTAGGTGAAGTAGGAATAACACCAGCCTTGTGAGCAAGTGAAGGACATGAGCCTGGAAAGGTGGGCACGGCCATATCATGAAAGGCTTCGCACAGCATACTAAGGAGTTTGCATTTTACCCTGAAGTATTTTATGCAATGGTATGGTGCAGAAAGTGTGCCTACAGTACCCTTTGGAAGTGGCTTGATCTGCATCGTGTCCTAGTTTTATTACATCATTAATACTTACCTTTCCGATCTAAAGGCAGACAGACCGACTGTCCTTCCGATGGTCAGACTACCCAGGGGTAGTGACTCTAGGGAACTGTGGCCAAAAATGAAATAAAATCACCTGGTTGGTGAACAGGCCATACTTCCTATTTAAAAAAAAATTTTTTAATGTTTTATTTATTTTTGACAGAGAGAGATAGAGCATGAGCGGGGGAGGGGCAGAGAGAGAGGGAGACACAGAATCCGAAACAGGCTCCAGGCTCTGAGCTGTCAGCACAGAGCCCGATGCGGGGCTTGAACTCACAGACCGTGAGATCATGACCTGAGCTGAAGTCGGATGCTCAACCGACTGAGCCACCCAGGCGCCCCCATACTTCCTATTTTAAAAGCAAACATTGCCCAATTGGAAGAAACCAGGGGAGTGTGTGCTCAAGGAAGATGCTTCATATTCTTATCACAGAAGCATGGAACACTCAAAAGAACACAGGCTTTGGAGGCGCACAGAGCTCCTAACTCCACGGCTTATATTTGTCTATTACCATAGACAACACATTCAACCCTCTATCTGAGTTGGTTTCTTCATTTACAAAGTGGGCATAATCGTATATATTTCATAGAGTTGAAATAAGATTAAAATCTTAAAGTATCTAGGAAAGATTCCAGACAGTAGTAGATATTTAATAAATGGTCTGTAACATTTACCCACGAAAATGCAATAAACTAGAGAACGATCTGGGGAAGACATTATAATGTTCCAACATTTAAACAAGCATCTTAAAGAAGAGAAAATGATTTATGCTGGGGATTCCCAGGGTGGGACATGACCCAAGGAAACAAAGTAACAGGGAGACAGATTTTTACTCAATATAAGCAGGAACTATATAATGATCAGATTATATGGAAATTGCCAAGGGTGGTATAGCAAAGGTAAAGGACATTTCATCCCTGAAGATATTTTTAAGGATAGAACAGGTAAACATTTTCCAATGGGGTATAAAGAGAGTCATGCACTGGGTTGATGGATGGACCAGAACATTCCTAAGACACCTGTCATAGCTAACATTTTCTACTTTCATAATTCTCCATGGTCCAGGGCATGTATGCTGGGACCTCTGGGACCTCAGTGTTCATGAATGTCAGATGCCTCATTGCCATGATTTTCCCAAATATAGAAGTGTCTGGGAGAAAACAAACTGGGGGGGGGGGTGGAGGATAAAAAGAACTAGATTTTTTTTATCTAATTCCAAAGGTATTGCATATTTCATAAGCAAACTCAACTTTTCTTTTGGATCCCAGAAAATGTGCAGTTGCCCCGGAATGAACCATGGATGCAATTATATCTCAATGAACCCAATCTCTTCCTTTCCAGATTGTCTATAAAGACGGGCTTCTCTATGTCTACGCATCAAATGAAGAGAGCCGAAGTCAGTGGTTGAAAGCATTACAAAAAGGTAATTTGGAAAAGTCATAAAAGATAGCCACCAATTGAGTTCTGTTGAGGCTCCGTGGAGGAAAGATACGGCAGTAAAAGGACCCTCTGCCAAGGGAGAATCCACTGCTTTTCCTAGGAACCTCAGAGAATGGGTCATGCTCATTCTCATTTTGCATTCTCATTGTTACATGGGGCGAGCCTGTGGATCCGATTCCCTTCCTCCCCGCTCCCCACCCACACAGAGCGGCTATTGTGTCCTCCCAGCAGCGCGGGGGAAGCCAGACCACCTGCTCTCCACCTGCTGTGCCTTTACCAGGGCAAAGTCTAGGTTCTCATGGGGCCTGTGGCTACTGGACTTTGGATGTTTACAGAAAGTTCTATCTAATACTTACCAAGTACTCAATATCTGCCAACTACTGTGGCAAGTACGCTGTAAAATATTTTCTTAAGTAATCCTCTCGACAGCTCTATGGAAGGGGGTAATATTATTCTCCTTTTCTCAGATGAGTGGAATTAAAGAGACGTGGCCGATGTCGCGTACCTAATAATGGAGAACTCGTAACTTGGTGGCCCAAACCCAGCTTTTGAACCAGGGCAGTAGAAATGCTAGGCAAAACTGGGGATTTAATGAAGCTTCTACTCAGGGATTCTTAGGCTGCTCTGGTGACCACCTTTGGCAGAAAAGACAAAATGGTTAGTAATTTCGTGCTATGATATTTTTCCCTGGGATGTTTTTATTTTAAAGGTAGGTCAGAGTGTGAGGACAGTATATGACTCAAATGAATGACTCTATTGGTGTGATTTCAGGTACTAAGCCCCCAGGCAGGGTACGGTTTTGTTTTAATTCATTTAAGTTTTAGATGCGGGTTCTTTTTCCGTATACTTCAAATTATACCACTGTAGACGACGACTGACTTTGGTGCAAATACATCCTTTTTTTCTTGTTCCACACGCAGGACTTCATCTTCCCTTTGCACGAAAGAGTTTAGCCCCCTATTCTGTAGGTCGAGTGGTCTGGTGAGGGGAGTAGCCTCCCTCTACCCGCTACCAGCGGGGTGAAATGAGAAGGGCATCCCTCTAAGAGACAGACAAATCCGCGTCCAAGTCCTGCTTTGCTGTGTCACCTAATAAAACCATCTCATGTCTCTGGATCTCAGTTTCCCAACCTGTGAAATGGGAGATCACATTTCTTTTTTCCTTGAGTGATCATGAGCCACACACAAATGACGCACATATACACTAAAGTATACTCCACACCCACGTGAGCCCCTGTGGTTATAGTGGGGCCTCCAGGAGGGGTTTGAGATGCTCCCCACTCAGTCTCCTTTGGCGGGGGGGCTTCGTAGGAGTAGTTGCTATGTAGACACCTCCTGTGTGCAGCTATCAGTCATGCCCTAGAGTCCTTCGTGGGTCCTTCTGGAACTATATATGGCAGGCAGCTTTGGGTTTGGCCCTGGGAAGCTCGGGTAAAGGCAGATGGAAAACAAAGCAAGGCAGGGACAGAGAAGCAAAGGTGAATCTCCTAGCCCCTCATAAAACTTCAGAGAGGTCCTATCACCAGGGCCACCACATGCACAGTAAGCCATCTGTATCAGTTAGTAATGCTTGGGGGTGCAGGTAAAAAGACACTAAACAGAGGCACCTGGGTGGCTCAGCCGGTCAAGCCTCCAACTCTTGACTTTGGCTCAGGTGGTGATCTCACGGTTCATGGGTTCGAGCCCCGCATCTGGCTCTGTACAGCATGGAGCCTTTGAGATTTTCTGTGTGTGTGTGTGTGTGTCTCCCCCTCCCTCCCTCCTTCCCTCTTTCTCTCAAAATAAACAAACTTAAAAAAAAAAAAACGACACTGGACACTGGCTGAAACAAATGCACATTTGTTCCCCTCACACGGTTAGCAAGTCCAGAGGGAGATGGCCCAGGGCCAATGCAGCAGCCCAGTGAAGTCGGGTAAAGACCCAGGCTCCTCCTAACCTTCTGCTCTGCCCTCTGGGAAAGGCTCTGGGAGGCCCTGGGAAAGGCTCTGAGCTTCTCCACAAGCGTAACCTGCAAACTTGTGCACGTGTCATACTGGCCAGAACTGTATCCCACGGCCATTTCTACGTGCAGGGGAGGCTGGAAGACAGTATCTGGGGTTTCCAGCCTTCATGCTGGAAAACAGGAAGAGAGAAGGTGGGTGAGATCGGCTGTCAGGTTGAAGGAAACAAAAGAGGAGCATGGTATCAGCTGTCAGGCTGGCCAACCTGCCACAGGAAAACAAAGAAGTTTCCTCACTTAAATCCTCTCCCCTATGAAGACTTTTTGTCCATTGTTTAGCTCAGGTATTATAAACCGAGGTGGCGCTGGAGACATAGAACTTTCCAGATAGTAACCTATAGTCGGGAGGTTTGGGCTGACTGAGTGGGGACTCAGGGAGCGTCAGCCACCGTGGTTCTGAATTCAGCTGACCAGATGTGGATAAAGCGTGTCCTTTCCAAAAATGAAAACGGAAGGGGGGTTCACAGGGAAGCTGGCGTCTGTGCATTGGACTCGAGTAGAAACAGCTTGGGGCTGAGTCTCAGAAGTGCTACTTGCTAGGTCTATGACCTTGAGCAAGCTACAGCACCTCCCTGCCCCTCGGCTGACCTAGCTCTGTAAGTGCCATGACAAGAACAGATGCCTGCAAGGCTGTTGAGTAGATTCAACGAGACGATACATGTGAGGGGAAATATGGAAACTCCTATGTACATGTTAACAGACACGAGTTCCTCTTCTTGTCATTATTAAATGGTGGGAGTGTCACAACGTGGACTTTTGGACTCGGTTGGAAAAGAGTTACTCACCCAGGAATTGAAATTCATTCGTGCAGTAGGAAGTAACAGGAATCCTGGCCTGGTGGGGTAGGGGTGGGGGGCAGAAGGAGCCTGGAGAGTAGGAAGGCAAGTAATATGCTCAAGGAATTGCAATGGCCATCTGGGGACCAAGGTCAGAAACTAGTGTGTTGCAATCTTATTTTTTAATGTTTATTTATTTTGAGAGAGAGAGAGCATGTGCGCACACAAGCAAGTGGGGGAGGGGCAGGGAGAGAGGGAGACACGGAATCCCAAGCAGGCTCCATCCTCAGTGCAGAGCCCGACCCAGGGCTCGATCTCACGACCGTGAGATCATGAACTGAGCCGAAATCAAGAGCCTGATGTTTAACCGACTGAGCCACCCAGATGCCCCTAGTGTATTGTATTCTTAACCCCATTTGCTTTTTGTTACTTCTGTAATAATTTCCCTTTAGTTGCCATTAATATTTAGTAAAGTTTTTTTTAATGCCAGCACTTTCAGCTAAGCGGAGCTGAGCTAAACTAAGGGAATGATAACACTAAAGCCTCCTGTTCACTGAACACCTGCTCTGAGCCAAACTCTACGCTGGATGCTTTACATACATAAAGATTGGATATGATCCACTGACCCAGCCAAGCAGTTCTTATCTCCAAACACTTCCTTGAATCAGAGCAGAACTCTCCTGGGACTGATATAAGGAGTCCTTGAGATGAATATAAAATCAAGAAGAAAAGAATTGAAGTCACATATAGAACCAGCCCTCCCCACCTAGAAAACCTTCTTGAACTAATCTCTACTAAGACCTCGTGGGTTTCTCTGCTGTATTTTGAGAGAGGCTAATTTGGTGTAGACATGGGATTCTACTCCAGTATTAGAATTCCATTTCTCTGGATTAAACATTGCCCTACTCCCATATATATATTTTTAAATATGCACATATTCCTAGAAAAGGGGCCCCACAAACCATTCGTTCTTTAGTGTAAACAAGTCAAAGCCATGAAAGACAAAGCAGGGATGAGGGATGGTTTCAGATCAAGGGAAACTAGAAAACTAAATGCCATATGTGATTCTGGATTGGATCCCCAATCAGAAACAGTGAATAATTATAAAGGGTATCATTGAAACAGTTGGAACAATATTGAATATAAAATATTCAGGAAGACTATTGTATCATGTTAAGTTTCCTGAATTTGATAATGGTATTGCGGTTGTGTAAGGGACCGTCGCTGCTAACAGAAGTTATGTGCTGAAGTATTTATGGGTGATATTTTCTAGGTCACGATATCTGCAACGTACTCTCAAATGGTTAACAAAACATAACAACTTAAAAATTTTTAATAATAATAATATGTATGCACAGAGAGAAAGATAAAGCAAATGTGGCAAACAGTTAAAAATTGATGAATCTGGGTGAAGGGTATATGGACGTCTGTTGTACCAGTCTTCAAACTCATCGGTATGTTTGAAATGTTTCAAAATGAAGAGTGGAGGGAAGTACATGTTCCTGAGAACCTTCTTTCCCTCTTGCTAAGATTTAGTCCTATCCTCCAGCCTCCTACAAGAGAACACCATGTACCATAACCCCCTTACTATCTTTACAGATGTATTTCTTTTTTTTTTTTTTTAATTTTTTTTTCAACGTTTATTTATTTTTGGGACAGAGAGAGACAGAGCATGAACGGGGGAGAGGCAGAGAGAGAGAGGGAGACACAGAATCGGAAACAGGCTCCAGGCTCTGAGCCATCAGCCCAGAGCCTGACGCGGGGCTCGAACTTACGGACCGCGAGATCGTGACCTGGCTGAAGTCGGACGCTTAACCGACTGCGCCACCCAGGCGCCCCTTTACAGATGTATTTCTAACACCCTAGATCACCGAGTTGATCCGCATATACATTTTCTAGTTTTTTTGGGTAAGGCTGATACAAGTTATTGTGTCGTTCTCACTATATGCCAGGTTCAACGTTTTTTTTGGTTTCTTGTGTTTTTTTTGGCTTATTAACTTCTGAGTGAAAGACATATCCTTCGGGAACCATTAAATAAGGTTTTCATTGTTCTGTGATAACAGCACTTACTGAACGTGTTTCTTCTCTTGGGCCAACGTTTGCTCATGCTGTGTTTTCTTCCTGCCTGTTCCCCAGAGATAAGGGGCAACCCCCACCTGCTGATCAAGTACCACAGTGGGTTCTTCGTGGATGGAAAGTTCCTGTGCTGCCAGCAGAGCTGCAAAGCGGCCCCAGGATGTACCCTCTGGGAAGCATGTAATGTGACCCTTTTGTTGGGCTGGACCCGGGGTGGACGCTGCCCCGTTAGGCAAACCTGCCAAATTCCATAATAGCTCACCAAGTTCGGGAAAACAAGATGTGCCAGATTGGTTGACATCATGAAAATCCAGCCTCAAAAAATGCTAGCGGGCAGATGAAGCCCAGTTCTAGAGTCGATTGAGTCATGTTCACTAAAATAATAACAATATTAACATCTGGCATTCTTTCATGAGAAAGGTTTTTTTTTTTTAATTGGAATCATGAATCAATCAAGCTGTTTATTTCCTCCCATAATTCTTCCCGGTTTAACATAAACACCAAATGGGTAGAATGTGGTGAACATATCACCATGGTTCATAACCCTAAAATAATAAATCAGAAAAACCACCATTCTGTAAAAAAATATGTCAAAGGATAAAATG
Source organism: Lynx canadensis (assembly GCF_007474595.2). Lineage (NCBI taxonomy): Eukaryota > Metazoa > Chordata > Mammalia > Carnivora > Felidae > Lynx > Lynx canadensis. The sequence continues at coordinate 11,623,170 of NC_044321.2, forward strand.
TAACCAACACTTTTAATCACCATAGATACCAAAGTGACAGACAACCTAATTTTAAAAGGCATATTTAAAGGATTTGCCATTTCTGTACGTGTTTATTGGTTTCTTAATAACATCACAGAAGGTAGTGAAGGGTTTGCCTTAAGTGCAATCAGATTCTGTCCAGAGTTATATTCCTAAGAAAATCTGCCTGAGACTTTATCTGGGGACAGAAATGAAAGCCCACCCAGTGGCTTTGAAGGGTTAACAGAGGGAAAGAATTAGGTTGTTTTCTGCTTGTGCCCTATGGGGTCCCCTTCCATCTCCAGGATACTTACATGAGGCAGTCCCACGTATTTTAGACGTGTATCACTGTTTAGCAATATTGAGTTGCAAATAAATTAAAAAGGAGAACTTATTCTGGGAGCGGTTTTACCAGTCTGGGCAAAATATGCGAGGATTCCACCTTTAACGAATTGAATGAGATCAGCGGTGTGATCCCACTTCATGAACTGTAAGACACACAGGGACATGAGCTATTATTCAACTTCACTCCATCACGGTATTCACCCCTGACAGTCACATTGATGGCGTTACTAGTAATTTGGCAACAAAATCAATGAATAAATGTTCATTGTGTTTTCCATCTTAATTAGACTACACAATGAACATTTATTAATCTTAAGTATACCACGTTGCCCTTTATACTCACCAATTATAGTGATTTAATGAACTATATAGAAATTGTTGTCTATGGATCCTCCCTCCACTGTAAGGGACTAAGGAATAATGTTTCCTTACAGCATTAATTATCTCCCGCACTTATTCTGTTCAAGATCTGGCATCATTACCCAGCAGGCCAGATTCTAGCTCTGACCTTACCACCCTAACTCCCTGGGAAGAAGCGAGGGAAAAAGGCCAGAGAGAGCACTGCCTCAGGATTATCTTCCTAGGCTCTGCCTGGATGGCATCTGCCATGCATTCTGGGTGCCACAGGCTCTTTGCCAGCCTCTGAAGAAAACTATAGAATTTGCGGGTGCTGTGGCCCATGAGCAGCTATGGTATTGTCTATTTGCCCAAGTAGAACTTCCTGCCTTGGCCTTCTCTGCTGAGTTACAGGGCAGCCCCTGGGTACAGTTACTTGGAAGGAAACAGCTGAGAGTCTTTGCTTCCTTCTGTCTCCAAAATGCCCTAGACCACTCCTTTTCTGGGGCACATGGCCTATAAGTAACTTTACCATGCGCCCCAGTTTGTTTGCATCAGCCTCCTTCTGCAGCTGGGGACCTGGCATAATTATTAAAAGCTACCGATCCCTGTAAGGAATGTTCCAGCTTGGTTAGTACACCACACGGCCACTGTACTTACAAGGCACCTGACGGCTTCACCCTCATGGCTGGGCATCTACCCACAGGTGCAAGTGGAAAGAGAAACCAACAACTACCATAAGAAATGAAAAAAAAAAAGCATAGGATAGGTTTGTTCACTCATAAATCAGCTACTTACAAGCATCTTGTATGCGTTACTCCAAGAGGAATCAGACATGGATTCTGACCCCAAGCCTCATAGGTATTACCCAACGAGATTAGACATCTGTACTTCAAATACAGGGTGGAAATGAGATATAAATTAACAGTTTAAAGGATTGAGAGGAATTTGAATTTTTTATCTGTTTGGGGAGAATACTGATCACCAGAGGCGGAGGAGTGGTGTTCGAGTTGGGTGTTACACGGGAAAGTAACAACATCACTCCAAAGGGTGCGTCTGAATTCATTTCTTCTGAAGCACTGATCACATAAGCTAGTTCATTCTTTTCATTCATGACACTGGGTGCTTGCTTTGTTTAAAGTTCCTTCTGATACGACTTGGCTTTGCTTTTCAGATGCTGATCTGCATGTCACAACCCACGAAGAGAAACACAGAGCTCCCACTTTCCCAGACAGAGTGGTAAGTCAATATTAACAAAAAAAATGTTTGCATAGTCAGGATATATTACATAAACCATGAGTTGCCGGATTCAAGAGTGGAAAATATGGGCCTCATTCAGACTGCTCAGCAAAGAGAGGGAAACCGTGAGTTATCACCAAGAGCAATGGCAGTATCGAATGATACTGTTGTAGTTAATGCCTTTTCTAACCTATAAGCACATAAGAGTCACCAAACAATGGGTGCAAGCAGGAGAAGTCCTTAAGATGGCATCACATGTAACAGGCAGCTGTTACTTACCGCCATGCCTCCCCCAGCACCAGCATGGCCAAGTCCGCCTCATGTGAATATTCTAGAGAAGGAATGGATGGGCACAAGCAGAAGTCTTTCCCTCCATTATCCCTTCAAAGCCACTCGGTGTGCTTTTTTTCTCTGTCTCTGAACAGAATCTCCAGGAGATGCCACAGTTTTCTGGTCACTCTCCTTTGAAACAAAATTTCCCAATGACTCGTAGTCATGGGAAGAACCTCTAAATTGTCCCATCCGATGTTATAATCCTACCACTCCAAACATCACTCTGAGTGACAACTCCTCCCCTTCACATGGCTCAGATGGAAGCCTGCTTCGGGTGAGGGTCATGAAGAAGCTGAAATTTCTGACTCTTTCACAGTTGGGCCCCAGGAAGAGGGGGTCTGATGCAAAACAGTTATACGTGGCTGATCCCATCATGACTCGGTAGGGGTGGCTTCCGGGTGAGACAGTTTTCCAGTGCTGATTCTTTAGCCTCTGGGCAACTTGTGTGGGTTTGCCGCGAGAGCGCAGATCCAAATGTAGTTTTATGACAGAGGGAATGTCTTCACCTTTAGCTCTTGGGTTTCTGGTCCTCACATTTTGCTGAGCCAATTCACCCATCTCAGGAAGAGTTCCTTTCAAGATGGTTCCCAGCCAACCCTCTCCCCAGGGTGGACTTGGCCTCCAGGAAAACAAACAAAACCTGGACTTCTCTGGTTAGGACCACAGTCTGTGGCTCACTCTCACACGACAGGCTGCTGCTCTGCTTTTGCTCTGCCTCCCTGGTTTGTAGCCTTCGCTCCTGCCTTTCGGCTTCCCGGGCAGGTGTCAGCCTCCTCGCATGCCAGAGGACACATAAAGTGGCCTCCCGATGATCCTCTGGAAGCCGTCCTCAAAGTAAAGGAGGGTCTCTACCCATCCATCAGCTCTCTGGTGTCTTGGGTACTTATTTTCAGCGGTACACATTCACACACACTTCTCCCTTTCCGGGTCAAAACCATATAATTTTTGTGAACCAGCATGCGGGACAAAAAGAAATCCACTCCTGGAGTAGGTTAAATCGTGTCAATTGCTTCTAAAGGAAGAACAGCCATGCTGAAGCCTTGATGGTGGACCCCCGGCATCCAGAACTGTGAGAGAACAAATTTCCGTTGTTTTAATCCACTAGATGCGTACCGATTTGTTATGGCAGCCTAAGGAAACTAATACAGTTCTGAAGGCTTGAGGGTTTTATTGTTATCGGCAACACTGCTATTTTGGTTTGGGTCCATGCTCTAGTCCTGAAGCTTGGAATTTATGGCCTTGTAAAACACCTAACAGCAATGTCCAGAATAAGCAAACCTACAGGGACAAGAGGTTGAGAGGAGTGGGGCCAGGACAGAAATGGGGAGAGGCCGTTAATGTGCACAGGGGACCCACAGGAGTGCCAGCAAGGTGCTTGGACCGGATTGTGGTGGTGGTTGCCCGAGTTGACAAATTTACTGAAAGTCACTGAATTCTACCCTTATAAAAGGTAAATTTTATGGTATGCAAATTCTAATCCAATACAATTTATTTGAAACAAATCTAAGAGCCGGGGATAATTTAGGAGCCAGAAACCACTGCATCTAATCTCTGGCCAGGAATTGTTTGGGAAATGTGCTGAAGATTATCAGGCCGGCACATCAGTGGTCAAGGGTTTCTAAGTCTGTTTTGATTGTAAGTTGCCCTAAGGGATCAGGGATCAGAGCGAGTATCGTGAAAAGCATGTTTTCCTTTGTTTCGTTTTTATCAGAACATTCAGGAGAGAACTTACTTTGCGGAGCTGAGGAAATTAAAAATCCACCTTCTAGCCGGTCTGTTCAGATTTCCGTTTAGGGAACTTTCCACTGCATTTATCTCTGGGCAGAACCACGGCATAGCTCATAAACAGCGGTGTCCTGCATAACTAAAATTTCCAGGATGTCGATCCCTGAAAAAAAAAAAGTAAAAATACAAGTATGAAAAATTAAATTGAGAGCTTATACATTGTTCTGTGAACTTTTAACTGAAATATAACATGCACTTAGAAAAGTATACAAGTCCTACGTGTTTAGCTTGATGCCTTTTCACAAACGGAACCCATCTGCGTAACTCTCACTCAAATTAAGGAACAGCACGTCACAGAATCCCAGGGGTGCCATCATGTTCCTTTTTGGTCACTCCATCCCCCTGAGAGTAATCACTAGCTTGATTTATAACTTCATAGATTACTTGCTTGGTTTTGACCTTTATATAAAGGGAATCTGAAAGCATAGAGCCATTTATTATCTGTCTTATGACTTTAGGGTATGGTTGTAGTCGATTCTCATTGCTGTATACAATTCTGTGTGAGGACACCACCGTGGTAGTTTCATTGCTGCTGTAACAAATTACCCCAAATTTTGTGACTTAAAGCAATACGAATGTATTCTCTTGAAGTGCCGAAGGTCAGAAGTCTAAAATAAAATGGGCCCACACGGCTGTATTCCTTCTAGAGGCTTTAGGGGGAAAAAATTTATCTCCTTGCCTTTTCCAGCTTCTTTTCCAGCTTCTAGAGGCGACCTACATTCTCGGTTTCTGGCCCTCTCCTCCATCTTCAGGACCAGAAGGGTAGCATCTTCTGCTTAGTATAAAATATGTTTATTCTTTTACCCTTTTAATGGGCATTTTGGTTCTTTCCGGGTTTTATCTAATTGGGATAATTCTGCTGTGAACATTCTTTTACAGGTCTTTTGATTTCAATGTTGGGTGTGCATATAGACTTTCTGGATCATAGGGTATGTGCACGCCCAGCTTTAGATCTTGCAGACAGCTCTTCAGTGTGGTTATGCACCCCAACCAGTAAAGCGTGAGCGTTCCAGTTGCTCTGTCCGTATCTTCGCCAATTCTTAGTATCGGCCGTTTCTTTCTTTTCTCTTTTTCTTTTTTCTTTTCTTTTCCTTTTCTTTCCTTTTCTTTCTTATTCTTTCCTTCCTTCCTTCTTTCCTTCCTTCCTTTCAGTTTCCTTTCTTTTCTTTCTTGCCCTCCTTCTTTCCTTTTTTTTTTTTTTTATAAATTTTTTTTTTTAACGTTTATTTATTTTTGGGACAGAGAGAGACAGCGCATGAACGGGGGAGGGGCAGAGAGAGAGGGAGACACAGAATCGGAAACAGGCTCCAGGCTCTGAGCCATCAGCCCAGAGCTTGACACGGGGCTCGAACTCACGGACCGCGAGATCGTGACCTGGCTGAAGTCGGACGCTTAACCGACTGCGCCACCCAGGCGCCCCCTTCTTTCCTTTTTAAGAGCTGATATACTTGGCCTGTTAGTTCCCAGTGCACAAATCTGTGCCTCACTCTGATATATTAAAATCTCTTCTCCTCCAAAGCTGAAGATTCCTCGAGCGGTTCCTATTTTCAAAATGAATGAACCATCTTCAAGTACCACTGTCGCCCAGTATGACAGTGACTCCAAGAAAAACTATGGCTCCCAGCTAAACGTCAATTTGCAGCATATTCCAAGAGAAGACTGCCCTGACTGGTGGCAAGTAAGAAAACTGAAAAGGTAAACAAGCTTTTCGTGCAGCTGCCCACATGTAGGGTAGAGGTTACCTCGCTGCCTTGGACCCCAGCCTCAAAACTGTCCATGTAGGCCTTGGCTATGCTAGGGCTGTCCTCTCAGGAAACGCTCAGTGCTTGAGCCGGGAGCCTGGGCCAGCGGCAGCCCCACTGGGACAGAACAGCATAGGCTTTCCATTTAGATGATCTCAACTGTGAGCTAAGCAACACTTGTGCGTTTTATTCCCACCTCTTTCTCTCCCCCTTTCCCCCTGATAACCTTATGTGCCAGAACTCGGAATCTTTAAAATATATCCTTTACGTGAGACCGTGTAGGGTGGGCTAACTTTTGTAATGTGCTTACAAATGACAAGTAACACTGCCGGCGAGGCTTCAGCTGCCCTCTCAGGATGTACACCACCACCTCTCCTGACAGGACTGGCCTCCTCGTGTTTTTGGGTTTTTTGTTTTTTGTTTTTTAATTTTTCACATTTTGAGAGAGAGAGCGTATGTGCGTGGGAACAGGGGAGGTGCAGAGAGAGAGAGAGAATCCTAAGCAGGCTCCATGCTGTCAGCGCAGAGCCCCATGAGGGGCTTGATCTCATGACCCTGAGATCATGACCTGAGCCGAAATCAAGAGTCGGACGCTTAGCTGACTGAGCCACCCAGGTGCCCCGGGTCTTCTCACGTTTCTAAGCCAAAAGATGCCACCTAAAGGCAGAATTAAAACTGCCTCGAAAGACAGCACCTAAACTGCATCCCGCCAGGGACCAAAGCAGCCCCATCCGTGCTGCTCAGTAAAGACCGAATTGAATCGCAAGACGACAACAGAGAACGGGTCAAGGAGCACAACATCTCTCTGACTCCCCAGGCCTCTCCTTTCTTTGTTTTCTCCCTTGGGCTCTGATTCTTTTATTCTTTCCATCCTCATCATTTTTATCTAAAGCAAATGCCTCACTGTACCCACGATACAGTCCTGGGCCACAGAGAACTTGGAAGAATGTGAGGGAATTCCTGTAGTTGCTTTCGGTTTAGCAAGTTGTGGTACCTCTCGTTTCAAAGTGGAGCTAGAATCCCGGTGTATTAATCTACACCGGCTGCCTGAGGGGACGTGTTACATTTATTTGCCTGCAACCCAGTGTTCCTGTGGAAGGAGACCATCCATAGACGCAGATCCTAGCAGACTGGGTGTCACGTCAACTTTGTGCCAGGTCCCCTCGCTGCCGGAAGCCCCGGGGATTTGCCGAGGAAGGCGTGCGGCGAAAGCGATCAGTATTCAAATGAGCAGTCAGCACCACTGAGTCACAGGAGCTTGACAGGGCCCCCAACTCCTGGATGGCCAGATCCTACCTTTATTGAAAATATCGACATGTCATTCAGCATGGATTTTTTTTGCATGAATTTTTATTTAAAAAATATTTTATGAAAACACAATTTATCTTGACTGCTGAGTTTTTCTGACACCCCCCAAGATGTAGTCCTGACCTTGGATTTTTCCCTAGAACTTGAGAAAGCTAGTTATCTGAACAAAGAATTGATTAATCACTTCTTTGTGTGAGTAGCATTACATCGGTGAGTGAATGATGATAATTGCTAAAAGGTCTTCATGGAGATTGAATTTTTAAATGCAGCCATGATTCTCAGCTCATGTAAGTAGATAATACTTTTTATCAATTATCCTCACTCGAAGTGCTTTTTAATTTTTTCTGAGTAGTAACAATGCATGCTTTCATGAATTGCAGAATATCCAGCATACATTGCTCTAGAATGTTCCGTAGGAACATGTTACTGTGTATAGAGAATTACTTCAGATCTTGGACATTTTTTCCTATTTAAATACATGAGTATATACTTAAGTCTTAATTTGAAAAAAATATTGAATGGTGATAAAACATAACCTACATTTTACCATCTTGGTCATTTTTAAGTGTGCAGTTCAGAGGTGCTAGGTACATTCTCACTGTTGTGCAACCTACCCGATTATTTTGAATGTCTGTGTAGTGCTCTATTATACAGATAAACCTAAGAGATACACTAGCAATGGACATTCTCCGCGTGTTCTTAAAAACAACATCAAAGCTAAATAAATTGCTTAGCGCTTTAAAATAAGCTCTGTGGGGCACCTGCTTGGCTGAGTCAGTAGAGCACACGACTCTTGATCTCAGGGTTGTGAATTAAGTCCCACATTGGGCACGGAGCCTACTTAAAAAATAATAAAGTAAAATAAGAGTTGTCTTATGAAGAGATGGAAGTAAAAAAGCCACGCTAGTGAGCAAAGCTCTTTGGAAGGCAGAGAGGGAGGCATTCCAGTGTTGTGGTTTTGAAAAAGAGCCTGAGATCTGAAGGCAAGCAGGAAATAGGTCCCACATTCCAAACAAACCAGCCTCTAGACTTGGAGAGGTAGGCACTTCCTCATCCTCCGCTTAACGCCCAAGACGAAGAGGGAAAATGATGCACGGCAGAGGGTGATGAAGATCCTGCGGGAGCACGTGTGTCCACGTGGAGTTAGAAGTTCAGTATTTTCAAGGCTTTTAATTGCAATCGCAACAGCCAAGAGGAAAATTACATTTTAAAATATATAAGGGACCGAATGCTTGCATATCTGTAAGAAACCAGGGCAAACCCACCCAAGATGATTTATTAATCCAACTTTTCTACTAACAGTTCTCTTTTGTTTAGGAACACTGTCAAACTACTGCTGGTTACTGGGGTCCCCGCAAGGACAAAAGCGTGAAAATGACTCATTGGCTTAAATTCCCAAACCAAGTGAAATGGACAGGCCAAAATGTTAAATGAAGCTAGAAGATATCTAACACAACTATTTGTGTCATTTAACATTTATAAATAAACATAAATTTACGAAATGTATCTTTTGTCATAGCAGTGAAGATTTCGCATGTGGCAACCAGAGGGAAAGGACTGTCGTAAATCACAGCACCTCAAAGATGTCATGGTAAATCAAATTCAGATATTCCTTTATACCTAGGATTTGCTCCCATTTGCAGGAAAACTAAGCACATGTGCAATCATTTTGCAGCTAGACTTCATGTTTAAGGTAAACGCAAACCAAAAAAATTCACATACTTTGCCCCTCTGAAACCTTAAGTTGGTCTGAGCCGATGGCTCATGGGTTACACTTCTCCTCGCACTGATATGTCCTGGCCGTTGGTCGTGATATCCACTGGTGTTAGCATGAACAGTGGAATACGTGGCTCGGGCATCTCTAGGAGGAAAAACCACCTAGAGTTGAGTAACTCTTCTCTAAGAATTGCTCTCCACACAACCCAGATGCTTTTTTTAATGTTATACTACAGCTGTCACTGAAGGCATTCATCTATTTCATGAGCGTGCCTTTCAAAAGAGTCAAACAAACCCACATTCCTGGGGGCCTCCCGTATCAAAGAGCCATTTTCTCATTAAACTGGGCATGAGCTCAACTTTTGAGTGGTTCTCTCTTCGCTTTGCAGATACCTCCCCAGGTACAAAGAGGGAACCCTAAGGGTCTAAATTTTATTTATGGGGTGAAAGCAGGGAGGGATTTGATATTGCACTGCTAGGTGATTGCATTATTTCTTGGTGGGTTTTTTGCATTCATGTTGTTTCCTCTCTTCCTAAGGGGATTCCCCGAGTCAAGTTCATCTGAAGAAGAGGAAAACCTGGATGACTATGAGTGAGTTTTGAAAGTCCTCTGTATTCTTCTAAAACTAACATAGATGTTTCTATTCTATTCTTCCCCAAAGGCATTAAAGCAGATGGCTGGGACTTGCTCAGGAGGCTGTATTTACAAGGGTAAACTCATGTGAGGTTCTGGGCCATTTATCTGGATGACAGGTGATAATGAGCTAGATTGTTACTAAGGGAAATATTTTTCCTCAATCTGGATCATCTAACCTAGTTATACATATTCATTGGATTTATCGTATACCTGGAGTTCCCTTCATTTCACTTTGTCTTCGTAGATACAAGATATGACATTTAGACAGAGAAACACTGCACTATTGAACATTGTACCTGGGGCGCCTGGGTGGCTCAGTTGTATAAGCATCTGACTTCAGCTCATGTCATGATCTCCGGTTCGTGGGTTTGAGCCCTGTGTCAGGCTCTGTGCTGACAGCTCAGAGCCTGGAGCCTGTTTCAGATTCTGTGTCTCCCCCTCTTTCTGCCCCTCCCAGAGCATGAGCTCTCTCTCTCTGAAAAATAAATAAACATTAAAAAAAGTATTGCACCTGGACATCAGGCACAAACCAGACTCTTCTGGGCAAATACAAATGTGTGATCACCCCAACTATACTGAGACAGGTTGGCCTGAGGGGCCGTTAGGATCCTTTCCAACATCTAAGACTGAATCCTTCTACAAATAGGGACAAATAAGTCCCCTGAACTTTATTTAAAATTGGCATTAAGGAGAGGCAGGAGTGATAGGACAGACTGCGTCTCTTAGACACCTACTACCCAATGGCGGCTAAGTTGCTCGAACACCAGGATTATACTGTTTTTAGTTCTTTGTATGAGTGCTGTCACTGATGTATTGCCTCTAGGTACAGTGAGAGGTTTTATGAAGTACATGTCACTGTTTCGACTCTTTGTCTTACCTCCAACCCAGCCTGGCCCTAGCCATCCGTGCCACGTTAGGGAAGACAGGCTGTATGCCTTAAACCTCCACAGCGTGGCCTTTTTACCACCTTCTGGCTCCCCTTTATCTCCACCTTCTTCCCCAACATCCACTCTCAGGAAAGCCTCTGATGGAACAATTCAAACTAAGTGAGAAACACCAGCACAAAAATTATCCAAAGATGGGAATGCAAGCTGGTGCAGCCACTCTGGAAAACAGTAGGGAGGTTCCTCAAAAAATTAAAAATAGAACTACCCTACGACCCAGCAATGGCACTACTAGGCATGTATCCATGGGATACAGGGGTGCTGTTTCAAAGGGACACATGCACCCCCATGTTTCTAGCAGCACTATCAGCAATAGCCAAAGTAGGGAAAGAGCCCAAATGTCCATCGATGGATGAATGGATAAAGAAGATGGGGTATATATCCACAATGGAATATTACTTGGTGATCAAAAAGAATGAAACCTTGCCATTTGCAACTATGTGGATGGAACTGGAGGGTATTATGCTAAGTGAAATTAGTCAGAGAAAGACAAAAATCCTAGGACTTCACTCATATGAGGACTTTAAGAGACAAAACAGATGACCATAAGGGAAGGGAAACAAAAATAATATAAAAACAGGAAGGGGGACAAAACAGAAGAGACTCATGGAGAACAAACTGAGGGTTACTGGAGGGGGTGTGGGAGGGGGGATGGGCTAAACGGGTAAGGGGCATTAAGGAATCTACTCCTGAAATCATTGTTGCACTATATGCTAACTAATTTGGATGTAAATTTAAAAAATTAAATAAAAAAAAAGAGACCCGGGGGCCCCTGGCTTTCTTAGTCAGTTGAAAAACAAACAAACAACAAAAAAAAAATATCCAAAGATAATAGCACTTTGACAGATGACAACCAAAGGGAGTGACCTTCTAACTGTGGGTTTTAGTCGTTAGCATTTCGATGAAGTGGAAGTCTTCCTTTGCTTTGGAAAGTCCTGATCTGACCATAAAGACAGTCTCTATCTGCATCATTTCTAAATTCAAATGGTACGTGAGAGGTGTGCATTGGGGAATCCATCAGGAAAGACCTGCCCTCTTCAAAGTCAAAGACACGCCGCAGGGAAATCAGATCCAGAGGGCTGTGTGATCTGGGGCTCAGCCCCTTGCACTGTGCTTGGTGCACCCAGCTTCTCCCTCTATCAGTGGCCCTGAAGCATTTGTTTTGTGGCCAGAACTTCATGAGCAATTCTATTCTGTTCTACTGAAGGCTGAGTCACCGAGGTTTAGGTGGAATGTCACACCTCAGGGCAAGGCCTAAGCCTCTGCTGCTCTGACACCGACATACTGAAATCTTTTTTAAAAACAGAGTCAGACCCCAGCAAAATGACGACACAGGCAGAGTGTACATGCGTGTATGGGGGGGAGGGGCTTATTCACAATCTCACCTTGCTTCTCCAGGCTTCCCTCCTTATTCCTGACCATCTCTGTCTTCTATCTCCCATGGGGATGTATTCTCAATCATGTTCCCTGAGGAGTCTCTTGGTTAGCTGTGATTAGCTTAAATATTAAGTAATAAATTAAATATTAAAGTAAATATTAATTAATATTAATTAATTAATTTAATTTATTATTTATTTATTTTTATTTAATTTATTTTAAATTAATTATTAAATTAATTTAATTTAATATAATTTAATTAATTAATTAAATAATAAAGTAAATATTAAGTAATAAAATGATCGGTTAATATCTCAAGTTTTAATTATATAGTATCTATAAAGGTAGAATTAGAAGAGCCTTGTTTTTTAGAAGAGACTTTTAAACTTCTCAAATTCAACCCTCGTCCTAATCTTACAAATGGGTAATTCCAAGGTTAAAAAAGGCTAAGTGGCTTGTCCAAAGCCGTACAACTACTTATTAGGAAGTTATGTCTAGAACCCAGAACTCCAAGCTGGCTGATGGCTCTTGCCACTTCATTAGCCTGCCCACCAGCTGACACTTCCATCCCCCGCCTCCCACAGCACACCCTCACCCTCAGGCATTTCTTCCCTCCTCGGGTGTTATCTTCTAGCAGAGGGTCCTTGTGAGCCCCAAACCCATGCCCCCTCCCACCTCACACCCTGGTCGCTTCCCTAGTATGACATTTTTGCCAAGGCCAAAAGACTACAGACATCATTGATCCCACGTGAGAAACAACTCTGTGGACTGTTGAGCTCTCCACACAAAGTAAGACGTGATGCTCTTGGCTAACTCAGTGAAACAGGCAGTATTTAAAGATTACACCCGGCTATCCCACATCATCTTTTTCTCGGGTGGCTATAACTCTTACTGTCTTAATATAACCACAGGGGCTTATGTATTGCTATCCTGCAAATAAAAAAGATTTGTGAGAAAAGCATTTGCTTTGAAAATGGATGCTATAAAGGGTGCTTCTATCAGATTATTACAAGAAAAATATAGGGTTGAGGGGCTGCCTGCGTGGCTCAGTTGGTTAAGCATCTGACTCTTCGTTTCGGCCCAGATCATGACCTCACGGTTCCCGGGATCGAGCCCCATGTTGGGCTCTGCACTGACAGTGCAGAGCCTGCTTGGGATTCTCTGTCTCCTCTCTCTCTGCCCCCGTCCGCTCACTTGCGTGCTCTCTCTCTCTCTCTCGCTCTCTCTCTCAAAATAAATAAATATTTTTAAAAATGTAAAAGAAAAACATACAGTTCAAAGACAGGAACTTTCATCTTTGGCAACCCCAGCTTTCCCAGTGGGATATTCTTCACTGGTCTAATCTCTGGCTCTCGCTCAAAACAGCGAAACACAGAACTTAGGGACCAGCTAGGAGGCCAACGGTTCGTCAGCGCCAGCCCGTGTGAAAATACAGACATGCGGGCCCCACCCCACAAGCATCGTTAGGTGGTGGAGACTCCGGAATCTGGATTTTTGAAAAGCTCCTCAGGTGATTCTCTGGAGCAGTCACATTGGGAAGTCCCCGAGGGAGGCCGACACCTCCTTTGACCCGCCAGAAGGTGGGGTCATCAGCGATGCAGTCAAAAACCAATGACTCTCAAATACGCAATTCTTTCTCGTTGCAGCTGGTTTGCAGGTAACATCTCCAGGTCACAGTCTGAGCAGTTACTGAGACAAAAGGTAAACAGTCGAGTTTTTACAGTAGCCTCTAAGACTCTCTCCCGCTGGGCCCGGGCGGGGGGGAACGC